>NC_030809.1:85945948-86566111 GCF_001704415.2 Capra hircus | reverse complement strand
TCCTATCTGAAGTCTCAGTTCTCATTTATCATGCTAAGGAAGTGGAAGTCAGCTGAAATCAGTCACTAGGCTATTCCTCTTGGTTTTTACTGCATCCATCCTTCTTCAGTAATAGCAGTAGTAGAGTAACTCCCAGGGAGGTATTTTTCTTGGATAAATCCTTTTCCCTCTTTGTATTCTAACCATATCAGCCATTTTTTCTTTCTTGGTGTCTTTTCCAACCTTCGGGCCTTTGCACATTCTGCTACAAAGGCCTTGGGGCTTTTGTTCTTTCTCTCTGGAATAGTTCCTGCTTGATTTTTATTGCATTGATTACTGTTCATCCTGTAAATCTCAGCTTAAATGTGAGCTTTCTCTGAAGGCCTTTCTTCAGTTCAGTTCAGTTCAGTCGCTCAGTCGTGTCTGATTCTTTGCGACCCCAGGAATCACGGCACGCCAGGCCTCTCTGTCCATCACCAACTCCCAGAGTTCACTCAGACTCACGTCCATTGAGTCAGTGATGCCATCCAGCCATCTCATCCTCTGTCGTCCCCTCTTCTCCTGCCCCCAATCCCTCCCAGCATCAGTGTCTTTTCCGATGAGTCAACTCTTCGCATGAGGTAGCCAGAGTACTGGAGTTTCAGCTTTAGCATCATTCCTTTCAAAGAAATCCCAGGACTGATCTCCTTCAGAATGGCCTGGTTGAGTCTCCTTGCAGTCCAAGGGACTCTCAAGAGTCTTCTCCAACACCACAGTTCAAAAGCATCAATTCTTCGGCACTCAGCCTTCTTCACAGTCCAACTCTCACATCCATACATGACCATTGGATAAACCGTAGCCTTGACTAGACGGACCTTTGTTGGCAAAGTAATGTCTCTGCTTTTCAATATGCTATCTAGGTTGGTCATAAGTTTTCTTCCAAGGAGTAAGCATCTTTTAATTTCATGGCTGCAGTCACCATCTGAACTGACTTTGGAGCCCCCAAAAATAAAGTCTGCCACTGTTTCCACTGTTTCCCCATCTATTTCCCATGAAGTGATGCGACCAGATGCCATGATCTTCGTTTTCTGAATGTTGAGCTTTAAGCCAACTTTTTCGCTCTCCTCTTTCACTTTCATCAGGAGGCTTTTTAGTTCCTCTTCACTTTCTGCCATAAGGGTGGTGTCATCTGCATATCTGAGGTTATTGATATTTCTCCCAGCAATCTTGATTCCAGCTTGTGTTTCTTCCAGTCCAGTGGTTCTCATGACGCACTCTGCATAGAAGTTAAATAAGCAGGGTGACAATATACAGCCTTGACGTACTCCTTTTCCTATTTGGAACCAGTCTGTTGTTCCATATCCAGTTCTAACTGTTGCTTCCTGACCTGCATATAGGTTTCTCAAGAGGCAGGTCAGGTGGTCTGGTATTCCCATCTCTTTCAGAATTTTCTGCAGATTATTGTGATTCACACTGTCAAAGGCTTTGGCATAGTCTTAACTACCTCAATTTGGTAGATTTTTCAAGTAAATCTACCCATAAGAGAATCTGCTTCTTCCTAGAAGTTAGCACAGTTGCATGAATGAGAAGTAGTTTTCCTGTAAGTCTTTCTCTCATGGCTGAGAGGCCCACCACAAGACTGCATCTGCCTTGTCAATCACTATGTCCCAGGTGCCTAGCACAATGCCTGGAATGTAGGTCTTGCACAGTAATTATTTGTAAAAAAATAATAATAATAATAATAAAAGAGAGAGAGATTTATGAAGAATGATTATCTTTCAATTCTTTTAGTCCAACTTTGAAAGAATTAGTACATAGAAATTATTTTTTAAATGTCCATGAGTTAATGTAGTTTTATAAAGTCATATTTAGAGTATCTAGCATCATACTTAGAAGGTGCTAGAATCATAATCTTATGGGAAAAGACAGTAGCATCATAAATACCACTTTAGTACCAGTGATACAAGGGAAAGTGACACTCTGGAATCGAGAAACATGGAGCATCATACAGGTGGTGATCAACACACACATTTGAAATAGTTTTAGATGTTTGAGTTTGGTAACAGCTGGCCTTTTGTACATTCAGCAATTAATAAAAAAAACACTATGGAAAATCCTACAATATAAATAACTGAATAAAAAGTATCTTGAAAGTCAAGTTGCTCAGTCGTGTCCGACTCTTTGTGACCCCATGGACTGTAGCCTACCAGGCTTCTTCGTCCATGGGATTTCCCAAGCAAGAATACTGGAGTGGGTTACCATTTCCTTCTCCAGGGTGTCTTCCTGACCCAGGGATCGAACTCAGGTCTCCTGCATTGGAGGCAGGCACTTTAACCTCTGAGCCACCAGGGAAGCCCAAAAAGTACCTTTCTTAACTGCCTGCAATCTAAAGGGCAAAACAGAATGAGGAGTCAAAAATATGGCAAAATGAGCAAAGTGTGACTGACACTGAAAGTATAGCCAGAGCCCTGCCAGTTCCAGGGGGGATATAAATGGAGAGCAGATATAAACTTGTGGAGGTAGGGATATTCATGGCATGTACAGAAAATGGGAAAGAGCTCAGCTGAAGAGGAAATTTGAATGTCATAATTAAGGAAGTTTGAGGGTAAGGAAAACATAATTCATGTTTGTTTTATTTTTGCTTTAATTTTTCAGCAAGTAATCTTGAAGTCAACATGGAAAAGAAACACAGTAAGGAATGAGACATCAGTTAAGAATCTATTGAAACAATTCAGGTAAGAGTTGATCAAACTATGTTTTGTGTTATGAGTAGATCAAATATACAAAATAGGAAATATTCCTCAGATAATTGATATGAACACTTTCAAATAGTTTTTTGTTGAGTATTATGAAAAGTTTACTATGACTAGTGTTTAGAGATTTGTAAAAACTAAGATTAGTAGAAGGAAGCGACGGAGGATGAGGAGTTGGATGGCATCACTGACTCAATGGACATGAGTTTGTGCAAGCTCCAGGAGATAGAGAAGAACAGGGAAGCCTGACACGCTGCAGTTCATGGGGTCTTAAAGAGTTGGACACAACTTAGCAACTGAAAAACAACAAGATTATTAAACAGAAAGTCAAAGTTTCTGTAATCTTCATATTTTATTGCATTTGTAATATAAAATAAAAACATCTTTCTATCATTTCATCAAAGAAACAAAGATGTACAGAGAAATTGTCTAAGATAAACATGTTTATCTTCCTTCTCTCTCCCAGGGTGCTGCCTACAGACCCTTCCCTTTGATAATTATACATTCTTCAGCTTTTGTTTAAGCTGGACCTGAAGGGCCAATATACTCACAGGATGAAAATGCCAAGTTACAATTATAGTGAAAGCTATCACTTTGAATTTCCTGAATTTTCATTCTAAAATGTTAGTTACCTGGCATGAACTATTATTCTAAACACAACTTAGTAATCACTTGGCCTGAATTCAATGTATGTATTCTTTTGTATGGTGAAAAGTCACAGATATGATTGATAACTTTTAGAAATAGTCATTAAAAGTATATAATAATTTCTGTTATAAAAACCATTTATTAATAGTAGGGTAGGAGAATGTTGTTTTGACAGTATGCAGAAGGTATTATTCTGTGTACTTATGTTATTTACTTGGACAATATTTGCTCATGTGGACTTTTAAATAAGGAAAAAGGGCATTTTACAAGTTAATATTCATAATTACTGGAAAGACTGGGAAATACAGTAAGTACACTTATAATCCTTCTCAACATTGATATCCTCTTCCAATTAATATTTATAGCTTGGCATATTTCCTTTCAGTCATATATACATAAATAATTACTTATAATCACATTGCATACAATTTTGTTTCTATTTTGATTTCATTATTATGTTGTAAGGACATCCCCAAATTATAAAAATCTGTTTGAATATCTCATTTTAGTGGGTAAATGTTATTCAGAATTATGGGTGTATGAGAATATGATACATCATTTTTAACTGGTCTTTGAGATGTTTCCAAATATTTTTGCTAATATAAAATAATTCTTTGACATGCATCTTTCTGTATAAATCTTTCCTCAGGTCTCTGATTATTTCCTTAAAATAAATTTCTATCAATGGATTTTTACTTCAAATTAAATAATCTTTTAAGAAATTCTTAGTGCACAGCACCAAAGAGCCTTCTAGAAAGTTTGTATCACTATAGAGTCCAACTAAAAGTTTACTTAATTGAAGTTTTTATCTTTTCTTTTTTGTATGTATTTGACTTTAAGTGTATTGACCATTTTTTGTGCTTATTGTTTAATGGTCAATACACTTAAAGTCAAATACATACAAAAAAGAAAAGACAAAAACTTCAATTAAGTAAACTTTTAGTTGGACTCTATAGTGATACAAACTTTCTAGAAGGCTTACAATAAGCACAACAATAAGCAAAACAATAAGCACAAAAAATGGTCAATACACTTAAAGTCAAATACATATAAAAAAGAAAAGACAAAAACTTCAGTTAAGTAAACTTTTAATCTAATAGTCTTTTTACTGAAGCCTATTTTACATTAAAAGTATTATATCCTTTTCATGGATGGAGTTATATATTTTCTAAATTGCTGGCCAGAATTATAAAACCATTCATTTGTTTCATAGAGAATTGTATGGCTTCTATTTTGTAAATAAGTCTTAGTATATCTTATAAAAATTTAGTAAATTTTGGTAGATTTAATGAATCTATCAACCCCATTGAATCTGAGTATGAATTGTAGATACAAGTAAGTCTAGATTAAATTTAAACACTAGTTAAAAATTCAGTGTGGTTGAATTCCTAGAACTCATGCAAAGTCATTGATTGCTTATAATTACTTTTATAGTTGACTGATGGTATTTTTGTAAATAGGATTCACAGTATTTCACTTTATTTTATGGTCTGAGTGATAACATACAAAGCACTTTACCTTTACTACAAGTTAATATCAGGTGCTGGGACCCAGTTACAACATGCGAAAGAGTATTAATTATCTACAAGTTGTGGCTAGGGAGAAGATTTGAAACTTAGTAAAAAACATGGGTTCAGAGAATCTATCTCCATATTTAGCTCTGACCCCCAGGGAAACCCAAGGTGGGCAAGTGTTGTGAGATTGACTACCATGAGTTTAAGCAGGAAGGCTTTCACCTGCTCATCTAAACAGTGTTTCCATGCGGTTGCTTACTCATTTTTCTTGTGGTTCAGATCCCTCCCTCCACCTCCTTCCTTCAATGAATCTTCTCAAATTCCTGCATGTCCAACAGAATAACCATGTAACAGCTGTGTTGGATCTCCTTGCTGTCCAAGGGACTCTCAAGGGTCTTCTTCAACACCACAGTTCAAAAGTGTCAATTCTTCAGTGCTCAGCTTTCTTTACAGTCCAACTCTCACATCCATACATAACTACTGGAAAAACCATTGCTTTGCCTAGACGAACCTTTGTTGGCAATGTCTCTGCTTTTTAATATGCTGTCTAGGTTGGATATAACTTTTCTTCCAAGGAACAAGCATTTTAAAATTTTATGGCTGCAGTTACCATCTGCAGTGATTTTGAAGTCCCCCAAAATAAAGCCTGTTACTGTTTCCACTGTTTTCCCATCTATTTGCCATGAACTGATGGGACCAGATACCATGATCTTGGTTTTCTGAATGCTGAGTTTTAAGCCAGCTATTTCACTCTCCTCTTTCACTTTCATCAAGAGGCTCTTTAGTTCTTCTTTTCCTTCTGCCATAAGTGTTATCTTGATTCCAGCTTGCACTTAGCAGTTAGTTATTACTTGATAATTACTGATATTCAATTGTTTTACCTCTTCTGTAAACCAATTATATTTTTTATCTCTTAACATGTAACAAATTACCTTAAAATTTCTAAGTTTAGGAGAGTAATAAACAAGTTTTTATTTCACAGTTTCTATGGTTAGGTTCAGGAGTAATTTAGCTGGGTAGATTTGAAAGACAGTTTTCTGTGGTTCCCTCACATTTCTATTTTATTGAGAGAAAGTCACGATTGCCTTTACTCTGAGCTCTCTTTTCAAGTACGTTTGTAGAGTGACCTGCCTTGGAAGACAAATATTCTTCATCACTTAAGCAAAGAATAAGCAAAGAATAGACATCCTTACTGCCCATAATAAAATAGTCTTTTCCTAAATTCATATTCCTGCCAGGTAATGCAGTTGTCTTATATGCAGATACCACCTGGATTTGTTCACATTGCTTTATGGGTATTAATATTCAAACCAAAGAAAGTACTAACACTGTGATTATTGTTCCTGCTCTTAATAATAAGGCTCTGTTTCTGACTCAGGAATATTGAGTCTTCTGCAACTGCAAATATCCAAGAAAATGAGGCAGGCTGATATGTTAACTGGCAATTAGGGTAAAATCTTAGACTCTCCACAATTCTTGACCAGTAGTCCTTGTTCGAGGGCTCTTGTGAGCTTTCAGTCATGATATTTGCAGGGACTGTAGTCATCCGAAGGCCTGACTAGATCTGGAAGATCTTTTTCCAAAATGTCTCACTCAAATGGCTGGCAACTTTATGCTGGTTGTTGTCAAGAGATCTCGGAACGCTCCATAAGTTGGCCTGAGTATCCTCTCACTATGGCAGCTGGTTTCCCCAGAGGGAAAAATCCAAAAGAAGCAAGATGTAAGACACAGTGTCCCATAACCTAGTCTCAGAAGTTACACTGCCATTTCTACAGTATCATGTTAGATTCAATGAATAATACATCTTCTCAGTATGAGAGCTAACTGCGCGAGCATAAGAATACTGTGAGGCAAAGATCATTGTGGTTGGGTACCACATAAACCCTTCTCTAAATATCCCAGTATGTGTCTAATATCTCTTTCCTGATTGAAACCACAACTCAAATTTCTTTACGTGCTCTTACCTGTTTATCCCTTTAGGCATATTTCTATTTGATTTTTCTACTTAAAGTCTTGCTTAATTCACACAGTAAGACCTTCCTGGGATCATTAATTCCATTTACAAGGAAACAGCTTAAAATTTTCAACTACTTTGGCCAAGATCTTGCATCCAGTATGAGACTAAAGAGATCCCTCAATTGAATACTCCCTCCAATATTCGAAATGCTTTCTGGATAAGAGATCTACAAATGAATTGAAGGCAATAATCTTGAAATCTTATTTTGTAAACTAGACTAATATGTAGACACTGTAGACAAGTGCTTAAGTGGCATAATTTAAGGAATGTGTCTGTTGAAATATTTTTTCACTCTCCTACCAAAATATCTCTAACAGGTCTATTGTTAAATATTGTTGTGGGACAGTCATACAGGAATTTCTGCCTTTTGTTTTGATTAGGCCTTTTATTTTATCCGAAGAGCCATGTATTACCTTGGCCTTATGTTACCAGGTTTATAAATTATTATTTTAAAATTGTTTATAATTAATCCCTAAACTATCAGGCAGTAGAAAGCATACACACATAAACTGATTTTATGGGATACAGAAGCTTGAGAAATGCCAGAGATCTATACAGTTTTATGCAGTGGGAGTGTTAAACAGTTTGGGAGTATATTTGAAAGTGCCCTATAGAATTGCAGTAACCATAAGAAATTCTGTCCCTACCACAAATTCTACTTGAGTTGATCCTATGAGCAGAAATGCACTAATAACTCACTTTTTAATGGGAAAAAAAAAAGGTGAACAGTTGTACCATTACTATGGAAACAATCTCAAATTGCTTTGACTTACTTCTTTTCTCTTAGTGAAATTAAAGTAGATTGCAACAGTAGTTTGAAGTATTCTGAGGTTAAAAAGTTTATAAAGCAGACCCTAGCCCATTTTTTCAGTAAAAATATATGTAGTTTTTGTCCATGTGTTGAACTAAAAATGTGAACTCCGGGAGATGGTGATGGACAGGGAGGCCTGGCGTGCTGCGATTCATGGGGTCGCAAAGAGTCAGACACGATTGAGCGACTGAACCGAACTGAACTGAAAATTAGCTTACATGTATCTTTATTTTAATTATTTTCATTATTTTCTTTTAACTCATTTCTGTAACAGTTCTCTTATTTGGCAGCTTCCCTAACAGATAAAGCTATGGAGTTTTCAAATTCAATAAGCAAGATTGGAAGGGAGACATCACTTGACCACCAAAGGACCTCAGATCTTAGCTTATGGTGAGTTTTTAGAGCCATCAATCCTCTAAAGCAGCTAGCAGCTTGGAGTTCCTTTGTAGATGCCTGGGATAGGTGCTAAGTTATTAGTGTAAAACCATACATTCTGGAAAATTTTCAGCTCTTTACTGTGAAGTTCAAAGCATGAATACACTCATTCTTTCAAGGTATCTCAGGGGAAAGAGACACAGAGAGAGAAAGAGTGAGAGAAATGAATACAATTGTACATTGCATACTTGGATTCCTTGTATGTGACATTTAAAGCACACTGTTTTGAATGATGATTAATAAACTTTCATGAAGCCCTTGAGACAGAAAAAAAAAACAAAAACAAAAACAAAGAAAAGCCATGTTAACACAGTCTCTGCTGCCAGAGCTGTTGATCAGTTTTAGTGTTCAGCCTGAGTACTTATCTTGGTAGTTGAGCATGAATTATTCTATTAGACCACCAGATTTAGGCTGTGGAACAGACTTCAGTTGGGCCAGACTTCAGAGAGGATAGAATCACAGATATTCTCACAAAATGCCCGTTTCCTCTCCCTCAGCCAGTTGACTCTGGTCTTCTCTTGCCAGTTGTTAATTGTTCTAAGATTGGGGTAATGAGGCTAAGTGAGATTTGTATTCCATCACTGGAGACTGGTTCTCTCCCTTCCTCCCTCCCTCTCTTCCTGCCTTCTTTTCCTCCTTCATCTCTTCTTTTCTTCTTCTTCTTACTCCTCCTTTTTTCTTCCTCCACTCTCTCTCCCTCCCTTGTGTCTCCTCCTCCTTTGTCCTGTCCTCCTTTCTCTTTCTTTTTTTCTTCCTTGCTAAAGGAAGAAAAGCCCCAATTGCAATATTTTTAACTGAACTAGAGAAGCCCCAATTACTTTCTCAGCCATTTTAGGACCACTAAGGAAAAGTAGTCATGAGATAATAAGCCAGAGAGATGGGATAATTAAGTCTACTGATGACATCTATAAGCCATTCTACCTGT
Organism: Capra hircus; assembly: GCF_001704415.2. Lineage (NCBI taxonomy): Eukaryota > Metazoa > Chordata > Mammalia > Artiodactyla > Bovidae > Capra > Capra hircus. The sequence goes on along the minus strand of NC_030809.1, from coordinate 86,557,050 downwards.
CCTGCTTGGACATACTCTAATGTGAGGGCAGGAATAATCAATATCCTTATTACTAAAACCACTCTGAGTAGGATTTATTTTAGTTGCAGCTGAAATAATCCACTCTGACACAGAAAACACATGGAAAACAAGCTCACAGGCCTGGCATAAGTGGCTTTTTGGTCATCCTCTGAATTGAGGTAGAAGCAAGAAAATTGGAAGTACTAAAAAATTGTATGCACTTCAATAAATGTCTCAGAGAGATCAGTTTGTTGCAGTGACTGAAATAGAAAAATACATTGGAGTGATAATCTTGGGGGAATGTGCCTCCTCCATGCTTGTAGGTGAATCTGTAGGGGCAAGTGCCATAGTGTCCTCTGGGGAAACACAGGGACAACCATTATGCCCCTGCTCTGCTCAGGCAGTTCTCTTATCAGTTTAATATATGTCTCTAAATGAGATTTTGCCTGAAAAATAAAGAGGTTTGCAATCAAGTATTAGATTGAAACCTACTATTTAGCAATAACTCTTCATTCTTTGTTTTATGGTGAACACAGTGAGTGTCCAGATAACCACTTATCTTGTGTCATCCATTTCCATCTACACCTGATTCTGGGCAAGGTCATCATTGTTTATTGTTCTCATTTAGCCTGTCATCACCACCCTTTTCAGGAGAGGATGAGGAAAGAAGTACTGAAAGAAGTACCATTATTTCATCTCCTTGTCTTTTCTTCTCCTCTTCAATGCCACTGGGCAAGGACTATCCAAGTTTTTAACATTCAACACAGATCTTCAACCCACTTACATAGTCAGGTTATTGTTTCCTCCAGGTATAAACTGAACTTTAAGAGTTAAGTTCCCTGGTGGTTCAGATGGTAAAGAATCTGCCTGCAATACAGGAGACCTGTGTTCACTCCCTGGGTCAGGAAGATCCCCTGGAGATGGGAATGGCTACCCACTCCAGTATTCTTGCTACTATATTAGAGAATTTCATGGACAGAAGAGCCTGGCACTTCATGAGGACACAAAGAGTTGAACACGACCAACAGTTTTTACATTACACTGTTAGAAAAAAAGTGTTTTTCATATTTTTACAATTACCAGTTCTTGTTTTTTCTTATTTTGAATCTAAGAAGTTTATGTATGAATTTGTTTATTTGTTTACATATTTTTGTGAGATTAGGTGCATAGCAGTTTTTTGTTGGATCCAATAACAATATATTGATTTTGCTGTTTAAATCAGCAAGTTTTCTGCCAAATTATAAAACAGCAATTGTAGCAGAAGCATCAACAGCAACCTTCAGAAAGAGAACAACAAAATATTTGTCCTCAATCCAGGATTTTTATATATAACTCAATTGCTTTGGTAAAATATCTACTGGCAAAGCTGAATCTAAATAGCATTTCAGATGCATCCTAAACAGCTTGCCTGAAGACTGAAGCACACTCTGCTTATATACTTTCTGAAATCTATCTATATTTTATTTTGTCTTGGAAAAAGATTAAAGAATAGAATTATATTAGAACTGGTGGAGGCATGATCCATGCCCCCTTGATTATACTGAAACATTAAAATGTCATCAGCATGTTAATTTTGTCATCTCAACTGCACGAGATTTATTCAGCACTTCTATCTATTACATTACTCTGGAAACACAATTTATTCTGATTGTGGAAATGTCATAGGCAGCAACTAAAAACATCTGGAATTCTTAGTTTAGAAAGAATGCCTGGTTTCAATAATGCTTTTCAAAATTAATTTTATCTCTAAAGAAGGCAGGAATCAAACATTTTAAAATTATTCAAATTGAAATATTCATTTGGCTCACCAATTTTAACTGAGAGATCAAAAATCAAAGAAAGAAAAAAATTGAGAATAGGAAGCATTGTTTTTTAATGATTAAGGAAATAAAATGATCTCCAATGAAAGTCTAATTTCAGAAAAGTATAGCGACCTTTTTTTGTATGTTTTCCCTCTTCATTATAGCAAGAGAAGCTTGACTACATCTGTGACACATTTAGAAAGTAGATGCAAGGGAGGGAGATGGGTAATTAATCCCAGAAAGACAAAAGGCACAAAAGTGTCATAATGGCACAAAGAACAATTTTGTTTCAATGTTTCATGTTTTCCTTTATAAAAATTCATAATTGAGGACATTTCTTTGCTGCTGCCAAGGTGAAAGTCACTTGCCTGATAAGAAATTGTATGGGGGGCACTGGGTGCAGACAGAAGCAAAGGTTGGCTAGTGGTAAGTTAGGGATTTTTCTTAGTAAATATACCCATTATTGTTATCTGAGAAACCTAAGTCCTAAAAGCTCTGAAAACTGAAATAAATGCACATTTGATAGTAGATACTGACCTGATCTAAAGTGAGGCTATTTATTTTCTTTAACTCATTTACCTGAATACTCATAATTTTACTGCAGAATCACTAATATGGTCAATTGCAAGGTGCTGCTCCAGACTGTATAGAGAATGCTTTGCAATTCCATTCTAAAATTTGAAAAACTCTGAGATTCAAAACACGTCTGGTCCTCTGGTCAGAAAAGTTTCAGATAAAAGAATGATGGATCGGTAGTAAATTCTAGAGATTTCCCCCTATACCTCCCCCTACCATCACCCAAACAAGTTGTTTCCAGCTTGTCTGGGCCTGACTGTGAGGCATTGTGCTTAAGTCTTAGCAAAATATTAACTTCAGTTTCCACATTTAGCAGTAAGTGATTTTGGCAAACTGCATGGACAACAAATATATTATTATGCATTGGAGGGTATATATTTAATTTTATTTATTTATATTTTGGCTGTGCTGGGTCCTCATTGCTGCATGGGTTTTTCTCTTGTTCTGAGCAGGGGACTACTGTTAGTGTGGTGTGCAGACTTCTTATTGCGATGGCGTCTGTTGTTGCAGAGCACAGGCTCTAGAACATGAGCCCTCCAGTAGTTGCGGTTCCCAGCCTTTAGAGCACAGGCTCAGTAGTTGAGGTGCATGGGCTTAGTTACACCATGGCATGTGGGATATCCTGGACCAAGGATGAACCCATGCCTCCTGCATTGACAGTTGGATTCTTTACCATTGAGCCACTGCACAGGGGATTATATTTAGATTTACTGAAAAGTCATGAAGATAGTACAGAGAATGTCCATATCCCATCACTCTGTTTCCCTAACACTTTCCTGCTAACTTAAAGAAACTGATGTCACCTAGACTAGGGTGCTTAAATATCTGTTGATTAGCTAATAAAGTTGTTCCCTTTTCAGTAAGTTCCTTATTAGGCTCCGCACACTATGTTTTTGAACTTTAATTCTTACAGTAAATAAGTGAAAGGGGTATTATTTTTACACAGTCTAGAGAGGACAGATGTTAATTCAGGGAAGAACACTAGCTTGTCTAAGGCAGCAGCTCTTAAACAGTAGACCTAGGTGACTAACTTGGATCTGAGGGGCTCTAAATCACAGTTTTTTCAAAGCACACTGTCTATCTTCAGCTCTGGCCTGTTGGCCCCTAGTCAGCAGAATTTGTCTTCCTCCCAAAGTTCACAAATAATCTTCTGGCTGAAGGTCAACCCCCCTCATTTCCTTAGGAGAATGTGGAAAGTTGGGAAGAGAGTAATATAGAGTTTAGCAAGATGAGAAGAGGCAGAGGTAAAAACTTATTTTTACCACGTCTGAAGTTAATAAACAAGGCCTTTTACTACTTCCTCCTCTGTTTATGCAAAGACACTCCATTAGCATTGACAAGCATTCTTTGTCTCCTAAGTGAAAAAGAGAAAGGATGGAGCTTTAGAGGCTGCTTTAAAAAAAAAAAAAAAAAAAAAAAGGTCTATCCTTTTATCTGGAAGAACAAGCTGTAAAATACCCTTAGAAAACCATTTAAGAGGCTGAAAGGAAGGATGGTTGTGAGACTATTGCAGTTTTTGTTTGTTTGTTTGTTTTTAACACAGTGGCTTTGTTTATGTCACTCAAAGGCTGTTGAGAGCAGAAAGGGGAGAAATTCTACCTGGAAGCAGCTAGTAGTGGAGCTGAAGTAAATAAATCTCTCCTCAGAACTTCTTTCTCACTGAGTCCCTACTTCTACACTCACAATTTAGCTCCAATCCTGGTTTGGAGGGACGCCTGGAAGGTGGAGACTGTTTTAGGAAGATGTGTGTGCATTCTGAGTAAAAATCTATAAGTATTTATTTGTCATTATACCTGGTTAAACAGTTCACAGTCATCCTAGAGTTATCCTCTTTCAAACCTCCCAAAGATCTATAGGAAAGTGTCATATAGATAGCAATCCCCAGATGAGCTGTGTTTAGTCATGGCGTCACTAGAGTACATGTGAAATCAACTTATAGTATTTCTATTGTGGAAATTGAAAAGTATTCTTATGATATTTGCAAGTGAAATCCATTGACTATATCAAATATGTATTTCTTCCTGTATTAATTAAAAAAACATTGATCAAAAGAAGTTTTCTAATCTTCAAGTGGCTCTGAAGCTCCTTCCAGCTTGTGCTACTGTGTCTTCAACATATGGTTTCCAAGGTCACCATGGCCAAGCAAAGAATGTGAGAATCACAGGGGTGTGCCATTCCTGGATGTTGCTTATATCATTCTTTACCATACTACACTGGCCAGATGATAATTAACATGTGTACCATAATCACGTTACTGAACCCAAGCTTGGTCTGCTTGCCACACAATAAGCCAATAATCAGGAGATGAGATACTGAGGCAAGAAATGGTGATTTTAATTGGAAAGCCAGGAGTCTGAGAAGATGGCAGGTGGGCTAGGGCCCTCGGGTACCATCTTATGGGGTCTGGATGCCAGTTTCTTTTATAGAACAGAGAGGAAGAGGAGATGAGGAAGTGAAATAAAAGGCAGTTAGTCTTGCAAAATATCTCTTGGCTTGGCCAGGTTTGGGGAGGGGATGTGGTAATTTCGACTTTTCTGAAGCTATTCACAGGTGAGCAGGGTCAGAATGTCTCCCTGTAAGCTGAACAAAGGAACTTTAACATTCAGACAGAGCAACAGGTTCCTCAAGACAGGCCACCATATTCGCTTACAGCTATAGATAGCATCCTTTCAGTGATTAAAGTAATAGAAACAATGAAAAGTAAGGGTGAAAGGAACGGACCCAACGTGGACTTAGATTTTGCTCTTCCCTATTACATTCAAAAGGAAAAAGCAACTGGTGTGATGAAGAGCTCACCAGTCTCTGCCATAATCAAGTTAAATTCTTATTCATAATTGCTCTGCGCCTCTTAGTTCTATAAAACGATACCTCTCATTTCCCCCTTTCTCCAAATTTCTGCTTTCATGTTTTTTTTTCCAATCTCTCTCTAAACTTTCCCTTTCTCTACTTCAGTTTTCTTCTCTGCTACCCCAAGTCACTGTGTTAGACAACCGTCCTCTTTCTGCTGTGTCAACAACCCCACTTCCTGGTTCTGCCACAGCTGCCCTGCCCTGTCTTCCGTACCTGGCCAGTCCAATCTTCTGCTTTCTATACTTTTGTTCCACATGAAAAATACCACCGCTACCCCTGCCACTACCAGTATCTACCTGGTCCTTATTAACCTGTTTGTGACCTCAGCCTGTCTTAATAATGCCATTTAACTGTCATTGATTTGGGTTCAGTTTACGTTTTCTTTCTTCATGGCAAATATACCAAACCTTTATAATTTTCTTCATCTATTTAACCCTGCCTGCCTTAACTCAGAAAAAAAAACAACATGTGATGTTCCACACTTTCTACCTCTAAGTGTATGTATGTGGCCCTGCTTTGTTTCCCAGGGCTCTTCTGCTCAGCCTGCTCCTGGTCCTTAGTTCATTCTTTATCTTTTCTCCATTCTCCATGTGCTTCTTCTCCCCATCTGCCGGTTTCTAACTCCATTTGTTATTCTCTCTGTGGAGATACATTTTGATTCATCCTTCAAATTGCATGTGACATATTATTTTAGTCCACTCTGGTCGCTGTAACAAAATCCCACAGGTTAGTTGGTGTAAACAAAGAAAATCGTTTATTCCATATTTCTGGAGGCTGAGAAGTCAGGATGAAAGTGTCAGCAAGTCTGGTTTCATATGAGGCCTCTTCTTCTGACTTGTAGGCAGCCACCATCTCACCATGTCCTTATAGGATCTCTTCTTTGTGTGTCAAAGAGAGAAAGGAAAAAACAGACAAACAAGATTTCTGGTGTTTTTCCCTAAAGGGGCACTAATCCTATAGAATCAGGGCCCCAGCCTTGTGATCTCATTTAACCTTGTATGCTCAGTTGTTCCCTACTCTTTGTGACCCCATGAATTATAGCCTGCCAGGCTCTTTTGTCCATGGGGATTCTCTAGGCAAGAATACTGGAGTGGATGGCCGTGCCCTCCTCTAGGGGATCTTCCCAACCCAGGGACTGAACCCAGGTCTCCCTCATTGCAGTCGGATTCTTTACCATCTGAGATACCAGGGAAGCTCCACTTAACCTTAATTATGTCCTTATAGATGCCATCTCTAATTATAACCACATTAGAAGGTTACTTCATCATTGCTTACAATTTCATCATGATAACCAATTGACTCCAGTCGTACACATGTGATCCTTGAAAATAACGTCACATTATAGACTATCTTCATATGTTCAAGTTCAACATATACATTTTGGAAGGATACAAATGCTCAGTCCATCATGATCATCTTGATCTTCACCTTAACAGTGAAGCATTCTTTGAAATGACCCAGGCTGAATTTCTGCCCTTATCAATTTGAATATTATGTTAAACCATCATAATTCTCTTTAAAGTAAATTTCTAATATGTTCTGTTTGGACCATGAGCTAGATAGAGAAAGAAAGCATATCTTCATCATCTTTAAATCATGTCTATTACCTAGCACAGAGCCTAAACCAGAAGAGGTGCTTAATTGCTTTTTTTTTTTTTAATTAAGCCACAAGATCCCATAAGGTCAACTACATGGTCAAAGAAACATTAAATTATGATGCATGTATTTTAAAAGTAAGAATGATATATTTAATTTGAATTGTTTTGAAATTGATTCCCTATATATAGGTCATATACTCATTCTTTAATGGAATGTTTAATTCAATTTGGTTCTGCGATCATTTAAAGAAAATGCCATTTGCAAATATCAGATTGAGAACATGTGTAAATTCCTTAAGAACTGAAATAGAAAGATTAAAATATATGGTTCCATTGAGCTTATATATCCCAAAGGGCTACTAACATAAAACTATTGCTAGATTCGGAAGCTTATCATGAATTGAGCACAGTATCTAGAGTACAGCTATTTCTCTCAAGAGGTGTGTGTATTTCAAGCATATGTTTTAAGGCCTTAAAGCTCTATTCTTTCATTGTCATTTTTTAGTCCTGATTTGATTCAAGTTTTTTTTTCCCCCCACAAATTACATATTGGAATTGTAGATTAGACTTTTTAAGCATGCTGTTTGTGATTTTTCTTACTAGTTCATCAACTCCACAGTTGACAGAAAGGCATTTCACATGAAATTTAATATCTGCAATGAAGGTTGAAAAATTATCTTGTTTCATCAATGAGGGAAACTACCATGTTTCTCCATCCCTGTTTTCTGTAACAGAAAAATAATCTCTTGAATTATCTCTATAAAATATTTTTCGTTGTTCTGGCAATGATCTGGCTCCATCCCTTGATAGGAAATAGGGCATGTGTGGCTAGGTATCCAGAGGAATATGTTTACCAATAAATTATCTTTCAAGGTTTTGACACCACCATCAGTTATGCCAGATGCAAATCATTTACTCTCTGTCAGTTCAAATACACAGTCTTGTTTGGATGGCTTAAATCTCTGCTGGCACCAAACTACAGCAAGCAATATTGCTCAACTTTTGAGTTGAAAGCATAGACAAATGTATACAGTGCCAGAATATGGAAATAGTACAGTACATACTGGATTTTGGTAAGTGTTACTTAATGTTATATAGCATGAGATTATCAAAGGAATAGTGACATTTCCTATTAAAGAAGTATCCTTCCACAATGGTAGACACAATTCTTTGACACAGAGTTTTAAGAGGATGGTTATGTTCTATGTGACCCACAACTCTGGCAGATTTCATGAAGTCAAAAATGAAGCTTTGGGTAAATACCTCGGGGAAATGCCAAATGAAATCTTGGAATCTGGGAATTTAATAACAGTGACTTCAGTGCTACAATATTTCACAGAGTTTAGCATCATTTTTATAGACTGTGAACTGGTGGATGGCCTCAAGTGTAAAAAAGATCTAATTTTTCTTTATTATTTTCTACTCATGAATTAAGGCAGATCATGATACCTAAAAAAAAGATTGTAAAGTCATTTATTTCTTGGCTATTGCCATGAAAACAGCTGAAGTAAACTAAGTTGACTCATATTTTCACTTACTGAATAGGTATAATTAATATTTGTAGAAAATCACAGCAGCATTTAATAAAATATCCTAGAGGAGAACAATAAGATTGAGATCCCATGTTACTGAGTTAGAAAACCTAGATTTTAATATTAGTTTCACTGTTTAATAGCAGTATTGATCTTTCTAAGCCTAAGTTTTCTAATCTATAGAATATGAAGGGTATTGCCTAACTTCTAATGATGATGTGTTGATGTAAAGCCTGTGAAGTATAAGCTTATATGTATATATATTTATAACAACTGATAACTGTCACAAATAGACATGAGGGCATAAGGACCTTAATTAATTGAGCTGAGTAATCATGAAAGTCAATTGGCTTAAAAAAAAAAGGAATTCTGCTTTCTCATGGATAGAACAAATCTTATTTAATAATCTTTGGTCTTCTTTGACACTGACCTTTTCTTCCCACTTAGATTTAAATTGTGTAATCACTCCTACTTAAAATTTTTCTTTGAGGCAAGACTTAAAGAATATCCTAAGAACTGGGAATTAGGGAAAAAAAAAAAAAGTTTCTGCCGCAAAATAATTGTATTACTTAAACCTTTTCATATGCTTTGGTATAAAGTGGTGATAAAATAAATGACCATAGAATTATGTCAGAATCCAGGTATTTATGGCTTAAAGGCCATTTTGCTTTGCTTTGGTCTAGTTAGTGTTTCTACTAGTTGCTTATCAAACAGGAGAGTGGTTCTTAATCAGGGGAGATTTTTCCCTTCAGGAACATTTGGCAATGTCTGGAGACATTTTTTATTTTCATGACTGTGGGTAATGAGGGGTGCTACCAGGATCTAGTGGATATAGACTAAGGATGCTGTAAACATCCAACAATACCAAGGATAGTACCTGCAATAAATTAAGTCAGTCTCAGTGCAGTTGCTCAGTCATATCTGACTCTTTGCAACCCCATGAACCGCAGCACGCCAGACCTCCCTGTCCATCAGCAACTCCCGGAGTTTACCCAAACTCATGTCCAATGAGTTGGTGATGCCATCCAATCATCTTATCCTCTGTCGTCTCCTTCTCCTCCTGCCCTCAATCTTTCCCAGCATCAGGGTCTTTTCAAGTGCATCAGCTCTTCTCATCAGGTGGCCAAAGTATTGGAGTTTCAGCTTCAGCATCAGTCCTTCCAGTGAATATTCAGGACTGATCTCCTTTAGGGATAGACTGGTTGGATCTCCTTGCAGTCCAAGGGACTCTCAAGAGTCTTCTCCAACACCACAGTTCAAAAGCATCAACTCTTCGGTGCTCAGCTTTCTTTATAGTCCAACTCTCACATCTATACATGACTACTGAAAAAACCATAACCTTGACTAGATGGACCTTTGTCGACAAAGTAATGTCTCTGCTTTTTAATATGCTGTCTAGGTTGGTCATAACTTTCCTTCCAAGGAGTGAACATCTTTTAATTTCATGGGTACAATTACCATCTGCAGTGATTTTGGAGCCCAAAAAAATAAAGTCAGCCACTGTTTTCACTGTTTCCCCATCTATTTGCCATGAAGTGATGGGACCGGATGCCACGATCTTCGTTTTCTGAATGTTGACCTTAAGCCAACTTTTTCACTCTCCTCTTTCACTTTCATCAAGAGGCTCTTTAGTTCTTCTTCACTTTCTGCCATAAGGGTGGTGTCATCTGCATATCTGAGGTTAGCTAAATACTGGTAGTACTACTATTGAGAAACTCACTTCTACTAGATTTATATGATACAGTGGTGAATTTTCTCATTTCAGATCTAGTAGAAGTCTGATTTAAAGATACTGGAATATATTTGAGCACATTTTCAGCACCATACATAGGTGACACATTTCAAGAGGAAGTGTGAAGTGAAATTTGTTCAGTCATGTTCCACTGTTTGCGACCCCATGGACTATACAGTTCATGGAATTCTCCAGGCCAGAATACTTGAATGGGTAGACTTTCCCTTCTTCAGGAGATCTTCCCAACCCAGAGATCAAATCCAGGTCTCCCACATTGCAGGTGGACTCTTTACCAGGTGAGCTATCAGGGAAGCAATCACATGGAAATTATCACTTACTACAGATGATGAACACACAGCATGAGAAGTTAAACCATTCTAATTTGAACATATGGAAATATAATATTTTATAACTTAACCATTCCTGGTAGGAGAGGCATGTCATATACCTGTTGATAGATTATTTTATGCAATCAGGATGCATATTTTCATTTGAGCTAACAGAAAAAATATTTTCTAAATTGAGCCTTGACTCATATCATTTAGTAACCTGAAACAAGAGAGGATCAAGGGAACCATCTATCTTTTCATTTTACAAAAGAGAAAACTATGAGATAAAGTGTCTGAGCAACTTTCCCAAGGTTGCTAACTTTATTATACGCAGAGTTAGGGCCATATTTTCAGTCCAGTAAATTAATTAACAATCTTTTTAATACTATCATTCATTATAAAGACATTTAAGTTTTTCACACATTATTCATTGAAATTTGTTTCTCTTCACCACCAAACTCACACTTTACGTCTCTTTTTGTATGATTCCCCCCCCCCCTCCTAATTTCTTTTAGGTCAGTAGAGATAACAGTATAAAACCTTAATTTGATACTTTTCCCAAAAGCCTTTCCATGGGTTTTTACACCAAATCTGACTCCCACAGATTTAAGAGGTGTAGAAAAGCTAGATTAAGCTGTCTCGGGTTGGCTAAACTTCCATTTGGCCAGAGTGTGAAGGAGTCTATGCTACGGAGTTCTTCCATCACCAGAGGAAAAGTTATTCTCAATTATGTTGGTTTAACTTACAGGGACTTTAGTGATCCACAAAACAAGTGGAATTTAAGATACACATCTTAAGCTCAGTTTGAAAAGGCCTGTGCTTTCAATAACAAAACTCACAGTGACAGTGATGTATGGTTTTCTTTATGAGACCTGAAAACTGATGGATATGTGATCTTATAAATGCTTAGACAAACTAATGCACATAATTATATTTTCCATTTGAAGTCTATTGCTAGGCATTCTAATACAATATCATTAGTTGAAATGGCCACGATGATACAGCTTGGGCAGTTTGTCACAGTAATTACAGGGTGATTATTTTTGACTGGAATAAAGATTTCAGTTTTAGTATGGTGGAAAGCATCATCACAAATTACTAACAGTCTTGGAAAATAATAATAAAACTTTAAGATTTTAATGCATTTTGCGGTGTCATTCTAAAATAATTTCTCATTAAGGAAAATGTCCATAAATTGGCTAAGTAAATTATTTTTAAAGAGATTAAAATATGACTTTGCCAAAAGGATCCCACTTATCTCATTAATGGTTCGTATGTATAAAAATGTCAACATTAGATAAAATTTGACTGTGGTAAATAAGGCTTATGTCATAATTAACAACCTTTAAAGAAAGGATTTTTTTTTTAAGCAGACACAAAAGTATGGCATTTATCTTCACTATTTTCAGAATGGTTGATTAAAGTAGACAATGTCCTAACATCTGTATTGAAAACTATATTAATCAATTGATTAATCATGCAACATTAATCAAAGCCTCCCTAAGTGTTTTAGTATCTGAGCAGCTCTTAGTATTTTCTATCAGATCCCTTTTAAGGTGTCCATTAAAAAGATTAAATTTGGGTGGTAAATATTGAGGGGTTGTGGAACTTGTGGCTTCTCACTGGAAGGTCATAGCCACGGCTCATTAGTGATACTTTTAATGGGATAAGAAGCAAAAGTTTTGAATATGTGACTAGATCAATTAATCAGTTCTGCAGTTGACTCATTCCAGTAAGCAGTTTAGTATTTGCCGAATCGGCACCATGGCCATCTGGCCGATTTGTCCCTCTGTGGATTGGCTTAAACCAAAGAATACTTTTTGCTTAAAGATTTTAAATTAAATAGCCAATAAACTGATGCAGAACTGCTACTCAATAAATTGGTTTGTAGAAACTAGCCAAAAGTCAGCCTTTATTATTAAGAATGTATTTAAATGATCTAAGTTGTCCTGCACAACAAGTATAAAACTTCCTATTGCTGGAGTGAATTGTTCACAATCAAATGAATTATTTTGGTGCTTAGTGAGATGTAATTGAACTTCATAGTGCACTAGCAAGCTTACTAATCCACTGTAAATTTCCAGGTTGGTGATTTATAATTAGCTAGTTCTTAGATTTCCAAATTCTTTTAAATGTGATATTAGTTAGGCAAATTCATACAGGTAAGGTGGAAAATTAAGTATCAAATACAGACAGAAAATTACTCAATATAGTTCAGAGGAGGAAATTACAATAAACAACTATTTGCCAATAAATAAAATTATTTGTTATATTTTCAGAAGGCACTGCTCTGTTATCTTTTGTGTCCTCTATCTTTCTAATTGTAAAAAGCAACCCTTTGCACTATACCCGTTTATTTTCATGATTTTATAATAGGAAAAGAGTAGTAGTCTCTGCTGTTTTGATCTTATAACCCTTTTTGTTTACTTGATGGAGAATGGTTAATTTTCTTTCTGGTCTTAAATAAATGATCATAAAGACATTCAGTGAAATTATCTTGTCGCTTTTTTCCTAGACACAATTTCACCAGCTTTCCAAACATAATCCAAACCTATAGCATTTAAAAACATGGTACTGCCCATCTGTTTTTCCCTGCTGTTGCATAAGGACAGATTATCTTGACAAGACAGTTCTCAGAGTTTGTGCAAGGGACTTTATGATTTGGGCAATGTCTAGCTACTGTTGTTGTTTTGTTGCTTTTTTTCCAGCAAAATGATTAGGTGGTTGTTTTGATATTTGCAAATACATTCTGAAGCTCTAACAATAGAAACACATATCTACTTTAGTTATCTAAGCTAAATTTAAATGTATGCTGAAATGATGCTTTTTCTTTTCTTTGCCAGTTGCTTAGAGTGAAAAGAGATACTTTATTGCATATGATCCAGATGATGCTCCAAAAAGATGATGATGGGAGAAAAGGAATGTCTAATCTCTTCATTCCTCTTCTGAATAAAGTTGTCTACAGAGGAGAGACATTTACTACCAGTTATCTTTATAATGAATTGTTCAATCACACAGTTTCTAAAGAAATAATTTTAAAGTAGATTTTTATTTAGTGGTTAGTATTACAGAATGAGAAAATTTGGTTAATTCACTTTGCTTCCCTAAGTTGATCAAACAAGTGCATTACTTTCTTACTTTTCTGAGTTCTTTGTTATCAGTAGAATGACACTTAGAAGAAAGTTACAGAATAAAAATCTAATTATGAAAAGTATTATTAAAAATTGGCTTCTATTAACATGTACAATCTACATTATAATTATAAATATGTGTTTTGATATGAAATATCACAATAACATTCTTAGTTGACTAATATTTCAACCTATTCAGGTACCTACCAAATGCTATAAACTTTTATTTCAGTTCATTACCAAATAATTACATGAAGAAAAAACATGTCTAAAAATAACCAGAAATATATTTGGTTATGTCTCTGTGTATATACTGTTTCATATATCAGTTATATTTTATTTTCCTATTGATGTGAATCTTGGTTTATTTCATCGGAGAAAGAAACATAATCTGCATAATTCCCATTAGTTCTTTGTTGGGCAAATACATTTTGATATTCTATAGTAGGTTGGTTTGTAGCTAATCATTTTTGTACTTAGCAGCAATTGTTGCTGCTGTATTGAAAAAAAAAGTACATGTTTTGTAAATTATAGGTATAATTTAGCCATAAAAATTTAACTAAGTTCCAACTGGAACTTTAGCTAAGTTCCAATTTCTACCAATTCATTAGGTAAGCTCATTGAAAGCACAGGAAATAGAGTTACTTGATAATAAGATCATTATTTTGTTACCTAGGTCAACTTTTATACTATTCAGAAAGCATTTTAGAGAGAGATGTGTTTTGGATGTTGTGCTTGTGATGCAAAAAAATTACATGACATCATAGACTCAGAAGGAAATTTCTTTACTGTATCTTGCTTTGGGGGAACTTTAGAAAGGGAACTATTATGGACAGACATAAGAATTGTACTTTGGAAACATTTTGGTTTGTGGGGTTTGACTAGGATTTAAATATTAAATATTTGATTTGAAGTTTTGTTTAAAAGTAGATTTCAAAAAACTCCACAATTTTATGATTGCAAGGGTGAACTATTAATGATTAAGAGTAGAAACACCTTTGTTGTTTATCCTACTCAGAACTTTAAGAGTGTGATCTTTGAAAGTTACAGGACCTTTTGTTTCTTCCTTTTTAAGAGGAGTGATATGACAGATGTATTTGTCTAATAGCTATGTGGGAGGATCAATGAGATAAAAAGATTGGTATCTCTCTGAAACTGTTAATTGTCAAAGAGATATAAGTTTGTATTATTGTTCTGTTATTAATCAGTCCCTTTATGTCATGGTTAGAACATTGCTCACTCAGCTTAAGGCTCCATTTCTGAAATCATATCGCCTAAGTTCTTGACAACTTTCCTCTTCTGCTTATTGACTGCAGACTTGATTGAATGACTCATTTCCCCATTTGTAAAATAGATGATGATAATAATGCCTAAATCCTTGGGTAATTGGGAAGACTGCTGCTGCTGCTGCTGCTAAGTCGCTTCAGTCGTGTCTGACTGTGCGACCCCATAGACAGCAGCCCACCAGGCTCCCCCATCTCTGGGATTCTCCAGGCAAGAACACTGGAGTGGGCTGCCATTGCCTTCTTCTAATTGGGAAGACTAAATAAATTAATACAAGGAAAACTCTGAGAACATGAGCAGAAAAGCTGTTTTTACTGCTTTTGCTATTGCTGTTGTTATTATTAGTTTATAATCCAGTTATAAATGAGTAACCATATTCTGTTTCATTCAACTTCTTGTGATGTAAGCTTGAGCCAGAGGCAAAAGTAAAATCATGAAAATGGGCTCCCCAAATATGCTTTTAAAACATAATTCTTATTTATATATAGAACACTTAACTATCTTTTCAATAATAGAGGCCTCAAAAGAAAAATGGAAATGTGAAGTAAAATTTATCTTTACTGTTTCAGAAAATATAGTTTCCCTCTAAACATTCAGTGAGTAGGTTTGTTTCCTGGGCAATAACTTACTGCATAATAAGGACAATTCTAAACTTGTGGCTCATATTTGTAAATGAAAGTGAAATGTACATTTTTTTCTTTGAAAGGTTCTTATTATAGTCAAAACCATACTATATATCGGAGAAGGCAATGGCACCCTACTCCAGCCCTCTTGCCTGGAAGATCCCATGGACGGAGGAGCCTGGTGGGCTGCAATCCATGGGGTCACTAAGAGTCTGACTCACTTTCACTTTTCACTTTCATGCAATGGAAAAGGAAATGGCAACTCATTCCAGTGTTCTTGCCTGGAGAAACCCAGGGATGGGGGAGCCTGGTGGGCTGCCATCTATGGGGTCGCACAGAGTCAGACATGACTAAAGTGACTTCTCAGCAGCAGCAGCATACTATATATACAAGGTGGGTGGACTAAGAAAGGTGAAACTTGGTTAAGGGTTGATTCTGAATAAATGCAGTCACCTCATTAGCTATTGATGTCTAGTCTATCCTTACCTGACTTTCTGCTGAGATAGAGAGTTCAGTAATCTTGTTTCCTGTAGATACCCATGGATTTATCTTCCCACTAGTTAATTCTACTAACATCCTCTGACCAAAGACATGACCTTGTTTTTTCACTGTGGTTCTTTGTATTTTCTTCAGTTTCAACATTAAATGATTCATTTTCAACTTTAAGTGATCTGAAATTTCTTAAGACAAAAAATCAAAAGTAATAGAAGAGATTGTTCTTATGTTAAATACATTTTGTTTTGTTTTTACTCCTGAATCAATTGTTTTCTGCTAGGAGTTTGTAAATTCAATGTTCAATGTACTTGAGTCTGGAGAGAGTTGGTGGTTTTTCTCGGAGTTAAATTTTCCAGGAGTGTGCGTGTGTATGTGTATATGTCAGCTTTTATAAATCACATTTCAGCTTTCCACTGGAAAATAAACCTACCTTGTGTTTCCAGTTCTGAACAAGGGAATGTAGATTTAGCTTCACTCTTGATCATCACCCCTCATATCCTATTGTGTAAAAACAAAGGGAGGAATAGGAACAGTGGACATAGATAACTGGTCAAGGGATTATAGCTGCAAGTAAGTAAGAAAATAATGGGCTTCTCTAGTGGCTCAGTAGTAAAGAATCTTCCTGCAATGCAGGAGACATGGGTTCGATCCCTAGGTCAGAAAGATCCCCTGGAGAAGGAAATGGAAGCCCACTTGAGTATCATTGCCTGGAAAATCCCACGGACAGAGAAGCGTGGCAGTCTACAGTCCATGGTGTCACAAAAGAGTCGCATATGACTTAGCAACTAAACAGCAAATAAGAAAATAACTACCTCTTTAAAAATACACAGAGAAAGTTGCTCTCTAGTTTTCAGCAAGCAAGAAGAAAAACCTCACCTTTCTGGAAATTTGTATTTTTTTTCACTGAGTCAAGGATGTGGAGGAAATATGAAATTCTAAAATATTATTCATATAATTATGTTGCAATGGATAGTTACTAGGGTTTATCTGTTAAGATTTAGAAATGAAAATGTTTAGAAAGCTTTAGGCATAATACCATAGGTTTACTTATTTATTCTAATTTCTGAAATATTAAAAAATATATCTAAAATGTTTTTCATTGAGTTTGCAAACTCAAAGGAAACTGCAGGTAATTAAAAACATTTTTCAAAATCTTTTCTGCAGCAACTCTACTACACTCAACTTAGAAAAAAGACATCTTGTCATTTTTATTTATCTATTTTAGTGTTAAAATATCAAAAATATTCTAACAAAAATTTCCTCTTTTTATTAGGACACAAAATATTTGTTTAAACAAAAATCAGAGTTTTTAAAGTGCTAATTCTTAGAAAGTTCTAAGCAATAAAGAGAGAAGTTGATATTCTTAGTGACCACAACTATAGCTCAGTTATAAATTATTTTTATTCTGTGAACATTTTTTCTTACAACTGTTGAAAAAAAGTTATTAGGGGCATTGTTCAGTTCCATGATTCACATATAAGGTATCCATTGTAATTTTTGTAACAGCTCTATTAATTGGAAGCAATATCTGCATTTTACACATACTTACAGTTAGGAATTCTGTTTATCAAACACATATCATTTGATTCCAGAATCCTTGCTCTTGTCCATCTTAGCCTTTATGCTATAGTACAAGATAAACATATAAATACATAAGCTGTTGTGAAAATTGTAGTTTCCATGGAAAACTCATTAGTTTTATTGCAGATTATTATTGAGCAAAATTCTATTTTTGACTATTTGTTTTCTTCCTCCAAATTGTGTCATTGTCTTCAGATGTACTCATCACAATGTGATTTACCTATTAAAAGGCATATATGTTACTTTTCCCTAGAAATAAAAATTTTCATTTATATGCTTCAGTCTAAGAAAAATCCTTGAGGAAATATTTGTGTAAGTCATTTTATTAAATCTGATATTTTGATTATTAGTATTTTAAAAAATTCATATCGTACACCTACTCTGTTTCCATGTATAATTGCAAATTGTCTTATTCCTATATACCTTCATAGAAACATTGAGGTGTCTTTCTTCTTGTATTTTTTAGTTTTTTAAAATAATGATGACTATAACCCACAAATTAAATGAGATTATTACAGCTGAATTGAGGTGTACAAACATATCCCACTGTAAGCAGCAGTTTCTCTCATCAACATTCCTTTACTACTCTGTGTATTTGTTTCTGATTGAAACATATAAAGTGAAAGAAATACGCAAAGAAACACTATGATTTTAACACCAGCCATGAGCCTACCTATGACAATATCATCAGCCAAATCTTGCTCATTTCTGATATCAATCTGCTAAACGTTTGAAAGTTTGTTAATTATTGCCTACTAAAATTTTAATTTGTTCCCAAATTGCATGGTGAATACCGTTATTACAATTAAGTTTATATTAGAAATTGGCACTAGAGGGAGCTAAGTAATTGTATCATTTATGTGTTTGGGGGAAATTGAACATTCATTTAAAAACTTATATTTTTTTCAGAACCTGCTGATTTTACAAATATGGCAGCTATGCCTCAGCAAATTATAAGCAATAATGAATTAGTTAATTTTCTTTAGTGAAAACTGCTATGGTAAGATTATTAAATTACTGTATTTCTACTTAGTGAAAGTAGCTACCAGTCAGTAAATTAGGACTTCTAGGACTCTTTAGGGAAAGGGATTATTATTATTACTATTATCCATGTTTATCATTATTTTGCTCCTAACAGAATTAAAATGCTCATAGTACCATGTTAAAATACAATATTGTATTCCCAAATTTATAGTTTGATAAGAAAATGGCCTTATTGAATAGGTTCACAGTGCAGATGAGAAAACAATTTTACTCTCATGGAATATTCTAAGGATTTAGTTGGTTTGATTACTTTAAATAACCAATTCAGTTTAACAAAGTATTTTCCCCCAGCAATCATAGCGTGCCATGAATTGAGTAAAATTGTGATGCCTCCTACATTTATATGCACCTCTAAGATGAACAAAAGTCTGCTAAAGTGTGTAAAGCTAAAACCAGCAGGATGCTTTATTTACATAAATGAAAGAGCTAAGGAACAAATACATAATTCTATACATTTTGCAGGTTGATTCCCAGGAAATACTACATTTGAAAACAGCTTGTATGAAGTCAATACTGTGGGGAGCAAATAGGAAATTTTATTCTCCCCATCTCATCATTTAGGCACTTAGGCAATCTCTGCCAAAAGTCACACACTTTATATGTCTTTTTAAATGAGCATATCGTTTTACAGATAATTATGTGGAAAGCTGATTTTTTTTCACGGTCTTATGAGGGAAAAATATGGTTTGAATGATAAAATTAAATGAGATTGTATTTGCATTCCATTCTACTCTGAAAATACAATGATGTAGAAAATGTTGAAATAAAATAATAATCTTTTATGATCTCTTAGCTAATTTTTAGTTATAGATTTGAACTGATACAACAGTGATCAAAGGGAAGTTCTTGCTTTTTTTTTTTTTTGCTGGCCCAAATGAGGAAACTCTCTATTTTAACCTATGCTTAGGTTAATTTTAATATAAAGGTGAATTGTAGGGAAAATAAATGTGCAAAGTGGAAAACATTTATAGCTAGGCAATATACTATTTGATAAATCACAGGATTTTTTTCTCCTGTTTGCTTCTGCATTTCTCTTATGAAAGTGAAATATTCCTTAAATTCTATATTTTATTTTTAAAGTTTGAATAATTAGTGTTCTCTTTCTCTCAAAGGAATGTTATAATCAAGGTTAGCCTTACAAATGAGGTTAGTTAGTGATATCTCAAAGAGAAGATTTATGGGGGATAAGGGCAGGGGGAAGGCAGCTTGTATACTGAATGCAACTAGGCCATTTTCTGATCTCTAAATTCATGTTTGACAAACTTGAACATACATACTAATTATCTGAAGAATTCTTAAAATGCAGATTCTAATTCAGGAGATCTGGATTCTGAATTTTAAAGAAGCTTCCTTTCACTGTCTATAGACCACAGTTCCTATATCAATAGTCTTCACTTTCTTTAATCCTGATACTTTCTGCTGTGACTTAAAGTAAGTATTTAGAGCAAAAGATGAGCAAAATTATAGAACAGAATCATGGCCCTGATCCTGGAAACCTGAGGTGCCAACTGTTGTCATTCTTACTTTTCATGAACTGTCTCAGATGCCTAGCACTGGCCACATATGAAAGTAGTAATTCTGCAGGCATGGGGCCATCTGCAATCATTCACATTGTCTAACTACAAACTTCCTTTGATTCCACGAAAACATGTAGGAGATACCATAATGTTATCTTTAAAGCATTTCAATAGCTTCAATTTTTTTTCTTTGGTATGGATAAATCCATTTTATAGAGAAGTGTGAGATCTAGGGAAAGAGCATGGCATAGCGCATAAGACTGATTTGGAATCAGATTCATCTGGATTCTATATCCAGCTCCACCACTCATTAGGTGCGCAATCTTAAGAACTGTAGACAATGTAGGCATGAATAATGAATAATGAATATAATGAATAATGCAAATACAGTTCTTAAGATTGCACACCTAATGAGTGGTGGAGCTGGACACAGAATCCAGATGAATCTGATTCCAAATCAGTCTTATGTGTTATGCCATGATCCTTCCCTAGATCTCAAACTTCTCTATGAAATGGATTTATCCATACCAAAGAAAAAACAACTGAAGCTATTGAAATGCTTAAAAGATAACATTATGGTATCTCCTACATGTTTTCATGGAATCAAAGGAAGTTTGTAGTTAAACAGTGTGAATGATTGCAGACGGTCTCATGCCTGCAGGTCAGTTTTCATTCCAATCCCAAAGAAAGGCAATGCCAAAGAATGCTCAAACTACCGCACAATTGCACTCATCTCACATGCTAGTAAAGTAATGCTCAAAATTCTCCAAGCC
Source organism: Capra hircus (assembly GCF_001704415.2). Lineage (NCBI taxonomy): Eukaryota > Metazoa > Chordata > Mammalia > Artiodactyla > Bovidae > Capra > Capra hircus. The sequence continues at coordinate 86,536,183 of NC_030809.1, read as the reverse complement.
AGGCTTCAGCAATACGTGAACCGTGAACTTCCTGATATTCAAGCTGGTTTTAGAAAAGGCAGAGGAACCAGAGATCAAATTGCCAAAATCCCCTGGATCATGGATAAAGCAAAAGAGTTCCAGAAAAACATCTATTTCTGCTTTATTGGCTATGCCAAAGCCTTTGACTGTGTGGATCACAATAAACTGTGGAAAATTCTGAAAGAGATGGGAATACCAGACCACCTGACCTGCCTCTTGAGAAACTTGTATGCAGGTCAGGAAGCAACAGTTAGAACTGGACGTGAAACAACAGACTGGTTCCAAATAGGAAAGGAGTACATCAAGGCTATATATTGTCACCCTGCTTATTTAACTTATATGCAGAGTACCTCATGAGAAACACTGGGCTGGAAGAAGCACAAGCTGGAATCAAGATTGCCAGCAGAAATCTCAATAACCTCAGATATGCAGATGACACCACCCTTATGGCAGAAAGTGAAGAGGAACTAAAAAGCCTCTTGATGAAAGTGAAAGAGGAGAGTGAAAAAGTTGGCTAAAGCTCAACATTCAGAAAATGAAGATCATGGCATCCGGTCCCATCACTTCATGGGAAATAGATGGGGAAACAGTGGAAACAGTGGCAGACTTTATTTTTTTGGGCTCCAAAATCACTGCTGATGGTGATTGCAGCCATGAAATTAAAAGACGCTTACTCTTTGGAAGAAAAGTTGTGACCAATATAGATAGCATATTGAAAAAGCAGAGACATTACTTTGCCAACAAAGGTCTGTCTAGTCAAGACTATGGTTTTTCCAGTGGTCATGTATGGATGTGAGAGTTGGACTGTGAAGAAAGCTGAGCACTGAAGAATTGACATTTTTGAACTGTGGTGTTGGAGAAGACTCTTAAGAGTCCCTTGGACTGCAAGGAAATCCAACCAGTCCATCCTAAAGGAGATTAGTCCTGGGATTTCTTTGGAAGGAATGATGCTAAAGCTGAAACTCTAGTACTTTGGCCACCTCATGTGAAGAGTTGATTCACTGGAAAAGACTCTGATGCTGGGAGGGATTGGGGGCAGGAGGAGAAGGGGATGACAAAGGATGAGATGGCTGGATGACATCACTGACTTGATAGATGTGAGTTTGAGTGAACTCCAGGAGTTGGTGATGGACAGGGAGGCCTGGTGTGCTGCGATTCATGGGGTCCCAAAGAGTTGGACACGACTGAGCAACTGAATTGATACATGGCATGAGATCTGAAATAAAATATATCATATATATTTTAAATTCATTATTCATATCCCTATCACCCTGAACCATGTCATAGGCACTGGTGATTTTCATAAAATTGTTTTTGCTAACTGCTTTTGAAAGTCAGATGACATCCACATATACACCTGCTGCTGCCGCTGCTAAGTTGCTTCAGTTGTGTCTGACTCTGTGTGACCCCATGGACGGTAGCCCACCAGCCTCCCCCGTCCCTGGGATTCTCCTGGCAAGAACACTGGAGTGGGTTGTCATTTCCTTCTCCAATGCATGAAAATAAAAAGTGAAAGTGAAGTTGCTCAGTCATCCCCGACTGTTAGTGACCCCATGAACTGCAGCCTACCAGGCTCCTCTGTCCATGGGATTTTCCAGGCAAGAGTACTGGAGTGGGGTGCCATTGCCTTTTCCATATACACACCTACTAGACTTCTTTACCCACCTAGCAATGTTTTGCTCTAATCCACCAATCTCCCTTCATGTCAAGCATTACACAGTTTTCAGTCAAGCTCAAGTTTTCCCAGAACTGAGAAAATGTTCTTCTCAAGTTTCTTCTTATACTTTAGTTTTCCATTAATATGTTCTCTCCTCAGAGAGTGATTTATCTCCCTAAATTGTTTTCCTACCATGAATTATTGCTATTTTCTTATCTTGAATATTCTCCTCAAAATGTTTATTTTAATAATTAGTCGATAGGAGAAATATATGTAGCTTTTTTTAAATATCTATTTCTATTTTTATGCCAGTATATCTATAGAACACAAGATATTGCACTGTACATATTTGTACTCTATAAATATTTTCTGCATGAACAAATGTGCCTGAGGTTGTTTCTAGATTGAATGATTGGAGAGTGCTCTTACTTAATCTAGAAGTTTGAGAAAACATAGCTTTTTTAGCTGAAAATAATTAGATACATTTGAACAGCTGTACATTGAGATATAATTGATAATTAAGAAAGATGACTTCTAGACTTTTAAGAATTTAGAGTCCATAGCACTGGAGAGGAAAAAAAATGGGAATGGAGGTAGCAATCTGGATAACAGAATCTGTGCTTTTATATAGTTCTTATTTGAGAAAAACAAGTTGATGAGATTTTTCAAGCTAGAGTATCTTCTCAGCCTTATACTATATTTATTATTTATTTGACTGCTTGAATTTCTCACAACTTTAATTCTATGAGCTTCATGAGGAGTTACAATGACCAATTTTTTTCGTGATACTGAAAAAGAGCAGGGAACTGCAGATCTTGACTTCAGTGTCATCATAATGAAGATATACAGGTGTTAAAGGGAGATTTTCAAAAGGCCACAAAGTGTGACTTGACTTCTGCACATATAGAAACAGTATGTGGCAAAGATTTTATTCAACTTGTAATTAATGAAGGAACCAGTAAACTGTTGAAACTAGTTCAAGAACTATTTGAGTAGCCAGCTATAAAGTAATGCTATAATACATTTGCATATTATATATAAAACTGGCTAATGTCTTCCAGGGAATTATAACTTTGGTGTTTCCTGTTCCATCAGGCACGGATTATTTGCATGTCTCTAGATAACAATACACAAGTTGACTTCTGCCCATAAAGAATCATAAAACAGGTAGTCAAATAACCTGATTTACAGTTGCATCAAAAAGAATATAACACTAAGAATAAATTTAACCTGTAGAAGGCAAAGAACCTGTAAACTGGAAAGTAAATGACATAATGAAAGAAATTGAAGAAAACACAAATAAATGCGAAAATATTCAACATTCCTGGATTAGAAGAATTAACATTGTTAAAATGTCTATGGCACCCAGACCAATCTACAAATTCAGTGCAATCTCTATCAAAATTCCAATGGGACATTTTTCACAGAAGAAAAGTATTAAAATTTTTATGGAATAAGAGCCCTTAAATAGCCAAGGAAATCTTGAGAAGAAAAACAAAGCTGGAGGCATCATGCTCCCTCATTTTAAAATATATTACAAAGTTATAGTAATTAAAAGAGCATGGTATTGGCATAAATGCAGACACAAAGATTAATGGAACAGAAAAGAGAAGTCAAAAATAAATCCATACATAGATGGGCATTTAATTTACTACAAAGGAACCGATACTATATAATGAGACAATGAAAGTCACTTCTATAAATAGTCTCTGGGTACACTGGACAGTCACATGAAAAAGAATGCAACTAGAATATTATCTTACACCATACACAATTAACTCAAAATGGATTAAAGGCTTGAATATAAGACCTGAAATTATAAAGACTATCAAGAAAATGGAAAGGAAGTATATTGAATGGAGAAAACCTTTGCAAATTATATAGTTGATAATAGATGAATACCTAAAATACATAAAGAACTTATAGAACTTAATACAAAAAAGGAAAAGACCCAGTTTAAAAATGAGCAGATCTGAATAGATATTTTTCCAAAGGAGACATACAGGTACATGAAAAAATCATCTATACTATTCATCAGGGAATTGCAAATCAAAACATTTAAGATACTCCCTCAAACCCATTAGAGTGACTAATATTAAAAAGTCTAGGTATAAATGTTGGCAAAGGTGTGGAGGAAGGGGGATTCTCTTGTGCTGTTGAGCATATGTAAATTGACACAGCCACTATGGAAAACAATTCCTGAAAAATTCAAAACTAGAACTACTGATGATCCTGCAATTCCAGTTCTAGGTGTTTATCCAAAGGAAACAAAAACATTAAGTCAAAAAAATATATGCATCTCCCTGTTAATTGCAGCATTATTTTCAATAGCCAAGATAGGGAAACAATCTAGGTGCCATCAGTTGATGAATGGAAAAGAAAACTGTGGGGTTTATACATACATATATAAACCCAACAATTATATATAACTGAAATATATAATTATGTATAATCAGGATGAAATATATTAATGGAATATTATTTAACCACAAAAAGAGTAAAATGCTGCCATTGCAACAACATGGAAGGACCTCAAGGGCATTATGCTAAGTGAAATGTTGGAAAATACAATACATGATCTCCCTTATATGTGGAATCTATGTCTATATCTGTATCTACATCTGTATAAACTGAGCTCATAGATACAGAGAACATATTGGTAGTTGCCATAGGGGAGGGGTGGAGGGTGGGAGAAATGGGTGAACTGCTCTTTTGCTGTTGTTGTTAAATTGAATTTTCAAAAAGTGAAATGACTTAGGAGCTCATTAGTGAGGCAGATCTCAGACTGCACCTCAGACCTATCAAATCCATACTTTTTAAGATTCATATGTATATTAGAGTTTGAGAGTCACTGGTATTTTAAAAAACAAAATGACAAAAACAAAAAATTTCACTGGATAATGGTTGGTTAAAAAAAAAAAAAAAAAAAGACAGATATAAGAGACACAAGAGACCAAAACCCAAAAATCCTAGAATGGGTTATGTTTCCCTACATGCTGTGCTAGCCAAGATGCTGTTCAAATGGAAAGCAATCAGCAGATGTTTTCAATAATAGAAAACCTGAGGGAGACAACACCCCTTCTTCTTAGGAAAATGTGACTTGAAAATGAAATCCTACCAAATAAGTGATGACTAAAACTAAAGGACATGGAAAGGAAGAATTGTTTTTAAAAGATGAATTTATAAAAATAGAGCTAAGTAAGGGGGTAAGAAATGCTGTGGCGGGGCTACTTAACAAATATAAGGTGGTTCTAGAAATCTATGCTGACATGGTGCCATATTGAGGAGAAACCCTCATGAAGTAAGGGAGTGTCCTATGGATATATCTGGGCTATGGATATATATGGGTTGTCAAGTCAACTTATAAAGAAAATATTACAGATATCAGGAAAAACTTCCATCTTTTCTACCTGCACCTTATGAAAAATAAATAAAAAGTCAAGATTATGATGCCAGAAAAACACATGGGGTATATATGTCCATGTATATGTGTTGCCTATATTAAGTTTGGGGATAGTTTTTCTGACAGGGTAAGGGGAAGAGTAGATTTCACAGATGGAAATAAATTCTGTGTATGTGAAAAACAGAGATATTAATAGTAATCAGTTGCATATCACTTTAGTATGTCCTACAATTTAGATTTTTGGAATTCAGCATATTTGTACAACTTGTAAGAAAATAGCAAACCAGACATAATTGACCAAAGCACTGAAAAAAATTGAAGGTAAATGGAACGTCTTTATATGTAAACTCAAAGTAATTAATATAATGTAAATTCTTCCAAAAGAGATCTAAGACATTATTTATGAAGAAATTGGGTTGGTGTGTCATGATGTGTTGTCATGCACGTATAGACTAGCTAAAAGGGTAAATATGTAGGCTTGAATTATAGTTACTGCAAATTCAAGAATTGTTAGTAGGACTAGGATAATAAATGTAATAAGGGCTTTATGGTGCTAATGCTTATTAGTGCGAGTGTGGCTCTATCTAGAGGGTCCAACATAGCCTAATTTAGTTTTCTCTTAAGATGAAAAAATGCTTCAAAACTAGAATCACCTACATTAAGACACTATTAATGACTTAGTGCCTTTTTTGTTCTTTCATTTTTTGCCATCTAGGCAGTTGAACTAGTTTGTTTTTTCAATAAGAAATTGTTGATGCAGCATGTATCACTTAACACAGTATGTCTAGAATAATAGGTGCCCTTAGTGAATTTTTACTGACACAGTGGTGGGCTTCCCAGTGGCTCAGTGGTAAAGAATCTACCTGCCAAGCAGGATATGCGAGTTTGATCCCTGGGTTGGAAAGATCTCCTGGAAAAGGAAATGGCAACATACTCCAGTAATTCTTGCCTGGGGAATCCCATGGACAGAGGAGTGTGGTGGGCTGCAGTCCATAGGGTTGCACAGAGTCAGACATGACTTAGCAAGCAGCAGCAGCATTGGCGCGGTGATTGCTCTAATGCAATGTATGTCTAATGCATACAATAAGAGCTTTGAGTTAGATAATTCTATTTTACAGATAGAACTCTATGATTTACAGAGATTAGATAATTTGCGGAAGCCCCCACAATCAGAAGTGTGTTCAGGTCTGGGTTTCCTCTGATACTTTCATTATCATTATTGATGTCTATATTGTCTGACTAGACTGCAAACTAGAATAATTTTTAAACATATCATTGTGGGAATTTGTCCTTATAGGCTACCTTATACCATATAATTGTTAACAGAAAAAAATTCACTAAATTTTAAAATTTAATTTACTTTATTCAATGATTCATGAATGGAGCAGTATCCTGTCTGGCATATAGAAAGGAACTCCAGGGAGCTGTACAAAGTGAAAGATTTAGACAGAAGGAGGCAAAGCAAGGAAGTTATTTTAGCAAACAGGATTGTTTTAGGCAAGGTCACCTTCTTTGAGGAAGGGTTGGGGTCTGTCAGACAGATTACCTCACTAGTGCTTGCCAGATATTTTCAGATTGAAATTGTTGGCAATTAGGTCATGTAGTAAGCCTTGGCTTGCTGATGTTGAGCTTAGTGCAAGTGACTCCATTTTGGCCTGTTTTTCCTTTTTTGGCCTGTGTTTCCTTTCTTTCTTTTTTAATATAATTAAAACATTGTCTGAGTTTCAAGGTCTCCAAACTATCAAAACAAGATTTTCTTCACCTGGATTGATTTTCTTATTACTTTTTAAAATATATTATTATCCAGTCATGCTCAAAGACTCTCAGCCATATTGTTTTTTTAACATGACAGTTTCTTTCACTTGCATATTTCTTACTCTGAATTCCTAAGTATTGTCTATGCTAAACCTAGTGATATAATGTGATACTACAGGTTGATGTGTCCTAATGTCTTGATATCCGTTCACTTCATATTTTCTGTGGAGTATCAAGTATGAGTTCAGGGCAGATGTCTTGCATTTCTTCTAAAGTCCTTAAAACTATGAATCCTAATTATGGTTCCCATTGGACTCACATGAGAAATTTGTACAAAACAAAATAAAACAAAACTTCCAGTTATACCATCAGATTTATTTATCCTGGACCCTGAGAATGAAGAATTAAATATGTTTTTTATAGTTCTGTTTCACATGTACAATGTTTAGGTTCATATTTGCAAACATAGGATTCTTACATAAAATGCACTGATTCATAGATTCTGCTAAAAGTGAAAGGTTATGAAAATAGCATATATTTTCACATGAGAGCAATTGGCTGAAGCTGAGTAATGGTGTGTCCTCTTTAAATATGGCAAGAAATTGGCAAGCTTTTCCCAGTCTTCTCATTGTCTATTACTTGTCTGGTCATTTCAGCTTGCATCCCTTGCTCTATCTATTTTAATTACAATTCCTCTGTCCTTGGGATTCTCCAAGCAAGAATACTGGAGTGGGTAGCCATTCCTTTTCCCAGGGGAGAAAAATCTCTAGGGGAGCTCCCCAACCCAGGGATCAAACCTGGGTCTCATGCATAGCAGGCAGATTCTTTACCATCTGAGCCACCAGGGAAGCCCATTATAAAAGATATATAAGGGGTTTAATTAAGTGGATTAATAGTAACTTCACTACATTTTCAAAATTTACTAGAATGTGAGCAGAATATCACAATGTATTATTTTGTATGATTTTGCTATCTAGCTGAATACTAGTTAAAATATATCACTATATAAATATATCTCTTTAGAGTAGTAAGAAAAAAAAAACAATTCAACTTCTTCTTTTTTTTAAAATTTTTTTTTATTTTTTAAATTTTAAAATCTTTAATTCTTACATGTGTTCCCAAACATGAACCCCCCTCCCACCTCCCTCCCCACAACATCTCTCTGGGTCATCCCCATGCACCAGCCCCAAGCATGCTGCACCCTATGTCAGACATGGACTGGCGATTCAATTCTTACATGACAGTATACATGTTAGAATTCCCATTCTTCCAAATCATCCCACCCTCTCCCTCTCCCTCTGAGTCCAAAAGTCCGTTATATACATCTGTGTCTTTTTTTCCTGTCTTGCCTACAGGGTCGTCATTGCCATCTTCCTAAATTCCATATATATGTGTTAATATACTGTATTGGTGTTTTTCTTTCTGGCTTACTTCACTCTGTATAATCAGCTCCAGTTTCATCCATCTCATCAGAACTGATTCAAATGAATTCTTTTTAACGGCTGAGTAATACTCCATTGTGTATATGTACCACAGCTTTCTTATCCATTCATCTGCTGATGGACATCTAGGTTGTTTCCATGTCCTGGCTATTATAAACAGTGCTGCGATGAACATTGGGGTACATGTGTCTCTTTCAATTCTGGTTTCCTCAGTGTGTATGCCCAGCAATGGGATTGCTGGGTCATAAGGTAGTTCTATTTGCAATTTTTTAAGGAATCTCCACACTGATCTCCATAGTGGCTGTACTAGTTTGCATTCCCACCAACAGTGTAGGAGGGTTCCCTTTTCTCCACACCCTCTCCAGCATTTATTGCTTGCAGATTTTTGGATCGCAGCCATTCTGACTGGTGTGAAGTGGTACCTCATTGTGGTTTTGATTTGCATTTCTCTAATAATGAGTGATGTTGAGCATCTTTTCATGTGTTTGTTAGCCATCTGTATGTCTTCTTTGGAGAAATGTCTATTTAGTTCTTTGGCCCATTTTTTTGATTGGGTCATTTATTTTTCTGGAATTGAGCTGCATAAGTTGCTCCTCTATGATCCACCTCCCAGAATTCTGGAAATAAAAGCAAAAATAAACAAATGGGATCTAATTAAAATTAAAAGCTTCTGCACAACAAAGGAAAATATAAGCAAGGTGAAAAGACAGCCTTCTGAATGGGAGAAAATAATAGCAAATGAAGCAACTGACAAACAACTAATCTCAAAAATATACAATTCAACTCCTTTGTCCCATCACCAGAGGAGAATGATATTGCAAGATATCAAGTAGACTATAATAACTAGAAGGTATTATCAATTTATTTCAAAGGTCTTCTTCCTTCTTTCTCTTGCTTTATGCAATTCATTAAGTAAGTTGAGAGAAAGACTCTTGTTTGGGTTTAGGGACAGTAGATGAGTAATAATCATCAGGCCTTGGCCAGGCTAATAATAAAAAAAAAAAACCTCTATCAATTTTCTATGGTTTTTTCAAGTGTATAGGCCTGGAAGCAACTTCCATTTAGGAGGATTGATTGGAAGAATAGGATTTAGACTTCTTTGCTTCATCCATCCAAATGCCATAAAATGTTACCTTAATCTATCATGTTCCTTCCCAACTTGTAGGATTCAGTAGGAAGTCAAACTACCCCTTTGACTTACCCATTCATGGCACCAAAACCTTGAGTATAATAATTAAAAAATGGCTTGCAGATGAGCCTATAAGGTCACGAGAATTGCTATAATATGGAACTTTATGAAGTTGACAAAATTATAATTTGAGAAAAACAGACTCTAAACTCTTCTTCAGTTCATATTTATATATACATGTATTCATTCATTTTTATTCTCTTATAAATTCCCACTTTATCATTACTGAAGATCATCTAAGAAAAAGAATGTGCCAGGGTATAATCTAAATGATCTTTATGTCATTCTATGACATCTGGGCTGCAATACCTGCTTCTTGCATTAAGAACCTTATTACTAATCTCAGAAAATAGGCTAGGGTTTGCTTATTTACTTGCTCAAAGAACAATCTTTTTTACTAGGTTTTAATGGATTGATTTCTATGCCATGTTTGCCTTCTTTTAATATTCTGTGCAAAATTGTGACTTCCTCCATTACAAATGAGAGAAAATTGAGAACTGTTTTGGCTGTCTCCTTTTATCCTGGGATACATCACTGTTTGCTGCTCCACTCTCTCTTCCAATTTATCAGAATTCTCATCTGAGCTGTGGCAAAGGGAGGGTCATTTAAACATCATTCTTTAGAAAGAATGAATTGCTCTTGGGCACTGTCAGGGCACTCTACTTGTAAAACATTATAAATCTCATCGGCAATAATTTAAGAAAAATCAAGGATATTATCACACCTAATGCTGTGAAGGGTAACATGTGCCAAGTTCCTTCAGTCATATCTGACTCTTTGCAACCCTATGGACTAACCCACCTGGCTCCTCTGTCCATGGAATTCTCTAGGCAAGAATACTGGAATGGGTTGCCATGCCCTCCTCCAGTGCTCAGTAAATGCTTGTTAAATGAATCAATGAATGCATGAATATGTTCCTTGAAATTACACTTAAGAGTTTTGTTTACATATCTGAAACAAGGTCTGATTCAGTAAGAAAACATTGATGTTCAAAAATTGATATATATATTTAAGACAATGGTTTAATTAGTAAAAAACATAAAATTACATATAGAGATTTGTTAAGCAGTTCTAGATTATTCCTTAGAAGTGCTAGAATTTTAGAGTCTGTTTCATCCCTTTTTAGAAGTTTGACCTTAGGATAACAGAGAAAATAGATTGTTCAAAATTGTTTGTTATTACTACTGTTTCACATTAACTTAAACATACAGAATTTTGATATTTAAAGATCGAGGGCAAAAATCCAACTCTGTACCTTCACCCACTGATAATCTCTGATAACACTTAAAGTATATTATTCTAGAAATATACTTTTTCCAATTAAGTTATATTTTAATATTTCTGACTTTCATTTAAAAAAATAAGAATAAATATTGCAATATCTGCATAATGTGAAGATGCAAATCTATAAGGGGTCAAGTTCTCGAACATGACTGAGTGACTAACACTTTCTCATGCTTATCAGTGTCTTAACCTTCCTTAGTTTTGTCTCATTGCTGTCTGTAAAATTTGGGGGCACTGCCCAATGATCAATTTGGGGATATATTTCTTTAAGAATCACAAAATATAAGAATCTCAATAAGCTTCCAAGTCACTTCTACCAACTCTACATTTTACAAAGACTAAATGAAAGTCAGAGAAGTTAAATTATTTGTGCAATATGACCTAACTGGTTAGTTACAGAGTTGAAAATAGACTAGATCATAAATGATTTTGATCTTATGATTATCTTATGATACTTAGAATTGGATTATAAATAATTCTTCTAAAAATTGCTCACATTTTGTTTTTATTTGATATAAATTTGGCATTTATTGCAACATCAATGAAAATTCTGTGAATATACAGAGTCAAAAGAGAAATAAATCTAATGAATTTTTTTTCTTAAGAAGTACAATTGAGTGTTAAAGAAAGATTACTGTCATTAGCTAATTTTGTGACTTTATAGGCCAAAGAAATCTATAACAACAGAACTTTGAAGTATGAGTGATGTGGAAGAGTTATGGATATTAATTCAGTCTTTCTATGTAATGTTCAGTGAAATATTAAGCTTTAGAGTGTGTGTGGGAGTGTGTCTAAATATAGGTGTTATTTTGCATTCTTATTCTGCAGTTTCTCAGACATATTCATGGCAGAGAGGCGGGAAACAAAAGTAAACCATAAAGGCATGATTCTCAGAGGAGTGCTGAGAGGTCATTTCTTCAGAGCCAAAACACAGTGTAGCTAGAAACACTGATTGGTTCTGTTCTGATCTGGTCTTCCCAGCTCTCCTGTCTTTCTCTGGGCTGATCTGGGTAACTTCAAACCTATACTTTTCCAGGGATACTGACTTCCACGAAAAATTCTAACACAGACAGTAACTAATTTGTTTGACCTAATTTTATGATTGATCCATTCTCTACCAGTCCTGTCAACAACCTGAGATGCTGATAAGATAACTGAGATGAGTATTTAAAAGCTTTAGATTCGATATTAGAAATTGTGATCCAAAAAATATACTTGAGCCAAGAGTAAGTTCTGTTTGCTAGATACCCCATTTTAAAGTTTTAAAAATTTTACTGTTTTTAGGCCAATCTGTGTGTTCTTTAGTTCATCATTTCTCGTCTCTCACAACACACTGGTTTTATTTGTGTGGTACAACCACTGCTTAGGTGAATCACGTTGCTTCAAATTTCTGCATCATAGAATTACTGAATTTCAAATATAGGAATAATGAGGTGATCTAAGTTAAATCTTTACTTTTTTTTAGGTAAATAAATAGCTTCAGAGAGATGAAGTGGTTTATAGAAAATGAGACATAAGTAAGAGAAAGAAAGGAAACTAACATTTATAGTGAATCTGAAATATATCAGGTAGAGAACTAGATGCTTAACTCACATCATCACATTTAATTCTGATATTTATAGATAAAAATAAAATGTTGGTTATGTTATATTAACACAGTTAAGGAAAAAAAAAAGAAAAAAAAAATTTGATAGTCAAATTCTGGTCAGCCTGACCTAAAACAATTAGTCTACCAAACAGAACCAAACTTCTGCTTCAATTCTCAGTTTACTTTCAGCCATATCATGTTGCCTATAAGTTAGACAAATGATTTTGAATAACTAATTATGCTTACAGTTTTAAAAAATGTGTTAATCTGTTAAATTTATCATGTTTTCCTTGGGCATTTTTGCTTAAAATTCAGGAGCATTCCAGAAGGAATCCCAAACTGAAAAATATCTGCTTTCCTGTGTTCTTACCTTATTTTCTAATATGTCATCTTAAAGTAGTAAAATGTGAAGATAAAGTAAACATGTCATTTTCATCTGGATTAGGTTTCTCTGGGCTGCTTCCTAGCTTCTGGATTCAGGAGATTATAGAGTTCCACTGTTTGAAGGCTACATGGGACACTCCTCATTTCCTCATCTTCTTGATCATCTCTTCACATCTGGCTTCCTGGTATATTTGGATTCTATTTACCTGAGGTAAGTCTGAAGAATACCAAAGTTGCTTGCTCACTCACAAGCAAACAGTTTCCGCTTATGCAAGTTTTCTCAGCATTCATACAGAATCATAAACTTGCTGAGTTTTGTTTGTTTTTTAACGTAAGCCTCACACCATTTGATGATATACAGCTTAGCACAAAAAGAGGAAAGCAAATTGCAAAGACCTCTCTTTTTGTATATCTACATTTGTGAGGTGGTCATCAGGCAGAAAGCATAACAAATTATTTATTAAACGTAAGAGAAAAGAAAGTCTACTGGCCAGTCACACCAGTCACCTTATGAATGGATATTAAACTTGCAATTTCCCCAAAGATATGTCTAGAAGGTTCATCAAAATCACTTATGAATCATATTCATTATTTAACACAATGGAGGAAAGAAATATTATCTATTGAGTTTTGGAATATAGCCAGTAAAAAGTGATGTTAGTTGGACTAGACTTGTGAAAGGAGCTATTAATGGAAGATGAATTGGTTAGTAGAATCACACATATGAAGTGTATTATGAAGGTCTCAGGAGACAGATCAACCTGGATCACAGTATTCAAATATACAACAGGAAATGTTTTAAAATAAAAAAACACCGAGAGGCTTGTTAGATTAAATATAAAATTAAAACTCTTGACTGAAACTCCTTTTGGAAACAATGACCTCACATCATTCTTTTCAACTACAGAGACACAAAAGGGGGATACCTGGTTCAAAATATGCATAATTATTTTGACATGTCACTGGTATTTTATTTTATGTAGTGTGTATACTTTAAAATTATGAATTCATGATGATATATAAATAGAATTATGATTTTAGTGCAAGGAATTCTAGAGTACATATTTTTTGTAATATAAATGGCCATGTGTACATGTGTGGATACATATACATACACACACACCCCACATGATTTAAGAAGCTTTGTAAATTAAGACTTTTAATGAGAGGCATTGATATTACCCTTCAGTTCAGTTCAGTCTCTCAGTTGTGTCTAACTCTTTGTGACCCCATGAATCGCACCACGCCAGGCCTCCCTGTCCATCACCAACTCCCGGAGTTTACTCAAACTCATGTCCATCGAATCAGTGATGCCATCCAACCATCTCATCCTATGTCGTCACCTTCTCCTCCTGCCCCCAGTCCCTCCCAGCATCAGAGTGTTTTCCAGTGAGTCAACTGTTCACATGAGGTGGCCAAAGTACTGGAGTTTCAGCTTCAGCATCAGTCCTTCCAATGAACACCCAGGACTAATCTCCTTTAGAATGGACTGGTTGGATCTCCTTGCTGTCTAAGTGACTATCAAGAGTCTTTTCCCACACCACAGTTCAAAAGTATCAATTCTTCAGCACTCAGCTTTCTTCACAGTCCAACTCTCACATCCATACATGACCACTGGAAAACCATAACATTGACTAGACAGACCTTTGTTGGCAAAGTAGTGTCTCTGCTTTTGAATATGCTATCCAGGTTGGTCATAACTTTTCGTCCAAGGAGTAAGTATCTTTTAATTTCATGGCTGCAGTCACCATCTGCAGTGATTTTGGAGACCCCCAAAATAAAGTCTGCCACTGTTTCCACTGTTTCCCCATCTATTTCCCATGAAGTGATGGGACCGGATGCCATGATCTTCGTTTTCTGAATGTTGAGCTTTAAGCCAACTTTTTCACTCTCCTCTTTCACTTTCATCAAGAAGCTTTTTAGTTCCTTTTCACTTTCTGCCGTAAGGGTGGTGTCATCTGCATATCTGAGGTTATTGAGATTTCTCCCGGCAATCTTGATTCCACCTTGTGCTTCTTCCAGCCCAGCGTTTCTCACGATGTACTCTGCATATAAGTTAAGCAGGTGACAACATACAGCCTTGACGCACTCCTTTTCTTGTTTGGAACCAGTCTGTTGTTCCATGTCCAGTTCTAACTGTTGCCTCCTGACCTGCATACAGATTTCTCAAGAGGCAGGTCAGGTGGTCTGGTATTCCCATCTCTTTCAGAATTTTCCACAGTTTATTGTGATCCACACAGTCAAAGGGTTTGGCATAGTCAATAAAGCAGAAATAGATGTTTTTCTGGAACTCTCTTGCTTTTTCCATGATCCAGCAGATGTTGGCAATTTGATCTCTCGTTCCTCTGCCATTTCTAAAACCAGCTTGAATATCTGGAAGTTCACGGTTCACATATTGCTGAAGCCTGACTTGGAGAATTTTGACCATTACTTTACTAGCATGTGAGATGAGTGCAATTGTGAGGTAGCTTGAGCATTCTTTTGCATTGCCTTTCTTTGGGATTGGAATGAAAACTGACTTTTTCCAGTCCTGTGGCCACTGCTGAGTTTTCAGAATTTGCTGGCATATTGAGTGCAGCACTTTCACAGCATCATCTTTCAGGATTTGAAATAGTTCAGAAGCCTTATTAGTATGCAAATATGGTTACCTGAATAGTGCCACTTTGGCCCATATCCTTTGTCCTATTCTGGCATTCATCTGATCTCTCTTCTTCATCATCATTAACAACCAGGCTGGTGTTTTTTTCCCCTGCAGTGTGTCAGACTTGGTGGAAAGCTGTTAACTTTTCTCTGTTTTATAGAGTAAGTAGTTAAAGGACAAATCCGGGAGGTGGGCTTGAGGAAAAGTTATGTTAATATCCAGATAAGCCATCTGGGTGATTTCTCCTTCTGATAGAATTGGCAGAAAAGGCTATCTGGGTAAAGCCTAACTGGTCAGAAGTGTGACTCTGGGTAAGTCGGATGATTAAAAGTGAAAGGTAGAAGAGAGAGTTTAGAAAATATTTTGGATTCATAAAAGGGTAGGCATGCAACTTTTGGAGAAATATCTCCATCCTTAGAGTACATCATTGAGGGAGCCATTAAAGCCACTAGCCTGGTATAGTAATTTATTCACTGTAGGGTAGGTCATTAGAAAGGTGAAGCATGCCACTAGATTGAGAATGGCAGATAGGTTTTGTCTTAGCTGCCAAGTTTACTTGATTTATAGTGGCTGCCTGGAGAGTCGTGGACAAAAAGACTCTAAGACCTTATCTAAACCCAACAGTTTAGTGTCCTGTGATTGATTAATGATGTCTGCATGGGCACAGAAATGTGAGTTATTGACATAGATCATGTAATGTTTCTTTCATCCTTATACCAGATATACTTCTAGAGTTAGATAGTTGAAAGGATCCACATCTGACTAATGGGAGTTTAACTCATCATTGGAACACCTTAAGCAGTGGCGTATAAAACTCAAGGATTTTTTTACAACTCTGACAATTGGTTGGTCCAAATAGTTCAAGGTGATATAAGAGGTTTCTTAAACATGATTTGGTAATACAGGTTTGTGGTACTTAAAAGGACCTGATATTCAACATTTTCTTTAATCTGTCCGCAAAACCCAAGTTTGAAAATTTGGTCCTGGTATTTAGGGTCAGAATTCAGATCAAAGAAGAGTAACATGAGCAGACACGTGCTCTTTGAAAAGAATGTATCAGTTATGAGAACATGAATATGGCTTAAGTAACAGTCCTGTGAACTGGGCTTCAGCACATGGGCACAGACAGTTCCTCATGAGAATTCCAAAAAGGCAAATGAGGGTGATTTGTCAGTTGTCATTTAGGGCACTATATGGGACAGCAAAAGTCTGTAATGGGGCATCACAGTAGGGTCAGCTGAACAAGGAGGAGAACAAAACAATAAGCCTTGCTACATTGGGGATTAAGCATGAGGAATGGACTTTGATTCCTCTTTAAATTGTAGCAACAAGGCCTAGGTTGGTCTGATGATTGGGGTATCATGGGGAAATGGGGAAAATCAAGAGGCCTTGATATGGGAATACTTGATAAAGTCAGGACAAGGAAATAAAGAGTGTAACCTACTTGATTTTCTTATATGTGACATTATATAATTGGAGTTTCCATGTCTATCCAGGGATCAGGTTTCCCTCTTAAAATTCAGTGTTTGCTAGAAAAGATATTAGATTATGTGTGAGCAGACAAATCTTATTATAAATGAGTCTGTTAGATGCTCTCCTAAATATACAATTTTTACAAATGACAAGAAAGCTCCTAGAAGCTGGAAAGAAATACATAAAGGGACTAACGGGCAAAATGAAAGCTAGAAGTAGGAGGATCCATGAAAAAGGAAGATCAGTGACTTCTTGAACAAGGAACATATTAACAGATGTGGAAAACAAATAAAAGTTTTTCAGAATATTTAATAGAAATGGTGACTGATGAAAGTTATTCCTGGCACGGTGGATGTATCTCTAGGCCTTATTAAGTATCCCAGAGGCTGCTTTTGGGATCTGTCTAAAAGTAATGCTACCAAGTAGTTCTAGTTTGTTCAGGACTTTCCTGCCGCTAGTATTGAAGATCCCTGTCCCAGGAATGACCTCGTTCCCAGACAAGTAAGGAGAGTTGTTCCCTCTGAGGTAAACCATAACCCTATTCTGGGGAATGGGGAATGAGTGTTTTTAGAAATTTTGTAATATGTGAAGCTTTAAAAAGTCTAGCAACATCAGAGTCATAAAACATCAGTGAAAGAACCTGGGGGAAAACTCTGTCCTAAACTGTCCCAACTATTAGAAAGGGTGTGTGTGTGTGTGTGTGTTTTCTGTATAGGGGGAGATATTTTTTCCCCCATTTTTCAAGGTCTTTCTCTAGGCAAGCTAAATAGGAAACCTTTTCTTTTTGGTAAACAGCAGCTAATATTTACAAAATCAACGTAGCTGCCTCCCTGAAGGAATATATGACCGAGTTTGATTTGGAGTTTAATAATTTAAGATGAACATCTGATATGTGTTAATATACTAACATGTGTATTAGATCTCTTGTTGATTTTATTAGAAGTGTAGGAATCATTATTATACTCATTAAATTGTAAATCTTAGATTTGGGGATTTGATTATGATTGCATTCTTCCATTTTATATAATTAAAATTGTTTTTCAACATAAAAGAAGAATCATAATAGCCATCTCATAGTTGACTTTACCTTTTTGTATTTTGTAGGTTTCTCTTCTATATTCTGGCTTTGAAATTTTATCAGAAATTTAAGTGATAAATCTAATTAGCAAAGAAAATCTCTAGGAAATATTGTTTGATAGAAGACAGTAAGTAGTAGTGCTTGGATCTGAGTATAAAGTGTGAAAAAACAAAACCAAAATTCCTTTTAAATATTGAGTAAAAGATGCAATGGCCATTTCATTTTTCAAAATAGTTAAAGTGAATAATTTACAAAGTTAAATTCTCTAGTATTTAGTATATTGAGCTTAACTGATATCAATGAATCAATATATAACTTCCAAGTTGCTGAAAAATTATCACACATTAAATAAAAATAGACCTAGAATGAAGGGAAGTATATGTGGGCATTATCAATTTATTTTAGAATATCCCAATAGTTCTCAGATTCTTTGAAATCGTTTTAGTTATGGCTATTTAGTACATTTAAGTGAGCAGAAAAAAGGTTATAGTCTAGCATGGATATGTGCATTTATTTGCTCATTTTAGGACAGAAATGGTATGGGCCTAACAGAAGCAGAAGATATTAAGAAGAGGTGGCAACAAAACACAGAAGAACTGAACAAAAAAGATCTTCACGACCCGGATAATCACGATGGTATGATCACTCATCTAGAGCCAGACATCCTGGAATGTGAAGTCAAGTGGGCCTTAGAAAGCATCACTATGAACAAAGCTAGTGGAGGTGATGGAATTCCAGTGGAGCTATTTCAAATCCTGAAAGATGATGCTGTGAAAGTGCTGCACTCAATGTGCCAGCAAATTCTGAAAACTCAGCAGTGGCCACAGGACTGAAAAAGGTCAGTTTTCATTCCAATCCCAAAGAAAGGCAATGCCAAAGAATGCTCAAACTACCGCACAATTGCACTCATCTCACATGCTAGTAAAGTAATGGTCAAAATTCTCCAAGTCAGGCTTCAGCAATATGTGAACCGTGAACTTCCAGATGTTCAAGCTGGTTTTAGAAAAGGCAGAGGAACCAGAGATCAAATTGCCAACATCTGCTGGATCATGGAAAAAGCAAGAGAGTTCCAGAAAAACATCTATTTCTGCTTTATTGACTATGCCAAAGCCTTTGACTGTGTGGATCACAATAAACTGTGGAAGATTCTGAGAGAGATGGGAATACCAGACCACCTGACCTGCCTCTTGTGAAATCTGTATGCAGGTCAGGAAGCAAGAGTTAGAACTGGACATGGAACAACAGACTGGTTCCAAATAGGAAAAGGAGTACGTCAAGGCTGTATATTGTCACCTGCTTATTTAACTTCTATGCAGAGTACATCATGAGAAACGCTGGACTGCAAGAAACACAAGCTGGAATCAAGATTGCCGGGAGAAATATCAATAACCTCAGATATGCAGATGACACCACCCTTATGGCAGAAAGTGAAGAGGAACTCAAAAGCCTCTTGATGAAAGTGAAAGAGGAGAGTGAAAAAGTTGGCTTAGAACTCAACATTCAGAAAACGAAGATCATGGCATCTGGTCCCATCACTTTGTGGGAAATAGATGGGGAAACAGGGGAAACAGTGGCAGACTTTATTTTGGGGGTCTCCAAAATCACTGCAGATGGTGACTGCAGCCATGAAATTAAAAAATGCTTACTCCTTGAAAGAAAAGTAATGACCAACCTAGAGAGCATATTCAAAAGCAGAGACATTACTTTGCCAACAAAGGTCCATCTAGTCAAGGCTATGGTTTTTCCAGTGGTCATGTATGGATGTGAGAGTTGGACTGTGAAGAAAGCTGAGTGCTGAAGAATTGATGCTTTTGAACTGTGGTGTTGGAGGAGACTCTTGAGAGTCCCTTGGACTTCAAGGAGATCCAACCAGTCCATTCTGAAGGAAATCAACCCTGCGATTTCTTTGGAAGGAATGATGCTAAAGCTGAAAGTCCAGTACTTTGGCCACCTCATGTGAAGAGTTGACTCATTGGAAAAGACTTTGATGCTGGGAGGGATTGGGGGCAGGAGGAGAAGGGGATGACAGAGGATGAGATGGCTGGATGGCATCACGGACTTGATGGATGTGAATCTGAATGAACTCCGGGAGTTGGTGATGGACAGGGAGGCCTGGCGTGCTGTGATTCATGGGGTCGCAAAGAGTTGGACATGACTGAACGACTAAACTAACTGAGCTGATAGAGAATTGGTGTAAAGTCAAATTAAACCTGTTTCCCTTTTTTAGTATTTAATTTATTTGGCTGCACTGGGTCTTAATTGCAGCATGCAGGAGGTTTAAGTGTGACATCTGGGGTCCAGCGCCCTGATCCAGAGTCAAATCTAGGCCCCTGCCTTGGGAGTGCAAAATCTTAGTCACTGGATCACCACGGAAGTGGCTGGATGTGTGTGTTTACATGTACTTGTGCCTTTCCTTGTTTTACTTAGTTTTGTGGGCAGTTAGGTCCATGGACAAGGTTTAAAATATATATTTTGGTATGAATGTTATGTACTGAACTTATTCCCATGATGTTTTAGGCCAAAACCACATACTAGACAAGTCCTAGTGTGTATCCTTAGTGCTTTTAAAATTGTATACCAAAAACCCTAAGGTTCTTTATAAATACCTCAGATGTCAAAAAGTCATGTTGGAAGGTGGAGGATCAAAGGTGGAGAGAAAAGACTATGTGTAAGTCTGTCATACCTTCCTATTTCTATCAGAGAAGCATGAGCTTTTACTATATTAATTACCAATATTTTATTTAGGACTGAGTTGTGTGGTTAGAAAAAATTAAATTAAATTAAAGATTTCTGGAGTTGAGTTGCATAAGTTGCTTGTATATTTTTGAGATTAGTTGTTTGTCAGTTGTTTCATTTGCTGTTATTTTCTCCCATTCAGAAGGCTGTCTTTTCACCTTGTTTATATTTTCCTTTGTTGTGCAGAAGCTTTTAATTTTAATTAGATCCCATTTGTTTATTTTTGCTTTTATTTCCAGAATTCTGGGAGGTGGATCATAGAGGATCTTGCTGTGATATATGTCGGAGACTGTTTTGCCTATGTTCTCCTCTAGGAGTTTTATAGTTTCTGGTCTTACATTTAGATCTTTAATCCATTTGGAGTTTATTTTCGTGTGCGGTGTTAGAAAGTGATCTAGTTTCATTCTTTTACAAGTGGTTGACCAATTTTCCCAGCACCACTTGTTAAAGAGATGGTCTTTTCTCCATTGTATATTCTTGCCTCCTTTGTCAAAGATAAGGTGTCCATATGTGTGTGGATTTACCTCTGGGCTTTCTATTTTGTTCCATTGATCTATATGTCTGTCTTTGTGCCAGTACCATACTGTCTTGATGACTGTGGCTTTGTAGTAGAGCCTGAAGTCAGGCAAGTTGATTCCTCCAGTTCCATTCTTCTTTCTCAAGATTGCTTTGGCTATTCGAGGTTTTTTGTATTTCCATACAAATCTTGAAATTATTTGTTCTAGTTCTGTGAAAAATATCGCTGGTAGCTTGATAGGGATTCCATTGAATTTGTAAATTTCTTTGGGTAGTATACTCATTTTCACTATATTGATTCTTCCAATCCATGAACATGATATATTTCTCCATCTATGCAACTCAATTCCAGAAAAATAAACGACCCAATCAAAAAATGGGCCAAAGAACTAAATAGACATTTCTCCAAAGAAGACATACAGATGGCTAACAAACACATGAGAAGATGCTCAACATCACTTATTATTAGAGAAATGCAAATCAAAACCACAATGAGGTACCACTTCACACCAGTCAGAATGGCTGCGATCCAAAAATCTGCAAGCAATAAATGCTGGAGAGGGTGTGGAGAAAAGGGAACCCTCCTACACTGTTGGTGGGAATGCAAACTAGTACAGCCACTATGGAAAACAGTGTGGAGATTCATTAAAAAATTGCAAATAGAACTGCCATATGACCCAGCAGTCCCACTGCTGGGCATACACACCGAGGAAACCAGAATTGAAAGAGACACATGTACCCCAATATTCATCACAGCACTGTTTATAATAGCCAGGACATGGAAACAACCTAGATGTCCATCAGCAGATGAATGGATAAGAAAGCTGTGGTACATATACACAATGGAGTATTACTCAGCCATTAAAAAGAATACATTTGAATCAGTTCTGTTGAGATGGATGAAACTGGAGCTGATTATACAGAATGAAGTAAGCCAGAAAGAAAAACACCAATACAGTATACTAACACATATATATGGAATTTAGAAAGATGGCAATGATGACCCTGTATGCAAGACAGCAAAAAAGACACAGATGTGTATAGCGGACTTTTGGACTCAGAGGGAGAGGGAGAAGGAGAGGGTGGGATGATTTGGGAGAATGGCATTGAAACATGTATACTATCATGTAAAAATCGAATCACCAGTCTATGTCTGACGCAGGATACAGCATGCTTGGGGCTGGTGTATGGGGATGACCCAGAGGGATGTTGTGGGGAGGGAGGTGGGAGGGGGGTTCATGTTTGGGATCGCATGTACACCCGTGGTGGATTCATGTCAATGTATGGCAAAACCAATACAGTATTGTAAAGTAAAATAAAGTAAAAATTAAAAAAAAAAGATTTCTGGTATAGATTAGTAGATCTTCACACACAAGACATGAGTTTAATCTTGATTTCCGAGCATTGTATTACCTAAACAACGTATTTCTCTAATCTTATATTAAAAAAAGTAATGATACATGTCATATTTTAAACTATTTCCAAAATTTGCTGAAAATAGTTTAAACTCTTTTTACTGTTTACCTATACCACCTTATCTGTATTTCCAAACCTCTTATCCTGTTCTTTCTAACTACTCTTCAGCCAATGAGACCTCCTGCCATTGCCAACATTTTCAGATTCTGCTATCGGAAATTTTCTCACATGCATGTGCTTAGAGGGGAATGGCGTTTTATTTCCCCCCTCCTTTATATCCATCTTTCAAAATCCTGCACATCTTTTGAGTTTGAAGTTAAATAACATCCCTCTTCTGGAGCTCCTCTGACTACTCTACATATGATATTTTCCTCTTCTGACAATCTTGCAGCATTTGTAGGTCACCTGGCATGTGTTTTTCTCTTTGTATTATTTCCATTTGTACATTTACTTTTTAACCTACAATTGTAAGCAAGTTAAGGACCTTAAGGTAGGGACCTTAAGTAAGGACGGATTTGCACTAAAATATTTTAATCTGTCTGCTCTTTGAAATTGTCAACAACTGTGAAAGATTTAACATTTTTTACCTTACTTACAAGTTAACAATCTAGGCTATGACAGTTTCATGGGTACTGGCAAAGGACATGAGGTGCCTGATTTAGCAATAGGGGATAGGTGACTCCTCAAAGTAATAGCAGTAGCTAGACCATCAGAGTTTTCTTGTGCATGTTTCCTAATTACAGATTTCCGCAGGAAAAGGTAAAGAGGCCCAGATGTAAAATATGCACTCAGTTGCAATACAGGAGAATTCTTGAGCTTAGAAAACTTTATCTTTTGTGCTGAATACTAAGCATGCCAGTGCATCTCAGCTACAGGAGCCGCTCTCTGTGAAAATGGTTTGGAGGAAAGATACTTGGTGCCTTTGCTCATAAGACATGCCAAAGATGAGAAGCCCGAAGAGGACTGTCTCACAAATATTCATTCAGTGGCGTATCTTGTGAGTGCCTCATATAAGCCTTAGTTCTCAGGACCAAGAAAAGCTACAAGGCAAGCAATTAGGCCTTTGTTCCAAGAATCTAACTGGAAAAAATGTGAAGTGGGTGGGAGCTTTGGTATATCACATTTGAGTTCAGTTCATTTTCTGAATGTAGGAGTGATTTTTTTCTGTTTAATTTTATCATTGTATTATATTTTCCTCTTTATCGGTATCAGCCCTCTTACCTTAACTCATACAGTTGCCTATGTATTATAATGTAATAAGATGAGCAAATCAGAGTTTTCTCTCTGCTGTTAACAAGAACACATTATTAGAAACTGTTATGCATTTAACTACAACAGTCATCTTTAGCAAGTAGTTAGGACAAATATTGCTATGTGCTGTGTGTACTGTGCTCATACATTTCACTTTAAGTATGTGGATTTTGATCTGGGATATTTGATAAATATATTCACTTTATGTATGAAAAATTGATTCTCATTATTGAATAAATTAATTAATGACAGGAATCTAGGAAACCAACTCTCTCCATATGTTTAGTAGGTAGTTAAACCTGCTTACTATTGCCCTGACTACTACTATTAATTTTAAAATTAAAAGTTAAAAAAGAAATTCCTTAAATGGTATTGTTAATTGTTATTGGATATTGCCATAAAATAAAAGATTTCATTTTATTCTAAATTATGAATTTAAGACTCCATTTAAGAAACAACGCACCATAATTCATATTATCACTTGAAACAATGAAAGTATCTTATTTCCTAATCAGTATCTCTTTGTAATGGTGAGACATGGAGCATGATTCTAATTTGACTATTTCTATGATCTCACTTGATTTCATAGATTCCTGTATTATGGCTGATTGTTAAGGGGTTTGTCATTGTATTTCAGGAAAACAAAGATGCTTCCCCAACAGAAGTATGACATTATCAGGGGATTTCAAAAGATAAAAGTCAGTTATTTTGTTTACCCTGTATATGGGCTGTTCTCTGTTCTTTGAAAGTTCTGCAAGAAGTGAATCAATGTAATAGTTTTTACATTCTGTATAGTATAAAATAGACTCAAATTAAGCTAGCAGACTTGTTATTTGACAGTTTATAAAATATTTTACTATCTTTTTGGCAGTAGCAGTTTGAATGTTGGCAAATGTACACATTGCTTGCAGTTTCAAAACCTTGTAATGAGTATTTTCCAGTGTAATAGCAGAGAGCTAAAATTTGGATAAACCACTTAGACTTGTGAACTCTGACATGCATGGTAACAATGTCTTTGTAAAAGAATTTTGTCAAGTATTGGAGCTCCTACTAATAGCACATCCATCTTTCTGCACACCATAAATCTTAAGAAAATTTCTATTACTCTGCAATTTGTCTGGCTTATGCTATTTATTAGCCATTTTATTCTGCTGCTTTAAGAAGTAATGTGATGTTCATTTTATTGCTGGTTCAATAAATTGTTAATTATAATGCAGTGATTGCAGCTGACGTGATTTAAAAGCCACATTAGCACTATAGCATTAAGTTTTAACTATTTTACCCTTCAATTCCCTGTTTATACAACAGTAAAAGGAAAATAGCCTTAGTTTAATTTTAAAAACAAAGGTACTTCTCTATTGATCACATGACACATTATAAACTTTTTTTGAATAGAGGTTATACTTTTGTCTTGAAAAAGTAGGGGAAATGAGTGAACAGTACACAATAGAACACTTAAGAAAGTAGCATTGATTCCAAGATAGCTAGAAGACAAGGAAACTAGTTTTATTATGTCTCATAGCACACTTCATCTTTTCCAAAACATCCATAAGATATTTGGTCCACGCCAAAAGTCCTTGAAATTTGGTCCTATCAAAATATCCATGAGCAAATTTGGTCCATGACAAGTGTTTTGTTTTGTTTTCTTTTTTTCAATTTTTATTTTGTGTTGGGGTATAGCCATTAACAATGTTGTGATAGTTTCAGGTGAACAGCAAAGGGAATCAGCCTTATGCATACATGTACCATTTTAACCAAACCACCCTGCAATCCAGGCTGCTACATAACATTGAGCAGAGTTCCATGTGCTATACAGTAGGTCCTTGTTGGTGATTCATTTTAAATATAGCATTGTGACAAGCAGTTTTTGACAGACCCAAATGTAAAGAACTTTTTGCCATGACCAAATGTCTGCTATGTACTTCAGATGGTCAGAGAGCATCATGACCAGTCCATTGTACTTCCCTTCAAGTTCATGCTAACGTAGAACTTTACTGCTGGGTAAAATGGTAAATTCCAGCATTATTTATCTTCAAATATTTGGAAAATCATATTCTCTTAAATGTGGCAATTATGGTAGTCTCTATACCATATACATTAGCTATTAATTATGTTCTGCTCAGTGTAATTTTGGGCTTTCCTGGTGGAGCTAGTGGTAAATAACCCTCCTGCCAATGCAGTAGGCAAGAGATGCAGGTTCAGTCCCTGGGTTGGGAAGATCACCTGGAGAAGGAAATGGCCATTAATACTCCAGTATTCTTGCCTGGAGAATCCCATGGACACAGGAGCCTGGTGTGTTATACAGGCCATAGGGTCACAAGCAGCGGGACATGACTGAAGTGACTTAGCATGCATAGTCCCTCTAAATCCTGCAAAATCCCAGGCATAATATCAACTCTTCAAATGACTATATAGGTGCCAGAACCTTTCTCTAAGTCTGTAATATTCAGATTCTCCCAATTGCTTTTTTGAATAAAAATATTACATTTGGCCATAGAGAGGATATGTCTAGTGACATTCTATTTAATCATTTTTGTGTGTACATGACAATTGAAAAAACAAGTAATCTGTTAATTATTAATTTTTTAACTTTCAGCACATCTGTGCTCATGATCATACACTTGTGACCTGCAAATACCTAAAGCAATGGGTGTTTATTCTTCTCTTTCATTAAAAGAAGAAACTTACCTGAAGCTCTGGATCAACAAAGTGAACTGGAATTTTTCTCTTAATTATGCCAATAAGGCATAACTTTGTAAAAGAATAACTGTATAAAAGAATCTGTCTCTGAAGATTCTGCTAATTCTATATTACTTCATTGTATTTAATCTTAGAATTTCTTTTTCAGTAACCCATTTTTAGAAAGTTAAGTGCCCATCTAATAATTTGAATTTTTACATTGCTTTTGGGAACCCTCATTTTAGAGAGTCTTTTAATAGTGTCTTCAATATAAAATCAATCTTTATTTGTGCCTTTTGCACTCTACTCGGGCTTTTCTGTTCCTCTTGGTCAAGTTATAATATTTCCAACTTCTTGTCTATGTCACATTGGGAAAAGGAGACAAGAAGAATAGGTAGAAGAAAAGAACTTCATTTCCTTCATCCCTTGCTCACAACCCAAATCTGGGATTTAGAATCTGTGTATATTCATTTATAGTCCCATTTAATCTGATTGTATCCTGAAGATCATGCAGCTGGAACACTAAAATAAACCTCTGGGGTTAACTTTCTTCAGTTTTAAGCCCAAATTTTGCAATAAGGAGCTCATGATCTGAGCCACAGTCAGCTCCTAGTCTTCTTTTTGCTGACTGTATAGAGCTTCTCCATCTTCAGCTGCAAAAAATGTATTTGATTTCTGATGTCAGAATTGACCATCTGGTGATGTCCATGTGTGCAGTCATATCTTGTGTTGTTGGAAGAGTGTTTGCTATGACCAGTGTGTTCTCTTGGCTCAACTCTATTAGTCTTTGCCCTCCTTCATTTTGTATTCCAAGGCCACACTTGCCTGTTACTCTAGGTATCTCTTGACTTCCTACTTTCATATTCCAATCTCTTATGATGAAAAGGACATCTTTTTTTTTTTTTTTTTTTTTTGGTGTTAGTTCTAAGAGGTCTTGTAGGTCTTCACAGAACCATTTGATTTCAGCTTCTTTAGCATTAGTGGTTGGGATATAGACTTGGATTACTGTGATATTGAATAGTTTGCCTTGGAAATTAGCATAGGTCATTCTGTTATTTTTGAGACTGCACCCAAGTACTGCTTTGGACTCTTTTGTTGACTCTGAGGGCTACTCCATTTCTTCTGAGGATCCTTGCCCACAGTAGTAGATATAATGGTCATATGACTTAAATTTGCCCATTCCCATTTCATTTTAGTTCACTGTTTCCTAAAATGTTGATATTTACTCTTACCATCTCCTGCTTGAACACATCTAATTTACCTTGATTCATGGACCTAACATTCCAATCCAATATTGTTCTTTACAACATCAAACTTTACAGTCACTACCAGACACATCCACAAATTAGCATCATTTCTGCTTTGGCCCAGCCTCTTCATTCTTTCTGGAGCTAATTCTCTGCTCTTCCTTAGTAGCATACTGGACACTAACAACCTGGTGGGCTCATCTTCTGGGGTCATGTCTTTTTACCTTGATATATTGTTCAGGGGGTTCTTGAGGCAAGAACACTGGAATGGTTTGCCATTCCCTTCTCCAGTAGACCACATTTTATCAGAACTCTTCACCATGACCCATCTGTCTTGGGGGGAGCACTGCATGGCATAGCGTGTAGCTTCACTGAGTTACACAGACTGATCCATGTGATCATTTTGTGTGATTTTCTTTCTGGAGGCTATGTGATTGTGCTGCTTGCTTATTCTATCTGCCCTCTGATGGATAAGGATAAGAAGTTTGTGCAAGCTTCCTGATGGGAGGGACTGGTTGTGGGAAAAATTTTGTCTTGCTCTGGTGGGCAGGGCCATGCTCAGGAAATCTTCAATCCAATTGTCTGCTGATGGGTGAGGCTGTGCTCCCTCTCTGCTAGTTGTTTGGCCTGAGGCGACCCAATCCTAGAGTTTACAGACTCCATGATGGGGTTAATGATAACCTTCAAGAGGACTTATGCTAACATGTCCCTCCCAGGACAGCTGCTGCTAGTGCCTGTTTCTGACGCAGGTTCCAAAATCACTGGGGATAGTGACTGCAGCCATGAAATTAAAAGACACTTGCTTCTTGAAAGAAAAGCTATGACAAACCTAGACAGTGTATTAAAAAGCAGAGACATCACTTTGTTGACAAAGGTCCATATAGTCAAAGCTATGGTTTTCTTGTAGTAATATACAGATGCGAGGGTTGGACTATAAAGACATCTGAGTGCCAAAGAATTGATGCTTTTGAATTGTGGTGTTGGAAAAGAATCTTGAGAGTCCCTTGGACAGCAAAGAGATCAAACCATTCAATCCTAAAGGAAATCAACCCTGATTATTCATTGGAAGGACTGTTGCTGAAGCTGAAGCTCCAATACTTTGGCAACCTAAGTGAAAGTCCAATTCATTGGAAAAGAACTTGAACCTGGGAAAGATTGAGGGCAGGAGGAGAAGAGAGCTGACAGAGGATGAGATGGTTGGATGGCATCACTGACTCAATGGACATGAATTTGAGCAAACTCTGGTAGAGAGTGATGGAAAGGGAAGCCTGGCATGCTGCATTCCATGGGGTCATAAAGAGTTGGACATGACTGAGCAACTGAACAACTGGGGTTAAGATATTTAACTCCAAAATTAAAAATAATACATAATGCAGGCAAGAAGGACGATCCCCCAGAGGAGGGCATGGCAACCCACTCCAGTATTCTTACCTGGAGAACTCCATGGACAGAGGAGCCTGTGGGCTATAGTCCATGGGATTGCAAAGAGTTAAGACATGATTGAGCAACTAAGCACTGCACAGCAGGACAGCAGGCAAGAAAGAACACTTAAAAATTCTTACACCACCATTTCTTGTAAGGTGTTTGAATTATATTATGACAAAAAGTCTTAAATGTCCAGAAATCTGCATAGACTCTTCTTTTGTTTCATTAATTCATTTCAGGAGTTTTAAAACAAAATGGGATATCTCAAACAGATTTACTCAGATTCTGTTTTGATCAAACCAAAGTACTCATGTGTTTTAAAAGACTCCCAATTGATTCTAATAGTCTGTAAGAAGTGAAACTCACTAATCTCACTATTTTATGACATCCTCCTGCAGCTCTGTTAGATTAGAAGCTTTGTTTCTCTCTTGCATATAATTTTAAAAGTTCTTTAATCACATAAAGCATAGACCCTGGTCAAAATACATCCCTTTGGTTTATTTATTTATTTAGTCACACTGCACAGCATAGGGTATTTTAGTTTCTGACCAGAGATCAAATCTCTGCATGGGAGCAGAGTCTTTACCATTGAACCAACAGGGAAGTTCCAAAACATACCCCTTTGAAATGAGCTTGAGGAAGGGTGTGGGTGTTATTTAGTTAATGTATGTTCCCAAATTACTATGAACAGACTTATTTTATATTTTCCAGCTTTCTGTAGCCCCACAAATGACCATGACTGCTGGGGAGCAGGGAAAGTATGTGTCAAAGCCATGAGAGCCAACATCCTATTGCCTTTCATGTGATCTGTACAGAGTATTTGCTATGATTTCTCCTTCTTGCTGGATATAACCTTTATTCTTCTGTTTGTGATTTCATCTCTTCTCCTAATTTATGTTTTCATTTAACTGGTTCTGATCTCCAAGTTCCCTCAAGTGTAATACTTCACCTCTCTTTCAATATTACTTGTATTATTTTCAGTTGTTCAAAATAAATAACTTTTTTGTTCTTATCTAGGCCTCAGAATCCTAAATCTTGATGGAACCCTCTTGTTATTATCTACATTATCATGTTCTAAGAGGAGACAGACCATATCTTGGGTAGATCAGAAATACCCTGAATATGTTATTGGCCTTCCATATTATCCAACTGAAGCATTGTGTTTTTAGAATGATCATTTTTTCTTGCCTTATAGTTGACTGTGTCAGTTTTGTTTGCTAGATTGTCACCTTAAAAACATTCACCATGCATTAATTTCCATTATTTAATTGGAAGGTTTATTTTCTAAGAGAGGCAATTAGAGCTTTGAATTTGGGTTGTTAACTGTATATTATCTTGATAAGTACCCCCAAGCTCTGTATGTCATGTCTGCACATGCTCAGAACCTAACCAGAATATTTCTTAGTTCTTCTGTTCATCTAATAGGATTGTACCAGAGTGCTGTGGAAAGTGGAAGGAAACTCATTCACTCTTCACTTTTATAACTTTTCAACTGAATGTCTCATAGTATCTCCACTTTAAAGTGTTCAACCCTGAAACATTGATTTGTAATTTTCCCACTTGAAATCTTTTCCTCCATCTCTTCTTCCAAGAATGGCACTAATATTCTCCCAGTCTCTCAAGCCAGAACTATAATAATCATTCTTTGTTGTTCCCTAAAAGCTTCTATTCAATCCACCACACAACCCTATTCAATCTCCACAATATTTCTAAATTCCAGCACTTTTCCTCGTTTAAACATCCATAACCTTGTCTTTGATATCATCATCTCTTCAGTTCAGGTCAATTCAGTCACTCAGTTGTGTCTGACTCTTTGCAACCCCATGGACTAAAACACATCAGGCTTCCTGGCCATCACCAACTCCTGGAGCCTATTCAAATTCATGTCCATCACATCAGTGATTCCATCCAACCATCTCATCCTCTGTCATCCCCTTCTCCTCCTGCCTTCAATGTTTCCCAGCATCAGGGTTTTTTCCGATGAGTTCGCATCACATGGCCAAAGTACCTGTTAACTAATTCCACTTAATTTCTTCCTCTCCCCTCATTCATTATCCATATTTTTCCTAGTAACAAGAATGAGATTTTAAGGTGATAAATAAGGTTGTGATTGTACAATTCTCTATGCAAATTGGCCCCTCATCTCATTGCTTGCTTTATCTTCAGTCATTTTTTCCACTTTTTACTGCACACCAACAACATTTCCCCTTCGTCTGTTCTGAAAACATATGAACATTTTTTGCCAATTTAGATTCTAGTGTATGCTTTCTCTTCTGCTTAAAATGTTTTCCTTTTTATTCTTTCTTTAGGTGACTGTTTTCAATTCTTTAAGAATATTTTTTCTTTAAGAAGTTTTGATTAATATCCATAGAATAGAT
Organism: Capra hircus; assembly: GCF_001704415.2. Taxonomy (NCBI): domain Eukaryota; kingdom Metazoa; phylum Chordata; class Mammalia; order Artiodactyla; family Bovidae; genus Capra; species Capra hircus. The sequence continues at coordinate 86,504,620 of NC_030809.1, read as the reverse complement.
TGTGGGGAAATTATATGAGGAAAAGTGATGGTGTTCTGATTGAGGGTAGGATTAGCAGAGGTGAAAGTAACTAAACAAATTCAGAATAAATTCTAACGCTAATGTTGATTGGATTTAGTAAAAATTAGTCATGTATCGGAGAGAAAGAGAATAATTTAAGAATGCTTCCTAACGTTTTGGCTAAAGAAATCTTGAAGGAAAGTATTCAGGTCATGCTAGTGGTAAAGGAGACGCAACAAACTCATTGTGAGGAAGATCAACATTCAATTTTGACCTGTTGAGTGGAGGAGGTGAGGGTGATGGAGAATTCAAGAATGACTCCCATGTCTGGTTTCAATAAGATACTGTGTCATGGAGGAAATATTGAGTCAAGGGACACAGGAGGAGAAGCAGTTATGGGAGTAAGTCATAAATCAATGGCAGTGGAAACTTAGCACTGAAGAAAAAGGTTAAGGTTAAGACTGTAAGTTTGAGAGTTGTCAGCTTGTAGATAGTAATTGCAGTCAAGGAATTAGACAGTATTATCTAGAATGCAAAAGAAGCTTAGGATTAAACCTGAAGGACTGAGTAGAGAAGAATCTATCAAACAAGACCTAAAATTAGGATCCAGGAAATACTAGCATAGTATGCAGAAGGTGTGGTATAAAGGAAAACAAAAAGAGTTTCAATTATACTATAAATGGAGTGAAGGCTTCCCTGAAGCAATTCCACCCTCAGTAGGGTTTGATAATTCACAAAACAAGAGATTTGATGAAATGGATTTCTTTCTTATAATGTATGTCAACTAACAGTGCTATTTATGGCCCACAGTATTGATAAAATTTGTTCCCTTTGAATGGAAGTGCCCTACAGATTCATAATGGCATCCATATGGAAGGAAGGTATTGTGACTCTTAATAGCTCATAAAAATGTTTATTAAAATGTATTGACTGTTTAAATGAGGTACCTTTAATAAACAGACAGATTTGGGGGCCAGCTCTGTGCTAGATACTGATTTAGGTAATAAATAATGCAGACCTCCTTTTCTTCAAGAGTTGAATATGATGGGAAAGCCTAGCAGATAGCAACTCCATGAACTAACTAAAATAAATTATAATAACTTTTATAATAAAGTTATGAACAAATTGCTATCCAAATATGTAGAAAAAATACTTAATTCTCCCTGTGGTAGGGAAAAGCAAGTGTGATAGTGGGAGTAATATTCTAGATGGTGATATATCCTCTTGTTTTGTTTTAAAGTTTTATTTAATTTATACAGATATTCCTAAATTGTTTAAGATAAAAATTTCCTTGAATCTGTTAAAACATATGCCCTCTCTCTATAGGAAATGGACATGTGTAGCTGTTCACAGAATTTCAAATATACAAGGACTTCCTGGGCCAATTATGATATTATAAAAATAAATGGAGACCAATGTGTGGTCTTAATTTTATTAAAAGTATTAATTAATTTTATTAATTATAGACTTTCTTCTTCCCTTTTTGGTTGATGAAGAGCAGAGGAGTGGAATGGGTAGAAGTTAACTTCCCATCTTTAATTTAAACCTGTGTGGGGCGGGGAACCTCTCTTGGTCCACCTACAATCCAATCTGGTATCTCTAATTTTTGTAACAAGACATTTACCACAAAGTAGTCTAATTTATGGAAGAAGTTAGTTGTGTGTCTACTCTCCTGGATCTTTTCATGCCCTCACTGATGCCCTGTTTCATTCTAAACATTACACAGGATGAGACATGGAGTTCAATGCAAAGGTAGAATCCAGCTATTTCTTTAGAGTGCTGATACGCTTTCTGTAGGAAACATCTATCATTGTTATAACCAAAAATTTTTAATATGTTTGCAAATAATTGAATTGCTCTGTTGTCTTCCTATGTCCTTCTTGGACAAGAAGACTATGCATTTTTCTTTCCCCTATTATCCCCTGTCAATAAATTGGCCAGCTTGGCTTATTTTTAATAAGAAATTTGTTTAGGTAAATATCTGGGAATTTAGATGCTTATCAGAATTTAAAGAATGGACTGTTATAAGGTCCTGATCCTCACCTTCTCTGTACTAAAAGGATAAAGCACAGTCTTTAAAAGGTGTAACACTGCCAGGCAGGTTGTTCTGTTGGGATAAACAAACTTTCAAAAGTAGAAAATAAAATTGGTATTAATTCTGAAAAACCTGTAAAGTTGCACTTCAGCCCTTGGCTAAGAAACCTATTCCTGAAATAATTAAGTAACATTATTTTTCATGTGTATTCTTCTGCCTAAAGTTAGAAATGACACAGATGGAGAATTGAGAGGCAAATAAACATGAGATTGGTTAAATGTAGGTAAGGAGAGTATGTGCACAGTAAAAGTGAAGACATCTATTTATTCATAATAATTCATGAGGGAGGTAGTATTGAGTAGAAGTTAAGAGTTCCAGAGTCAGACTACCAAGTTCACATTTTTACTCTACTTGTTATTGGATTATCATGGACATTTACTTAACCTCTGTGCCTCAGTTTCTCCAGTGAAAGGCAATGTGCTGTGCTGTTCTGTGCCAAGTCACTTCAGTCATGTCCAACTCTTTGTGACCCTATGGACTGTAGTTTGCCAGGCTCCTCTGTCCATGGGATTCTCCAGGCAAGAATACTGGAGCGGGTTGCCATGCCCTCCTCCAGAGGATCTTCCTAACCCAGGGATCGAACCCACATCTCTGATGTCTCTTGTATTGGCAGGCAGGTTCTTCACCACTAGTGCCACCTGGGAAGCCCGTGAGAGGCAATAGCACTATCCAACTCATAAGTTTGTACTAAGGATTAAATGAGAAGCTCTATACAGCTTTCATCAAGGCCAGTGTGTTGGAAGACTCCAAGGTCACAAGTAATATTTTATTTAGGTAGACTATAGACCACATAGAATAAAATGTAAATAGTGTTTCCTGGAACTGTGAAACATGGCAGTCCTAAAAGCACTTAGGAAAAATACCTAGCATAAGTTTGAAATTAGAACCATTCTGTATGCTTTAAGCTATAAACAATTTACCTTTAGTGATGAACTTGTAGCAAAGCAACAAAATACAAAGGGTAAAGTAAAAGAAATAGATCCAAAATGGAGTCAAATTTGTTCTTCCTTTTTATAGAAGGAGGAAGAAGAGGAGAAAGTAGAGGGAGAGAGTACATATACCATTTATTTCATAGTCTCATCAAAATATGGAATTTTTTATCATCCAGAAAAACGCCTTTTGTGTTTTCTAGTCAATCCATTCAAGTCCTCAAAAGAGGCAACCAGTTTCCTCAGTTCATCAGTGGATTGATGTTCTTTGTCTTCTCTAAATAATTCTGACAAGTTTCTAGGTCATCTAGATCATCACATAATAGTTAATATATTTCTAGTTCATCCAATAAATGAAGTTATACTTTATTTATTCTCTGTCTTCTTTTACTCATGATACCGTTTTTGTGTTTCATCTATGGCATTGCATGTTTTACCAATTTCTTTCTTTCCTTTTTTTTTTTTTTTTTGCTGAGTATATATCAAATCTTGCTGATTTCTGTCAAGGGACATTCAAGTTGTTTCTTGTCTGTGGCTTTTATAAACTACTAATCCTTTACAATATTTTTTTGAATGTGTGTTTTCCTTTATGTTGGGGAGACACATAGTAGAATTGCTAGGACAAGTGTATGACTGCAAGAAAATTACAAGAAAATGATTACAAGAAAATGCCATACAAATTGCAAAAGAGTTGATGTTATCTTATGCTTCCAATCCTCACCAGCATGTGGTGTGGTGTCCCTCTTTAATTTTAGCTATTCTGGTGCAAATGTAATAAAACTCATTGTGATTTTAATTTGCATATCCCTTGTTGACTAATGATATTCAGCACTATTTCTTGTGGCCATTTATATAATTATTCTTTTCTGAAGTGTCAATGTTTTTGCCTTCCTAATAATATTCTACTGTTTCTCCCTTCCCGTCTTTGTCCTATCACATTATACATCTTCCTTCTTGATTTGTTATAAACATCATAAAGTAGTGTTACTTTTGCTCTCAACAGTCAGTTAGCTTTGAAAGAACTTAAGGAACTAGAGGGAAAATTATTTGTCTTTCAACTTAGTCATCTATTTTTTCTTTTCATTTCTTTAAGTTGTCTCAAACTTCTGTCTAGAATTATTTCTTTCTTCTGAAATCCTATTTTTAGCATATCATATTGTATTCATTTGCTGGTGACTCATCGTTTCAGTTTTTGTTTGTCTAGATAATTATTCTTATTTGAAGTGTTTTCTTTTTTGTCAAATTTAGAGTAATATTTTTTCTTTCAGCACCTTAAAGTTGCCATTCTATTTTTGTCTAGCTTGTATGTCTCTGAGGAAAACTCTGGTTTTCTCATTGTTGCTCCCCTGTAAGCTCTGTGTCTTTTATTTATTGTCTGCTTTTACAGCTTCTTTTTTGTATTGTGTGTTTTTTAAATTGATGTATAGTAAATATGCAATATGATATCATTTCAGATGTACAACATAATGATTAACAATATTTTAAAGTTATATTCCATTTATAGTTATTATAAAATATTGGCCATATTCTCTGTGTTGTATAATATATACATGCAGCTTACTTATACATAGCAGTTTGATAACCACTAGTTTGTTTGCTATACTTTTTTTATATTTACTAGCTTGTTTTATTTTTTAGACAAATACTATATGATATCATTTATATTTAGAATCTAACTAAAAAACAATCTAGTGAATATTATATAAAAGATTTTTCTTCCTTTTTGTTGATTTTCAAATATTTCTTTGGTACATTATTCTTCATGACTATCCCTGTTGCATTCATTATGACTTTTGGGTTTGTGGATTTATAGTTTGTTTTTTTTTTAATCATATCCAAAAATTTTCAACCATTATCTTTTAAAATATGCTTAATTCTTTAACTCTCTTTTTTGTCTCCTCTAATAGTTCAGTTACATGAGTTTTTAAACTGTTTTACATTGCTAGTTTTTTAAGCCTCTTTATTATCCCTTCTTAAGTTTGGATGGTTATCTTTATCTTTTATTTAAATGTATCCACTTTTTATTCTGTGATCAAACTTAGTGTAAAGCTGATCCAGTGACATTTTCATTATAGTTTACTATGAAGTTTTAGAATTTCCATCTTATTCTTTGTAAATTTTTATGTTTCTCTATTTGTATTTGCTAGTTTCTCATTAATTATGTTAATATTTAAATTTGACTCTTTGTATATATTTATAAAAAACATTTAAAAACCCTTTTCTTCTAGCTTTGTCATCTCTGACATTTACAGTTTTGTTTTCATCAATTGATATTTCCACCTACTTGTCATATTTTCCTCTTTTTATATCTATATTCTTTTATATCTATATCTTTTTAATATTTTTATTTGGTGTTGGATATTATAGATTCTATATCATTACATGTTTGGATTGTCCTCCTTAATGAAGTGTTGAATGTTATTACAGCATATGGTAAACTTATTTACAGATTAGCCTGATCATTTTGAGGTTTCTTCTTTTTTCGATTATAGTTTATCCAGGCTAGACTTCTCTTTGGACTAAATTACCCTGCTGCTTCTAAGAAGTGACTTTTCCAGGGTCTCACTGCAGGTCCTAGAGTGTATAAGAAGATCTCTTCCTTTGGCCTTTGAAACTAAATGTTTCCAAGCATGTGTGAACTCATTAGTTATTCACCTCATGTCATGGAAGTTGTTCATCCTCCAGTGGCATTTCTTTCACCAGTAGTGATTCTTTGGTTGTTCTTGTGGAATTTTGCCCTAATTATGTTAGACAGTATTTAGCCACGTTTTAAGGGCAGACTTTGCAGATTTCTGGAGTTCCTTTTCACCAGAGGTCCCTACTCTGAAGTACATTGTGCATTAAACCCTGCCACCTCAGTAATCCTAAACTCTGATCTCTTTGTTTTCTCACCTCCTGGATACTAATGTGCCTGGATACTAATGTGTTGAGTTTCCCTATCCTCCATGCCATGGACCAGAAAGTGTCACAATGTGAAAAGCAAGAGCAGTTGTGGGGCTGCCTCTAGTTATGTCCCTTCTCTAAGAAATCATAATCCTGTACTCCTTCTAGTAAAACTCTTATAAATAATTATTTTATATGTTTTGTCCAATTGTATAGTTTATGACAGGAGGGGTACTTCTTCATGGCTGAGAGTAGAAAATACAATAGATTGAATGCTAATGGTTTTGACTGTTGGAAAAAAGACATGGTTTTTCCCTCCCTCCCTCCCTTCCTCCTTTCCTTCCTTTCCTCCTTTACTGGATTTGAACCTAGTATATTATATGCCTAGAGCTGTTATTATCCATCTTTCTGCCACATTAAGTTTGAGAATGATACATCATGGAAGAAGTCAGAGTCAGAAAATGAAAAGAGTCAATGACCTGATGATTTCATTGAACCCAACTCTACTTAATTTAGGTGATGTGGTCTAATAAATCACTGCCTATCTCAGTCATGTTTTAATCTTTTCAGTTTACTTGCAACCCAAAGAATCATGATACATCTTATAAAGGACAGTTTTGTGGTTTTCTTTTTTTTTCCCCAGCGCCCTATGAAACATTTTACCATTTTAGTTAATAACAATTGAGTATGTATCATAGGTCAGATGTGGTGATAATAATTAGAGTAAATTACTAGGCTAGGTGGATTATTTTATTTGATCCAGTGTGGTGATTCATATCATATTAGGTATTATAATAAAAATTATTCAACTATCAATAAGTTTTATTTTCTAAAGTTGATAGAAGATAATTAGGAAAGCAACATATTTAAAGCAATTTAATATATCCTTTTGAGGTGATTTTGAATATATTTTCTAATCTAATTAAAAACAATATATTGTTTTATCTTAGATCATCATCAGCAAAGGAAATGAACTCATGTTGAAATATAAAAATTGAAACTTTTACTATCAATTATTATTTGGTTCATTATTAAAAACTAGCTTGATGTGTGTATGTGTGTATATACATATAACTTGTTTAATATATATAATACATGCTTTAATATATGTAATATGCTTATGTAGAATTTCCACATCAATTTCCAGAAGTTTCTTGTTAATGGGAAGATAAGAGTTGCAATACAGATACTTTAAGTGTCTGTATTGCAGAAAGCGATGAGAATCTGAAAGGTCTTTGGTACAATATGTCTTTGTTCTTGTATAAATGTAGTTATGAAAGATGCACTTAAAGCTATATATAATACTTAGAGTCAATCTACCTACAACATGGATGTGATCTACAAATAGATATAAGCAATGATATTAGGGGAAAAATTTAGAAGTTGTGAGTGCTGGTTTAAAAATTTGAATTGCCTGGAGTAAGTGTTTAAAAGAAAAAAAAAAGAGGCAGGACAAAGACAAGAACAGACTAAACTTCACAAGAAATGAAAAATAACTTGTTTAGTAGAAACATATTCAATATATCTTCTCTGTAAGGCACAAGAGGCGAAATAGGTTATTGAAATACATATGAATATAAATTGTATATTACTTAGAAAGCTACCAAAAATTGTTTATGTGGTGAATACTTCATTATCCTTTGATTTTCTGTTGTCTGTTTCATTATTTACTTCTTACATTTCCTAGCTAAGGTGCTTCATTAGGCATCCAAAAGATGACATATGCTATTATCTGACACTAAATTTAAAATTGACTTAGTCTTTTTTTCTCCTTTATTAAAAGAATCTACAAGAGAAATTATGTTTTTTTCCCTTAATTTAAAGCCAATAATTAATTGCTCTTTTCCCCTGAAATTATAATGTGACAGAAAAGCAGCCTATCACAACAGATAGGCAGATTACCACTATTAAAAATCAAGAATATATGAAATTTTAAAAGATTTATTTTCAAATCAGTCACTTGATAAGTTTAGCATGGACAATAATTGAGAAAACTTCATTACTATACTATATACATTGTACAAAAATGCAGAGTTAGGTGAGCATATGTTGAAATGGTCACCTTTATGTAAGCTCCTTGTATTTGTTATGCCTACTAGAGAATGGGGAGAAAGATTTTGGGAGGCTACTTTGGCATCAAAAAGTTTTATGATTTGTGCAGTGATTTTCTTTAGGAATTATGAATTCAGCTTGTATTTCTTTCCTATAAAATTTGAAGTCTTAAATTTATCCAGTCGGTAGATATTTGTATGCTCATTTTGTGTAAGATGGAATGAATAAAGCAATATAGTGGCTACCCTCATGGAAATTCTGTCTAGTGTGAAAGACTGACACTAAAAGAAATATAAATAGGCCAAAAATAATTACAACCTATGGAAAAAAAAATCAGGTTGAATGATATTCCATTGTATGCATATACCACTTTCTCTTTGGGAAACAGTGTCAGACTTTATTTTTGGGCTCCAAAATCACTGCAGATGGTGACTGCAGCCATGAAATTAAAAGATACTTACTCCTTGGAAGAAAAGTTATGATCAACCTAGATAGCATATTGAAAAGCAGAGACATTACTTTGCCAACAAAGGTCCGTCTAGTCAATGCTATGGTTTTTCCAGTGGTCATGTATGGATGTGAGAGTTGGACTGTGAAGAAAGCTGAGCGCTGAAGAATTGATGCTTTTGAACTGTGGTGTTGGAGAAGACTCTTGAGAGTCCCTTGGACTGCAAGGAGATCCAACCAGTCCATTCTAAAGGAGATCAGCCCTGGATGCTCTTTGGAAAGAATGATGCTAAAGTTGAAACTCCAGTACTTTGGCCACCTCATGTGAAGAGATAACTCACTGAAAAAGACTCTGATGCTGGGAAGGATTGGGGGCAGGAGGAGAAGGGGACAACAGAGGATGAGATGGCTGGATGGCATCACCGACTCAATGGACGTGAGTTTGAGTGAACTCCGGGAGTTGGTGATGGACAGGGAGGCCTGGTGTGCTGCGATTCATAGGGTCGCAAAGAATCAGACATGACTGAGCGACTAAACTGAATGGAGATTTAGGTTATTTCTACATCTTGGCTATCATAAAGGCTGTAATGATTGTAGGGGTGTCAATATCATTTTGAGGTCCTAATTTCGGATCTTTTGGTAAATATTCAGAAGTGGGATTGCTGGATCAAATGGTAGTCTGTTTTTTACTTTTTGAGGAACTCAGATATTTTTAAAAAATCCTGCTATATGCAACGACTTGGATGAAACTTGAGTTCATGATACTAAATGAAATAAGCCAGTCACAGAAAGACAAGCACTGTGTCTTATTCCACTTATATGAGATATCTAAAATAGTCAAACTCTTTGAAGCAGAATAGAATGATGGCTGCCAGAGGCTGGGGAAGGGGTAAGTGAGGAGTTGTTGATCAGTGAGTATAAAGCTTCAATTATTCAGGATGAGTAAGTTCTAGAGATCTAAGGGAAACGTTGGGCCCACAGATGACAACACTATTGTACTGAACTATCTGCTATGGTTTCATATATTAAATATTTTAATAAAATTTAAAAATATATATAAATTATAAAAAATTTTGAAAAAAAGTAGAGTGTTTGATAATAAGGTAGTTAGGGAAAGCCTTAATATTTCAAGTGATGTTAAATAAGACTTGCAAGCTAAGAAATTATCTGAAGGACAAAAACTGAGGGGAAGAGTTTTCTGGCAGAGGAGGTAACCATTTGCAAAGTTCTGTAGCTGCATTTGTGTTAATTTGTGGTCCCTAGAAGCTCACCTTGAGAAGAAGGTTAATATGCAAGTGATTTATTAAGGAAATGCTCCTATGAGAACCCACTATGGGAATAACAGATGCAGAAAAGGAAGAGGGAAGAAGCCAGACAAGGGTGGGAGAATAAGGAATTCTTACTAATGACTTAAAAGAGTAGGATAGTGGTGATCCTGGGGAAAGGAGCTTGAGAGAGTTAAAACTCTGAATTTACCTGTGGGAAACAGAAAGACTCACAGGCAACTCTGGAGGTCAGCTGAGTGTGTGACTGCACATGTGCAGTCAACTCATCTCTATGGCTGAGTCTTTCAAGGATCTCACCCATGATTCACCGTTCTCCAAGGTACATGCACAGTTCCCAGTCATGTAGCTACCATCCTTCGAACTTCTCTACTTCCTTGCTCACTTCCACCTTATTAGAAGCACACTTGGTTTCCCATGCCACCCGAAGTCAGATAAGCTAACTGAATAAACAATCTATGCTAGCAGATTAATGAAAGTGGTATAGAAGTATTACTTGTTTGCCAATGGACTGTTGGAGATAATATATTACAAATTATCTACTTTATAGCTTTCCATGTCTAAAATCCTCCAAACTAAAACAATGAGGGAAAAGATGTGGTTTAGATGGAGATAATCTGCTATTCATTTTCAGACGGTTAATACTTAATCCCTGGGGAGTTGAGATTTCTGTTGTGTAGGAAATGGCAAAAGCAGAGAAGCACAACACTCTATACTTTGGTGACCACTCTCCCTTAATAAGTTTAATTGTCTCTTCCAATAGGAAACATCTTGGAAAAACAGCACTTGTTTTTCTTTGCAGATCATCATGGAAATTTGCAAGTATACAGTGAGCAAGTTAGTCTGAAGGACATACTAGCTAGCACCTACAAGATGCCAGATATCTGGAGGCAAATTTTCATATGAAGGGTGGGTGGGGATTTATGTTTTAGAAACAATGCCATACATCTGGATATTTGGAAATCAGTTTATTGCCTAGTGTTGTGAAGTTGATAGTGATATTTTGTTTATAATATAGTCACAGACTCTTTACCCTTAAAAGGAATATTGTGATTTATGCTAATATTTTCTCTATTAAATTTTGAAATTGTACAGCATAGATAATACTATCAGATCACTTCTTTTCACACTTTAAAAGTACCTTAGAATCAGCTGGAGAACTTGTTCTTCCACTTCTTCCGTACTCTATTTCAAAGCCCTTCTGATTCTGCATTTCTAACAGGCTTCCTGGTGATGGTGGTGCTGCTGGTCCTCTGATCACTGGGTAGCAAGGCTCTAGACATAACCGTCCAATATGGTATCTACTTGCCCCATGTGGTTATTTCAATGAAATTTGTTAAATAAGATTAGAAAATCATTCCTCCATTCTACTAACCATCTATCAAGTGTCCAGTAGCCAAATATAGACAATGAAAATATAGAACATTTCCACTATTGCAGAAAGCCCTGTCAGAGAGTGCTGCTCCAAAAGTATCTTCCCATAAATTTGTCCCCTAACAAAAACTTGGGTTATTATACAATATTTAAAATCACAGAATAAATCCTACAAAAGTGTAATTCAAGGTTGAATACAAGAGATCAGAGTTTTGAGGTCTGCTGCTGCTGCTGCTAAGTTGCTTCAGTCGTGTCCAACTCTGTGAGACCCCATAGGCGGCAGCCCATCGGGCTCCCCTACCCCTGGGATTCTCCAGGCAACAACACTGGAGTGGGTTGCCATTTCCTTCTCCAATGCATGAAAGTGAAAAGTGAAAGTCACTCAGTCGTGTCCTACTCTTTGTGACCCCATGGACTGCAGTCTACCAGGCTCCTCTGTCCATGGGATTTTCCAGGCAAGAGAACTGGAGTAGGGTGCCACTGCCTTCTCCTTTTGAGGTCTAGTGTTTTACTTTTAAAACACTTTTAGTAGCCATGGTCACTGAGGTTTGCCTGAATTAGAATAGGTATTTTGAAAGTGTTACACTAAACTCAACTCAGTTCAGTTCAGTCATTCAGTCGTGTCCTACTCTTTGCGACCCCATGAATCGCAGCACGCCAGGCCTCCCTGTCCATCACCAACTCCCGGAGTTCACTCAGACTCACGTCCATCGAGTCAGTGATGCCATCCAGCCATCTCATCCTCTGCCGTTCCCTTCTCCTCCTGCCCCCAATCCCTCCCAGCATCAGAGTCTTTTCCAATGAGTCAACTCTTCGCATGAGGTGGCCAAAGTACTGGAGTTTCAGCTTTAGCATCATTCCTTCCAAAGAAATCCCAGGGTTGATCTCCTTCAGAATGGATTGGTTGGATCTCCTTGCAGTCCAAGGGACTCTCAAGAGTCTTCTCCAAACACCACAGTTCAACTAGTATATTTAAATATAATACATCAGAGTGAAAACTCTGATACTTCTCTCCTGATTAAGCTTTTGTACATTTCCTTTGATTTGTATCCCTACCACTTGCTCATTTTATTATTATTTTTGTTGTTTCTAATAGGTACTGGTACACATACCTATTAATATTGCTCTGCTTAGATTCCCAAGCATCAAAGGACCCCAAGTAAATGAAGTAATGCAAATGTATGTAATGAAATGCTTAACTAATGAGTTGTCTAGATATTACACATAAAACTAGATTACAAGTCTCTGGCCTGACTCATTCCAGCTCTATGAGTGAAACACAGGGTCTCTCTAAGACTCATTTTCTTCATATGTGGAGTATATATGATTCACAAAGATGAAATAAAGAGTGTAAATGTCTCTCTCATTGATTCATATTTACCATATCTTCTTTACCCATTCCTCCACTGATGGACATTTAGGTTGCTTCTATGTCCTAGCTATTGTAAATAGTGCTACAATGAACATTAAGGTATTTTATTAAACATGATTAGTGCCTTTTCCTTTCTCTCTTCTCTCACTCTCTGCTTCCACAGACAATGTGTTATAAGGTTTCTTACACCTTAACCTCTCAACATAGGTAAGCTTTCTAGGTATGCACTCAGTTGCCCTAAATTTTGCTTGTAAATACATCCACAGAACACTTAGAAGTAGATTTCAAGGTTGTACATGCTATAGAAGACCACAGTTTGAGATCTAACACAAATTTAATGGTAGCCCTGATCTACCATTTGTATAATCACACTCAATTCAGTACAGTCAGTTGCTTAGTCATTTCTGACTCTTTGTGACCCCATTAACTGCAGCACGGAGGCTTCTCTATCCATCACTGACTCACAGAGCTTGCTCAAACTCATGTTCATTGAGTCAATGATGCCATCCAACCATCTCATCCTCTGTCATCCCCTTCTCCTCCCACCTTCAATCTTTCCCATCATAAGGATATTTTCAAATGAGTGAGCTCTTCGCATCGGGTGGCCAATGTATTGGAGCTTCAGCTTCAGCTTCAGCATCAGTCCTTGCAATGAATATTCAGGACTGATTTCCTTTAGGATTGACTGGTTGGATCTCTTTATAGTCCGAGGGATGCTCAAGAGTCTTCCCCAACACCACAGTTCAAAAGCATCAATTCTTCAGTGCTCAGCTTTCTTTATAGTCCAGCTTTCACATCCATACATGACTACTGGAAAAACCATAGCCTTGACTAGATGGACCTTTGTTGGCAAAGTAACGTCTCTGCTCTTTAATATGCTCTCTAGGTTGGTCATAACTTTCCTTCCAAGGAGCAAGAGTCTTTTAATTTCATGGCTGCAGCCACCATCTGCAGTGATTTTGGAGCCCAAGATAATAAAGTCTATCACTCTTTCCATTGTTTCCCCATCTATTTGCCATGAAATGATGGGACTGGATGCCATTATCTTGGTTTTTTGAATGTTGAGTTTTAATCCAGCTTTTTCACTCATCTCTTTCACTTTCATCAAGAGACTCTTCAGTTCCTCTTTGCTTTCTGCCACAAGGGTGGTGTCATCTGCATATCTAAGGTTACTGGTATTTCTCCCAGCAATCTTGATTCCAGCCTATGCTTCTTCCAGCCCAGTGTTTCGCATGATGTACTCTGCATATAAGTTAAATAAGCAGGGTGACAATATACAGCCTTGATGTACTCCTTTCCCAATTTGGAAACAATCCATTTTTCCATGTCCAGTTCTACCTGCTTCTTGACCTGCATGAAGAGATCTCAGGAGGCAGATAAGGTGGTCTGGTATTCCTATCCTTTAAGAATTTTCCACAGTTTGTTGTGATCCACACAGTCAAAGGCTTTGTTGTAGTCCATAAAGCAGAAGTAGATATTTTTCTGGAATTCTCTTACTTTTTCTGTGATCCAACAGATGTTGGCAATTTGATCTCTAGTTTCCTCTGTCTTTTCTAAATCCAGCTTGAACATCTGGAAGTTCTTGGTTCATGTACTGTTTGAAGCCTGGTTTGGAGAATTTTGAGCACTACTTTGTTAGCGTGTGAGATGATTGCAATTGTGCAATAGTTTGAGCATTCTTTGTCACTTCCTTTCTTTGGGATTGGAAAGAAAACTGAACTTTTCCAGTACTGTGGCCACTGCTGAATTTTCCAAATTTGCTGGCGTATTGAGCGCAGCACTTAACAACATCATCTTTTAGGACTTGAAATAGCTCAGCTGGAATTCCATCACCTCCACTAGCCTTGTTCGTAGTGATGCTTCATATAAACCTCCTGACTTCAGACTCTAGGATGTCTGGCTCTAGGTGAGGGATCATACGGTTGTGGTTATCTGGGTCATTAAGATCTTTTTTGTATAGTTCTTCTGTGTATTCCTGACACCTCTTTTAAACAGATTCTTATAAATATTATTATCAGAATTTAATAGTCCATATAGAATGATCAGTTGACAATTCATACTTTTCTGAAAATTATTTTCAGGGCCAACTGAAAGTTTTTCATGAAACATGAATGAGCTCGAAATATTATTCATTCTTAAGATTCAAACAGTTTTTGTTAAAATATTTTTAGAAACTTCTGCTTAAGAATGTTATGACCTTTCTTCCTTCCCTCCCAGTTTTGATTTTTCATTTGATTTGTTTTGTGGTATTCAGATTAACATTGGATCTTTACATTGAGCACTTAACATGTCAAGGAAACTAATGATCTAAAAATATGACAGGGATTTTAAATAGATTAATTTGTCTATTTATCAAGGCTGCTCAAGAAGCCCTTTTATAGCTTTTAATTTTCCTTTTTTACACTTGCCTCAAGCTTTGATCAGAAGATGAGGCTGAACAGAATTCTATCTTATTATTTTAACCAATATGGGTAAAACTTGGAACATTCAACTCAATACATTAAAATATTATGGAGAGAAATTGGTATAGGTTTTTATAGAATCTGGAATTTCCACAAGTATGTATAATCTTTAAACCAAACAGCAGTGAAGTTTAGATTCCAGAAAGTGGTTTGAACTTTTTAATCGAAACAATCAGTGGATTGAGTTAAAATCCAAGCCTGAAGCAATGACAGCATTGTTCCCCATGGAACTAAGTGTGGTCCTGGTGATGCATGGAGGTTGATTCAGCATCCTGCAAGTAAGAGTTTGAGCCCAGAGATCTTTGAGTGTAATCTGAGACTAAATATGGGCCACAGGGTAGCATCTCTGTATTCAGGGTGAAGAGGTGGATGAGGAATCTGAAAACAGGATGAGGACGGTTGTTCTTCAGATGAACTCTGATTCTTTGATGTTGGAAATCAGTGAGACCGAGGTGCTAGAGACAGAGTGAACTAGCCTCTTCTTCTATCCTAAGAACACATTTTATTTTCTAGAAAAAGAATTTTCTTAGCAGGTATCACCTTGTTTAAATCTCCATTCCAGAGTGGAAGCGTGATGGCCAGATTCAGGCATTTGATTAAGATGAGATTTCATGCTAAGGGGTAGAGGAATGAAGTCAGCTTAAATGGGGAACCAAGGCCTAAGGGCTTGCCTGACAATGGATAGACATATTCAGGATCCTTGGTAAGTGAATTTGGAGTGATGGATTGCAAAATAAATAGGTAGGCTGGCAGGGAGAAAAGCTAGCACAGGGATTGTTAGAAGTTCTTAAGTAAAATTAGAATCACGACAGTCTTGCCTGGCTGTTCCCTGAATTTCTAGGAGGAAAAAGTACACATTCATAGTGCTAGTCTGTTTCCTTGTTCATTTTGAGGCGTGGAAGATGAAGATCCTGCAAGAGATTTCTAGTTTTCCCTGTTGGGTTTGTAGCAGTTCCAGCAGAGTTGCTTGCTTTCTCTGGCTGCTTGTACGCTCCTAACAAATTGACTTTTAGTAGTTGAATAGGGTGAGTAAAAACGTAAGATTAAAAAAAAAAAAAAAACCCTAGTGAGTATTTTTTCATGTAATCAAATATTAAAATTCTATAAATTCTCAAGAAAAATTATAACAACTGTAGAAATTTAGGCAGCCACCTATTAGTGAAAAATGAAGAACTGAATACAATGTAATGTGGTTAATAATTTACACTTTTTGAATTAGGGTCTGGCAGAAAAACCTAATGGAATTATATAAATGATGGTTTCATTTATTTTAAATTAAATTATTTTTAGATTTATGTTTTGACATTTTATTGACATTAGATTTTTTTTATCCTAGTTGTCGACATTAGATAGTTTTCCTAAAGCCCCCCCCAAAAGGATCACAGTGGAGAATTTATTATTAAGAATACATTTTGGAGATCATAACCCTCTTAAAAGTTATATAATCCCTCATTTAAAAAAAAAAGACACTTTTTGAATGACACTTATGATCTTTTCCTAAGAAACACTTTGGAAAGGAAAAATTAGAATTATATAGCTACAAATACAGTTTCCATGCCCCTCACTTGTAGTTGTTAATATAGGATTAGAATAGTCGTGTGACTTATTCTTCAAACTTGGATCCTTTGAGAATGATAGAAAATCATTGCTGGGACAGATAGCATAAATGGGGACTGCTGTGGCAACTGGACCATATGGGTAGCCTTTGTAGTAAACTGTTTTAAATTCACATCAACAGATTGAATATTTTTGTATTTTACCTTCTTTGCTGCTCAATTCAGGAGTAATGGAAAAAGGGAGAAAGTTGTGAAAGGAAAAATAAGCATATAGAAAGAAACTAACCTGATTTCTAAAGAGTTGGCTAGCAGCTAAAATCATGTTTTTTGACTTTGTTCATTTGTAACACAGATAAGATAGCCTTTCTCCACTTCAGGATGACAAGCATTTCCCATTTAAAGTTCATGTCTACACTTTGTTTTACACCTAGGAAATTTTGATGACTGAGACTTGGGACCAAAGGGTTGCCTTTTTTATACACTCCCCAGGTGCTAGCCATGCACACTTAAGTGCTGGCTAGAGTAGAAGACAGGAATTTGTCCAACCTTGAATGTGTCTGAATCAGAGTCTGACTCCTTACATCACAAAGTCAAATGAGATAAAAATTGTACTGCCTTTAGTACAGTCCACAAAGATATGGACAATGAAAATTCAACTTGATTTAACAGGAAATTTTCAGACATACTTCATTTTTGTTTCTGGATGATGAAGTTATTAAGCTTGCATGCTTTCCTGTTCCCACTGCTGGGAAGGGGTATGCTGAATGAGGTCTTGCTGTCAAGAAATATACCCTTCATCCTACTTAGTCTTGGTCTCTCGCCACCTCATCTGGCCTGTAAGCCAGGCTAGCTAAAAGCCTGACCACTTTCCCTTTAGAAAATCACAGCAATCACTCGAATTCAAGCTGAACTGTCCAGGATTCTTCTTAATTGTTCTCAAATTGATTTTGAGAAGGATTCCCTTTCTGAAATAACAGTGAATGCCAAAGATTGATGCCAACGCATACAGGAAATGTCCAGAGTAGCAAGTAAGTGTTCACTTCAGGATGGATGAGAAGAAAAGCAGGTCAATAACAGAGGTACAAAAATTACATTTAGCACGGAATGCCTCCACAGTTGCTTTCAACAGCTATGTTCTCCCTCCACAGCCTTCTTCTCCAAAGCACTCTATGAATATTGGGATTATTAATACCCTTAAGCACAGCTGCACAAAATAAAGAATTATTGAAACCCATCTCGGTCATTGTAGCCTCCAGTTCCAGGTGTCTGTATTCTCATACTGTCCTTTATTACATGTTCTTCTCAGCTTTTTTATTCGAGCCTTTATTAGATAGACACTGTGTTAAAAATTGAGAGTGATGCAAAGAATCATATACTGTGGCTACTTCCAGGAAAAATCTTGCTATCTGGTTTATGTTGTAGAATTAAATACACATAAGCATATTTAGTCAATCCTATGCAAGCAATTAACCCTACCTAGCACTGTGATAAAGAAAATCAATATCAAAAATGTGGTCCAGACCAGATAGAATTTTGCTTTGGGGTTTCTAAGGAGTGAGAATCCCATCCAACATGCCTAAGGAAGATCTCAAAGAGGAGAAGGACCATAAATAGCCTTGAAAAACGGGTAGAATTTAGACAGATGGACTGAACTTCAATAGGATATATATTAACTATGATAAGAACTCTATCCTCAGAGAAAAGAGTTTAAACCTAGTAGACTATTAAGAATTTACCCTCCCCCCCTCTACCAAAAAAAAAGAATTTACCCCTGGGATATTTAGATCATGTATCTAAATCTTTCCTTTCCTATCTACCAAATAATCTCCCTAGGTGTGTACTTCCTATGCTGAGATGTCATCACCCCTGTATGAGTTTTGAGATCCGGAGCCTCTTATGGTGTGTACTCCTTTGTGTGTTTCCACTATAGTTAGCATGGCATCTTCCATGTAGTGGGGAAGCATTCATAATCAGAATAGACATAAATGATCTACTATGAAAATATCTCCCAAATATTAACGTACATGTGAACAACCTGGGAATCCTATAAAAGTGCAAATTCTGATAGGTGTAGGGTGGGCCTACCGGTCTGCATTTCTGACAAGTTGCCAAGTGAACTAGACCCTGCTAGGCCACAGATCACACTTTTAATAGGAAATCCCCACACATGTAATCCAAAATGATGATTCATCATGGTGTCATTCTGTCATTATTCCACTTTTCACTTATGTAGTTCCCCATTCTACAATTAGGGTTTAAGTTCATTACGAAGGAGCCTATTCCTTATGTTGTCCTCTTCTCTCAAAAAATAATTATTTAATTTGACAGCGAGCACAAGTAAATTTATCTCACCCATAGAAGGAATATCACCTATCAAAAAAAAGCTAATGATTTCAAAAGAGTAAATATGAAAACAAGTCGGACCTATCACCCAATTGTCTGAATTTAGTGCTCCTTTAAATTTGGATAGATTTTTAATTATAATTCATATTTCTGATTCCTGTGTTTCTAAATAATGACCTCTCTTTTTTTTATTAAGTTAAATTAGTAATGTATTATACACACATACACAAGCACAAAACGATTGGTTCAAAGCAATTTCACCATATCTACATATTTTAAATAGAAGACCTAAAGAACCTCACTCAAAGGTCTATATATGCTTAGTTTACACATAATTCTAAAGAGATTGGTTTTGCTTCTCAAGATCACATTAATTTAGATTAATAACTACACAGAGCAGACATACTGTTATCTGGAGCAGAAATGGCAATAAAAACTAAAAGTTTTCAATATGATGAGAAGGAAGAGATGGGAAAATAAACTAAGAAAAGCAGGCCCTCAGATCTTGAAAGCTGAGCACTTCAGTGTGATTTTAGGTAGAGGGACATGGACCTTCATAGCCCACAGGCCCTGGGGTCTTCATGCTAATGTAGCTCAGTTAAATAATTGACATTATTAATATGAACCTAGGGCACCAATAAAAGACTAAAATGTATTTCAATATTTTTTCAAAGAAAAAATAGGAGATTTGTTATGGAGGTCTGTGGCTCAGTGTTCACCTAGTTTAAATTTCCGTTGAAAAGATAAGTGAGTTTTATATTTTGGCATGATTTTAATTTCAAACACTTATAACTGTTTAATGCTTAAAAAATATACATTCTATTATCTAGGATTTGTCATTATGAAAAACAGATATTAGTAAAATACTAGTAAGTATTTGCTAAAGACATTAAAGCAATTATTTTTTTCATTTTGGACTAACCAACTTTAAAGACATCTCTGATCTGTTCAGTTCAGTTCAGTTCAGTTGCTCAGTCGTGTCTGACTCTTTGCGACCCCATGAATCGCAGCACGCCAGGCCTCCCTGTCCATCACCATCTCCCGGAGTTCACTCAGACTCACGTCCATCGAGTCCGTGATGCCATCCAGCCATCTCATCCTCGGTCGTCCCCTTCTCCTCCTGCCCCCAATCCCTCCCAGCAAAGTCTTTTCCAATGAGTCAACTCTTCACATGAGGTGGCCAAAGTACTGGAGCTTCAGCTTTAGCATCATTTCTTCCAAAGAAATCCCAGGGCTGATCTCCTTCAGAATGGACTAGTTGGATCTCCTTGCAGTCCAAGGGACTCTCAAGAGTCTTCTCCAACACCACAGTTGAAAAGCATCAATTCTTCGGCGCTCAGCCTTCTTCACAGTCCAACTCTCACATCCATACATGACCACAGGAAAAACCATAGCCTTGACTAGATGGACCTTAGTCGGCAAAATAATGTCTCTGCTTTTGAATATACTATCTAGGTTGGTCATTACTTTTCTTCCAAGGAGTAAGCGTCTTTTAATTTCATGGCTGCAGTCACCATCTGCAGTGATTTTGGAGCCCCAAAAAATAAAGTCTGACACTGTTTCTACTGTTTACCCATCTATTTCCCATGAAGTGATGATCTTTGTTTTCTGAATGTTGAGCTTTAAGCCAACTTTTTCACTCTCCTCTTTCACTTTCATCAAGAGGCTTTTTAGTTCCTCTTCACTTTCTGCCATAAGGGTGGTATCATCTGTATATCTGAGGTTATTGATATTTCTCCTAGCAATCTAGATTCCAGCTTGTGTTTCTTCCAGTCCAGCGTTTCTCATGAGGTACTCTGTATATAAGTTAAATAAGCAAGGTGATAATATATAGCCTTGACGTACTCCTTTTCCTATTTGGAACCAGTCTGTTCCATGTCCAGTTCTAACTGTTGTTTCCTGACCTGCACACAGATTTCTCAAGAGGCAGGTTAGGTGGTCTGGTATTCCCATCTCTTTCAGAATTTTCCCCAGTTTATTGCGATCCACACAGTCAAAGGCTTTGGCATAGAGACAGGGTTTATTAATCATTTATCAAAGTATTATATGGTTTATAGAACTTAATTTGATATCATTTATGTTAAATGGTACATATACCATCTACTGTGTAATCTAGGAGTATGTCAGTGAGCAAAACAAAAATTTAGCAAAAGAGATAATACAAATGAAGTGCTTTTTACACTATTATTTCATATTGGTCCTTCCCTGGTGGCTCAGATAGTAAAGAATATGCTTACAATGCAGAAGGCCTAGGTTTGATTCCTGGGTTGGGAAGAATCCCTAGAGAAGGAAATGGCAACCCACTGCAACATTCTTGCCTGAAGAATCCCATGGGCAGAGAAGCCTGGTAGACTACAGTCTGTGGGGTCACAAAAAATTGGACATGACTGAGTGACTTTCACTCACTTCACTCAAATATAATTATTCTAATTTTGCATTTGGGAAGCACATTTCCTTACAGACCTTTGTCTTTCACTGCAAACTTGAATTATCAAAATGCATATTCCTTTTAAGAATCTATTGCAAAAAGCAACTGACAGTAATATTCCCAAGAAAATTGAATATTAGGGTATTTTAAGTGTGTGGATAATTAAGCAGATTCTTAAATATCATTCAGGGAAGAGAGTTTTGGAACAATTTTTTGACTTTCATGTAACAGTGAATTTTAAAGGAAATCTTCATGACAGCACAGATTGAAAAGATCAACATTTTTTAAAAAACATATTTTCTGTACTATCAACCCATGCATCCTCAATTTGTTCTTTGGGCCTCTCCAGTATGCTGTATATTCCGAGTCCTGACCCTTCTCCCTGTGGGTGCTCAACGTGCATCTAATGATGACACTTACAGTGATTGCCTTGTGGGGGGAATAACTGTTAATTTGTTCTGACATCCCCAGATCTGAATCTAATGAAATGAAAATGTAGACGAGAGTGGGTTAAGCTGTCTGGTGCTCTCCTTCTCAGAACTAGGGTAGTTCCCTTTTGCATGATTGAAATCATGCCTATATCATCCCCTTAATGTCTGTAGTACTGTGGTTAATGGCTTCATCAGGATATATCACTTTCTTTAGTACAGAACTGCCAGTGGAACACAAATCATTTAGATAGAGAAACTGTTAGAGAAAGATAGGCTGTAGTGGCTGAAGAATCACAGAGAGAAGTAAGGAACACAGAGAAAACTCACAGTGTTTGGAAAATTAGGAAAAATTCAGTGAAAGCATATTAAAAGTTTTATGTTAGAATTGGAAAATATAGGGAAATCTTTATATGACTACACTGACACTAATTTGTAGGTAGCATTTATTGCTAGCAAAAAATCCTCTCTAGTTTATTTATCTTATTGTCTGTTATCAACACTAAATATTATACAAGCTCTTTGCAGCTGGAGATTTTTTGTTTGTATCCCTAAGGAATCAAATCTAGATCACAGTAAATGCCATTTCATAAATACTGTTTATTAAAATGAATACAGAGAATTCTGAAATTTGTATAGAGAGAAAGCAAAATTATTTAAAGGATTAACCAATAAAATAAAAATTCATATCATAAAAGAATGTTTTTAATGTCCTGTCTTTCCCAGAGCTATAAGTAATTTGTAATAGATTACTTTCCCCCCCCCGAATGTTTTCAATATTTCTATGTCCTACTTGATAATGCAAAAGTTATCCTACCTGTTTGTCATGTTCTCATAGAATTCATCCATATTTGAGACAAAATCAAGGTCATAAATAAAAACCAAGTGTCAATATTTTTGAAATAATGAAAATAAAATTATCCAGGACATGTTTGAATGCATTTATGGATGTCTGCAGGGCACTTATCTTCTCATAAACAAACTAGATTAGTATAGATTCAATTGAAGGCTTTGGCCTGCCACTTGGTACAAGCGGAAATAGAAGTTAAAGCACAGAGAAAGACTTTGTATAAAAAATAATAAGGATACACACTTAACTCATGACCAGATAAGTTAATAGACTAAAATTGCCTATCCCTCTCACTGCAATTTCTTGCTCCTGAAATCGCTGAGCATCTGTTATAGATGAAGGTCCCTTAGAGCAGTGAGTGGCTCATCTATTCATTTTGTTTGAGAGTCATACTTTTTGGATCCCTTTCTGGAAAGCCAGCATATGAGGAGTTATGGGCTACAGGAAGAAGTGTTAAGCATCGAGCTCTGTAGCTGCTGGGAATTTTTCTGTTTTCCTTAATGATGTGAGATTCCAAAGTTTGCTTGCATACAATATTTGAGTTGAAAAGTATTGATGTATAAAAATTCACAAGATGAATACTCCAAACAAGTTTAGAAGGCTATCTTGAGATCAATAAATGTAACTTATATAAATTAACATATTGATTATTTTATAAATATTTTGTAACATGTAGTTCTGAGATAGATGCCAGGTTTTCTAGGGATAATCAGTTATTTATTACTCAAATACAGGCTTATAACATATCGCTAGGTCCTAAGTACACATTGAAATATAAGCAGAAATCAGCACCTAGGACATAAAACTCTGTGCACAATAAGAAGCTACTAGCTTTCTTCTTAATAATCTTATCCATTATATCTTAGAACTTCCCTGGTGGCTCAGAAGGTAAAGAATCCGCTTGCAGTGTAGGAGACCTGGGTTTGATCCCTTGGTCAGGAATATACCCTGGAGAAAGGAATGGCTACACACTCCAGTATTCTTACCTGGAGAATTTCATGAACAGAAGATCCTGGTGGGCTACAGTCCATAGGTTTGCAAAGTTTGACAGGACTGAGCAACTAAGCACTAGATGCTCTATGGTATTTTATTTTAATCAAAGTCAACCAACCATTATTTTGTACCTCTATGTGTCAGACTAACAGGATAATACATAATTCATTCATCATTCATTCATTCACTCAGTAAATCAACATGATAAGTTATTCTTATTTTTCCAGAGTAAAGTTTACAAAGGTAACTCACAAGTTAATGAGATCCATGACTTCAAGGAGCTTGCCAGGTAATGGGAAAGCAGTATTCCCATTAAACACATGCATAGAGTATGATTGGAAAAGGGCAGTAATCTGAATTTATCAAAACCACTATTACAGAACAAAGAAAAGTAAAATAATTTTGCTTGTGAGATATCATGAAGGCTTTCTGAAATAGAAAATACTTCATACTTCAGTTATTTTGGAAGAATGAATAGGACTTATAATCTGCAAAGTAATGGGAGCAATATGTTTAATGAAATAGAAGAGCATATGGCAGATTTCAGTCCATAGGGTATTCTCAAATGAAGATGAGAAAGAAACTACATGTGATCTTCTACATTTCAATTTTACTCTGAAGATTACAGAAACACATTATTAAAGGAGTAAAAATCTGGTAAACATTTATGACTAGTTCAGAGGAAGTATATTATGGGTGAGGAGGTGGATTAAAATTGTGACACCAAGGAGGGGCTGTATAAGATAATCAGAGATGGGGTTGGGACAAACTGGTAATTGAGTGAAGATGGGACAAAGAGGAGAGTATTCCTGAAGTTTTTGGTGCTTCCACATGAGATGCAGACTAGAGACAGAAGAGCAGGTTTGGGGAGTGACAATCTAACCCATACTGTGCTTTCAGTTCAGTTCAGTCACTCTATTGTGTCTGACTCTTTGTGACAGCATGAACCGCAGTACGCCAGGCCTCTCTGTCCATTACCAACTCCCGGAGATTACCCAAACTCATAACCATTGAGTTGGTGATGCCATCCAACCACCCTATCCTCTGTTGTCCCCTTTCCCTCCTGCCATCAATCTTTCCCAGCATCAGGGTCTTTTCAAATGAGTCAGCTCTTCGCATCAGGTGGCCAAAGTATTGGAGTTTCAGCTTCAAAGTCAGTCCTTCCAATGAACACCCAGGACTGAGCTCCTTTAGGATGGACTGGTTGGATCTCCTTGCAGTCCAAGGGACTCTCAAAGTCTTCTCTAACGCCACAGTTCAAAAGCATCAATTCTTCAGTGCTCAGCTTTCTTTATAGTCCAACTCTTACATCCATACATGACCACTGGAAAAACCATAGTCTTGGCTAGACGGACCTTTGTTGACAACGTAATATCTCTGCTTTTTAATATGCTGTCTAGGTTGGTCATAACTTTCCTTCCAAGGAGTAAGCATCTTCTAATTTCATGGCTGGAATCACCTTCTGCAGTGATTTTGAAGCCCAGAAAAATAAAGTCAGCTACTGTTTCCCCTGTTTTCCCATCTATTTGCCATGAAGCGATGGGACCAGATTCCATGATCTTAATTTCCTGAATGTTGGGATATGATCATTTTGAGGTGCCTTCTGACATTTAGAGATGATATAGTTGGAGATAAAGATAAGAAGAGGCGTGGTATTGGGAGGGAGATGTTTGTGTTTGGGAGACTTAGGCCTTTGTTATTGTTTAGTTGCTAGTGAAGTGAAGTGAAGTGAAGTCACTCAGTCGTGTCCGACTCTTTGTGACCCCACGGACTGTAGCCTACCAGGCTCCTCTGTTCATGGGATTTTCAAGGCAATAGTACTGGAGTGGATTGCCATTTCCTTCTCCAGGGGATCTTCCCAACCTGGGGATTGAACCTGGGTCTCCCGCATTGTAGACAGACGCTTTACCATCTGAGCCACCAGGGAAGTAAATTGCATCCAACTCTTTTGCAGCTCCATGGACTGTAGCAGCCAGATTCCTCTGTCCATGGGATTTTTCAAGCAAGAATATTTGCATATGTTGCTATTTCCTTCTCCAGGGCATCTTCCCAACCCAGGGATCAAACCCACATCTCCTGAATTACAGGCAGAGTCTTTACCACTGAGTCACCAGGGAAGCCCACTTAGGCCTTTACTGGTAATGAAATCATGGAAACATATGAAAATTTCTAAAAAAAAAAAAATGAGTAAAAAAACAGGTTTAAAAAATTCTCAGGAATATTAACATTAAAGAAGTAGAGATGGGAAAACATCCAGAGAATAATGTTATAATGTTAAAGGGTATGTGAAAAATAAGAAATTTTATTGAGCATCTAGTATTTGTAAATATACCTATTGTCATTTCATCTAAATATCAATCATTTCTACAAAGCAAAGCTTAATATTCCTATTTTACTCATAAGAAAACTATGGCTCAGAGTGGATCAGCAATTTGGCCACTATCACTTAACTAGAAAATATTGGAGTAGATATTGAACTGTATCATGATGATCCCCAAACCCGTACTTTAGTATTCCAAGTTAGACATCAGTTTCAATGTCAATAAGCTAAAATTTGTGACAAATATGAGAGTTTTAAATCATTTATTTCTGCCTCTGAAAACTTTATTTACCTCTACATCATTAAATGAAACACAAGTTATATTGAAATATCACTATTAAGCAATAGATTTATATAGATATTTAAACAAGAATTGACCAAAATATTTGAATAAGGTATCAGTTCAGAAACATTTTTGGACATATCATTCATTTTTCAGTTGTTATTTTTCTCACACATCTCTCTAGCTTTAAAAACTTCCAGACATTTCTCTTCCAGATATTTCATCTGAACTAATATGAGATTTTATTAGAAACACATTGGGAAAAAATAATAGGGCTTATAAATCTTCCTAAGACTTAATTGTATATTCAAAAGAAATGGTAATAGCAACATTACCTAATGGTGTTTAATACATATTTTATAATGCTTTTGCTTTTATTATAAATGATTAATAGGTGACAATGAAATTTGCCATATAATATCTCCTTTAGGTATGCCTTATACACAGTCCTACTTTATACTTAAGCTCTTTTCATCAAGTTATGATGAATCTGACTTGCAGACATTCTCTTGTCATAGTTCTTACTAAGTGAAAAATTTTGTTAACATGTCAATATCTGTCAAAGTTGCCTCAGTGGAATGAGGTGCAAAGTACAATGTTATTGTTTTCTTGAAATATATATATATATGTTTATATGCAAAGTATTTTATTTTTCTTTTATCATTTAAATTAGATTAAATGATTATTTTTGCTAAGCATAAAGAGTTACTTTGAGACTTTTGTGTCCTGTTTTGCTAAAAAAAATGACCTTGCCTATAATCCAACTGCTTA
Source organism: Capra hircus (assembly GCF_001704415.2). NCBI lineage: Eukaryota > Metazoa > Chordata > Mammalia > Artiodactyla > Bovidae > Capra > Capra hircus. The sequence goes on along the minus strand of NC_030809.1, from coordinate 86,477,751 downwards.
TTAGAACTTCAGCTTTTGCACAAGAATTCTTAAGGGAAATAAAGACGCTTATACAATTTGTAAATGATCCTTAGGTTAAAGCAATGGGTGCTTTATAAATTCAGTATAGACTAGAAATAGAGTTAATGGATGGTGAAACACAATTGGCATCCTTCTCCAATTCTTTACTGCTTATGATGTTACAATCATTCCAATTTCAAATGGCCCTGATTTCAGACACAAAAGATGATGTCAGGAGACAGCTAAGAAGCAGGGCAGATGAAGTCTTAACAGCTAAAGAGGCTGCTGTGATGCAAATCATTTTTTTCACGAGTTGGTAAATATTTCTGAAGTAACAATTGAATCGAAAATACACTGTCAATAAAAGACAGATAAAATAAACACAGAAATCATATGCAGTCCTAGGATAATTGTTTTTGAAGAAAATGCTTTTCAAGGTCTTCACACAGTTGTCAGCAGCTCTTTTAAAAATCAAGTCAACGCATTTGGAGCAATTGTTTAAGACAAGACGGGTTGGTAAGTGATTCTAAAACTCCATCCAGCTGTTAATTTTACATAGCTATTCACAAAGTATGCAAGTTTTACAAATAAATAATACTTCCAAAACACTGTAACTTGATAGGTTTCTTGTAAAGCAGTGTGATTCTCTGCATATTGAAACAGCTGCCCCCTAACTTTTATGTTTCATTTATGGTATATATTTTAGTACATTGATTGACATGATAGTTAAATGTTCATTGCCTATTGCTAGTGAATAATAGAATGTTTATTAATAAAAATAACCACTATGAAAATTTTGTCAGGACACTGAATTGAAAGTCCCTCTGAAAAGAAAGAAAAAAAGGAAAGAAAGAAAACCACCCCTAGTTTTAAATAGGACATTGAAATTAGATTAATCTATCAGAAAACTTCAAAAGAGACCAATTTTGGATTCTAAAGAGTAGAGAAGAAAGAGCAAAACAGGGAAAATAATACAGCTACATTCCTACCTTTTTAGAGCATAACTTCTGGTACAGGAGACATATCAAAATAAACATGCATCAAAAATTATAGTATATTAAAAATTATAGAAATGGAGAACAGGTTACTGGTTGTCAACAGTTAGAGATGGTGTAGGTGAGAGTGAGGGGCTAGGTGTGACTAAAAAGGGTTATCATGAGGGAGAGCTTTGTGGTGGTTGAATAGTTCTGTATCCTGAAGTCAGTGGTGGTTACCTGACTCTACACTTGTAAAGTGGCATAGAACTGTATACACATTGTACAATGCCAGTTTTGATATTTCACAATAGTTATATAAGATGTAACAATTGAAAGAAAGTAGGTAAAAAACACACAGGGCCTCTCTGCATCTTTCTCAAATCCCTGTAAATTAATAATCATTTCAAAATAAAAAGTTAAAAAATAAGATGGATTAATTAATGGACAAATTGATAGATATTTGATAAAATAATATCAAGATGTTAGCAATTGTAAGGCAGCTGCAAGTTATAACAAATGCTGTGAAGGCAACAAAGACTGAGAGACAAAGAGAAGAATTCAACAAAGATTCCTTTGGAAAAGTGACTACAAGCTAAAGAGAGAAGTGGTCATGCAAGACTCTGGCTCATTTTAAATGGTGGGACCAACACGTTCAAGGAAGGGGAAGAGTTGCTTCTGATGGTAAGAATACAAACATGAGTGGAACTTAGTAAGTGAAGGATAGGTTGGAAAGATAAGCAGATGGCTGATTGTTATTGTTCAATCGCTAAGTCGTGTCTGACTCTTTCCAACCCTATGGACTGCAGCACATCAGGTATCCCTGTCTATCCCCCAGAGTTTGCTCAAACTCATGTACATTGAGTCGGTGACCCCATCCAACCATCCCATCCTCTGTCATTCCCTTCTCCTCCTGCCCTCAATCTCTCCCAGCATCAGGGTCTTTTCCAATGAGTTGGCACTTCACATCAGGTGGCCAAAGTATTGAAGCTTCAGCATCAATAATATAAATAATATAGGGTAATTGTCAGAAACATTTCCTGTAAAGAGCAAAATAGTAAACATTTCAGCCTTTTGAAGACCTGGGGTCTCTGTCGCAACTACTTAATTAATCTATAGTGGAAAGCAGTCCTAGACAATACATATACAGAGAAGCATGGCTCTGTTCCAATAAAACTTTATTTACAAAATGAGATAGCAAACTAGATTTGTCCAAGGGATGACTTTTGATGTAGAGCTTTAAATGTGGGCATTTGAATTTTATTTTGATACCAAATAGAACTAATTGAATGGTTTCAAGCAGGAGAATTAAAGTCATCTTTGATACTTTGTAAAATATAGAAGATGAGGGTGCAAAATATGAAATTGTAATTTAGGTGATGAGGAAAGGAAAATAATTGGAAAAAGTTTTAGAAAATCACCATGTTTTTCTTAAGCGCTCACAAATTTCCTTTGAATACTATGTGTACCCGTACACATGTATAACATAATCTTGCAGATTAAGTAGTATACAGGCAGACCTCAGAGATACTGGGTTTCAGTTCCAGACCATCACAATTAAGTGAGCATCACAGTAAAGCACGTCACACATAGTTTTTGGCTTCTCAGTGGATGTAAAGCCATGTTTACACTATACTATAACATATTAAGTTTGCAATAGCATTATATACAAAATAATTAATTAAATTAGAGTTAATTTAAATGAATAAAATTTTAAAATGTGTTATTGTAATAAATGCTAGCCATCATCTGAACCTTCTTTTGTCTGGTGGAGAGTTTGAAATACAAAAGATTTACCATGATGCGACATAAAGGCAACAAGTGAGGAAATAGTTGTTGGAAAACATGGCACCAATAGACTCGATCAACTCAGGACTGGCAGAAACCTTCAATTAATTGGGTTTCCCTGGTAGTTCAGCTAGTAAAGAATCCTCTTGCAATGCAGGAGATCCTGGTTTGATTCCTGGGTCAGGAAGATCCCTTGGAGAAGAGAACGGCTACCCACTCTAGTATCCTGACCTGGAGAATTCCAAGGACAGAGAAGCCTGGCAGGCTACAGTCCGAGGGATTGCAAAGAGTCGGACATGACTGAGCGACTTTCACTTCCCTTCCACTTTCAATTAATTAAACACACGCACAATATCTGAGAAATATAATAAAACAAACCTGCCGTGGCGGTAATGTGGGTGGTGTCTGGTGCCTGATGTAAAATTGCCTGTATTCAGAGCCCGGCTAGTCGTGTACCACCTGTGTCACTACACAGTTCATCGGCCTCTTTGTTCCAATTTGTACTGTTGAAAAAGTCTGGAAAATGTCTTTGTCCATGAATAGTTGTGCTGCATTTGTGGAAGCAGGACTTCTGTCAGATATGTGTGTAATTTACATGTTTTTCCTGCTGTTTAACAGAATGTTGGCTTTGGCTTTCCGTGACTATGCTTCTTAATTACTTCACTATCTGTGTGTACTCTGATCTCTGATATTTTCCTCTTTCATATTTTCTATATTTTTTCTAGGTCAGTGATTGTTTTTGCAGTTTGAAAAAGCTCTGTGGGAATACATTGAATCTGTGGATGGATATAAGAATAATTTTAAGACAGAACCTATAATTTAAAGGATGATTAGCTAATTTGGCTTCTTTTAGCAACTCGTGGAAATATATACATATATTAGAACATAATATAGAAAAACTTGTACATGTTTATTGCTAGAACTCCAAATTCATGGAATACCATTCTTTTGTCATATTAGGTACAGTCTATAGGCATTAGGAGCTTCCCTGGTGGCTCAGAGGTAAAGAATCACCTGCCGATGCAGGAAGGGCAGGTTTGATGCCTGGCTTCTCCCCTGGAGAAGGAAATGGCTACCCAGTCCAGTATTCTTGCCTGGAGAATCTCATGAACAGAGGAGCCTGGTGGGCTACAGTCCATAGGGTCTCAAGATTCAGACATGACTTAGCAACTAAATCACACCCCTAAATTATTGGGTTTAGAAAATAATAGAAAACCCAGCTTTTCTCTTTATGATAACTTCTCATATCTTGTTTTCCCAGAATTAATACAGTCAAAATCTGACACAAAATCTGATTCTACCAGTTACTGAAGAAATATAGACTAAATTCACTCATCAAATTTCTTATGGTAAAATAAAGCATAGTACTTGGAACAAGAGGTATCCCAAGAATTAGTGGCAGAATTCAGACAACTAAATAAACTTGCCTGAGGTTTCTATGCCAGCAAACCTCTCATGTTCTCCTCTTCTAATGAAGTTGGCCCACTGTACATGAATACCTAATGCTGATTTCACATGAGTGTACCTTATAGGGTACCAATTCTCCTATACTACACCCCTCCATTCTTATTTGCCTCTAGACCTCTGGGCTTCCCTCACCTCAGTTGGTAAAGAATCTGCCTGCAATGCCAGAGACCTGGGTTTGATTCCTGGATCAGGAAGATCCCCTGGAGAAGAAAATGTCAATCCACTCCAATATTCTTGCCTGGAGAATCTCAAGGACATAGGAGCCTGGCAGGCTGCAGTCCATGGGGTCACAAGAGTTGGACACAACTTAGCAACTAAACTAACACAACACCAACACTCCTCTACTCTTATCTGCCTCTAGATCTACACCTACATTTGGTACCATGCTTGTAAAAAAGTCTAATTACCAAGTCAAATTTTAGAATAAAAGTATCTTCACCAAAAGAATTGCAAAAATATGCTCATTTATTTAAGAACAAAACGAGTGAATATGTGCAGAAGGAAATTGCTAGATAAGGAAGATATACTGTTAGGTTGGACTGAACTTAGCGCTATGGATTCAGAATGTGAGCTTGTATGAAAACTGATTCTCAAAGGTGACCTGTGATGAATGAAATTGACATACCTGAAATCCGTTGGTATTATGCAGACAGAATTATGGGAATAACTTTGAGCAGATTTACCATGTGTGTTCATTTCACTGCTCCCTAATCACTGTGTACCCTTAAAGGACCTAGAGGACATTCCTTTCACCAAAGCAATGAGGGAGTGGACCATTGATATTCCTAAAAAGTGCTTGGTCTATTCAGGCTAACAGTGAAAATAGGAAATGTAGATATTGATAGAAGAGTGCTGATTTCAGTGAAAATGATGGCATCTGAGAGTAACAAACCTAAATAACAAGACTTAAATGTCAGAGGCCACGTGAGGTTGCCCAACAGGTAGCCAGGCAAAGTAGTAACAGAATTGCTTGACTCATGTATCTTAGTAACGGTTAACTTACCTTGAATACATGAAGAAAAAAAGGCAGCTACTTAAGGTACAATTTAGTCAGTGTAACAGAAGAACTCTAAATCTGTTGACCAGATGCCTGACTTAAATCACAGTAGCAAACCACATCCAAGTCCCATTTCTTAGATCTAAGTGATTTAAGAGAGAGAAAGCTCTTTATATTAAGGCAAGATCAATTTCCCATAAGACATAACAAGGTTGAAGACATTTACCAGTTTGCCTATGCACCAAGGACAGTAAAGCACCACTGTCTTTCTGTGACTGTTGGGTTCTCTCCCTAAACTGTTATGATCCTTGTAGATCCACAACATAACCACAGTACAGCAGCTGGAATGGGTATCTACAGGGAAAATGAGCATAACAAATGAATGTCTGCTCCGGGTTTGTCTCACAGTGAGTCATTAAATCGCCATGGTTATTACTCTTGTTCTTGTATTATATGAGTAACTTCTGGGGTTTCCCAGGTGGCACTGGTGGTAAAGAACCCACCTTCCAATGCAGGAGATGTAAGAGACATGGGTTTGATCCTGGGCTCAGAATATCCCTGGAGGAGGGCATGGCAACCTACTCCAGTATTCTTGCCTGGAGAATCCCATGGACAGAGGAGTCTAGCAGGCTATAGTCTATAGGGTTGCACAGAGTCAGACACGACTGAAGCTACTTAGCAAGCACACATTCTCAGCAAGTGTCAAAATCCCTACATTGGCTCCCACCTGAGAACAGTTTGTTTTCTCCTGTAAAGACAGCAATACACCTTCATTATCTTTTCTACTGTGCATCTGGTCCATGGTTTATTTCTTAGAGACCTTGATACTTTTGCTATGAAGGGTATCATATCAATATACTATGTGCTATCATGTTGATAGGAGCTGGTTGGCAGTAAGTTGCACATGCCTTTCATGCCTTAGTGAGACATTTCTGTGCCATAGAGTGGGAGATAAATCATATGAGAATTAAGGGGCATGCCACTTTTGTGAGATTTCTTGAATCTGGTGAGCTAGGTCATATTGGAATTCCTGCTACAAAAGGAAAAATAAATTGCTGAACCTCATGCACCCTGCATCTAGGAAAGAATAATGCACTCATTGGATTCAGGGGAGACATTTTGCATCAACTTTAACAGCTGTCATCTGTGAGAAGAGCACAGACTAAGAAAAGTTATCTAACTGACCTAGGCTGCAGTTTAAATATTTATGTGTGTATTAGTTGCTCAGTTGTGTCACACACTTTGTGACTGCATGGGCTATAGCCCTCCAGGATCCTATGTCCATGAAATTTTCCAGGCAAGAACACTGGAATGGGTAGCCGTTCCCTTCTCCAGAGGATCTTCCTGACCCAGGGATCAAACACAGGTCTCTTGCATTACAGTTGGATTCTTTATTGTCTGAGCCACAAGGGAAGCCCGTTAGGTCTGCCATTTATCCATTTAGCTTTTATAATACATCAGAACACAATCTAGATAAGAATACGCATTTCATGCGTAAGATTGACTGGGCTATGAATGCCCAGGTAGCTGGTAAAACATTATCACTAGGTATATCTGTGAGGATGTTTGCAGAAGAGATGAGCATTTGGATTGGTTGTTGTTGTTTTAGTCACTAAGATGTATCCAACTCCTTGTGACCCCATGGACTGTAGCCACCATGCTCCTCTGTCCATGGGATTCTCCGGGCAAGAAACTGGAGTGGGTTGCCATTTCCTTCTCCACCCAACTCAGGGATTGAGCCCACAGGTTCAGTGGCAGGTGGATTCTTTAGCACTGAACCACCTGAGAAGCCCTGTTTGAATTGGTAGACAGTGTTTAAAAAAACTCACCTTTATCAGTGTGTGTAAATACCTGCAGGAGATCCATAATCAATAACAATGATAAAGGAACATTGAAAGGAACTTTAAGAGAAAGTTCAACAGAGTGTGAAACCATCAGGGACAGGGTGAGACTGGTAGTGGGCCCCAGCGTGCAGGGCCTGGTCTTCCCTGAGTTAGGTTGCTTGAGAATGCACACCAAAGCAGGGAGTAAACTCTATCAAAAGCTACGTGTGACCTGAATCAGCATCCAATAGCCTGGACTCTTTCTGCAATGGCCTGGCCTGGATTCATGGGTCTAGGAGTCAAGGGTTGGAAATGAGCGGTCCTACTCGCGATTATCACTGGTGATCCACTGCCGCAATTTTTGCTCTCTGTTGCCTCGCCCTTATGGTCTGCTGGCTTAGGAATCTTAATACCAGAGATAGGAGTGCTTCCACCAGAAAACACAGCAATGATTCCATTGAACTGAAAGTGAAGGCTGTCGCCTCCCCACTTTAGGCTTCCCATACCTCTGAATCAGTAGTCTGAGTAAAGAAGTGTAGTCCAATGCGGGTGGCTATCATCTAATCCATCCAATCCACTGAGGGGCCTGAATGGAACAAAAAGGTGGAGAAAGAGTGAATTCACTCTCTCTGAGCCATCGTTCTTCTCCTGCCCTCAGACGTCAGTTATCAGTGCTTCTGTTTCCAGGGCTTTGGGACTCAAACTGGGACTTAAATCATCAGCCTCCTGATTACAGCCTTCAGACTAAATTATGCCACTGATTTTCCTGGTCTCCACCTTGCAGACAACAGACTGTGGCACTTCCATAACTGCATGAACCAATTTCTATTAAAAAAAAATCTTATCTTGCCTGTACCTATATCATCCTTACCTGTATAGATTTACATATATTTCTCCTATTGGTTCTGTTTCTCAAGAGAACTCTTACTAATACACCCTCCTAGAGCACATAGCTAATCTGTCTTATAGTCCTTGTATCTCACTGGCTTCATATCTAATTCCAATCAACTTTAGTTACCATGATGCCAGGAATCGTCTATAATATTTAGTTACTAAGAAATGTCAAACTAGGGTGACCAGTCAGTCCTGCTGCTCAGTACCGACCTGGTTTTGCCTGGCCTTCCTGTTAGTCCCTCAATCTTGGACATACTGGGATGGTTTGTCACTCTATGTCACAGCTGTTAGATGCTTTGAAGAGGTTTAGGAAATGTGTGTTAAATATACTACTTCAAACAAGTTTGAACATAAAACTGGCAATGCAGCATCAGTTTTTAAACATATAGATTAAGACATTTAATTCTTCCTACCCTAGCACAGCAATCCAAATAATTACCCAAAACATGCCAGAAGTTTACCCATAGAAATTCCCTATAGTTACGTAGAAAACAAGATGACCTAACCATATTAAACGAATACCGCTTCTTTCACTCAAAGCATTTCTTGTGGAATCTAACTTTTTTACAGCCTTCATTTTTAATAGCATGGACCTTATCTAGATGTGGAAGCACAAGTTGGATAAAAAGGACACTTGCTAGAATTTTGTTATTTTCAAATTAAAAATTAGTTCCATTCAGATAGTTCTGTCAATTATTTCTTTTAATAAATATGACTTAAAGACTAGTATTTTTTAAAATTTGTGTGTCAGAGGTTTTTTTTTTTTTTTCCTACTTACAAAAATAGCTAATTACTCTGTTTTGGTTTATTGAATTATCCAGATCTCTTACTTTCAAATATTACACAATCTTAAGTTTAATTTTGAGCTAGTATTGTTTTGAATTTTATAACAAATCTCACCAAAACATGCATTCATAAACAGTTCTGGGGATTCCATTCATATGTCACAAGCCATTTGTTTTTCAGTTGCCTGGTTTTATCACTTTTTAATGATTTGCCACGTGTCCTAAAAGACCATGCAATTAATCTTATGTAGGTTCACTAAATTAGCCTGTAAATAATGTAACAAATCATTAAATTGAAAAGCAAACTCAAAGCATTTAAAAATAAATCTATCATATTGCATTAAAAACCCTAAAGTGTGAATGGCAGCGACAAAGTGCAGCAAGAATGGAAGGCATTTCCTATTTGAGGTAGGGAAAATAATAAGCTAGAAGTGTGTAGACTCCCTGAGATCTAGCAGGGAAAATGTTGTTGTTTAAAGCTCAACTCTTCACTTTGGCTTATACAGTAAGGCGCTCTGATCATTGCATGGGTTAAGTAAGGGCCCATTGATGTCTCCTAGTCTTAGCTATACTCCATCTAACTTCGTTCTTGTCCTGAGTTTGATAGGCAGTGCTCACTGGTATTTTGTTTGGGTGGTGATATATGCGTGCATATATGTTCTACTCCACTGATGCATTTTTTCCCAAGACACCTTAATTTCTTTGTGGACAATTTTTGTGTTAAACTAAATATTTACCTCACCAGTAGTCTTTGTTTAGGGCAGAGTTTCTCAGCCTCAGCCACTGATGATATTTGTGGTCAGATAATTCTTTGTTGTGGAGGGCTGTCCTGTGCACTGTAGAATGTTTAGTGAGATCTCTAGCCTCCACCCACTAGATTCAAGTAGCAGTTTGTAAGAGTGGCAAGCAAAAAAACCCCCAACAATGCCATGTTTTTGAGTGGGGAGTGGGGTGGGGAAAGTGGCAAAATTGTACCTGTTCACACACCACTAGGTTATATTGTTTGCAATATTTTTTTTTCTTTGAAAATACAGTTGACTCTTAAACATTGTGAGGATTAGGGGCACTGATCCTCTGTGCATAGTTGAAAATCAATGAATAACTTTACATTCTGGACTGTGATTCTTCATCTTCAGGTTCAACTGATCTTTGATTGTATAATATTGTAGCACTAATCAGTGGGAAAAAAACCCTGCATATAGGTGGACCCTTGCAGTTCAAGGGGTTCCCTGGTGGTTCAGATGGTAAAGAATCTACCTGCAGTGCAGGAGACAAGTGTTCGATCCCTGGCTGGGGAAGATCCCCTGAAGAAGGGAATGGCTACCCACTCCAGTATTCTTGCCTGGAGAATTCTGTGGACAGAGGAACTTGGCAGGCTACAGTCCATGTTGAGTGACTAACACAGTCATTTTTGCAGTTCGAACTCCTGTTGTTCAAGGGTCAGCTGTATATGCTTATAATTAATTTGGTTTACTTTTCTCTACATTAAAAAAAATATATTAAAGACTTACCTGTGGGAAGCCTTTTTAGTGAAACCACATCATCCTTTCAAATTATTTAGAAATATCAGAAATGGTCCTCATATAGTTTTGATTATTGATCTAAACAAGTGCATGCATGCACGTGCACACACACACACACACACACACACACACACACACACACACCTAGTTCTTATGGCCCAGATAGTAAAATATGATATTCAGATGCAATAGAATACAAGAGAGTAATTATTTTGTATTTACCCTAACTAAGACAGTCTTTCTAGTAAGAATATATTTTGTACCATTAAAGGCAAAACTATGTAGAGTCTCACAAGTCCCTGAATTCCCTTAGACTCTGTTGGGAAGTGATCATCTATAAGTTTGTCTAGATACTTAATGCTGTATTCTAAATTATTTTCAGCTTATTTTAAGGATTCCACTTTTTTCCTGTTTGCAACATATTATAAACCTTCAAGAGAAAGTTTATTTTCCCATCCAATTGCCTTTCATATTCTGTTTCAGAACAATGTTTTCTCACTCAAAAGTTGCAGTGGTCTAACTTACTATAGAATATTGAACTGACTTTTAAAACAATCGGAGCATATGGAACTGAAAAAAGATCATGATTTCATCCACACCTCCCTCTAAATGATTAATGTTGCATGTTTTCATATTTTAAGTGCTATCTGTATGTACTATGGAAAAGGTAGTAGAAATCAAATGTTAGATGCTTAATGTAATATCTTCATAATCTCTTTGATGACAAGATGTCTCTGATAAAGAGAGCTGCAAATCGGATAAATCCTGTACAATGCTCTACAAAAGTTTCATTTTGTCCTTATTCTGACCTCAAGAAACAAGATATTTCTATTCTCTGCATCATCTCTGAATATAAATAAAATGAGAAAAAAATTCTATACATATTAAGAAGCAATCTTAGGTATGGGAAGAACTTATTTGATCTACTATCTTAAAGATATAAAGAGGCTGGATTTGACCTTTTGAGAAATCCAGTAATACACTGTATAGAATGAGTTTTTATAATGTCCATGATATTCAGTATCTTGATGTACATAGTTAAACCAATGATTTGTTATCTTACAGAAGTTACCGTCATATATTCACATTTAAAACCATGGTTTTAAATGAGAGTCACATGAGTATAAAAAAGACCTGGCCAACTACTGTATTTGTTTTTAAAATAAGCATGCTTAAATCAAATATTGACACTAATTGTCACAATTTTATTGACTGAAAAAACACTAAGATTTACTGTGTTTTGAAGTGTATTTGTTACTAATTACCTGTGTCAGGGTGACTGGAAAACATTCACATATTCAAAATTGGTTACAAAAAAGCCAGTTCACAATAAATCTATGAATTTTCTGAATGTGAAAAAACTAACACAAACATTCATATACATATGTATAAACATTAATATATAAATATATAATGTGTGTAGATTTACAGTATATATGTATCTATACACACACATATATATTTGTTTAGTCGCTAAGTCATGTGCGACTCTGTGACACCTTGAACAGCAGCATGCCATATACCTCTATATGTCACTCTATAATTATATATAAAGTGTATACATATATAAATGTGTTTATCTGTTGTTCTGTATCCATCTATATCCATACTATCTGTATTGATATGGGGTGGAGGAGAGTGGTACAGAAGAGCAGAGATTCTGGTATAGCATTCATTAATCAAAAGTATTTTTTTTATTTTTTTAACTTTAGTCTTAGAGACCTGCAGAGTAAAAGTTTCCTTGATTATTATAGCTTGAAGAAGCATGGCATAATATATATCTATATACATTCTTATCTATCTATCTAAATATCTATATCTATATATCCTTCCCTTTCCCCTGTAATTGACAATTTAGTATCCTAGAACACAGACGTTTTGCAGATAAACACTTGGGGGATGTGATTGCCTGCAGCCTCATTACATAAAAATATCATATTTTTGATTAGTCTGTATGGATTAAGAAGGTCTTAAATTTGGAATCAAAATACCTGGATTCTAGCTCTCTATTTTAACATGATTGACTATCTGAGACTCATAATTTTGTATGAGGTTTTATGGGAAATGATATACTACTTGTGAAAATCCTTTATGATCTTTAATATGCTTTACTGGTGTTCATTCTTTTTATTAGCTATTATCGAGCTCAGTCTAAGAGCCTCTAAAATGTTACCTAGATCACTCAGTTTTCTTAAACTGTATAATAACATATTCCTTAATTCCCTTCTGTTAATGCTTTGGTCTCCCTCTTGCAAAATTGCAAGAAACAGTTAAATGTTCCAATTCCTAAGAGGTTGAACACTTCTACAAACAGTCAGAATAGGGAAAAAAGAAAATTAACGGTTTTCTGCTAATGACTCATATTAGGCCTCTTTGGTGGTCTAAAGCAATGGATTACATCTTTTTATCATTTCTTCCATCTGCCTGTCACAGGACTACTAGGGTGATTGCTAGTTTTGTTGTTAAAAATGTCACCCCCATTTTTTCAGAATCTTTAAAAGTAAACACAGGAAAAGTGGTGTATACCTGTCATTTAGATCAAATAAAACAAAGGTCGATGGAAATACATTTCTCGTTTGAAGAGGCTCCCCTGCTGATTTTGTTTATCAGAAAATGGCAAGTTTTTGTTCCTAATGGACTGAAATTTAAATAAAATCTGACCCTGGAAATAAAAGCAGCCATTATGACGAAATAAAATTACATACTTTGGAGGAGAAATTGAATTAGAATGCTGACTTTCTTTGGTTAAATTCTTTTACATAAGGAAATGAGCAAGAGAGAGAAAACTGTTGGATAAAGTAAGCTTTTTAAAATCAATAATTGCTTCTAATTCACTTTGAAAAACTTTGTTCCAGACTTCATAGAATATAATGAATTATACTGAAATTTGTGTATTTCCTTTACACAAGAGTTTAACTAAAGTCAAGAGGGCAAATTGATTTGCATTTTGGTAGTCCTTTGCAGCAAATAGAATTCTCAAAAGAACTGAGATTTTTATTTTTTAAGTTTAACTATTCTTTAAAAAACTGGAGTCATTAAAAGATCAAACAGCATTGGCAAAAACATACTTGAAAAATGAAGAAAATAGTACAGCTCTTCTAGGATTACGTTTGATATGAACTAAAATTCATCTGAGAGAGAAAAAAAAAAAGGCTCTGACACTCATATAATTTCAGAGTTTTCCTTAGAAGTTTGATGGTGAGCCTCTCAGAATCATCCCCTCTCTTCTTAGTCTGTTTGTTTTGACCAGATTTGTTATTTTAATCATGTTTAGAAGAATAGTTCTGGAGAAGGCAATGGCACCCCACTCCAGCACTTGTGCCTGGAAAATCCCATGGATGGAGGAGTGTGGTAGGCTGCAGTCCATGGGGTCGTGAAGAGTCGGACATGACTGAGTGACTTCACTTTCACGTTTCATGTTCATGCATTGGAGAAGGAAATGGCAACCCACTCTAGTGTTCTTGCCTGGAGAATCCCAGGGATGGGGGAGCCTGGTGGGCTGCCATTTATGGGGTGGCACAGAGTCAGACACAACTAAAGTGACTTAGCAGCAGCAGCAGCAGAAGAAGAAGAAGAATAGTTCAGATTTGACAACATTTAGCACAGGAGGGCTGAGAGGAGCTATCCCACTTTGAAGGTCAGGAAGGGCGGCAGTGAGGAGATACCCCTCAGCCAAGGTAAGGAGCAGCGGCTGTACTTTGCTGGAGCAGCGGTGAAGAGATACCCCACGCCCAAGGTAAGAGAAACCCAAGTAAGATGGTAGGTGTTGCAAGAGGACATCAGAGGGCAGACACACTGAAACCATACTCACAGAAAACTAGTCAATCTAATCACATTAGCACCACATCCTTGTCTAACTCAGTGAAACTAAGCCATGCCCGTGGGGCACCCAAGAAGGGCGGGTCATGGTGGAGAGGTCTGACAGAATGTGGTCCACTGGAGAAGGGAATGGCAAACCACTTCAATATTCTTGCCTTGAGAACCCCATGAGCACTATGAAAAGGCAAAATGATAGCATACTGAAAGAGGAACTCCCCAGGTCAGTAGGTGCCCAATATGCTACTGGAGATCAGTGGAGAAATAACTCCAGAAAGAATGAAGGGATGGAGCCAAAGCAAAAGCAATACCCAGCTGTGGATGTGACTGGTGACAGAAGCAAGGTCTGATGCAGTAAAGAGCAATATTGCATAGAAACCTGGAATGTCAGGTCCCTGAACCAAGGCAAATTGGAAGTGGCCAAACAAGAGATAGCAAGAGTGAACATTGACATTCTAGGAATCAGCGAGCTAAACTGGACTGGAATGGATGAATTTAACTCAGATGACCATTATATCTACTATTGCAGGCCTGAATCCCTTAGAAGAAATGGAGTAGCCATCATGGTCAACAGAAGAGTCCAAAATGCAGTACTTGGATGCATTCTCAAAAACGACAGAATGATCTCTGTTCGTCTCCAAGGCAAACTGTTCAATATCACAGTAATTGAAGTCTATGCCCCAAGCAGTAATGCTGAAGAAGCTGAAGTTGAACGGTTCTATGAAGACCTACAAGACCTTTTAGAACTAACACCCATAAAAGATGTCCTTTTCATTATAGGGGACTGGAATGCAAAAGTAGGAAGTCAAGAAACACCTGTAGTAACAGGCAAATTTGGCCTTGGAATACAGAATGAAGCAGGGCAAAGGCTAATAGAGTTTTTCCAAGAGAACGCACTGGTCATAGCAAACACCCTCTTCCAACAACACAAGAGATGACTCTACACATGGACATCACAAGATGGTCAATGCCGAAATCAGATTGATTATATTCTTTGCAGCCAAGGATGGAGAAGCTCTATACAGTCAGCAAAAACAAGACCAGGAGCGGACTGTGGCTCAGATCATGAGCTCCTTATTACCAAATTCAGACTTAAATTGAAGAAAGTAGAGAAAACCGCTAAACCATTCAGGTATGACCTAAATCAAATCCCGTATGATTATACAGTGGAAGTGAGAAATAGATTTAAGGGCCTAAATCTGATAGATAGACTGCCTGATGAACTATGGAATGAGGTTCATGACATTTTCCAGGAGACAGGGATCAAGACCATCCCCATGGAAAAGGATGCAAAAAAGCAAAATGGCTGTCTGGGGAGGCCTTACAAACAGCTCTGAAAAGAAGAGAAGCAAAAAGCAAAGGAGAAAAGGAAAGATATCTGAATGCAGAGTTCCAAAGGACAGCAAGAAGAGATAAGAAAGCCTTCTTCAGCGATCAATGCAAAGAAATAGAGGAAAACAACAGAATGGGAAAGACTACAGATCTGTTCAAGAAAATTAGAGATACCAAGGGAACATTTCATGCAAAGCTGGGCTCGATAAAGGACAGATATGGTCTGGACCTAACAGAAGCAGAAGATATTAAGAAGAGGTGGCAAGAATACACAGAAGAACTGTACAAAAAAGATCTTCACAACCCGGATAATCACGATGGTGTGATCACTCATCTAGAGCTAGACATCCTGGAATGTGAAGTCAAGTGGGCCTTAGAAAGCATCACTCCAAACAAAGCTAGTGGAGGTGATGGAATTCCAGTTGAGCTATTTCAAATCCTGAAAGATGATGCTGTGAAAGTGCTGCACTCAATATGCCAGGACATTTGGAAAACTCAGCTGTGGCCACAGGACTAGAAAAGGTCAGTTTTCATTCCAATCCCAAAGAAAGGCAATGCCAAAGAATGCTCAAACTACCGCACAATTGTACTCATCTCACATGCTAGTAAAGTAATGCTCAAAATTCTCCAAGCCAGGCTTCAGCATTACGTGAATATGAATCAAGCTGGTTTCAGAAAAGGCAGAGGAACCAGAGATCAAATTGCCAACATCTGCTGGATCATGGAAAAAGCAAGAGAGTTCCAGAAAAACATCTACTTCTGCTTTATTGACTATGCCAAAGCCTTTGACTGTGTGGATCACAATAAACTGTGGAAAATTCTGAGAGAGATGGGAATACCAGACCAACTGACCTGCCTCTTGAGATATCTGTATGCAGGTCAGGAGGCAACAGTTAGAACTGAACGTGGAACAACAGACTGGTTCCAAATAGGAAAAGGAATACATCAAGGCTGTATATTGTCACCCTGCTTATTTAACTTCTATGCAGAGTACATCATGAGAAACGCTGGACTGGAAGAAACACAAGCTGGAATCAAGATTGCCGGGAGAAATATCAATAACCTCCAATATGCAGATGACACCACCCTTATGGCAAAAAGTGAAGAGGAACTAAAAAGCCTCTTGAAGAAAGTGAAAGTGGAGAGTGAACAAGTTGGCTTAAAACTCAACATTCAGAAAACGAAGATCATGGCATCTGGTCCCATCCCTTCATGGGAAATAGATAGGGAAACAGGGGAAACAGTGTCAGACTTTATTTTTGGGGGCTGCAAAATCACTGCAGATGGTGATTGTAGCCATGAAATTAAAAGATGCTCAGCCATTAAAAATAATACATTTGAATCAGTTCTAATGAGATGGATGAAACTGGAGCCAATTATAGAGAGTGAAGTAAGCCAGAAAGAAAAACACCAGTACAATATACTAACACATATATATGGAATTTAGAAAGATGGCAATGATGACCCTGTATGTGAGATAGCAAAAGAGACACAGATGTGTAGAGCAGACTTTTGGACTCTGAGGGAAAGGGAGAGGGTGGGATGATTTAGGAGAATGGCATTGAAACATGTATACTATCATGTAAGAAACGAATCGCCAGTCTATGTCTGATGCAGGATACAGGATGCTTGGGGCTGGTGCACGGAGATGACCCAGAGAGATGTTATGGGGAGGGAGGTGGGAGGGGGGTTCATGTTTGGGAACGCATGTACACCTGTGGTGGATTCATGTCAATGTATGGCAAAACCAATACAGTATTATAAAGTATAATAAAGTAAAAATAAAAATTAAAAAAAAATAAATAAGAGATGCTTACTCCTTGGAAGGAAAGTTATGACCAACCTAGATAGCATATACAAATGCAGAGATATTACCTTGCCGACTAAGGTCCGTCTAGTCAAGGCTATGGTTTTTCCAGTGGTCATGTATGGATGTGAGAGTTGGACTGTGAAGAAGGCCGAGTGCCAAAGAATTGATGCGTTTGAACTGTGGTGTTGGAGAAGACTCTTGAGAGTCCCCTGGACAGCAAGGAGATCCAATCAGTCCATTCTGAAGGAGATCAGCCCTGGGATTTCTTTGGAAGGAATGATGCTAAAGCTGAAACTCCAGTACTTTGGCCACCTCATGCGAAGAGTTGACTCATTGGAAAAGACTCTGATGCTGGGAGGGATTGGGGGCAGGAAGAGAAGGAGATGGCAGAGGATGAGATGGCAGAGGATGAGATGGCTGGATGGCATCACTGACTCGATGGACGTGAGTCTGAGTGAACTCCAGGAGTTGGTGATGAACAGGGAGGCCTGGTGTGCTGCGATTCATGGGGTTGCAAAGAATCGGACTCGACTGAGCGACTGAACTTAACTGAACTGGATGCAGTGAGACAGTTTTTATATTAAAGTACTTTCAGTTTAATTCATTTTGAAAACAAAGTGTGAGTTGCATTTTGAATAAGTATGTTTGTCCCTTAGAGGGACAATAAATAAATGTATGAAAGTGGTCATGGAAAAAATAGGAATAATAAAGTCATAGAGTTTGGTATTTATCCGACAGTTTAAAAGAATGTCTAGTCCAAAGCCTTCCTTTTTATAGGTAAATAACTAATACTTGGCCAAAAGGAATTATTTATCTAGGGTTGCCATCAATATCTTGACACAGATCAGAATAGAGGCAGCAGCATATAATGGAAAGAAATAGTCTTTGTAGTAGGACAGGTCTGAGCACCAAATCCAACTCCCCTATTTCTTAGCTATTGCAGTTTGGACACAATGCTCACCTTAGAACCTTAGATCCCCAGCCTCCTTTTACAGTACAGTAGCCCCCACTCATGTGCAAGGGATACTTTCCAAGACTTTCAGTAAATGCCTGAAATTTTGGATAGTACTTAACCCTGCTGCTGCTGCTGGTAAGTCGCTTCAGTTGTGTCCAACTCTGTACGACGCCATAGACGGCAGCCCACCAGGTTCCCCCGTCCCTGAGATTCTCCAGGCAAGAACACTGGAGTGGGTTACCATTTCCTTCTCCAGTACTTAACCCTATCAATTCAGTTCAGTTCAGTCGCTCAGTCATGTCCGACTCTTTGTGACCCCGTGAATCACAGCAAGCCAATCCTCCCTGTCCATCACCAACTCCCGGAGTTCACTCAGACTCACATTCATTGAATCACTGATGCCATCCAGCTATCTCATCCTCAGTCATCCCCTTCTTCTCCTGCCCCCAATCCCTCCCAGCATCAAAGTCTTTTCCAATGAGTCAACTCTTCGCATGAGGTATGTGTATATATATATAACTTTTTCCCCCTATACATTCACACCAAAGGTAAAGTTTAATTCATAAATTAGGCACAACAGTTTAATAATAATAACTAATGATAAAGTAGAACAATTATGATGATCACTGTAATAAAAGTTATGAGAATGTGGTCTTTCACTCTCAAAGTAACGTACAAATTTAATGCCTTTTCCATCTTAACTGAGCACTTACCTTGTACTGCAGCCATAACTTTTGTGGTTTGATGTACAATAGCAAAACTAGAACAGGTTTTTCCCTTTCTTCACAATTTTACAGATGAAAGGTTTGTTCTTGCCATGGGTCTTAGCCATCTCAGCATACATTTTTTTTTAAATTAAGTTGAGAACTTTTACTTTTTCACTCAGAGAAAGCAATTTATGGCTTTTCTTTTCATATCCAAATGGCTGATAGCACTACTCTTGTGCTTTGTGAAGAGTATTAAGTAAAATAAAGGTGACTTGAACATAAGAACTGTGATGCTATAGGATGTATGTGTGCTCAGTTGCTTAGTTAAGTCTGACTCTTGGAGACCCCATGGACAGTAGCCCACCAGGATCCTCTGTCCATGGGATTCTCCAGGCAAGAATACTGGAGTGGGTTGACATTTCTTACTCCAGGGGATCTTTCCAACACAGCGATCAAACCCATGTCTCCTGCGTTAGCAGGCAGATTCTTTACCACTGAGCCACCTGGGAAGCCTGGTGATACCATAGAAAAGTGAGAAGTCTACAAAGTGACTAACGTGTGGGAAATACTGGCCAAAAGTAGAACTCACATCCAGGGTGGAAAGGAGGGATGGTGTACGCAAAGAATGGCACACAGTTTAAAATTTATGAATTGTTTATTTCTGAAATTTTCCATTTAGTATTTTTGCACCACAGTTGACCATGGGTACCTGGAACTGTAGAAAGTGAAATCATGGGTAAAGGGGGATTACTGTATTTTCCCATAAGCTTATTATGTTGAGGATTTGATGAGATAATGCTTTTTAAAATACTTGGAACATATTAGGTGGTCAGAGGAGTCACTGAATAGATATTCATGGAGTAAATAAAATGTTCCAGATTTGGTTCTATGTGATAAGGATGTTACAAATATATATATTAGCTTTCCTTTTATTCTTATGGTACTTACCTTATTGTGATTTGGGTGATATGAAATGATGAAAATAGAAGGATGATTTGAGAACAAGAAAAGTACTGGGGAGACTTGAACCAGATGCAGTGATAATAAGAATATAGAGTCAGGGAGACTGCTTTCCATATGGTGGTCAGGAAAACGTCTCTCAGTGGAGATTCACACATGGGACACAAGTGGTCAAAACAAAACAAAACAAAACAAAAAACAAGTATTCACTGACATTGAGTTGAGCATGGATTGAAATGAGGCACAATGTTAGCCATCAGCATTTTCTTAGACTTTAGATCTATACATTCCCAGAACACTTTTGTCTATCATTCTGTTATGCCCTGTGTAAGATACTGAAGGAAGTATTTGTGCATTTAGTACTCATTTCAGATGTTGCTGTTGTTTGGAGATAAATCAGGAGGTACTTAAAATTAGAAAAACAGCATTCTGATTACCTTTAAGTTTACTTACTATGTGTTTAATTACTATAGATAGGTAAATAAGATTTGATTATGTGGGTTGTATAGCATTGGGTTGGCCAAAATTTGAGTTTTTCTGTAAGATCTTACAGACAAGCCTGAACAAACTTTTTGGCCAACCCAATACTTTTGTGTCTTTATCTGAAAAGACATACCTTTGGTTTCTAGGAGGATAGAAAGTTTACGTAAAGTCACAACAAAAAGGTGGTGACTTTTTAAATATATTTTTATAATATAATAACATTTATATATAATTTTATTTATGTAATACACTGAGTATTTCAAAGGCAAGGAGTATTGAAACATCATGCAGTTATGCAGTTTCTCCCTTTTTTATTTTCAGTGATTTAGTTTGTTGTAGCCACGCGTTCCGGGAAACAAACTCACTCAGAAGGACAATGCAGATAGCGGAGTGCAGTTTATTACACCGGCGGGCCCAAGGCAGAGTCTCCTCTTAGCCAAGGACCCTGACAGCATTTGCGAAAATCTTTTATACCCCATGTGTACGTGTCTGAACCCACCACTCCAAATTCCTTGAGAGTTACATAAACCAAGGAGAATACAATCCCAATAACCCCATCATTCACGTGCTATGTGCTCATGTGCTCAAACAGTCAAACAATTAGCCAATAATCAATAAACCCGAGGTTACACTCCGATAGATACAGAAAAGTTTATGGCCTGTCTGGAGGAAGGGGTGATAGTGTATGTTTTCTCTTAGGCGATGAGTAACCTAGATACGATCTTCAAGGTTCCCCTGTCTGGAGGGGGTCTTATCCTTCTGTTGTTGTTTTCATAGGCACTAAACACAGAGTTCAGAGTCCATTGGAAAGGTGGCTGAGCATGATCAGCATGAACAGGCCTAA
Organism: Capra hircus; assembly: GCF_001704415.2. NCBI lineage: Eukaryota > Metazoa > Chordata > Mammalia > Artiodactyla > Bovidae > Capra > Capra hircus. Next base: position 86,456,593 of record NC_030809.1, on the reverse strand, counting down.
GATGGAGTCCAGGTCCTATGAATTCCTTCTTCAAGTTGATTCATTGTGTCTGTGACTTGCCTAGGTAAATTCAAAAACCATCTAGATAGGCTTCTGAATCATATCAGAAGAGTCCAAAATAAACTCCCCACTGTGGAATTTGAGAGTGTTTAGCATCAGGTATTTTTGGACACCAGCCCATATAATTTTTGAAGTTCAGGCTCCAGCCTGTTTTACTCCTGTATCCTAAGAGATCTAGTGATTCATAATCTTTGGTATGTTTCAATGGGTGGCATCTGGCCCTGCAGGAATCTTCAAATCCTCATTTTTGCATAGCAGAGAGAGGACTGCTAAATGGGGGTATCCTGAGCTGAAGAAATGGCTTGGGAAGCAAGGAAACTGATTACACCCATTGTTTCCTGCAGAGAGGAAATTACTCAATTCTGGGAGAACAGGCCATGTTTGTTCTACCACAGTGAAGGATTCAAAATTATAACTTGTTTTCTCCAAGGACTTTTGTTTACAAAATTCAGGGAAAAAAAGACATAGACTCCAAACTCTGTGGAATATATTCCATCTGCTTTAGAGGAAGTAGAGGGTTGAACATACTTATAGTTCACAGGGCTGAATGCCCACTAGCATAAGAAGAAAGCTTCTTTACCTCTGTGACCAGAGTTGTTTGATTATTTTAATCTATAGCTTATGAATTCCTTAGGATCCACAGAAAACACCACAGCTAATCCAATTAACTAATGCCTGAAATACGTTCCCTGTGGATTCTGCTTGTTACTAGAGTACTTTCTGAAAACCCAATTTTTCATCTACTTGTGTATCAGTCAATTTTTGTGTGCATCCAGACTGGAAATGCTCAGATTGCTGCAAAATGGACCATCTTTTCTCTCCACTCTGACTCACAGGAGCCATTCTTAATGATTAGATTCCTAGGGCCAACATTTTAAAGGGCCACCCTTCTGTGTGTGCAGCTAACACATTTTCAAATGCCAATTGGCATATGTGCCTTCCTGTGGGGTAATTAGGCATGTAAATGTAGTAATTGTACATGCAAATTTCCCAGCCCAAAAAGGATGGGAGGTTTCAAAATTCTATCCCTGAGCAGTCTCTCAACATTTTAGGGGGCACTCCCTTCATTTGAAGCCCAGACTCAAGAAGGGATTATAGCTAATATGTGTCTTGTTTATCTGTGACTACTTCTATGACCTTGGCAATTTTATATTTCAGAATTTTAATCAATTAATTCCAATTGTAAAATGTATACTTTTCACCTGCCTTTACATTGAAAACTTTTTGGTATAAACCACAGAGAGCAAAAACATGGCTAAAGGTTATCTGTACTTGGAGATCAGGATTTGTGTGAGGTGTGTGCTCTGAAGCTAAGGAATTGCTGTGTGGGTTTAGGGAAGGTAATCCTGTAATGAGTGTCAGGAGACAAGAGTTCATAACTGTATGCATGAGTCTTGAACAGTCTCTCTGAGTTACTGATTTCTTTTTTATCGGGAGAGTTTTATGGTTATCTTGTTTTTACTTTACGTTATCTTTCAGTCCCCTTAAATTTAAAAAAAATTCTATGGACTATAAAAACAAAAGATCGAGTTTTTCAGTCATTTTGCTTTAAACGCAGTAGGCTGAGATTCCTTGTGGCACATCAGAATGTCCTCGAAGTGGCTGAGGTATTTAGGCTCTTCACGTATTTCAAATACTCTTTCTTTCAAGCATTATCTCCTAACCACAGGATTTTATCCATTTTCTGTTCTTTGAGGCTTTACCTATTTGATAATGGTTGTTCTAGAAAAAGAACTTTCATATAAGGTTTTGGTGAGTCAGTTGGTAACTATGCTTAGGTATCACATAGATACCTGTACCAGACAGGAGCTTAAGAACTAGTTAGTCCCAGTTTGTCATTTTGAAGAAAGATAATGACTCAATTAACTAAGTTAATTCTTTTTCTCTTTTATTGCTGACCTTTTTCTTAGAAGGCAACTATTTCTGTGGCTCATATTTCTTTTAGAGGGTTTAAGATTTTCCCAGTGTTTATTTTTATTGTTTTAGCGTTAATGCAGATTTTAAGTCATTTTGTCTATTATACCTCCTACATCATCATTAGCTTCAAAATTACCATCCAGCATTCTGGATCAGAGCTGCCTAAATTTATTTTCTTTGTCAAGATTATAGCCTGTGTCATAAATATATTTGTATTATTGCAGGAACTTATTTTAATATACATAATTATTTTACATTAAGTGGTCATATCTCTCATGTTAATGGTCCATCCAAATTTAATATTGAAAAATAGTTTTAAAATTTTACTTTAAAAATATGTATTCAAGATATTAGTTACTTCTATTTTGAAAATTCAAGGAATAGTCACATGAATGTCATTCTAGGTTTTTTGTCTTGATATAAAATGTTACCTTGATATATATTTACTGATTGTGGAAAATCCACTCCAACATAACTGTTTCTGGCATATCTGTTTAAAACTAGAAGGAAATGGCAACCCGCTCTAATATTCTTGCCTGGGAAATCCCATGAACAGGAGCCTTACAAGTTACAGTTGATGAGGTCACAAAAGAGTGGTAAACAATTTAGCAGCTAAACAACAACAAAGTTATGTAATCCAAGGTGTTTTGCTGTAAATTGTCTCTAGATAACTCTGGTAAATGAAAAGGTTTCCTAGAATAGTGGATAATCTGAAAGATGCAAGTTATGGAAAATGCTGCCAAGACTCATAGCAACTTCCCCTCTTTGATTCACAGTCTCAACTTCTCTTTGCACATCAATTCCATTTTTCTTCTTTTCCAAATGTTTTTCTGCGGTCTTACAGTCTTGACTTCTATGAGAAATAGTTTGTTATCATTCTACACAGAATATCTTAGACACTCAAGTTCTCTATTTCCTCCCTGTCTTGTCATTGCAATTGCCTGCTTGCTTTCTCTACTTGGGGTACCATGGCCTCCTTGCTGGTATTCCTGGGACATGCCAGCCTGACTTTTACTGTTGGAAGTTCCTTCTGCCTGAGGCTTTTTCTGTTATGTATTTTCTTGGGTAAAACTTTCTTATATCTTTCAAAGTTTTGGTTCCTATGTCACCTTTACAAATTAAAACTGTGACTCAGCAATTATGCCACCCCTTATTCAGTTTGTATCTTCCTTGTTTCATGGGATTTATCACTTTGTCATATATATTTCATCATATCTTCAGTTCAGTTCAGTCACTCAGCTGTGTCCAACTCTTTGCGACCCCATAAACTGCAGCATGCCAGGCCTCCGTGTCCATCACCAACTCTCGGAGTCCACCCAAACCCATGTCCATTGAGTCAGTGATGCCATCCAACCATCTTATCCTCTATCGTCCCCTTCTCCTCCTGCCCTCAATCTTTTCCAGCACCAGGGTCTTTTCAAATGAGTCAGCTCTTCACATCAGGTGGCCAAAGTATTGAAGTTTCAGCTTCAGCAACAGTCCTTCCAATAAACAACCAGGACTGATCTCCTTTAGGATGGACTGGTTGGATCTCCTTGCAGTCCAAGGAACTCTCAAGAGTCTTCTCCAACACCACAGTTCAAAAGCATCAATTCTGCACTCAGCTTTCTTTATAGTCCAACTCTCACATCCGTACATGACCACTGGAAAAACCATAGTCTTGACTAGATGGACCTTTAAGTAATGTCTCTGCTTTTTAATATGCTGTCTAGGTTGGTCATAACTTTCCTTCCAAGGAGTAAGCATCTTTTAATTTCATGGCTACAATCATCATCTACAGTGATTTTGGAGCCCAGAAAAATAAGTTTTTATTTTATTATCTGTCTCTCCCACTAGTTCACAAGCTCCAAAAAGTTGGATCTTTGTCTCTTTTATATGCCGATGTGTCCCATTTGCTTCAAAGAGTGCCTAGTACATAGCAGGCTCTCAATAAACACTTGCTGAGTTAATGAATAAATGGTGCCATCTCTCTGTTCAACTCCACAGGACCTCAGAAGTCCAGAACATGACCATCATCTTAGTTTAAGCTATCAATTAAAAGATACAATTCACTCCACCTAGTCAGTAAAACATTTTTTTTTCCTTAAATGTCCACTTATGATCAAATCTGTTGAGGCCAAAATAACTGAATTCTCTAGCCCAGCTCCCATGCAGAAGGCCTGAGGACAAGAACATAATCTCTGAGAAGTAGGTTGTGAGGAACTGTGGACTTCCTGCTTGCTGTCATCCCCTTTATGTCAAATTCTGTTATATTAATATCCTTCCCCAAAGAAGATCATATTTGACTTACGAGATTAAAACATGGATGAAAATTCATCAAATTAGTGCTTTATCTTAATGATAGAACCAAAATAGATAGTTTGTGAAAGACCTTGAGATGATTTCATTGCAGTCATTGCAGTTGAAATATTGAATTCAATTCTAAAATGCTTGAAACATATTCAAAGAATATTCACTTGGAAATTGAGAACTCTAGGTTCTAACTTTTGTTTCATCCCTTATGCAACCTTGTATAAGTCCTCTTGTCACTTTGCTGGTTTCAGGTTTTCATATGTAAAATGTGAATGTTAGATTAGTTGAAGTCATCCTTTTGTATATGAGTCTATGATTCATATCACTCCTACAAAAGGAGAAAATTGTTTCAGGAAATTTTATGAGCAAAAGAAATGAACCAAATAATTTGTTTATTGACCTATAATTTGTTAGATATCTATTTCCAAAATGAAAGTTGTCATCCACCATCATCATCATATTGTATAATAAAAAAACCCAAAGGAATGATGTCATTTGAATAACTAGTCAAATGTTAATTTTAACAGTGATATCTTTACTATTCTAATACTTATGCAGTTGACTTTGATAAAGTGGACATTGACCACAATTAACTAAACAAATGCATTAGAGTGAAATGGAAAAGGATATAAGCATAGAAAAAAAGAGATACATGTATTCTTAATTTTTCTTTAAGTAATATTTTATCCAATATGGTGTCTTAATATAAATATACATTATTTCTCCAGCTATATTCTAAAATTTCTTAGACTTCTGACTACAGCATCTCCCTCAGGTGTGTCATTCACTGAAGATGTTAATAAGATTAGTGATGGAATAATATTCCATGAATTAATCATAACTCCCTATGTCCTTCCTCTATTCCTGAATCTTTATTTTCACATGCATTATTTGTGAACATCTTTGACAGTCTTTAATTCAGCTTTCCAGTGAATATTTATAAGGCCTAGGCAGAGGCAAGGGTTGTTTGGAGGTGTTGATCATGAGCAAGTTCAGTGAACAGCATTTCAATGCATGACGATGGTATGTGCACATGATGAGGTTGTGGGAGATGAGAAGCACCCACTGACAAGAGAGAAGTAAGTAGAGGGTTTACAATGAGTTGCAGAAGGGAAATTCTAATCAATGCATTAGTTGCTTTGGACTTACATCTTAAAATTATCACTTTGTCAGGGCATCAAGAACATTCACTTAGAGAACTCACTTACCAGTTAAGGACACTGATGAATCCAAGCCTTGTTCACTAAAATGCTAGCTGAAACCAGTGCACTTTTGTTAAAAACAAACAAAATCAAAAGTTCTGAACAATCTCATCTGCTTCCCCCTCCTATCTCTGTGCACACGTATGTTCTGCTTAACTGATTTGGTTAGATGGTCTCTATGTCTTAAGACTAATAAATCATTTTCATTGTAATTATTAGTAGAATTTAGTGACTAATCATAAATCTTTATTATATAAGGTATATATTTTTCATTTCCATGCCTATTATGTTTCATAATATGAAAAAATGCCTTAAGAAAACTTTCTATTATGCTATTACTAGAGTTCCTACTCTCGAGTCTCTCTTATCTAATGGTGTCAATAACAGAATGATTACATCTTACTTTATGTGACTCAAGTTGCAGAACAAAAATGAGAAATAATCAGACCTGCCACTCTCTTGGAAAAGCTACAGTGGACTTCTGGGTACCATTCAGGGGAAGTTAGGGGAAATGCCTCAGTTGCATATGCTAGTAAATAGTGAACACAAAATCCAACAAATTTTCTTTTTCTTCACCATTCTTTTTATTTCCTTAGTGTAGCTGCTAAAGAGCAAGCTATCTTAAGCGGGAAATGGTGCTTGTAATGTGTAGACAAAATTGAGACCAATCCCTGTGCCAGTTCAGTGGGGCTCCACTCCTCAACTTGAGTAAAACTTCCACCTCCCTTAAAAAGCAAACATGCAAACAAAAATCAGGCACATGTCACACCACATTTTTTTCTGGCTTAGTAACATTCAGTAATTGCTAGTGACGATAATGATGATGTTCTTGATGATGATGGTGATAGTGATGATGACGATTTTGACAAAAATGTTATTGCCATTGTAATGGTAAAAATTGACCTTTCTACTTCATTTGGGGCATATGTCTTTTTCAAAATACAATTTAGTGAGCCCCCATGAGCATGCTAAAACAATCATACCGCTAATTATGAAAACCTATCTTTTTGAACAATAATCCTAGCTGGAACCACAGAGTACTAAAATAGCAATTGAGTGCTTCCAACTTTTAAACTCAGTGTACATTATCTCAGGTTACTAATTTTTGATGATTTCATAACTTGCGCCTACCCTAAATGGGGCACACAAAGTCAAGGCAATATTCCCTGTGAGGCCAAGGATTTCCCACTGAGTGTGTTTTCTACCCAAGTCTGTGTGTGTTATGCCTGCATGTGTACTTGCACTTTGGTTTTTGGTTTGGTAATTTCTTTTACATCTTTACTTCCCTCCTAGTGATTCCCTTTACTTATTGGAATGAAGCCCTCTTAACAGACATGGGACACACCCCGCCCCTCAGGAGCCTAGAGTGGTTTGGCAAAAAGAATCCCAGCTTGCTGTTCAGTGGGACTTTGCCAAGCCAACACAGCTCTAATTGCATCTTTCCACTGGTTTACCCTACCCACTCCCCTCCCCATACTGCCTCTTCCTTCTTCTCAACAGTCTTTGGTGTGTACTGAAAAAAATGTTATTATAATGAGCACTGTATATTTAGAACAAGTTTCAGTGAATTTGGTAGCCAAAAAGATGTAGATTTTTTATTAGCAGTAGCTCTCTAATGGAGATAATATTTATAGAATGAGTCTGCTTGTTTGTAGTTTCAAAGATAAATAAAATGAATAATATCCAAACATGATAATCAACATGTCAGTTTCCAAGTACATTGGCATTTAGCATGAATGCTTGCTCCATACTTATTCTGTAAAGAGTAAAGGACAGGCATTAGTATCAGCTCCCTGGGGAATGGTATTTTCAGCATTATTTCAATATGAACAATTTTCTTTTGTTTATAGCAGGTATAATAGAGCCATAGGAGGAAAATGAAAAATTACAAATGCATGCAAAGTTTTTATCAAACCCTTTTGCATAGCAATAGTTCTGTACAATTGTTTTTCCTGTCATTTAGTCCTCTGAGTAACAGAATATATTCAAAGGTGAAGTCTTTAGTATTTCTCTTCTGTGTTCAGAAGCTTTCAGTGTTTGCTCATTACTTACTCTGTTTTTCTTTCTTGAGAGGGACACATAATGTCTGCCCCCTGCTGACTTTTCAGATGCAACATACACATGTGTTCAAATTCTCTAAGGAGAATGAGGATTTTAGGTTAGTGATTTCCTAGGTTTTGAGCTTTGATGAGAGGCTAGTACCCTGAACTTTTGTGAGTGGCATGTGGAAAAGAGTGATTGCTCAAGAAATTTGCTTGCTTGAGGACCAGGCTTTGCCATTTCTCAGCTGGGTGATCTTGAGAGTATTATAAGCCTTTATAAACTGCAATCTATGCATTTGTAGAATGGGAATATTGGCCTCTGATTGTAGTGAAGCTTAATGAAGATGATGTAAGTGGAGCAAGCTCTCTGTATACACTAGATCTCTCTACTCGTCAACACTTCATCCATGTTTGCTTGATAGAGGTTTCACATGACCTTGTAGTGATATGTCAGTGTTGCTACCACAGGTAATGTTTAAAATCTTTTGATGTTCTGTCCTGTATAAATTAATGTACAAAGTAGTTGTGTTGCTGGTAAATCTTTAACAGGAGGCTGTGGTGAAGGGGATGAAGGATAGGGGCTCTCTTTTGCAATGTCAGCTGATTTTTGTCATCTAAATATACCCACCTCAGTCAATTACAAGCTATTATGACATCACTGAACATAGAGCTGGTAAGAGGCAAATAGTAACACATCATTTTACAGTATTTCCACCATACAGATAAAATAGATGTAAATAACCTCAAGAATTTAGGTAAGAGTGAAATATAGTGAAATAATTAGCAATTGATGAATTGTATGTATTCTTTTGTTTTTATTTAATATACTTTAAGTAAATGTTTGTAAGTTAATAATGGTGCTGTCTAACAATTAGCTTGAAAATTCCTGAAACTTCCATCTTCACTCTCACAAGCCAGCAACAGTAGGTTCCACTGTATCTCTGCATATTTATCAGCAAGTCCCTGGTCCTTTGAGGTTAGCTATATGAGGCAGAATTGAAACCAAGCAGCTCTCCAAGGAGAGAGTTTATTGATGCAAAGGATAAGTAAATCATTTACGTGTGCAGTCAAGGAAATGTAAGTGGTAAGGTGTTAAGTATTGAAAGTTTGTGTGTAGACCAATGATGCCCCCGGGAAATCACCATCTCTCAACTAATTAGCTGAGGACAAATCCCACTGGCCAGAGCTCATCCTCAGGGAACTAGCCTTCTTGACAAACCCTTATGGAATATTCTGACTGCCCTGTCCTGGAGGAGTTGGAGGGCAGAGTGTATAGCCCACTTATTTAAACTGGTCTGTCTCCAAGGGCTTATGTCTTAGGGTAGTGGCTCATAAAGATGGTATTTTAATTTGTTGTTTTAATGAATTTAATTTTTCCTGTTATATGTATCTCTAAAAGTTGTTTTGTTTGTTTTATCTGTTTGTTTTGCCTTAAAATTATGCTTGCATGTGTATTATCATGCAGGTTATACCTATTTATTTATCAATAAAGGCAACCTAAATAAGCAAATTAATTTTTTAAAATACATATCAACAGGAATAAATCTTGTTTTGGTGTCCAAGAAATAAGTACCAATTAAAGACATTTAAGCAATTCCATTCTCAGAGGATGGGGTGTTGGTTTTCATTATCTAATTCTTCTGAGACATTTTCCTAGACCATACTGGACAGACACTCACACCCTTGTCTTCCATGATGGTGTTGCTAAATCCCTTAAAAAGATAATTTATGTTTTTTGTGGGTTTCGCCTCCCAGGGTTTCAAAGTATATCCAGGCCGAGATAATTGATGACCTTATTAATACTGCTTGAGCTTTGTGGTATCTTGCTGAGACCTCTTTCCTTGAGGCGGGAAAGCTAATGACCCACCCCTTCTATCCTGAATCCAGTGGAGATGTCAAACTCTATGAATCATAATAATTAAAAAAAAACAGTTACAAATTATTTTCTAAAAAAGAGATACACAGTTGCTTATACCCATTTGCTGGACTGATAAACAGTGGCAGGTAAGACCACTTGAATAAAATTCTGGAGCTTGATTTTCATATTCTGCTCCAAATACTTGTGTAGCATTCATTTTTACTCTGATTATGAGAGAATATATTCCCAAATTCTCTGTAATTCAATTACTAATTGTTCCTCACATTCTTAAATTTGGTTTGGTTGGGTGGCAAGTAAGAATGTTTTTCAATTCGGTTCTTATTTTTTATGTGACAAAAACAAGCTATTTCCTTTCTACATGTTCTGGATTTCCTTAAAGTACACAGTTCTCCCTTCAGTTAAATCTAAGAAAAACATCTATACCAAATTTCCATTATGTTATGGAATCCTTCTGCAATTAGTATATTTTTAATTTATTTATTTTAAATGGGGGCTAATTACTTTCCAATATTGTGGCAATTTTTGCAATACATCGACATGAATCAGCCATGGGTATACAGGCAATGACTATGTTTTTACTAGATAAACTTATTTAGAGATGATAGACTATTTAATAGGATACTAGACATTTTATTTTTTAACCTCAAGGAAACTTTGAGATTACCTAGTACCTTGTTCTCAATTTATATGTGATGAAACTGAGACTCATAAGAAGTCCAACATTCCATCTAAAATTACAAAACTTGCATAAAAATCTGAAATTTATACAAATCTCTTCAAAACACAGTGCTTCTTTACATTGCCCCAGCTTCCAATTTCTTCCCTTCATGGGATCTTCAAGGGACCATTCCTCCTGACTAGAGTACTACTTTCTCCGGCTACTTCTCACACTCAAGACTTAGCTGGAGGTGTCTACCCCATTATACTACATCTCTAGCCTTTACATTTTTCCGTCACAATACTAATCACAGTCTGAGATTGCTTTTCTGTTGCATTTGTTGTTTAGTTGTTTATTTTATTAACATATCCACTCTAGCTTCACATCAGTTCAGTTCAGTACAGTTCATTTCAATCACTCAGTCGTGTCCAACTCATTGCAGCCCTATGAATCATAGCACGCGAGGCCTCCCTGTCCATCACCAAATCCCAGAGTTCACTCAGACTCATGTCCATCGAGTCCATGATGCCATCCAGCCATCTTATCCTCTGTCGTCCCCTTCTCCTCCTGCCCCCAATCCCTCCCAGCATCAGAGTCTTTTCCAATGAGTCAACTCTTCGCATGAGGTGGCCAAAGTACTGGAGCTTCAGCTTTAGCATCATTCCTACCAAAGAAATCCCAGGGTTGATCTCCTTCAGAATGGACTGGTTGGATCTCCTTGCAGTCTAAGAGACTTTCAAGAGTCTTCTCCAATACCACAGTTCAAAAGCATCAATTCTTCAGCGCTCAGCCTTCCTCACAGTCCAACTCTCACATCCATACATGACTACTGGAAAAACCATAGCCTTGACTAGACGGACCTTAGTCGGCAAGGTAATGTCTCTGCTTTTCAACATAATATCTAGGATGGTGATAACTTTTCTTCCAAGGAGTAAGCATCTTTTAATTCATGGCTGCAGTCACCATCAGCAGTGATTTTGGAGCCCCCCAAAATAAAGTCTGACACTGTTTCCACTGTTTCCCCATCTATTTCCCATGAAGTGGTGGGACCAGATGCCATGATCTTCGTTTTTTGAATGTTGAGCTTTAAGCCAACATTTCACTCTCTACTTTCACTTTCATCAAGAGACTTTTTAGTTCTCTTCACTTTCTGCCATAAGGGTGATGTTATCTGCATATCTGAGGTTATTGAGATTTCTCCCAGCAATCTTGATTCCAGCTTGTACTTCTTCCAGTCCAGTGTTTCTCATGATGTACTCTGCATAGAAGTTAAATAAGCAGGGTGACAATATACAGCTTTGACGTACTCCTTTTCCTATTTGGAACCAGTCTGTTGTTCCATGTTCAGTTCTAACTCTTGCTTCCTGACCTGCATATAGGTTTCTCAAGAGGCAGGTCAGGTGGTCTGGTATTCCCATCTCTTTCAGAATTTTCCACAGTTTATTGTGATCCACACAAAGGCTTCAGCATAGTCAATAAAGCAGAAATAGATGTTTTTCTGGAACTCTCTTGCTTTTTCCATGACCCAGTGGATGTTGGCAATTTGATCTCTGGTTCCTCTGCCTTTTCTAAAACCAGCTTGAACATCTGGAAGTTCACAGTTCACGTATTGCTGAAGCCTGGCTTGGAGAATTTTGAGCATTACTTTACTAGCATGTGAGATGAGTGCAATTGTGTGGTAGTTTGAGCATTCTTTGGCATTGCCTTTCTTTGGGATTGGAATGAAAACTGACCTTTTCCAGTCCTATGGCCACTACTGAGTTTTCCAAATGTGCTGGCATATTGAGTGCAGCACTTTCACAGCATCATCTTTCAGGATTTGAAATAGCTCCACTGGAATTCCATCACCTCCACTAGCTTTGTTCATAGTGATGCTTTCTAAGGCCCACTTGACTTCACATTCCAGGATGTCTGGCTCTAGGTGACTGATCACACCATTGTGATTATCTGGGTCATGAAGATCTTTTTTGTACAGTTCATCTGTGTATTCTTGCCACCTCTTCTTAATATCTTCTGCTTCTGTTGAGTCCAGACCATATCTGTCCTTTATCAAGCCCAGCTTTGCATGAAATATTCCCTTGGTATCTCTAATTTTCTTAAAGAGATCTGTAGTCTGTCCCATTCTGTTCTTTTCCTCTATTTCTTTGCGTTGATTGCCGAGGAAGGCTTTCTTACCTCTGCTTGCTATTCTTTGGAACTCTGCATTCAGATGCTTATATCTTTCCTTTTCTCCTTTGCTTTCACTTCTCTTTTTTTCACAGCTATTTGTAAGGCCTCTCCAGACAGCCATTTTGCTTTCTTGCATTTCTTTTCCATTGGGATGGTCTGATCCCTGTCTCCTGTACAATGTCAAGAACCTCAGTCCATAGTTCATCAGGCACTCTATCTATCAGATCTAGGCCCTTAAATCTATTTCTCACTTCCACTGTATAATCGTAAGGGATTTGATTTAGGTCATACCTGAATGGTCTAGTGGTTTTCCCTACTTTCTTCAATTCAAGTCTGAATTTGGCAATAAGGAGCTCATGATCTGAGCCACAGTCAGCTCCTGATCTTGTTTTGCTGACTATGAGTTTCTTCATCTTTGGCTGCAAAGAATATAATCAGTCTCATTTCGGGGTTGACCATCTGGTGATGTCCATGTGTAGAGTCTTCTCTTGTGTTGTTGGAAGAAGGTGTTTGCTATGACCAGTGCATTCTTTTCACAAAACTCTATTAGCCTTTGCCCTGCTTTATTCTGTATTCCAAGGCCAAATTTGCCTGTTACTCCAGGTGTTTCTTGACTTTCTACTTTTGCATTCCAGTCCCCTATAATGAAAAGGACATCTTTTATGGGTGTTAGTTCTAAAAGGTCTTGTAGGTCTTTTTAGAACTGTTCAACTTCAGCTTCTTCAGCATTACTGCTTTGGGCATAGACTTCAATTACTATGATATTGAATGGTTTGCCTGGGAAAGGAACAGAGATTATTCTGTCGTTTTTGAGATTGCATCCAAGTACTGCATTTCAGAATCTTCTGTTGACCATGATGGCTACATTCTTCTGAGGGATTCCTGCCCACAGTAGTAGATATAATGGTCATCTGAGTTAAATTCACCCATTACAGTCCAGTTTAGTTCGCTGATTCCTAGAATGTTGGTGTTCACTCTTGCCATCTCCTGTTTGACCACTTCCAATTTGCCTTGATTCATGGACCTGACATTCCAGGTTCCTATACAATATTGCTCTTTACAGCATGAGATGTGGCTTCTATCACCAGTCACATCCACAGCTGGGTATTGTTTTTTCTTTGGCATCCCTTCATTCTTTCTGGAGTTATTTCTCCACTGATCTCCAGTAGCATATTGGGCACCTACTGACCTGGGGAATTCCTCTTTCAGTATCCTATCATTTTGCCTTTTCATAGTGTTCATGGGGTTCTTTAGGCAAGAATACTGAAGTGGTTTGCCATTCCCTTCTCCTGTGGACCACACTCTGTCATGTCAGCTAGGCCAGTACGTCTCCAAATCCAACCTCCCTCATATTACAGTAAATAATTGTTAAGTGATTTAACAAATGAAAGAAAGGAAGGAAAGAGGAAAGAAGGACAAAAAGAAGGAAGGAAAAAGGAAGGAAGAAAAGAAAGGAGGGAGAGAGAGAAGAGTAAAGTCATAACTTTCATCAAGTTACTGTTTATGATTTAATTGGATACATTCCTTGTGGAAGTAGGGAATAACTAGGGAGTGTTTGTTAAATGATTACTTTTAAGCTATTTGATTTCAGTCTTATAATTGCCAACAATAAGTATGATAATTCTTGGCAGATGCAATACTCTTTCTCTTTCTCCACCAAGGGCAGATATTCTTAACCTATTAATAAGAAATTTTATTCCTAAATGCAGACTTGAACCAAAGTCTCTCTAAACAGTACTCTAGGCAATCATTCTAAACGGTGTGTGAAAGCTATTTGACATTTTTGATCTATGAGATTTCATTGAATAGTTTTATTTTTTTACTTCATTTTTATTTTCTGTCTTTTCATTTTTAGTAGGGTAATCAGCTATAATATAGACAGAAATGTCTGAAGATTTTTATACCTGGATATTTTTTATAATTGTCATTAAATGTTATAAATGAAATGTATTAACTTGAGTTTTTGAGACATGCATATTCCTAATCATTTTTTAAAATTCTATTCGCATATACATTCTTCTGTAGGTGGGAAGAAAGAAAACTCTAAAGCAGGCAGTTGTAAAATGAATTTTAGACAGTTCAAAATTATAGTAACCGGAATCTCTATAAAACACATTTACATATATGCAGTCAGGCTGATCTATATATTTATGATACATTTCTCTTTTATACCTCTGACTTTATGAATAAGCAAAAAGTCTTGGTTATTTTTCCTGGAGTATGTTACTTTCCCTTTTTACAGCTGGCAACCTCTGTAAGATTTGTACTTCCTCTTTCCTCTTCCATACTCCTAGAAATAGAATGTAAGGAAACACCCTAAAATTCAGTTTTCTGAGAGAAGTTTACATTTGCCATACTGTGCTTCCCACTAAAACACCTTTTAGAGGTATTGCTCTCTTCTTGACAATTTGTTTCTTGAATAATGACCTTTTGTCATGTAATCCATCCCTAGATTATTTCATCTTTTTTTTTCTTTTTAGTTCCCTATTTGTTGTTTCTCACTGTTAAATATATCATATGTACAAAAGAATATATATAGCACATCCATACAGCATAATATTTAGAATAAACACATAAATGAATAAATAAAAATAAATGAGTTTAAATGTACTTAGTACCTAGATGCATAAATAGAAAATTACCAAGACTTCTGATGAACTTGTTTCTTCCTGTTCCATCCCAGTTATCTCTATTCTGCTTTTGTGTTAATACCCTGCATCTGTCCTAATTTTATTAGATATCTGTGTGTTCAAATGCAACAAAATGTCTACTTTTTAATCACCTTTATGAAGGCATATTTTATATATTATGAAGGCATATTTTATATATAATAAAGGCTTATCAACTTGTTTATAGTTTTTTGAATTTGAATTAGTATAGTATTAATATATTCAATAATCAGTATCTCAAGATGAAGAATTTATCCTTAACCATTAAAAGTTTCCCTGAGCATCTTTGCCAACAATCCTCTGCTTCCACCATAGACCCTGGCAACCTTTGATCAACTTTCTGTCATTCTAGTTTTACCATATCTAGAATATCATATGCATGAACTAATATAGTATATAGTCTTTCATACTTAACTTCTTTTGTTTAATGTTTGCCAACAAAGGTGTCTAGTCAAGGCTATGGTTTTTCCAGTAGTCATGTATGGATGTGGGAGTTGGACTGTGAAGACAGCTGAGCACCAAAGAATTGATGCTTTTGAATTGTGCTGTTGGAGAAGACTCTTGAGAGTTCCCTGGATTGCAAGGAGATCCAACCAGTCTATTGTAAAGGAGATCAATCCTGGGTGTTCTTTGGAAGGAATGATGCTAAAGCTGAAACTCCAATACTTTGGCCACCTCATGCAAAGAGTTGACTCATTGGAAAAGACTCTGATGCTGGGAGGGATTGGGGGCAGGAGAAGAAGGGGACGACAGAGGATGAGATGGCTGGATGGCATCACTGACTCGATGGACATGAGTTTGAGTGAACTCCAGGGGTTGGTGATGGACAAGGAGGCCCGCGTGCTGCAATTCATGGGGTCGCAAAGAGTCGGACACGACTGAGTGACTGAACTGAACTGAACTGAACATTTCTGAGATTCATCCATTTGTGTTTATCAGTAGCTCATTTTTTAAAGTGTTCTGTAGTATTTCATTGTATGGATATACTGTAATTCATTTTTCTATTTTCCTTTCAGTTGACAGCCACTTCGGTTGTTGTAAATGTTTGGTTGTCATAATAAAGATGCTATGAATATTTGCATACTACTTTGTATATGGACATATATTTTTATTCCTCTTGAGTAAAAAATACCTAGAAGTGTGTTTGATGAAAAGCTTGATAAATATATGATTGTGTGTGGTTAGTCACTTGGTCTTGTCTGACTCATTGTGACCTGTGGACTGTAGTCCATCAGGCTCCTCTGTCTATGGAATTCTGCAGGCAAGAATACTGGAGCTGATTGCCACTCCCTCCTCTAGGGGATCTTCCTAACCAAGGAACCAAACCCAGGTTTCCTGTGTTGCTGGCGAATTCTTTATCATCTGAGCCACCAGGGAAGCCATAAATATATGATTAACATTAAAAAAAACTGAAAGTACAAAACTGTTTTTTACAAAGACTACACCATTTTTCTTTCCCATCAGCAATCGGTGAAAGTATCGTAACTCTGAATTCTTGCCAACCGTTATTATTGTCTTAGTAGTCTTTTATTTTCATTTTATCAACTAGAAATTATATTAAACATATTTCATGAGGTTTATGTACATTTTATATACTCCTTTGTAAATTTCAAATCTTTTGCACGTTGCATTTATTACTCATGTTGTTTATCTTTTTATTACTGAGTTTTAAGGTTCTTTATGTATTGCTAGATAGAAGTCATTTATTAGAAATGTGTTCTGCAAATATTTTCCCCCAGTCTTTTCCTAGCCTTCTCATGTCCTAAATTATACCTTTCAAAGAGCAGAACTTTTTACTTTTGAGAAAGTCATATTTGTCTTTTTTGTTTTATGGTTAATATTCTACTTCTTAAAAGTATATGGTTTCTTTAAAGATGTAAGATATTCTTCCTAGTTTTCTTATGGAAGTTATATAGGTTTAGTATTTTTGTTTAGATCTAAAAATGACTCATTTTGAGGTAATTTTTTTACATGGATCAAGGTAAGGGTCAAGATTTATTTATATCTTTTGTATGGGTATTCATGTCTTTCATGTTCCCTTAATTTTTCTTTTTCTTTGAATTACCTGCCTTCTTTGCTAGAAATTTATATCTAGATTCTCTTCCATTTCAATGATTTATATATTTATCTTGATACCAATATCACCGTATCTTCATTATTGTAGGGGCTTCCAAGGTGGTGCTAGGAAAGACTCCACCTGCAAATGCAGGAGATGTAAGAGATGCGGGTTGGATCCCTGACTCAGGAGTATCACCTGGAGGAGGGCATGGCAACCCACTGCAGTATTTCTGGCCTGGAGAATCCCATGGACAGAGGAACCTGGTAGGCTGCAGTCCATAGGTTTGCAAAGAGTTGGACACGACTGAAGCAACTGATTATTGTAACTTGATAGAAGTGCCAGAGACCAGCTGCAGCAGCGGGGAATCAGCCTGAAGGGGTGAGTGGTGTCAGTGCACGAGGATGTGGCCTCTGACTCATAGTACAGAACTACATGTTTATTTCAAGCTTCAGGTTCTCTTTTATACTTTGATAAAAGCATTAGGTCAGAGGTTTGAAATTTTCAGTTTCCCCCATCCAGATTTACTGTCTCCAGAAATCATGGTTGCCCTAAAAGCAGAGTTCCTGCTTCAGTGATTCTCTCAGAATTGGCTTTACTATCTGTTATATACTTCTTCTTATGTGTCCTATACTTAACTTGTGATTACATTGTAACTCATGCTACATTCCTCAGTTTATTTCTTATCTTTCTAAATCATGTTTGGCCCTAGCACCTTAAGATCACTATCTCCTAAAAAGGCTTCTAGCTATTCTTCAGTTAAATTCAGGCACTCAGTCCTGTCCAACTCTTTGCGACCCATGCATCTCAGCATGCCAGGGCTTCCTGTCCATCACCAACTCCCAGAGTTCACTCAGACCCGCGTCCATCGAGTCAGTGATGCCATCCAGGCATCTCATCTTCTGTCGTCCCCTTCTTCTCCTGCCCACAATCCCTTCCAACATCAAAGTCTTTTCCAATGAGTCAACTCTTCGCATGAGGAGGCCAAGGTATTGGAATTTCAGCTTTAGCATCATTCCTTCCAAAGAAATCCCAGGGTTGATCTCTTTCAGAATGTATTGATTGGATCTCCTTGCGCTCCAAAGGACTCTCAGAGTCTTCTCCAACACCACAGTTCAAAAGTATCAATTCTTCGGTACTCAGCCTTCTTTACAGTCCAACTCTCACATCCATACATGACCACTGAAAAACCATAGCCTTGACTAGATGGACATTAGTCATCAAAGTAATGTCTCTGCTTTTGAATATGCTGTCTATGTTGGTCATAACTTTCCTTCCAAGGAGTAAGCGTCTTTTAATTTCATGGCTGCAGTCACCATCTGCAGTGATTCTGGAGCCCCAAAAATAAAGTCTACCACTGTTTCTACTGTTTCCCCATCTATTTTCAATGAAGTGATGGGACCAGATGCCATGATCTTCGTTTTCTGAATGTTGAGCTTTAAGCCAACTTTTTCACTCTCCTCTTTCACTTTCATCAAGAGGCTTTTTAGTTCCTCTTCACTTTCTGCCATAAGGGTGGTGTCATCTGCATATCTGAGGTTATTGATATTTTCCCAGCAATCTTGATTCCAGCTTGTGTTTCTTGCAGTCCAGCGTTTCTCATGATGTACTCTGCATAGAAGTTAAATAATCAGGGTAACAATATACAGCCTTGACGTACTCCTTTTCCTATTTGGAACCAGTCTGTTGTTCCATGTCCAGTTCTAACTGTTACTTCCTGACCTGCATACAGATTTCTCAAGAGGCAGGTCAGGTCGTCTGATATTCCCATCTCTCTCAGAATTGTCCACAGTTTACTATGATCCACACAGTCAAAGTCTTTGACGTAGTCAATAAAGCAGAAATAGATGTTTTTCTGGAACTCTCTTGCTTTTTCCATGACCCAGTGGATGTTGGCAATTTGATCTCTGGTTCCTCTGCCTTTTCTAGAACCAGGTTGAACATCAGGAAGTTCATGGTTCATGTATTGCTAAAGCCTGGCTTGGAGAATTTTGAGCATTAATTTACTGGCATGTGAGATGAGTGCAATTGTGTGGTAGTTTGAGCATTCTTTGGCATTGCCTTTCTTTGGCATTGGAATGAAAACTGACCTTTTTCAGTCCTGTGGCCACTGCTGAGTTTTCCAAATATGCTGGCATATTGAGTGCAGCACTTTCACAGCATCATCTTTCAGGATTTGAAAGAGCTCCACTGGAATTCCATCACCTCCACTAGCTCTGTTGGTAGTGATGCTTTCTAAGGCCCACTTGACTTCACATTCCAGGATGTCTAGCTCTAGATGAGTGATCACACCATCATGATTATCTTGGTCGTGAAGATCTTTTTTGTACAGTTCTTCTGTGTATTCTTGTCACCTCTTCTTAATATCTTCTGCTTCTTTTAGGTCCATACCATTTCTGTCCTTTATTGAGGCCATCTGTGCATGAAATGTTCCCTGGTATCTCTAATTTTCTTGAAGAGATCTCTAGTCTTTTCCTCTATTTCTTTGCATTGATCGTTGAGGAAGGCTTTCTTATCTCTTCTTGCTATTCTTTAGAACTCTGCATTCAGATGCTTATATCTTTCCTTTTCTCCTTTGCTTTTCGCATCTCTTCTTTTCACAGCTATTTGTAAGGCTTCCCCAGACAGCCATTTTGCTTTTTATGCATTTCTTTTCCATGGGGATGGTCTTGATTCCTGTCTCCTGGACAATGTCATGAACCTCAGTCCATAGTTCATCAGGCACTCTATCTATCAGATTTAGGCCCTTAAATCTATTTCTCACTTCCATTGTATAATCATAAGGGATTTGATTGAGGTCATGCCTGAATGGTCTAGCAGTTTTCCCTGCTTTCTTCAATTTCAATCTGAATTTGGTAATAAGAAGTTCATGATCTGAGCCGCAGTCAGCCCCTGGTCTAGTTTTTGTTAACTGTATAGAGCTTCTCCATGTTTTGCTGCAGAGAATATAATGAATCTGATTTCGCTGTTGACCATCTGGTGATGTCCATGTGCCCACCCAAGATGGACAGGCAACGGTGGAGAGGTCTGACAGAATGTGGTCCACTGGAGAAGGAAATGGCAAACCAATTCATCATTCTTGTCTTGAGAACCACATGGACACTATGAAAAGGCAAAATGATAGGATACTGAAAGAGGAACTCCCCAGGTCAGTAGGTGCCCAATATGCTACTGGATGTCAGTAGAGAAATAACTCCAGAAGGAATGAAGGGATGGAGCCAAAGCAAAAGCAGTACCCAGCTGTGGATGTGACTGGTGATAGAAGCCACATCTGATGCTGTAAAGAGCAATATTGCATAGGAACCTGGAATGTCAGGTCCATGAATCAAGGCAAATTGGAAGTGGTCAAACAGGAGATGGCAAGAGTGAACACCAACATTCTAGGAATCAGCGAACTAAACTGGACTATAATGGGTGAATTTAACTCAGATGACCATTATATCTACTACTGTGGGCAGGAATCCCTCAGAAGAATGTAGCCATCATGGTCAACAGAAGATTCTGAAATGCAGTACTTGGATGCAATCTCAAAAACGACAGAATAATCTCTGTTGATTTCCAAGGCAAACCATTCAATATCACAGTAATTCAAGTCTATTGCCCAATGAGTAACACTGAAGAAGCTGAAGTTGAATGGTTCTATGAAGACCTAGGGCTTCCCTGGTGGCTCAGAGGTTACAGCGTCTGCCTGGAATGTGGGAGACTCAGGTTCGATCCCTGGGTTGGGAAGATCCCCTGGAGAAGGAAATGGCACCCAACTCCAGTACTCTTGCCTGGAGAATCCCATGGAGGGAGCAGCCTGGTAGGCTACAGTCCATGGGATCGCAAAGAGTCGGACACGACTGAGCGACTTCACTCTGACTTCACCCACTTTCTGCCATAAGGGTGGTGGTCATCTGCGTATCTGAAGAAGTTATGAAGACCTACAAGACCTTTTAGAACCAATACCCAAAAAAGATGTCGTTTTCATTTTAGGGGACTGGAATGCAAAAGTAGGGAGTCAAGAAACACCTAGCTATTCTTAATTATTCCTAAACCCTAAACTCAACAAAGTTATGACCAACCTAGATAGTATATTCAAAAGCAGAGACGTTACTTTGCCAACTAAGGTCCGTCTAGTCAAGGCTATGGTTTTTCCTATGGTCATGTATGGTTGTGAGAGTTGGACTTTGAAGAAGGCTGAGTGCTGAAGAATTGATGCTTTCGAACTGTGGTTTTGGAGAAGACTCTTGAGAGTCCCTTGGACTGCAAGGAGATCCAACCAGTCCATTGTAAAGGAGATCAGTCCTGGGTGTTCTTTGGAAGGAATGATGCTAAAGCTGAAGCTCCAGTACTTTGGCACCTCATGCGAAGAGTTGACTGATTGGAAAAGACTCTGATGCTGGGAGGGATTGGGGGCAGGAGGAGAAGGGGACGACACAGGATAAGATGGCTGGATGGCATCACGGACTCAATGGACATGAGTCTGAGTGAATTCCAGGAGATGGTGATGGACAGGGAGGCCTGCTGTGCTTCAATTCATGGGGTCGCAAAGAGTTGGACACGACTGAGGGACTGAACTGAACTGAACTGAACTCAGCAGACTTCTTTTGCCATAAACTTTCCCCTCACAAACAGGTCTCAGATAACAATCCTTCCCATGGCCTAAAACTGCAGCCTACTGCTCATCCTGCAACATTCTTTGTAAAGATCCTTGAACAAATGTCAATGGTTACTTCATAGATTATTTTCTGGGCACAACTATAGAAGGCTTTGTGCTTTCTCATGCTTCTCTCAAGAACGTTAACATTCTTTCCAGCCAACTCAACTGAAGAAAGGAAAGAACAAGTCAGAATCACAAGGCCTAACTCCTTCATCCCAGGGTCGTGCCTGAAAGATGAGGAGAGGGGTTTGGGGCTGTGCCTCCATTTTGTCAGTAATGCCTAATGCTGTACCTGACAAGTAAGTCTATAAATCACATACTCCAAATTTATTCATCTTTATTGAAATTATTTAGACTACTCTATATTTTGCATTTTCATGGTAATTTTAGAATAAGCTTTTCAATTTCTACCTAAAGATAATACATGGATATGACTGGAATTGTCTTAAATCTAAGACTGATACTTTTATGGTAGTTAAGAAATACAGTCATAACATTTACCAGTTTCAGCATTTTATTTGTCCAGTTCAGTGACATTAAGTATGTTCACATTATGCTACAACTATCACCACCATCTGCCTCCAGAACTTTCTCATCTTCCCAAGTTGAAATTGTGTCATTTAACAATAATTCTCCATTCTTCCCACATGTAGCCTCTAGCAACCACCGTTCTTTCTGCTTCTGTAAATTTGACTGTTGTAGGTACCTCATGTAAGTAGAATTATGAGATATTTGTATTTTTGTGTTAGACCTGTTTCATTTAAATTAATGTGTCAGGATTCACCCATGTTACAGAATGTGTCAGAATTTTATACCTTTTTAAGGCAGAATAATATTCCATTGTATTATAAACCACACTTTATTTATGTATCTGTTGAACTCTTGGGTTGTTTCCACCTTTTGACTGGTGTGAATAATGATACTACTAACACAGATGTACAAATATTTGCTTGAGTTCTTTCAACTCTTCTGCATGTATACTGAGAACTGCTGGATTGCATAGTAATTCTTTGATTAACATTTTAAAGAATCATTCTGTTGTTTTCCATAGTGTCTATATCATTTTACGTTCCCACCAGCAGTGTAGAAGGGTTACACTTTCTCCAAATCCTTGCCACACTAATTTCCTACATTTTTCTTTTTTTAATGGCCATTCTTTTGAGAATGAAATGGTAACTCGTTGTGATTTTGATATATATTTCCTAACAATTTGTCATATTGAACATAGGTTGAGCCTTTAAAAATATGGCAGCATCATCATAGCCAGTATTGTCATTCATATACACATGGTATTTCTCCAAATATTTCAGTTCAGTTCAGTTCAGTCGCTCAGTTGTGTCCGACTCTTTGCAAGCTCATGAACGCAGCACACCAGGCCTCCCTGTCCATCACCAACTTCCAGAGTCTACCCAAACTCATGTCCATTGAGTTGATGATGCCATCCAACCATCTCATCCTCTGTCGTCCCCTTCTCCTCCTGCCCTCAGTCTTTCCCCAGCATCAAGGTCTTTTCAAATGAGTCAGCTCTTCGCATCTGTGGCCAAAGTATTGGAGTTTCAGCTTCAGCATCAGTCCTTCCAATGAACACCCAGGGTTGATCTCCTTCAGAATGGACTGGATGGATCTCCTTGCAGTCCAAGGAACTCTCAAGAGTCTTTCCAACACCATAGTTCAAAAGCATCAATTCTTTGGCGCTCAGCTTTCTTTATAGTTCAACTCTCACATCCATACATGACTACTGGAAAACCATAGCCTTGACTAGATGGACCTTGGTTGACAAAGTAATGTCTCTGCTTTTGAATATGCTATCTAGGTTGATTATAATTTTTCTTCCAAGGAGTAAGTATCTTCTTATTTCATGGCTGCAATCACCATCTGCAGTGATTTTGGATCCCCCCAAAATAAAGTCAGCCACTGTTTCCCCATCTATTTGCCATGAAGTGATGGGACTGGATGCCATGATCTTTGTTTTCTGAATATTGAGCTTAAGCCAACTTTTTCACTCTCCTCTTTCACTTTCATCAAGAGGCTCTTAGTTCTTCACTTTCTGCCATAAGGGTGCTGTCATCTGCATATCTGAGGATATTGATATTTCTCCTGGCAGTCTTGATTCCAGCTTGTGCTTCATCCAGTCCAGTGTTTATCATGATGTACTGTGCATATAGTTAAATAAGCAGGGTGACAATATACAGCCTTGACGTATTCCTTTTCCTATTTGGAACCAGTCGGTTGTTCCATGTCCAGTTCTAACTGTTGCTTCCTATAGGTTTCTCAAGAGGCAGGTCAAGTGGTCTGGTATTCCTATCTCTTTCAGAATTTTCCACAGTTTATTGTGATCCACATAGTCAAGGGCTTTGGCATAGTCAGTAAAGCAGAAATAGATGTTTTTCTGGATGTCTGTTGCTTTTTTGATGATACCTCTGAGCTACATTTTGGAATTTTCTGTGTATGGCTTTTGTACATTTTGTTAAATCCATCTTTAAGTTAAACCTGGTTTTATGTGCTATCACAGAAATTTTCTAGTTTATTTAATTTGCCACTTGTTCATTGCTAGGACATAGGGATATAGTTGACATTTGCATTACTGAACTTATATGAAATGACTTTGTAAACAGACTAATAGCTTTCTGTAGATTATGTACTACATTCTATAGCAATTATTGTCATCTGTAAATAAAGTTTTACTCTTTCTTTTCATTTTTGAGTCTTTTTATTTTTCTTGTCCTTTTGCACATGCTAGGAATTTCAAATCAATGGTGAATGGAAGTGGTAGAAGTAAAAACATCTTTGCAGTATTCTTGTTCTTATGAAGAATGTACTAATTAATTAATTCACTCTTCATTTCATTAAGTTTTTAGAGATACCCCTCATCAGTTTGAAGATATTTCTTTCCACACCTTGTTTGCTCAGGAATTTTTATTTATTAACAAATTGTTTATTTAGTCAAATCCTTGCTTTTACATCTATTGTTCTAAACTTTTATTCTAATAAATTATAGTGATAATTTTTGAATTCCTGGAATAAAAGCTGATTTCTCATTGTTCTATATTACACTTTAAAATATATAGTTCTGGATTTTATTATTCTCATTGTGTTAAAATATTTGCATCTATATTCATAAGGAATATTGATCTATAATTTCCTTTCTTTGTGAGTTCTTTCCCTGATTTAGAATAATTGTATTGATCGTCTCATAAAATCAATTTTGAAGTGTTCTCACTTCTGTCTTCTTGAATAATTTGTGTAGAATGACTATAATCATTTCCTTTCATCTTTGTCTAATTCAACCCATTCCAGTATTCTTGCCTGGAAAATCCCATGGACAGAGAAGGCTACAGTCCATGGGGTCGCAAAGAGTCGGACACAACTGATCCACTTCACTTTCTTTCTTCGTAGAATTCACCAGCATAGTTATCTAAGCCAGGTAGTTTCTTTGTAATAAGATTTAGAACCAGAAATTCAGTTTCATTATTGATTTTCTTGTTGTTGTTCATTCACCAAGTTGTGCCCAACTCTTCATGACCCCATGGACTGCAGCATGCCAAGCTTCACTGTCCCTCACCATCTCCCGGAATTTGCCCAAGTTCATGTCCATTGAATTGGTGGTGCCATCCAACCATCTCCTCGCATCATCTTCTTCTCCTTCTGCCTTCAATCTTTATTGATATAGGGCTATTCAAATTTTGTTTCTTCTTTAATGAGGTTTGATCATTTGTGTCTTTCAAGAATTTTCCATTTCATATAAGTTGTCAAATTTATTGTATAAAATTTTATGCTTGTTTCTTAATATCTTTTGAAATTCTGCAGAATCTGAAATGATGTCAGATCTTTCATTCCTGATGTTTTGTTGTCTTTCTCTTTTTTTAATTTATCCACCTGGATAGAGGTTTATCAATTTCACTGATTTCCTAAAATATTCAGACTTATGTTTCATTGGTTTATTTGGTTTCTGTTTTCAGTTGTGTTAATTTCTATGCTTACTCTCATTATTTTCTTCCCCCTCCTTATTTGCTTTTGATATGCTCTTCCCCCACTAATTTCTGAAGATGGAAGTCAGATCAATGCTTTAAGACAATTTTCTTTTTTATAAAAAAGTTGTATTATAAGCATAAATGTGTTCCTCCTTCCATCCCTACAAAATTAATATGTTGAGATGCTAACCTCCAGTACTTCAGAATGTGTTTTGAGATAGGGCCTTTAAAGAGTTAGTAGTTATTAAGATAAAAATCATAATAATAAAAAATCATAATAAAAATCTGGAGAAGGAAATGGCAACCCACTCCAGTGTTCTTGCCTGGAGAATCCCAGGGATGGGAAAACCTTGTGGGCTGCCGTCTCTGGGGTCGCACAGAGTCGAACACGACTGCAGCGACTTAGCAGCAGCAGAATAAAAATGGTGTCATTAGGTGGGCTCTGATCCAGGTGTTCAGTGACGAATTTGCCTGCAATGCAGGAGATTGTGAGTTCAGTTCCTGGGCTGGGAAGATCCCCTGGAGAAGGAAATGGCAACCCACTCCAGTATTCTTGCATGGGAAATCCCATGGACAGAGAAGCCTGGCAAGCTACAGTCTATAGTGTCACCAAAAAAAGTTGGACATGACTTGGCAACTAAACCAAAACAACAGCAATCCAATATGACTGATATTCTTGTAAAAAGAGGGAATTTAGACACAGACACTGTGATAGTATGATTTATACTAAGAATGTATAAGTGATTTCCATCCTGTTCCAGGCACAGAGCTCTTAATACCCTTGGGATTGCCTAGGATGAGAGCAATAAAGTTGTCTTTTGTTGTTAACATGATGACTTTTGGAAAACTTCTAAGGTCAGTGTCTGGTCGCTAGGGGAGCCAACAATCTGATTTGAGTGTTTGCACTGTCAGTCCAACACCCTTGAGTTCCAGGGAAGGGAAACAGGCTGGAGATTGAGTTCAATTACCAATGATCAATGATATAATCAATCATGCCTATATAATGAAGACTCCATAAAACTTCCAAAAGATGAGGTTCAGAGAACTTACAGGCTGGTGAGTTCATGGAGATTCTGAAAGAGTGACATACTCACAAGGAGCATAGACGCTCCTCGCCCTTTCCTTGTACTTTGTCCTATGTATCTTTTCCATCTGACTGTTTACAAGATATATTCATTTACACATGTGTGAGTGCTGAGTCCTGTCAGTCATGTCTGACTCTTTGTGACCCTGTGGACTGTAGCCCACCAGTCTCCTCCATCCATGTGATTCTCCAGGCAAGAATACTGGAGTGGGATGCCATAAACTCCTCCAGGGGATCTTCCCAACCCAGGAATTGAACCCACAGCTGCTGTGGCTCATGAATTGCAAGTGGATTCTTCACCACTGAACCACCAGGGAAGCCCATATTCATTTAAAGCAAACCAGTAATCTAGTAACTAAAATGCTTCTCTGAGCTCTGTAAGCAAATCTAGCAAATTAGTCAAACCTAAGGAGAGGGATGATGGAAATTCCAATCTGTAGCCAGTCTTTCAGAAGCACAGGTGTTTAGTGTCTGGGGTGGCCAGGAAGAGTCTTATAAGATTGAGCCTTTAACTTGTGGTATCTGACATTATCTCTCCAGGTAGTGATGTAATTGTGTTGAATTGTAGGACATGTAATTGGTGCCAGAATGGAGGACTTGCACAGAAGGAAGAGTATGTGAATATAAAAATAGCCATCCACAAGCCAGGGAGATAGACCCCCTTGAAACAACCCTGCCAACTGATCGATCTCAGACTTCTAGCCCCCAGAACTGTGAGAAAATGAATATCTATTGTTTAAGCCACCCAGTCTTTGGTACTTAAGACAGACCTAGCAAACTAATTGTTTGATATTTTTAAAACTATTTATATTTAATTTCCTTTTAATTTCCTCTTTGACCCATGATTTTTTTTATTTGTTTAGAAGTGTTTTATATAATCGCCATATATTTGTGGTTGTCATGAAATCTTTATTTAATTGATAGTAAGTTGGGTTTTTTGTTTATTTCTGACGTTTTTGAAGGAGCATGCACTATATGCTTTGCTTTATGGCCCAGAATATGGTTTATTTTGTCAATATTTTATGTTTACTTGTTAATGGTGTGTATTCTGCTGTGTGAGTCTAGTGTTCTGCAATGTCAATTAGGTCAAATTGGTTGATATGTTTTACAAGCTTTCTCTATTACTGTTTTTATTTTTTTACAATAGTTCTACCAATTACTGGGAAAGAAGTGCTAAAATCTTAAACTGTAATTGTTAATGTATTTTCTTTTGTTAGTTCTATTTTTGCTTTATGACTCTGATTCTGCCTTATTACTCTGATATTAGGTACATAAACATGTAGAATGGTTATGCTCTTTTGGCAAATTTACCCATTTTTCATTACAATAGGTCTTTTATTTTTGTTAATTTTTTTTACTTAAAGCTTACTTTTCTAATGTTGTTGTTCAGTTGCTCAGTCATGTCTGACTCTACTTTCCCATGGACTGCAGCATTCCTGGCTTCCCTGTCCTTCACTATATCCTGGAGTTTGTTCAAACTCATGTCCATTGAGTCTATAATGAATTCAACCATTTAATTCTCTGTTTTTAATACTATTATGGAGTTTTCAACTTTCTTTTGATTAAGAATTGTGTGGTATGTCATTTTTAACATTTTTTTAACATTGTTTTTCTATTTAAAGCAAGTCTTTGTGTACATTTTTGTATAAACTTTGCTTATAGCCTAGTCTCACTTTTTTATACAATCTAAACATTTCTGTTTATTATATGAGATATTTAAATCATCTGCATTTAATGCAAATGTTGCATTTAAATCACCATTTTCCATTTAATTTATATGTATACAATATATCTTTCTTCTTTTTCCTGCCTACAATTGGATTATTTTAATGGTTTGTGATTACATTTTATCTGTACTATTGGAATATTATCTATGACTCTTGTAATTTTAGTAGTTGCCTTAGATTTAATGAGAGAAATTCTTAACTTTTAGTTCATTTTAACTATTATCACTGAAGAAGGAAACGGCAATCTACTCCAGTATATTGCCTGGAAATTTCATGGATAGAGGAGCCAATGGCTACAGTCCATGGGGACACAAAAGAGTCAGACATGACTTAGTGACAATAATAACTCTTATTATACCAATCCACACAGAATATAAGCACTTTTAACATATTCTTCACTTTTATTTCTCTTATCCCTTGTGCTTTTTTGTGATACAATTTACCTCTAAATGTTATGAAACTCAAAATACCTTGCTGTTTTTTAAATAGTTTACTATCTTTCACAGATATTAAAATGAGAGAACAAAACTGTACATGTTACAACTTATTTACCATGTGTGGCCCTCATTATTGCTTTATGTAGATCCAGTGTCCATCTGGTATCAGCTTCCTTTTGCCTGAAGAATTTCCTTTAACATGTCTTGTAGTTCAGTTAGCTGATGGTGAGTTCTCTCAACTTTTATCTTCTGAAAAGACTTCTTTCACTCGATATTTTGCTAAGTATAAAATTTGAGATTTATATTCATTCATGCCACTCTCCCTCCAATTGAAAGGTTGTTGCTGAACCAACAAAGACATTGGGACTCTTGGCCTCTGGAGGAGACAAATTCAATCTGGGGCCAGAGACAGGGCTTGATCGCTCAGAGCTTTTGTGTAATAAAGTTTTATCAAAGTATAAAAGAGATAACCTTCTGACATCAGAAGCAGGCAGAAACAGTGTCCTGTTAACTAGTGTTAGCAAGAGAGTTATATACTTTTAATTAGTTATTACAGTGAATCAAAAGAGTTTCTGGAGGTGGTAAAGATCTTTCTAGACCCACTCCCATAATTTACATTTTACGATAACAGGATTAACCAGAAGGTTTTCAGGAAGGAGAAAATCCTCAAACAGGATATGTTGTTGTTATATAATCACTAGTACAGAATTTAAACTGAGTTGTTTGTTGTATAAGCATCAGTTCCAGGCTTAAAGATAAAAACATTTTATGTGACTAAGACGAAAGGAATGTAGAGGAGGGAAAAAAAAAAATTTGCCCTTTCCTCCTTGAAAATTCCAGACCTCTCTCTCCTGGGGGGCCCCAGGACTTCTTATCAACCTGCCTAGGAATCGACCCTCTCACAGTGTGTAGATATGTCTCTCCATTACCTTTAGGCAGACATAGTTTCAGGAAACAAGATTGCTGTTGTTTCATCTTTGTTCTGTGTGCATACTCTGTCATTTTTTCCTCTGAATACTTTTAAGATTTGCTCTTTCTCATTGGTATGTAGGAATTTGATTTTGTTATGCCTTCGGGTGTTTATTCTATATGAATTTTGATGAGATTTTTGCATATGTAGATTTATAGTTTTTGTCAGATTTGGGAACATTTTTAATGATTTCTGTAAATATCTTTGGTTTCCCATCCTTCCTCCTGAAATCACATTTACTCATGTATTAGATGATTTTTTTTTGGTTTCTATGGTTCTCAGAATTAAGCTTCCCTGCCATACATATATCCTTATCTCTGGAGTCTGTGAATACATCCCCTACAAAAAGGATTTTACAGATGTGACAATGTTAAGGACATTAAGATGGAAAGATTTTCCTGGATTATCTGGGTGGGTCCAGTATCACATAGGCCCTTAAAAGCAAAGAGCCTTCTCTAATTGTGATAACAGAAAGAGCTATGACCATTAGAGGGTCAAAGGGATATGAGGATTCAATTTACTGTTGTTGACTTAAAAATGGAAAAAAAGCTGTGAGCCAAGAAATGTGGGTAGCCTCTAGAAACTGTAAAGACAAGGAAACAGATTCTACTCTAAATTTTTGGAAGGAATGTAATCCTGCCTATACCTTAATTGTAGCCCAGTAAGTCCTATGTTGGACTTCTAACCCACAGAATTGTAGCATAACAAATTCTTCTTGGTTAAGCCACTTAGTTTGTGGTAATTTGTATGGAAACAATCGAAAACCAGTAGAGTCCCATAGGTTACTAATATGCCATTTATTATTTTTTGGTGTTTGTTTCCTCTGTGCTTTTTTTTGAATAATTTCTATTACAGTGTCTTCAAATTCAAATCACTCTTCATTCCTTCTGCAGTATCTAATTATCTGCTAATCCCATCCAATGTATTTTCCATTTAATATATTTATTTTCATCTCAAGAAGTTTCAGTTTAGTTTTTATATCTTTATTCACTCTCCTCATTATATCCATGTTGTCCTTTATATTACCTTTATGATGGTTAAAATTTTATCTTCTAATTCTATTCTTTCCACAAATTCCAGGTATATTTCTATTAATTTCTAAATTAATAGAAAGACTTTCTAAAATTTCATTTGTCCAGTGCTAAAACTTGTATCATTTCTTTAAGAATGTTAGACTTTGTTCTGGCATACAGTTAACTTACTAACAGATCAATTTCATCCTTTTGAGTCTCCTTTTTTAAAGATTTATTATAGAAAAGACAGTGAAACATTTATTCTGGGACTAATTTAGCCACTAGTGGAAAATTCTTCTGAAGATTCTAACCAGTGTTTGAATTTTTCAGTGAGGTTTTAACAATCCTGTCTAGTGATAACTTGAATTATTTCTAGTTTGATTTGGGGAGATTTGTTTGCTTTTTGGTGCTAAGAATCTTTAAGTCAACCTGAATCTTGTGAGCTTTTATGCCATACTTGTTCACATTAGTTCAGAGCCAAAGATACACAAGATCTTACAGATTGTATTGTATTATTCTGCTATTTCTCTTTGCTCAATATTATATTTAGAGATTCATACATGTTGTAGCATATTATTATATTTTTTTCTTTCTCTGTAACATTATAGTATATGAATATACCAACAATTATTTATTATCCTGTCAGTGGTTCACCCCTCATATTTTGCTATTACAGAAATGTCTGTAAGTTTTGCAAATTGTTTTCTGAAGTAGTAGTCCCAATTTATACTTCCACTTACAGTGTATAAAGCTTGACTGGTATCATTTAAATTTTTGGCAGTGTGATAATTTGAAAGTTTATTATTGAAGTTTTAATCTGCCTAACTGATTACTAATGGAATTAAGCATCTTTTCATATATTTATTGATTTTTTGGTTTCTATGAAATGTAATTTTAT
Source organism: Capra hircus (assembly GCF_001704415.2). Lineage (NCBI taxonomy): Eukaryota > Metazoa > Chordata > Mammalia > Artiodactyla > Bovidae > Capra > Capra hircus. The sequence goes on along the minus strand of NC_030809.1, from coordinate 86,424,907 downwards.
ATTTTTGCCATTTTCTAGTGAGTAGAATCTCTTTTTAATATGGAAAATTAACCTGAATACTAACAATTATTGTTTGGTAGTCCAAATATCTTCTCATTTTTTAAAATATAAATATAAAATTTGATAAACAGCTGTGTAATTTTCAGTTCATTTCAGTTGCTCAGTCATATCCTACTCTTTGCAGCCCCATGGACTGCAGCACGCCAGGCTTCCCTGTCCATCACCAACTCCTGGATCTTACTCAAACTCATGTCCATCAGGTCAGTGAAGCCATCCAACCATCTCATCCTGTGTCCCCTTTTCCTCTCACCTTCTATCTCTCCTAGTATCAGGGTCTTTTCCAATGAATCTTTTGCATCAGGTGGCCAAAGTATTGGAGTTTCAGCTTCAGCATCAGTCCTTCTGATGAATATTCAGGACTGATCTCCTTTAGGATGGACTGGTTGGATCTCCTGCAGTCCAAGGGACTCTCAAGAGTCTTCTCCAACACCACAGTTCAAAAGCATCAATTCTTCATTGCTCAGCTTTCTTTATAGTCCAATTCTCACATTTATTAAAGTATAATTTGTACAAATTTAGTTCTATAGCATTGGGGTTCTTTGATCTTCCTTGAGAAATAATTCCTTAGATTGGAACATAAATACATGATTTATCTAAATATTTTGAAATAGTACTTTTACATTTTAAGTTGGTTCATCTGAAGTAGCATCTTTTAAGGTAGGAATTCATTTGTGTTTTCCATATTTGCATCAGTTCCAACTTTAATCTCCAATTGCAACATTACGTATGTGTGCATATGAACATGTGTGTGCACATATGTACAAATATTGATGTATAAATTTATAGTGCACAGGTTTATAATTTATCTCTTTTGTACAATTCTATAAACCCATATTAATATTGAACATTCTTAATTAATATATTTTTATAGAATTCTTGAAATCTGCTAAGTGGAGCTTCCCTTTTCAAGAGTGTTTTGGGTACTCTTGTGGTTTTATCTTATATATTAAATTTAGAAAAACATCTATAAAGCTAAAAAAATACTCCTGAATTTTCTTTGAAATTGTACATGATCTATAGGTTAAAGTAGGGAAAATTGATATTTTTTTATAATGAGCATTCCTATCCAATGTGTTCTATTCCTTAATATGTTTCATTATTATTGCTATTTACATAAAATATATATATTTCATGAAATTTGGACAAAGTATATTATAGGTTTAGTAACTGTAATTGTTGACATTAGGTTCATCTGCATGTGACAGAAAATCCAAAGATAATATTTCTAAACAAGATATAATTGTATTTCTTTCGCTTGTAAATTCTGGAGATAAATGTTTTTAGAACTCAGTTATCATTAACAAAAAATTTTACCCTAATGGTCCAAAATGACTGCTAGAACTCCAGCCTTTAGGTCTATATTCCAGGCAGTAGGAAGGAGACCAAATTGAAAAAAGAGATTTTTTTTTTTTAACTGTTAAGATCAGTGCTTAGAAATTGTACAAACACTTCTGATTATATCTCATTAAATGAAACTTGGTCAGGGGTGACTAGGAAATATAATCTTGGTCCAAAGAACAAAATGACCAACTAAGAATTATGCCTTCCATTGATACTATAGACTGAATGTTTGTGACACCTCAAAATTCCTCTGTTGAAATCCCAATCATCAAGCTGTTGGTATTAGAAGATGGGTCTTTTAGAGATGATTAGGTCAGGGGGTTGGGGCCCATAGGAGAAACCTTTATATGATACCCCAGAGAGCTCCCTTGCTCCTTCCACCATGTGAGGTCACAGTAAGTAGTCAGCTATCTGTGGACCAGTATCAGGCCCTCATTAGACATCAAAGCTGTCAGTGCCTTGATCTTGGACTTTCTAGCCTCCAGAACTCTGAGTAATGAATTTCTGTTGTTCCTAAGCCACTCAGTCTATAGAATTTTATTGTAGCAGCCCAAAGGGAGGAAATAAGTTACTATAAAGGAAGAGATAGTAATAAAAACCCAACATTACCTGTTCCTTGAGTTTTATTTTAATTAAACCACCTAAGTGTTAGAGAATTATTATACATATCATAGGAACAGCACTCAGCCAATGACTGATGGAAATAAGTCTATAAATGCCAGGTTCCTTTGCCACATTGATGTATTATTCTGTTGCAGAAAGAGGGACCCCCTCCAGGGCCTGAAACTGGGCTCTTGTCTAACACTCAGAAATGAATTGTCCGAGGAGACACATACACTGACAAAGCAAGAGATTGTATTGGGAAAGGGCACCCGGGTGGAGAGCAGTAGGGTAAGGGAACTCAGGAGAACTGCTCTGCCATGTGGCTCGCCATGTTGGGTTTTATGGTGATGGGATTAGTTTCTGGGTGGTCTTTGGCCAATCATTCTAATTCAGAGTCTTTCCTGGTGGCACATGCATCGCTCAGCCAAGATGGGTGCTAGCAAGAGGGATTCTGGGGAGTGGACGGACACATGGTGTCTCCTTTCGACTTCCCCGGACTCTTCCGGTTGGTGGTGGCTTTGGTGGCTTATTAGTTCCTTATTCCTTATCAGGATCTCCTGTCATAAAGCAACTCATGCAAATGGTTACTATGGTGCCTGGCCAGGGTGGGAGGTTTCAATCAGTGTGCTTCCCCTAACAACTCTATGGTGCATGTTATACAGACCCCGAGATTTCCTCAGCAAAAGTAAACAACTTGCTTGATCATTCCAACTTTAATGACTGCCTTCTCTTCCGTGTGCCACTTTTACTCTCTCCTACCAATGATTCCTGGGATCAAATCCAAAATGGACTTCTCTCTCTGAGATGGACACATATGTCTATGTGTCTATAAGCATATATATATATATATATATAAAATTTTTACAAAGTACATTAAAGGTCTTCAGCTTATAGGCAGTAACTGTAATGGTTCTATATGTCTGTTTGCATATATACATAATGTACATGCGTTTTCTACTGGAAAAGTAATCTTTAAAGCTTAATTTTCAAGAAGAGAATAACAACTTTAAGAATCATTACTTTTATAAGTGTTCTACATCCTGAATAGGTTAAAGAAATTGTTTTCAGTTCAAAAGTTTTTAGATAAATTCATTATCATTTTCACATAGATCAAATATAGGCACACCTCAGTTGATTTCTAGGGGGTAATTAATTTTTAGCTTAAAACCAAAGAACATTAACATGCAGAGGATTTTAGTAATCATGACCAGAGAGATGCTGATGATTTCGAGCAGAGAGAGTTCTGTTCATTAATGTACTCATAGCAGAAAACAGCCATCTTTTCACATGAGCCTGTTTTGTAGGTCCCTGGCTTCTCCTGTGGCTTTGTTAAACACAGGAATCTTAAATGGGCTTATTGACTTTTCCAATCCATATTAGCATAACTCTCTTGTGTAAATAGCTGGTAGTAGGGACTTGCAGCATTCCACTGTTAGCAACACTTACTGAAATCAGTAATAGAACAGTGGGAGTAAAATCACAGAGGGGTAGAAAAGCTAGCACACTAAAATATTAAAGTCTAACTGTGAAAAGCTTACCATGATACTTTTTTCCATATCAAAATGCATTTTAAACACTTTTTGAATATTATTATAATTAACCATAGTAGCTTTGTAAGCAGTTCCTTTTGTAAGCGAAAAACCTACCATGACTTAGAGGTTACTAGTTTTTGACATGGAGCTCTTAAGTGGATAATTATATGTATTGAGAGGTGATGCTCACTTGACCACTTGGTGTTTTGGTTTAGGCCAAGGGGAAACAATGCAGGTAAACTGTTTTTATTTATAATGTAACAGATATTGCTATTGTGACTCCATTTCTCAGGCATAGTTGGTTAACTAAATCTTTATTTCCAGCAACTGCAGTGTTCTTCTCTTCCTTGTTCTTGGAAAATTAAAAGCTTCTACCTTAGCGAAGTGAATGATACATTATCCACTCGCTCTAAATTGAACCCATTTGGAGCTATTTGCATCTTGCAGAACCTACAGCTGAGTGCTGTGCGCAGAGGTGTAATGAGTGGTTGTCACAACACACTGGAGGTGGCCCCATAACAAAATGATCCCCTGTCAATCCCCTCACAGGAAATGCTTTGGCAACCTGTAATTCGGCCCCAGTATTAACATCCTGCCTGGGTTTTGTTAAATGGCACTTTCTAGGAAGTAGATCTGGGGAACTTGTATTTAATAATGTTTTAAGAGGAATATTTGATGGAAGTTTTAGAAAGCATCACATGGGGTTAACCGTGATTTATCATTTGTTTCTAATTAAAGGACCTAATCTCTTATCACTGAAGCAGTCAGTTTTTTTTATACTAAAGGCACAGATGTGAATGGAAACATATTAATGAGATGTCATACTACATAGTCATTTAGTGTTTTGTTTAACTTAAACATAGCAGAAAATGTGTGTCTAAGTAGACACATGTAATGACATCCTGATATAATTATAATTTCCTGTATTTGCATAATCTTCAGTAAAATTCACTCTAGGTTCACCTTGCATTGCTAATTTCATTTCCCAAATCTGCCTTTTCAGAAAATTAAAGGAAAGCCAGACCTAAAGTACTACAGAAGCAGAAAGGGGCTTATTGTTAGTTTCCTTCAAATTAAAACTGGAATTGTAATTTAAATATAAGAGTGACAGGTATTCTAAAAAAGTGACAGGAACCATTCAAATTGACAGAAAATTTTGCGTTTCCTGAAGCTATTTAAAATCTTCTGTGCTAAATCATCCCAGGAGCTTGGCAGATCTTCATTCTGAGCTGGAGCTGAAATGTGACTTCTGGGTCTGAGAATCTGTGTTTGATCAAGTGCCCTGGTGTGCCCAGGTCCAAGATTCCGTGAGCTGTAACTTCCAAGGGTCAGGTAATTGAACACTGAAAGAGGCATCAAGAACAAGCATATTTAACCACCCCCTGGTGTGTCCCACATGACTCTCTATTAGCCCAGCAAGACAGTGCTGGATGTGGATTAAAATCAGGTGAGCTCAAGATAGGTTGAGGATGTGTAAAGACACTAAAATTAGACACCTAACTCAGATTATCAGTGTGGTTGCCCATAGGAAAGCCTAATTATTCTAAAGCCTAGTTAAAATATACTTCAGAAAATATCTTTCATGTTTTGTCTACATGGTATGTTGTGCTTCAGGGATCCCATTCATTTAGTGGGGAAAAAGAAAAAAGTACTCATTGAGCCTTACCAGCAACCAGACATTGCTAGGAACAAAATTATGAGTTTCTCTACTCATATATAACACCAAATATATTTTTACATGCACAAGTTGCTTTTAGTAATGCAAATAAAACAAATGGTGCTTTTTCACAAAGATGGGAAATAATCCAATGGACTGTTTTTTTCTTTCTGCTAACTCTGTTGTCCCTTTAGTTGTTCTTAAGCTCACCTAGGTTCTACATAATAGCTTTGATGGTCTCACTTGGCTACACACAAGTACTGCTCATGCTCAGTTAGATACAAAATAACCTATCAGATTAAAAGGGAATGGACTTTATAGTTTAAAAGTGCAACCCATATATGACATGCAGACATGGTTGATTAATTCTGTAAAAGGTGACAACCAGCAAGAATATGCAAATGTTAAAACTAGTAGTTCAGAAGTTTTATTGCACGGAAATTGTATATTAAAATTTCATGTAAATGTAGATTCTTGTTCCCAATCCTAAGGGATTTCAACTCAGAAATTTTGAGCCTTGACTGGGATTCTGCTTTTCCACAGGCTCCAAAGATTATTAGGACTTGGTACATGACCAGGCTTGAAATAGTCTGTTCAGTTGTCAGTTTTTGTATTAAAGTTGTTTGGTGAAAACTCATTGTAAATTGTAATATAATTGACAAAGTGGTATTTTATTCATATATGCAGAATGAGAGCTAATATATGTTCCTTTTCATTTATTTAATAAGGAATGTTCAAGTTTACATTTGTAATTCCCAGAAGACAGAAAAAATTATTTTTTGGTGATTTTTTAATACATTTTACCATTTTGGTTGTTTATAGGCAAGCCTAGCACACACTATATACATGGGGCCAAGGTGCTACTCAGTATTAGAAAAAAAAAATCAACTTGGAAATTAAATCAAACAATTTTGTGATTGACAGTTGTGGCAGATTTTCTTCGTCCTTATAAAGTTTTGAAATTCTTTGAATTTTAATGAAAGCCAATTTTATTTTAGGTATACTTGAGAAGCATCATATTTTTAATTATTTTTATTTTAAATTGAAATAGTTATTGATATAATTCACATGCATTTGTAAGAGATTAAATAAGAAGATCCTGAACCCAGGGCTGCTGCATTGCAGGCAAATTCTTTACAGTTCAAGGCACCAAGGAAGCCCAAATATTTACCTAGTTTCCCCCAGTGGTAGCATCTTGCAGATTTATAGTAGCACACTATAACCAGGATATAGATATTGGTACAGTTCACAGGTTTTCAGATTTCCCCACTTTAACTGTGTTTGTGTGTGTGCATAATATTTTTTAGTAGTATCCCATCATTATATACTTTCTCACTTTTGACACTTTGTACTACTTTTCTTTTATAATAAAATCAGAGAATATAAACTAACTTAAGAGGACATATGAGAAATCACCGCCCAGCTCTAATAATGAGGGTGAAATCCAGTTGTATAGTCATTATATGTTTCTTCTTCTCCCCTCAGAGGAAAACACCACCCCATATTCAATACTTTAATATTTTACTACATATATAGTGAAGGAAAGGAAGCCATGGTCTGCTGAAGTCCATGGAGTCACAACGAGTTGGACACAACTTAGTGACCAAACAAAAATAACATATTCGTATATAGTTAGATACAAGCACTATATGTTAAAGTTTTTGAAGTGTCAGACTGTGAACAAATGGCATCATAAAGTACCTATGGCATCTGAATGTAAGCATAACATGTTGTGTGTTCCTTTTGTTGAGCCTTGAAATCATTTTCATTTAACCATGATTATAGCAGATGCAATGAATATTCCCATTCATGGGTGGATGTCGAGTTTCTCAGTATAGTAGTGGACTTTTCAGATACTAGGTTAAGTGAAAGTCACTCAGTTGTGTCTGACTCTTTGCGACCTCATGGCCAATATCCAGGCCAGAATACTGGAGTGGGTAGCCTTTCCCTTCTCCAGGGGATCTTCCCAACCCAGGGATCAAACCAAGGTCTCCCACGTTGCAAGCAGATAGTTCACCAGCTGAGCCACAAGGGAAGCCCACTAGGGTAAGGGCATGGTCAACTTTCCTGAATATTAGTAAACAGTTCTTTCTATTGGCTGTACATTTACAGTTAGTAGAAGTATATTGGAGTTCCTGTTTGTCTATATCGTTGCACTAACTTTTAAATTCTTTTTCTGTAAGATAGGCCCTATACTTTTGCATTCAGTCAGTTTAGTTCCTCAGTTGTGTCTGACTCTTTGTGACCTGTGGACTGCAGCACACCAGGCTTCCCTGTCAATCACCAAGTCCTGGAGCTTGCTTGAACTAATGTCCGTTGAGTCAGTGATGCCATCCAACCATCTCATCCTTTGTCGTCCCCTTCTCCTCCTGCCTTCAATGTTTCCCAGCATCAGGTTCTTTTCCAGTCAGTTTTTCACATCAGGTGGCCAAAGTATTGGACCTTTAACTTCAACATCAGTCCTTCCAATGAATATTCAGGGTTGATTTCCTTTAGGATTGATTGACTGGTTTGATTTCCTTGCAGTCCAAGGGACTGTGAAGTCTTCTCCTATACCACAATACCAGTTTTGCATTAGAAAACCTCAATTTCCTCGCATAAAATTTTGTGAAATTTGTGCAAAATCTGTTCTTTGGTTAATAATACTGTATCACTTATAAATTTCCAGGTTTTTTATACCATAGTATTTCCCTATATTCTCAGAATTGTATTAGAAGTTTCAAGCTTCATTCAATTTTTTTTAAATCACTAAGATAATAAATTTTCTAGACTTTTAGCAGTAATACTAGATGCCAAAATACATGGAAGTATATCAAAGTTTTCAGTAAACATAAATTAGAAATCTAGCTGTCTATTCACACTAAGTCAAACAAATGGTATCAAAATGTCATAAATATTTTAGCTAGGAAAAATTATAAATTTTCTAGCATATATTATACATGCTATATATATATACACACACACACACCCACACACACACACACACACCCACACAAGCTTTTTTGCTATGCTTCATAAAGGCTTGAGAAAGAACAACAATAACAAAAAACAGAGAAATTGGAAAACATAAACTAAATGAAATGAATATGAAATAGAAAAAGTGAAACAAACTAGATAAAAGTAAAAGTCCATCACATAATCCAGTTGTTTTTAAACATGGCTGCTCATTGGAAACATATCTAGAGCTTTGGAGAAGAAAGCAATACCTGGGCATTTTGAGAATTTGATATTGAAACTCCAACTAAAAATCTTAACTTATCTACTTAATAATAATTATATACTGGACCTATAAAAATAGAAAACCTCAATTCTCACATTTGTAAAATAATACTATCTACTTCACAAGTTGTGATTAGTTCTAAATATGAAAATCCATATGAAAGCACTTGGCATAGTTTCTGGCACCTGAAAGAAATTCAAACATTTTATATCAAAATGTGAAAAAGTACAAAGTGTTCTGCTTTAAACTGGATCAATCAAGATGTCTCCTTAGGTGATATTTGTTGTTGTTGTTATTAAATCTCTCAGTCATGCCCAACTCTTTGTGACCTCATGAATTGCAGCATTTCAGGCTTCCCTGTCCTTCACTATCTCCCGGAGCTTGTTCAAACTCATATCCGTTGAGTTGGTGATGCCTTCCAAGCATCTCATTCTCTGTCACTCCCTTCTCCTCCTGCCCTCAATCTTTCCCAGCTTCAGAGTCTATTTCAATGAGTTGGCTCTTCTCATCGGGTGGCCAAAGTATTGGAGCTTCAACTTTAGCATCAGTCCTTTCAATGAGTAATGAATCCCATGAACAGTATGAAAGGGTGATATCTTTGGTGTTAATTAATTAAAACCCCTTTTATTGCTGTTGATGGTTAAACATGATATTTAATAACAACAGGCTCATGCAATCTAGTACTGCTTCTGGCTGTTCTCACACCCTCAGACTATTGTAAATAGTGCAGGAGGCACAGGAGACTCTGATTCAATCCCTGGGTCAAGAAGATCCCCTGGAGAAGGAAGTGGCAGTTGGCTTCAATATTCTTGCCTGGAATATTCCACAGACAGAGGAATAAATAATACTCTTCCAACTACCTAAAAGTCTTTAACCTAGTCCTACCTTAGTAAACATGAGATTGTCAGACTGTCAGAATTATAAAAATGCAACGACCTTGTGAGCATCCAGAAGAGGTGGTCCTCTAACAGAAGACTTCAGGCAAATAGATGGAAGGGCAAGGATAATTGAATGAGTTATGAGGTTACCTTGAGATTCCAGAATCCTCTCATATCCTGAGGACATGCCAAGGACATAGTTTCTGGGGACAAATTTGGTTTGATCTATAGTCACACTTTTGGCTATCTAGGATTGCTTTTGTTGTCCTGAGCAGAATGTACATCCATTGAAGAGAGAAATAGATCTCTAGCAGAATGAAGCCTCGCTGTGAATATGAGGTTCATGAATAGGGTTTAATAGCTCAAACTATTAGAATGATTAGGAATCTAGTATATTTTCAAAGATGAACAATAGTATCTTTGCTCAAATATTAGCAGACTTCATCAGAGAAAATTTTTCTGGAAGTAGTCAGCAGAAATAAGCAGACAATAATGTTGCTGAGAGAATGGCCTCTGAAATCAGAAAGCTGTGCCAGATACCAGTTGTGTGATCCTGGAGAAGTTATGTAATCCCTTTGTCAGTTTTCTCATCTTTAACAGTATTTACAATGTGAGTTTATTACGAGGATCAAGTAGGATATTTTATCAAAACAAAAAAGTATGCATGGTAAATTTTAACTTATCCACCAGAAAGGTCTCCTGAAGGGGAATGTCTAAACTATATAGAATTTCAGTCACAAGGAGTAATTCCATGCTGACTTGGAAGTAACAAAAGCTAGAGAGAAACCCACCAAGCCACATTAGACTTCAAAAAAGCTCAATCAAGTGTGTGAGACTAAGTGTGACAGAATGGACAAAATGAAGTTTTATGCATTCAGAATTTCAAAACCTCAGAAAGAATGAGAGAAACTCCCAACTGCCAAGGCCAGTTATTTGGAGGTGATCAGCCAGGTTCCTGGAAGGCAACAAAAAGCACCCACTTCTGGGGTTTTGAAGACACTTTTCTATTAGGGTATCATTGCTTTATAATGCTGTGTTAGTGTCTGCTGTACAACAAAGTTAATCAGTTGTATGTGTACATATATCCCCACTTTTTTTTGGATTTCATTCCATTTAGATCACTATAGAGTAATAAGGAGAGTTCCTTGTGCTATAGAACAGGTTCTCATTAGTTATCTTTTTTATTCGTATTGATGTATATATGTCAATCCCAGTTTCCCAAATCATCCCAAACATCCTTGCCCCACTTAGTGTCCATGGTGTTCTCTACATCCGCGTCTCTATTTCTATCTCACAAACAGGTTCACTGGTACAATTTTTTCTAGAATCTGCACATTAATATACAATATTTGTTTTTCTTTTTCTAACATATTTTACTTTATATGACAATCTCTAGGTCTATCCATGTCTCTACAAATGACCCAATTTCATTCTTTAATTGTTGAGTGATACTCTGTTGTGTGTGTGTGTGTGTGTGTGTGTGTGTCGTTCGGTTGTATCACGACCTTTTGCGACCCCATGAACTGTAGCCTGACAGGCTCCTCTGTCCATGGAATTCTCCAGAAAAGACTACTGGAGTGGGTTGCCATTCCTTCCCCAAGGGATCTTCCTGATCCAGGGATCGAATGCAGGTCTCCTCTTAGATGGCCAGGTCGATGCCCGTGTAGGGGATGATGCCCAGAACCCGCGTGGGGCCCTTCTAACTCCAGAACCACCACTCACAGTCCAGCAGCCTCTTTTACTTCCTGTCAGGCAAAGGGTCAGCCACGTCTTCAGGGCCTCCATGGGGTAGATGATGGATTGGGATGTGGTGCCAGCCAGGGAGCCAGCCACAAAGCACTCTTGCACATGCAGTGTCTGCTGTTGCCCCTGGATGGCCCGCTTGATCTGCTCATAGGCCATGAACTTGATGGCCAACTCAGGTGCAATCTTAAGCACGTTAATCCCGTTGCCACGCCACAGGGGGTTCATGCCCCTCTCTTGGATCATGCTCCTTCTGGAGGCCCCCTCTAGGATGTTCACCCAGTTAGTCTTGGAGGCGTGGATCTGCATGAAGACCTTGAGATGGTCCAGAGGGGCTGTGCCTCTAAGGACATGGCACCTGCCACCACGTCCACCACCAGCTGCTTCCACCACACCCCAGTCAGCTTCTCCTGCTCCAAGAACTCATCCAGGATTGTCAGGCACTTGCCAATTTCCAGGACCATGGAATGCTTCTAGAAATACAGCACGTCTTACATGTTCTCCAGCGAATGCAACAGGAACTGGTCACGCCACTGCTGCCAGTCAATGGTCATGGTGCTATCTATCACGTGTCTATGCTGTGCAGGATTTTCTCTGCCTGCTCCAGCTAGATGGAAATGCCTAGGGCTCGGAAACTCTGCTGGATCTCAGAGACGTTGAAATGACCATCCCTACTGTGGTCCAGACTGGAACAGAAGTAGAAGGCGTTGTCCCTGCTCCTGCAGGTCAACGATAAACTCCTCCAGGTCAAGGCCATCGTCTGGGTCAGCGTCACCCTCAGGGGAGATGCCCTGTTGGGTGCCGTGGTCTGGGTGGCCCCCACCCAGCCAGGCCAGTCCCTGGAGCAACTTGCGGATGTCCACGCAATCATGCTTATTACAGTCCAGCTCCTTGAAGAGAAGACCCCAGCCCTGACGCCGCTTGGCATTGCCCCATCCCCACCCTCACCCCCAACCCCACCCCTACCCCTCCCTACACGGCACCTGGCCACGGAGGTGAAGGGAGGCCCAGCGATGGCCTCAGCCACTGCTTGACAGCTTCCCCTCCCTTCCCTTTCCTGGGGCCCTGCCAGCCTCAGCGCTGCCTGCCGGGCCCTGGCACTTGTAGAAGGCAGTGACTGTATATATATATATATATATATATATATATGTATACACACACACACACACATCTCCTTTATCCATTCATTTGATGGACATTTATGTTGCTTCCACTGTAAATAGTGCTGCAATGAACTACGGAGCTTCCTTAAAAAGTGAAAATTGAATTATCATATGACCCATCAATCCCACTTCTGGGCATATACCCAGAGAAAATCAAAATTTAAAAGGAGACTTTATTGAAGGAGATATTTACAGTGGTATAAGTAACGTTAAAGAAATTCACAAAGAATGGGAACAGGAAGGGAGTAATGAGAATGAGAAACCACTGCTATCCAGGGGGTGAAGAGGCAAGGGAGGGACTGGTGTTTTCAGAGCTTAGCGAGAGCTAGAGCCTCCAGAAAGAAAGGCCTGATGGAAGCTGTGGCTGAAAAACAGCTCCTCAGAAATCCAATTTAAAAATCACCTTGAGTTACTATTAAATAGAAAGTTGTGATTATGTCTCTCTATAATATTTAAGCCTAGATTTTGCAGTTTTAACAAGACCTCAAGTGATTGCTGTGCTATTGGGGTTCCATCCTTGGGCCATGCTATAAGAAGCAAGGACACAGAGAAACTTAATCACTGCCACATCCAAGACATATAAGCAGAGAAGCATCTAGCTCCCTGGCAGCCCAGATGTTAAAAGAGTCTGCCTGCAATGTGGGAGACCCAGCTGATCCAGGAGATACCCTGGAGAAGGAAACGGCAATCCACTCCAGTACTCTTGCCTGGGAAATCCTATGTATGGAGGAGCCTGGCAAACTACAGTCCATGGGGTCACAAAGAGTTGGACTTGACTGAGAGACTTCACTTCACTGTTGTGACTTCACTTCTGCAGTTTTAACAAGTCCTCAAGTGATTTTCATGCTATTGGGGTTCCAGTCTTGGGCCATGCTATAAGAAGCAAGGACACAGAGAAACAGTACTGCCACATCCAGGGCGTATAAGCAGAGAAGCATCTGAAAAAAAATGTTCCTTGTTCATGTGTTAATAGCTGATGAACCTTTCCATCCTCTACCCTATGGAAACTGTATATAGGGTAGAGTTTCCTGATGTAAACTGGATTCAGAGTAGATGAGATCAAAAATCCCTTTTTCTTTACATAATACTATACTATAAAATGTATGGATGTGAGAGTTGGACTGTGAAGAAGGCTGAGCGCCAAAGAATTGATGCTTTTGAACTGTGGTGTTGGAGAAGACTCTTGAAAGTCCCTTAGACTGCAGGAGATCCAACCAGTCCATTCTGAAGGAGATCAGCCCTGGGATTTCTTTGGAGGGAATGATGCTGAAGCTGAAACTCCAGTCCTTTGGCCACCTCATGCCAAGAGTTGACTCATTGGAAAAGACTCTGATGCTGGGAGGGATTGGGGGCAGGAGGAGAAGGGGACAACAGAGGATGAGATGGCTGGATGGCATCACTGACTTAATGGTCGTGAGTCTGAGTGAACTCCGGGAGTTGGTGATGGACAGGGAGGCCTGGCGTGCTGCGATTCATGGAGTCGCAAAGAGTCGGACACGACTGAGCGACTGAACTGAACTGAATACTATAAAACTCATTTACCCAAAACTAAAATTAGATTTATGGAAGTGAACAGAACATAAAGGAAAACATGATTTCTAACGCAGTTTTAAAACACATTGCCATGAAATAAGCATCCTGTCTTCAAAACTTACTACATTAGGCTTAGAGAAATAATGGAAAATATACAAACCAAAATACTGTAGCACCTATTTCTGGATAATAGAATATCAGAGATTTGTATTTTCCTCTTGTTTAGAGCTTTCCCCCCATCCCCCGCCCCACTGTTTCTATACTCAACATGTATTATAGCAAAAACAAGATAAATTTAAAAATGGACAAATATAGATATTTGATAATATTTAAATTCAAAAGTTGCTTTCTGCATATAGTTCTAAGTGACAGATACCTCTAATATTTTGAGAAAAATATTTAAAACATGACTCATTATATTACTCACATGTGTAAAGCTTCTAGAGTATCATAGTAAAATAAACTTTTGTACCATAAATGAATCATCAAAGTTGAGATTGAAAGCTTCTATAGAGAAAATGGGTTGCTGGAGAAACAAACACAATGCATCACTTATTACAGATGATTCTTTACCTGATCAGGCAAACATGAGTGTTACTCTGTCGAAAGAATAGAGGAGAAAAAGACCATGAGCTATTACATGTACAAAAGAAAAGCTCTTTTATTTCCACCTGTGGGATTATCCTATGATTTAACATTTGGCTCTGTTCTTTCCAATCTCTCATCCCAATAAGACAGTACTTTTTATAGCTGTAATAGTCATTATTATTATTATTTTTTTTAGGCTACCCACTCCAGTATTCTTGGGCTTCCCTTGTGGCTCAGCTGGTAAAGTATCTGCCTGCAATGGGGGAGACTTGGTTTGATCCCTGAGTTTGAAGGGTCCCCTGGAGAAGGGAAAGGCTACCCACTCCAGTATTCTGGCCTGGAGAATTTCATGGATTGTATAGACTGTGGTGTCACAAAGAGTTGGATATAACTGAGTGATTTTCACTTTCATTTCCAGAACTTTTAACTTCTGTTTTGACATAGCTTCCAAGTTTCTTTAATATTTCTGAGAATTTTGATATGGTTCTTCTGTTAATATCTACCATTCAAAGTAAAGGGATGGTGAAGGAGGGCCGAGGAAGTTACAGAAAGTTTTATATATATATATATATATATATATATATATATATATCTCCAAGAAAGAGGCCACTGTATCTCCTATTTTCTTATGTGGGAAAATATGCATAAGTGAGATTAAATCTGAATAAATAAAGGAGAGTCAGAAAATCATTCTCAATGTCAATATCTTCAAAGTCTTGACAGAAAATTATTTACTCTCAAACTTAGGATCTTATATATAGTCAAATTGGCATTAAAATGACATGGCAAAGCAAAGCCTTTTCCAGAAAAGTGAAGATTCAGAAAATTTCCCTGCCTAAAGCTGTGCCTGAAAGAAATTCTAAAACTGGTATTCCAGCAAACTAATTAAAAAAAAATTTTAAAAGGAAGATATGGAACTTAAGAAAGAAATTTGAAAGCTAGCAAAGAGTAAATACATAGCTAAGAATAATTTTTGTCATGAAAGTGAAAGTGTTAGTCATTTAGTCGTATCCAACTCTTTGCTACTCCATAGACTGTAGCCTGCCAGGCTCCTCTGTCCGTGGGATTCTCCAGGCAAGAATGCTTGAGGAGGTGTCATTCCCTTCTCCAGGGGGTCTTCCTGACCCAGGGACTGAACTAGTTCTCCTTAATTGCAGACAGATTCTTTACCATCTGAGCCACCAGGGAAGCATACAGAATTATAAAATTATTATTTCAGTAGCAATATCTCTTCTCCCAGCTGTAGATACTGGGAAGGGCTCTTTCCTTCCTTTCCAGTAGCATTTCCTTGGCCTCTACCTCAATTGCCTAATCACTGTGCTACGTTAATAAATACCATGGTAACACTACAATTGATGTATCTAAAACTAAATTCATCATTTCATAAATTTCATCACTCCTACTGAGTTCAATATTTTCTTCTGACTTATTCTCAGATCTTTAAGATAGCAGATGACTGCTGATTGCTTTCTATTTTGTAGTATTTCTAAGAATTTCTCCACAGGAAAGATGTGATTCCAATTACTGGTCAAAAGTCACTACAACCTAAGACAGTGTGGTGTCAGGCACCCATGAGAATACATACATTTTTCTTCTCTGGTAAAGGAAACCTTAACATTTGTACCTACCAGTACCCTAACTTGAGGTAACTGTAGAATGAGAGAGCCAACCATTGTATTTCTCTGTCTGACCTTCCCCAAGCTCCACTCATATCTAGGAACCCTAGAAGTTCTAACTGTCTCTAAATTGATTATTGGGATTTCCACAGGGACATCATATTAGGAACTAGCTCCTAACTGTGGAATATAAATCTTCTCCTGTTTTTCTCTGGTGGCTCATTATGATGATGCTTCCTGTTAACTAAAGGGATCACACCAGTGCCCGCATAGGTTTCCAGTGTACTGCTTAAATTCACAGAAGCCAAGTGAAGGCTACTGTTGCCTAAGGCCAGAATCTTGGATACCTTTGCCAACAACTCACATTTTCTCTAGTGCTGGTCCTAAAGAGATCACTGTCATTGCCAGCCTAGCTACTGCAGGCATCTGTACCTCAGCCATCTGCAATTGCCATGCTTGCTTTAGCTGTAAGACTTCCACAATGGTGAAACAGTGCTCTCAGAGTCCATGGGAGTGATAGAATAATGAGATTTATTCATTTATTCTACCCTTTCCTGAAGAGTCAGGCCTGAGTGCACAGGAGATAGGCCAGTGGAGACAGGGGTGAAGCCATATTATTTCTCTACGAAGCACTCTTGGTGAACACAGTCATCTTTTTTTGCACCGGTTCCACTCTCTTTCCCTCCATGTCCCTATACCCAGGATTCAAACAGTCCATCCAAACTGACTTATAAAGAGCCCATTTGACCCAGCCCTCAGATGAGTACAGATCTCCTTGAAATCTAAAATTATCTTCAAGCTGAATCTCTACCAAAAAAAGAAAAAGAGGGGAAAAGGACATTTAGAAAATTATTTCTGTTCTATCTGCTTTGTATTTCAGAAACTGCTCTCAAAATTAAGTTCAAAAAGAAAAAAAAAGGAAGAAACAGACGGAAATGCTAGTGATATGCTGAAAATAGTAAAAAAAAAAAAAATCAGAAAAACAAACAAATAAAAAAACCTGATGATCATACATGCATTAACTTTATAATAGTATTTACAAAATGGTAAGATAAAGCAGCTAGAAGGCATGCTGCCAGCGGGCTGCACAGCGCTGATTTCTGCAGTGCCAGTGAGTCTGTGCAGCAAATCTTTGGGAAAGAGAATGGTGGGGTCTAATGTTAGCAGCGGTAGAGCAGCCCCCTAGGGAAGGCCTATATAGATAACACAATAATAACTGCAGGGTGGACACCAGAGGTTACATGGCTGTTAGCTGCATTTGAGAAATCAATTAGGTAGGCCACTGAGAAGTTTAAACTGAAAAGAGAGTTATTTGATATTTTAGTAGAGAAACTCACTAGGATATATGTAGAGTTTAAGAAAAATGATATTGAGGAAAAATATTATTTTAGTATGAGTATACTCATATGAGGAGAAGGCAATGGCACCCCACTCCAGTACTCTTGCCTAGAAAATCCCATGGACAGAGGAGCCTGGTAGGCTGCAGTCCATGGGGTCGCTAAGAGTTGGACACTACTGAATGACTTCCCTTTCACTTTTCATGTGTTGGAGAAGGAAATGGCAACCCACTCCAGTGTTCTTGCCTGGAGAATCCCAGGGACGGGGGAGCCTGGTGGGCTGCCGTCTATGGGGTTGCACAGAGTCAGACACAACTGAAGTGACTTAGCAGCAGCATACTCATATGAGTGAGTATATGCATATACTCATATACTAGGAAACAGATTGTTTGAAATTTTAGGAGGAACTGAGGCAGATGCTAAGAGAAAGATATTTATCGCTTATGTAAAAATGGCTTCAGGAATACTTTTTTAAAATAATAAAAATGATGGATCAGGAATTAGAAGATTTAGAACTGAAATCAGATTGTTTTTCTTTGAGAGTATCAGTTTTCAGAACTGCAATTCTTGAATAAAAGTTTCTCTAAGTTGGATCTTGGGAGAGGTTGAAGAAGTGGTTATAAGAATAATTGTCAAAGAGCAGCCTTTTTAGTGAAAAACCCTTGCTTCCTTTGAGTTTTTTTTTTTTCATCTGTAAGGAAAAGAACATCTAACTTTCGAATATGGTTTTAGATTAAACAATGTACCTCAAACCACGTAGAGCTTCCCAGGTGGTCCTAGTGGTAAAGAACCCACCTGACAATGCAGGAGACTTAAAAGGTAAGGGTTCAGCTCCTGGGTTGGGAAGATTCCCTGACGGAGAGCATGGCAACCCATTCCAGTATTCTTGCCTAAATAATCCCATGGACAGAGGAGCCTGGTGTTGCTACAGCCCATTGGGTCACAAAGAGGTTGACTGAAGCGACTTAGCAAGAAAAACCAAATAAAATCACCTAACACCGATTTCTATTTGAGAACATCTATGCACTAAAATGACTTCCCTGCTAGCTCAGGTGGTTAAAAAAAAAAATCACTTGCAATGCAGGAGACCTGGGTTCAGTCCCTGAGCTGTGAAGATCCGTTGGAGAAGGAAATGGCTACCCACTCCAGTATTTTTGCCTGGAATATCCCATGGACAGAGGAGCCTGGCAGGCTATAGTCCATGGGATCATAAGAGTTGGACATGACGCAACTTAGTGACTAAACCACTACCACCATGCACTAAAAATACAATGGGTTTTTATTTTTTAATTATTTTCCCAAGTTAGTGTTTGAGAAGTTTCAAACATACAGGAAAGTTGAAAGAATGGTGCGGTAAACTGTGCAAACTCTTCACCAAAATTCTTCAATTCTTAACATTTGCTCATATTCATATTCCTTTATTGTGTTATAACTAAAATACCTTAGGATGCATTCATCTCCTAGAATAAGAATATTCTTCTGCATAACCACATGTTAAAATACTCTAGAAATTTAACATTGATCTTATTATATAAAATGGATCCCATATTTAATTTTCCCCATCACGATAATAATATCCTTTGTAACTTTTTTAAATCGTTTCTTTGTATTTTCAGTTTTTTACTTTGTTTTTATTCCAAAAAGCAATCAAGGATCATACACAGCATTTATTGGTTCCCAGCATTTTCCAATAGGATTGCTATATGGCACTAGTGGTAAAGAATCCACTTGCCAATGCAATAGACATGGGTTCGATCCCTAGTTTGGGAAGATCCCCTGGAGGAGGAAGTGGCAGCTCACTCCAGGAAGCTTGCCTAGAAAATTCCACAGATAGAGGACCTTGGCAGGCTACAGTCCCTAGGGTCACAAAGAGACACGACTGAGCACAGAGTGCATAAATAATAATTTCATTTCCAAATTAATAACACTGGTTTTTTAAGTCTCTAAGCCCACTTTCTTTCAATTTGGATTATCTGATTGTTGCCTCATGATTAGATTCTTGTTACAAATAGGAATTTTGGATTTTGGTTGGATAATGCTTTCTTAGTATTGTGTACTTCTCAGTCCTTCAACTATGGAGAAAAATATGTTTGTCCCATTATCAGGGAGACTGAATGATTTCAGGTGATGCTAGATTTCTCAATTATAAAGTTATTTTTGTTAAGGCAAGTTCATGTGCCAGATGCACAGAGAGACTAAACAAACTGAAATGCTGAAGTTTTGAGTAGAGAAAGGTAATTGCAGGCCATGAAAGGAGACAGGTGACTCTTGCCCTAAAAAGTCATGAACTCCCCAAAGGGTTTCAGCAAAGTACTTTTTTTTTTTTTGGCTGCACTAGGTCTTTGTTGCTGTGCAGGAGCTTTCTCTAGGTGCGGTGTGCAGGCTTCCCATTGTGGTAGCTTCTCATGTTGCCCAGCAAGGGCTCTAGGGCATGTGGGCTTCAGCAGTTACAGCTCCTGAACTCTGGAGCACAGAAGGAGTAGTTGTGGTTGACAGGCTTTGTTGTTCTGCAGCATGTAGAATCTTCCTGAACCAGAAACTGAACAGATTTCCCCTGCCTGTCACTTTTAAAAGCCAGGTGAGGGGAGGTGGGTCACAGGGTCTGTGATCAGCTTGTGCACAATTCTCTGATTGGCTGGTGGTGAGGTCGCAGTGAGGTGTCACAGGGGTTAGCATTCTCAGTCCTTAGGCTCCAGGAAGCCTGGGGCTATGTGTTCAGGGTCTTCAAGTCATTAACACCTTCCAGTGGGGGCAGGAGTTCAAGGCTACAAAACAACTCAAGAAATTTGCATCACATACTATAATCTGGGTACTTCAGAGAGGAGCTAAAGCAGAGAATGTAGAAGGCCTGTCCTGGGAAGACCCCCTTAAGGTCCTTCTAGGTTACACCTTTGCTTTTTCTAAGTATTAAGCAATATATGGCTGTGATAATATGTTTTTCATAAAAAGGGTATTGCAAAACTCTTTAAAAGACAATTTTTAAAAATACTTAAAACATGAAGCAAGTCAGTTTAAATATTATCTCTTACTCTCATTGCCATCCTCCCAGCTGAATAAATGTAATCTTTTTAGCCCTAATCTCTCGATATACTAGGGAACACTATAAATCCCAAGGTAGTCTCTTGCATAGAGATACTAGAAATTGGAATAAAAGTAGTTTCTGTATATAGGAGATGAAATGTTGTTTAAAATTGCACTTTCTAAACAAATACATTTGTGAGTTCTTGAATATTTATTTTCAGAAATGATTCAAAGTGTTGGTGCTGGAGGTGAGTGAAGCTGGCAGCTGCAGCTCTATTTCAAGGTCCTTTGGGATGGGTAATGCTGTGGTCATGACTCCGAAACACAACTTTCCCAGCCCCACTTCCTTCAATTATATGAAACTGGAACCTGTTTTATATCTCTTTGACTGACTGAAAGTCCCACTAATGTCAACACCATACCCCCAAACAACACACATGATCCTTAGAAAATAATAAGACAATCCACATTTTTCTGCTGAACTTCAATTTTTTTTTTTTTTTTTCTTGCTGGCTGATGGCAATAGCCTGTAACTCTACCTCAATCCTTTTTCTTAAAAAAACAAAAAAATCCCCACTAAATGCTGCCTGTCATTTGGTAACTTACCAAATGTTTCCATCTCTCTTTTCTTCCTTTTCCTTCCTACTCTATCAATGACTCAAATGCACATCTAAAAGTAAATTAAATGTATATCCATATATATTTTAAATTATAGAATATTCCTCACTTAGTGTATTATATTATAAAGCTAATTTAAATATATGAATATCAAAACTGGAGAAATTAATGTAATAGTTTTCAAAGTTTTTTATTGAAATATAATTGACATACAGCACTGTGCTGATTTTAGGTATGCAATATGATTTGCTGTTTGTATATATAGTAAAATGATAGCGCAGTAAGACCAGTTAACGTCCGTGTCCATCACCCCGCATAGTTACAACTTTTCCCTGTGATGAGCAATTTTAAGATCGCTTTCTTAGCAGTATTAATGACTATAGTCACCATGTGGTACACCTTCACACATTCTTCCTACTCATTCTCTCCCTTTCCTTGTTGATCTCATATCACTTCAATGGATTTAAATGGAAAAATTTGTTTCTTTTGAGATAAAAATAGACATGGGTCTTAAATATGGGCTTCCGTTTCCAACAGGTTAGGATCCTGCCTACTCCATCAGCCTTATCTTTTACTGTCTGTCTCATACACTTACCCTTCTTCCAGTTTCTTGAATAGGTGTTGCTCTCTCCTACTACAGGGATTTTACACATGTTATGTTATCTTCTGGAATATACCTCATTTTCTTCTGCTTCCTATTCTCATCTGGATAAATGGCCTCTTGAGTTCTTGTTATAGATTTTTAAAATAATTACCTATCCAAGCTTTTGTTAATTAATTAACTAATGTAGACATTAGTAAGATATTGTAACTAGTTTGAAAGAAATTTCAAAGAACACACTAAACTTACATGTATATATACACACCTATGTGCTGTATGTACTAGTTGTCTCAGTCTTGTCTGACTCTTTCAGGTTCTATGAACTGTAGCCCAGGCTTCCTTGGTAGCTCAGCTGATAAAGAATCCAAGTGCAATGTAGGACACCCTGGTTTGCTTCTTGAGTTGGGAAGTTCCCTTGGAGGGAAGTTCCCTTGGAACTCCCTTGGAGAAGGGATAGGCTACACACTCTAGTATTCTTCCACTTCCCTTGGTGGCTCAGATGGTAAAGAATACACCTGCAGTGTGGGAGACCTCGGTTTGATCCCTGGGTTGGGAAGATTCCTGGAGGAGGGCATGGCAACCCACCCCAGTATTCTTGCCTGGAGAATCCCCATGGACAGAGGAGCCTGGCAGGCTGCAATCCATGGGGTCACAAAGAGTCAGACATGACTGAGTAACTAAGCTCAGCACAACATAGTGGACAGTAAGCCAGATATAGAACATGCTTCTCTTAAGTCTCCTGCATAGGTAGGCAGTTTCTTTACCACTAGCGCCACCTGGGAAACCCATATATACCTCTACGTGTGTGTGTTTGAGTGTGTGTTGTGTTGTGTGTTTGGCTGTTTGCACATGCTTATTTACGGAGAGAGACAGGCAATGAAGAATGCTGAGATGAGTTTATAAAATTAGGTAAAGATGATCAGTATCCACAGGGCAACAATCAGTTGTATTCTACTGGATGAAATATGTTTGTATTTCTATGGACAAGAACCATTTGCATTATAATATGTGTTCTACAACTTATTAAACAGTGAAATGGCTCAAATATAATAAAAAGTGTAGATAATCTAGAGTGGTGCTCTGGTCATGACTTCCAGTGATCTTTTACGCTTCTTTCCAAGTCTGACCATTTTCCTCAATCATCTCCTCCATCATGATCATAAAATCTCAAAGCTTACTTCTCCAGGTAATAAGATTAAGATATTGAGATTACTGAAGTCATAAAGTAAATTCTCTTTGAAAGTTTTCAAGGGATATTAGATCAGATTTTTAAAAGCCTGTATAATTTGCTATCCCAAGGGAATAATACTAAGCCTAAGAAACTCCACCAGATTTCTCTCGCCATACATGTAAATTTTGATGAATGCCTTCCTTTGCTATGTCAGCAAATTTACTAATTTTCATGTCCTACACGACTTTCTTAATTCCTGCAAGGCTGGGACCTGGTAAGCCAGGTACCAGGCCAATTTTCCTAACGTCTTATTTGACATTGACTCCAGACATAAACGATTTTTTTTTTTTTTTAAAGTGCCTATCCTATTTGAGTTAATCAACATAAGTAAAGTTCCTTGGACTACAAGAAGATCAACCATTCCCCCCAAATGAAATCAATCCTGAATATTCATTGGAAGGACTGATGCTGAAGGTGAAACTCCGATACTTTGGCCACTTGAGGTGAACAGCTGACTCATTTGAAAAGACCCTGATGCTGGGAAAGATTGAAGGTGGGAGGAGAAGGGGACGATCGAAGATGAGATGGTTGGATGGCATCACCAACTCAATAGACATGAGTTTGAGTAAGCTCTGGGAGTGGGTGATGGACAGGGAAGCCTGGCCTGCTACAGTCCATGGGGTCACAAGAGTCAGACATGACTGAGCAACTGAACTGAACTGAATTGTCAAATACAATACTCCAGATAAGGTCTTGGTTATGCTATTGATTCCCCAAATTGTGTTATGATAAGATATGATAAATGAAAGACAGATTCTTATTGATCCCCAATAAATAATTATTTGCCAAAGTAATAAAAAGTAAGAAGATTTAGTAAGAGATTCTAGAAATCAGAATCAGACATGATTTTTAAATATTTTATTATAGTTTTTAAAAACATAATTATGCATTCAAGTTAAGTAGAAAGAGAAAATACAGCTTTTTAAATCCAGATAAATATGACAATGAAACAATATCAACCACATTCAGACAAATAATCATAATAAAATGTCCCTCATCAGCTCATTCAGTCCTATCTAATTGAGTCTTCACTTACTGCATCTTTGGTAAGGAGTCTGTTTTCATAAACCCCTTTGGCTTTTGGACTGAAATGAGTTCTGAAAGTCTGTCCCAGTCCACCGGTACAGTATGAAAGTTTTACAGCTGATGTGAGTTCAGAAGCCTATATTTGAGAGTTTAAAGTATCAAAAGTTCAAAGTACCTGGTACTGTAATTTCCCACAGGCTTTGAGACTGTCCTTGGTTGAAGATTGTATCAAAGCCCTCAGTTCAGTTCAGTTCAGTTCAGTCACTCAATTGTGTCCGACTCCTTGCGACCCCCTGAATCGCAGCACGCCAGGCCTCCCTGTCCATCACCAACTCCGGAGTTCATTCAGACTCACGTCCATCGAGTCAGTGATGCTATCCAGCCATCTCATCCTCTGTCGTCCCCTTCTCCTCCTGCCCCCAATCCCTCCCAGCATCAGAGTCTTTTCCAATCAGTCAACTCTTCGCATGAGGTGGCCAAAGTACTGGAGTTTCAGCTATAACATCATTCCTTCCAAAGAAATCCCAGGGCTGATCTCCTTCAGAATGGACTGGTTGGATCTCCTTGCAGTCCAAGGGACTCTCAAGAGTCTTCTCCAACACTATAGTTCAAAAGCATCAATTCTTCAGCGCTCAGCCTTCTTCACAGTCCAACTCTCACAGCCATACATGACTACCGGAAAAACCATAGCCTTGACTAGACGGACCTTAGTTGGCAAAGTAATGTCTCTGCTTTTGAATATGCTATCTAGGTTGGTCATAACTTTTCTTCCAAGGAGTAAGCGTCTTTTAATTTCATGGCTGCAGTCACCATCTGAAATTATTTTGAAGCCCCAAAAAATAAAGTCTGACACTGTTTCCACTGTTTCCCCATCTATTTCCCATGAAATGATGGGACCAGATGCCATGATCTTGGTTTTCTGAATCTTGAGCTTTAAGCCAAATTTTTCACTCTCCTCTTTCACTTTCATCAAGAGGCTTTCTAGTTCCTCTTCACTTTTTGCCATTAGGTAAACTCTAAATTAAAGTTTAGGTAAACTCTAAATTAAAATAAAATCTCACTTTAGATGACAGAGTTAATGGCTGTAATTTATTTAATAATATAACCCAAAATATCAATATGGAAAAGATCACATTTCTCTTTCAAGGTAGAGAATAATTTAGAAGAATTCTGATGAGTGTTTCTGCAGGTAAAGCATAGTATAGTCAGTCATAGCATTGATACATCTCGAGGGAATTCCTATGGTGGCATACAAATTCTGAAATATATACATTAATTTATCTACAAACATTTAACACAGGAAGATCTTGTTTCTCCTAATTGGACAGATTTTCCCATGTAACAATTTACAATAGTAGCATAGTAAAGAAATCTAATTCTATCTAGCATTTCTCTGGGAAATTTCAAAGTTAGTTTTAGATATTAAAGTTATACTGAGACTTTCATTTTATTCCTTTTACATATTTAAAACTTGATATTAAGACAAACTCAAAATATTTATCAGAAAAAAGAATGACACTTATTAAGAAAGGATCATCCATGCCTAAAGATGCCTATTTAATCACAGTGAGAAGAAAGCATTTAACAATACACATGGATGGTAATGTAATTATAAAGAACCCTAGATCTTTCATACATAAGAAAATTTTTTTTTCTTTTTTCTTTAATATCAAGGCATATTTAATTCAACATAAAGCACAAGAAAAGTGTTTTCATAAAACATGAAATCTCTGCTGAGGAAATCAGGTGAAGCAGGTAAAAAAATATTTCACAAGGTAGTCAAAGGCATTAGTCAGTAAACCTAGAAAGTAATTCTAATAAGATTAAGTGAAATTTGACAGACTTCTATTTAACACCTTTCCTCACTTTGCAGACTTAGGTATTATATTCCGCTGCAAAAAAAATTTGCTTCCCAAGCTTTCTCTTTCATTAGTCTTTTTCGTAGTATAAAACTAACTGACATTTTATTTGAGGACAGTGGTTCTTGCTTGGGTCTGAGAGTTCAAAAGTATTTTCAAAATAGTATTAAGATGTTTTATGTTAACAGACAATGTGTTAATAATTGTTATAATGATTCAATAAATACAAATGTTAATTTTCCATTTTAATATCCAATTAGTTAAATATTAAAAATTATAATTCTGGTAAACAAAAGCTGTTTGGGCTCCTTAGAGAATTTTAAGAATTTTGGTCCAGAGACCAAAAAGATTGACAACTGCTGCTTTGGGCCAAAACACTTCTTTTTTTCTTGAAAAACAAAAACAGTCACACATACACAGTTTGATGTCTTGGCTTTTATTGCTCTTAGTATAACTTCAACTAATTAAATTAATTATGAGTATAGGTATTTAACCATAAAACCATCACAACAATAAGATAACAGAGACTTCTATCGCCCCCGAAAGTTTCCTTGTGGCTTTTTGTAATCCATCCTGCTCTCCATTCCCATTTCCAGATGGGGGATAGCTACTGATCTGCTTTCTGTCACTGTAGATTTGTTTGTATTTTCTAGAACTTTATCTGGAAAGGAATCATACAATATGTATTTTTTCTAGATTAAAGCATAATGATTTTAAGATTTATTCATGGTATTCTGTATATCAGTACTTTGTTCTTTTTGTAGCAGTGTTGATATACCACAATTTGTTTGGGTTTCCCAGGTGGCTCAAGTGGTACACAACCTGCCTGGCAGTGCAGGAGACGCAGGGGATGTGGATTCCGTCCCTGGGTCAGGAAGATCTCCTGGAGGAGGAAATGGCAACCTACTTCAGTATACTTGTCTGAAAAGTCCCATGGACAGAGAAGCCAGTTGGGCTACAGCCCATAGGGTTGAAAGAGTTGGACATATAATTTGTTTACCTACTTAACTATTGATGAGCCCCATGTGTTGTTTCTAGTTTTATAAATCAAGTTGTTAAGTTAGTATACAAAAAAATTATTACCTTTAACCACAGTAAGTAACTGCTCTTTTACAATCAGGGCACAGATACATGAAAATGCCTGGCAAATGACACCATTTTAGCAGATGAGCAGAACCCATGAGCACAGGCATCATACCTTTCAGCTGCACACATCCAGTTCTCACCTTCTAAGTGTGTCAAATATGAGCACTTACATTATCCTGACTGAATGCACTAGTCTCTCTGTCATACATAGAAGTAATATATAAACTTAAAATTATGCTCAGTGAACGATGTTTCAGTATTCTATCTTACTCAGAAAATATTTAGCTATTTAGATTATTTAGTTAAAAGAATAGACTCAGGAAATTCACTTAATAGGGGGTGTATTTGCAATTCACTAGAAGTGAATCAATGAATAAGCTTCTCTGTTATCTTTATTATGTTGAAGTACCATGGAGAGTCAGAAAACCTGATGCAACTCCAAGACCAATGTCATTAATTACAGACTTTTTCTGAGTTTAGGTGCTGAAGAAAAAACTCCTTGGGACAGAGGAAATTATGCCTGTGTTTCCCAATCTATAAAACAATTGTGATTATTAAATGAGTTAGCTTGGTAAAATTGCTTAGAACTGTGTTTGACCCATGAAAGTGAAAGTGAAAGTGTTAGTCAGTCATGTTGGACTCTTTGTGACACCAATGACTGTAGCCCACCAGGCTCCTCTCTCCATGGATTCTCCAGGAAACAATACTAGAGTGGATAACGAGTCCCTTCTCCACGGCATCGTCCCAACTCGGGAATTGAACCCAGGTCTCCTGTATTGCAGGCACATTCTTTACTGTGTGAGCCATCAGGGAAGCCCTTATTTGGCCCATAGTAAATGCTCAGTAAAGCTTAATTTTCATCATCATCTTTAGCATCATCATTGTCAGAAAAATCCTGATAATAGGTATTTAAGAAAAGATATTTAAAAAATTAAGTTCATACTCGGTTAGAAATGAATTAGTGACTGCATGATCACACCATTTTAAAGATGAAAATGCAGAAATTCAGAAGAATTCATAAATTTCCATAATCACAGAACTTGTTAGGACTTTGCTACATCATATCAGTGTGGGATCATATCACAATTCTTAGAATGCCAAAGACTACGATTTTAAACAAAACCTTCATCTTGGGATTAGTATCTGTGGCTCAAACTACTGCACAATTGCACTCATCTCACATGCTAGTAAAGTAATGTTCAAAATTCTCCAAGTCAGGCTTCAGCAATACGTGAACCGTGAACTCCCTGATGTTCAAGCTGGTTTTAGAAAAGGCAGAGGAAACAGAGGTCAAATTGCCAACATCCACTGGATCATGGAAAAAGCAAGAGAGTTCCAGAAAAACATCTACTTCTGCTTTATTAACTATGCCAAAGCCTTTGACTGTGTGGCTCACCGGAGAAAATTCTGAGAGAGATGGGAATACCAGACCACCTGACCTGCCTCTTGAGAAATCTGTATGCAGGTCAGGAAGCAAGAGTTAGAACTGGACATGGAACAACAGACTGGTTCCAAATAGGAAAAGGAGTACGTCAAGGCTGTATATTGTTACCCTGCTTATTTAACTTCTATGCAGAGTACATCATGAGAAATGCTGGACTGGAAGAAACACAAGCTGGAATCAAGATTGCCGGGAGAAATATCAATAACCTCAGATATGCAGATGACACCACCCTTATGGCAGAAAGTGAAGAGGAACTAAAAAGCCTCTTGATGAAAGTGAAAGAGGAGAGTGAAAAAGTGGCCTAAAACTCAACATTCAGAAAACGAAGATCATGGCATCTGGTCCCATCGCTTTGTGGGAAATAGATGGGGAAACATTGGAAACAGTGTCAGACTTTATTTTTTGGGCTCCAAAATCACTGCAGATGGTGACTGCAGCCATGAAATTAAAAAACGCTTACTCCTTGGAAGAAAAGTTATGACCAACCTAGATAGCATATTCAAAAGCAGAGAAATTACTTTGCCGACTAAGGTCCGTCTAGTCAAGGCTATGGTTTTCCTGGGGTCATGTATGGATGTGATAGTTGGACTGTGAAGAAGGCTGAGCACCAAAGAATTGATGCTTTTGAACTGTGGTCTTGGAGAAGACTCTTGCAAGTCCCTTGGACTGCAAGGAGATCCAACCAGTCCATTCTGAAGGAGATCAGCCCTGGGATTTCTTTGGAAGGAATGATGCTAAAGCTGAAACTCCAGTCCTTTGGCCACCTCATGTGAAGAGTTGACTCACTGGAAAAGACTCTGATGTTGGGAGAGATTGGGGGCAGGAGGAGAAGGGGATGACCGAGGATGAGATGGCTGGATGGCATCACTGACTCGATGGACGTGAGTCTGAGTGAACTCTGGGAGTTGGTGATGGACAGGGAGGCCTGGCGTGTTACGATTCATGGGGTTGCAAGGAGTCAGACATGACTGAGCAACTGAACTGAACTGAACAGAACTGATGTGTGGCTCAGCTGGTTAAGAATCTGCCTACAAAGCAGGAGACCTAGGTTCAATCCCTGGGCTTGGAAGATCCTCTGAAGAAGGGAAAGGTCACCCATTCCTGTATTCTATTCTGGAGAATTCCATGGACAGAGGAACCTGGAAGGCTACAGCCCATGTGATCACAAAGAGTCAGATGCAACTGAATGACTTTCACTTTCACTTTCATGCTATGACTGGTGAATGCTTTTCCTCTAGTTATAGTGCATGGCCAGGTTAGGTGAATGGGTTAAGTTTAGAAAGGGGGTTTTTCAAGGAAAGTGTTTTTTGTTTGTTTGTTTTAAGTAAAAAGGTACCTAATCATGGGAAAATATTTGTAAAATACAAGAGTATATATAAAGAAGAACATGCTGCTAAGTCACTTCAGTCATGTCCAACTCTGCGTGATCCCATAGACAGCAGCCCACCAGGCTCCTCCGTCCCGGGGATTCTCCAGGCAAGAACACTGGAGTGGGTTGCCATTTCCTTCTCCAATGCATGAAAGTGAAAAGTGAAAGTGAAGTTGCTCAGTCATGACCAACTCAACAACCCCATGGACTGCAGCCTACCAGGCTCTTCCGTCCATGGGATTTTCCAGGCAAGAGTACTGGTGTGGGGTGCCATTGCCTTCTCCGAAAGAAAAACATAAAAGTAATCTAATCTATAATCTTCCTTTCCATAGCTACTCTAAACTGGCAGGTATTTCTTTTCTCTCAGTTTAGGTATGTGTTTATTATTATTACTTTTATAAAATTGTTATGAAATTCAAAGTTCATTTATTTAATAAAGAGAAAATAGATACCTCTCTTGTTAGTACTTATATCTGGGCCTTTTCATTTTGAGTGTCCAGTTTTTCAGGTTTGAGAAGCTCACTGCATTGTAGCAATCTTTAGGGCATAAGGGCAAACAGTTTGTCTTTTGATTCTTAATTTATTGCTTCACGGTTGTAATCTCCAGAGCTGTAGAGGATGTTCATCTCTTTATATTAAAATGTGTTCCCACCACAGCACATTATATTTTCTTTCAGGTGGATTTTAGAATTACCTTGTCAAGATCCACAATATTGGCCTATTAAGATTGTAATTTCTATCATATTGAGCCTATAAATCTTGAGAATTGTTATTTTTATATATTTATTTTTCTAAGATTTAGAAAAACCTGGATTTTATTTTCTATTAAAATGTATTTGTTGGTAATTTTACAGAAGCTTGCTTTTTAAAATTATATTGACTCTAATCAAACTTTGTTAAAATTATTCCTGGAATAATTCATTAAATTTTGCCATTTTAGCTTTTATTTTTTTTTCCCTTGCTAGTGCCACCTAACTAGTTACTGTTGATGTGGAGAAGATTCTGAAAAAAAATAAAACACAACACATCCTTTTCTCCAGTATTTCTGCTTCTTTATATTTTATGATTTGTTTCTATAATTAGAATTTCCAAAACAGTATTCAAAATTGTTTTTCTATAATAAATCAGATCAATTTTTCTTAGATTTAGAGTTCTACCAGTCAGCATGGCATAGACTGTAGATTTTAGACAAAAAAACTAACCCTGGCATTTCATAGTGTTTCTTTTTTCAAGAACTAGTATTTTATCATATTTTATTTTGCATGCTTTCTTTTTATGTCTGATGGTGCATATACATGTATTTAGTGACCAGTTGCTTTTTAAAACTGTTGTTCTTGGAATACGGTCACTTTGATTATGATGGTTGATGAGAAATGAGGGATAGAAAGGAGGACTGAGAGAGTTCTCCTTGATTGAGAACTCTAAGACTGAACACATTTTCTTGTTTTTGAAAGAGAAGCACATCTTCCTAAACTAATTGCACAAAGCATTATATAATGAGGAATTATGTTTTCTAGTGGCCAGACTCTCTGATTCTTGAGACTTAGCCAGATGTGGAAGCCTAACTGCTATAACCACAAAACCCACAGAAATAGATTTTGGGCTGATGGTGAAGGCTTTGGTGTGTGAAGTCAGCACCAACCATTTATCACTGAATTTTTCCCAAAGTGCTTTGGAAGCCAAAAATACTGGTAGTTGTGACTCAGGAACAATACATGTATAATTCGTTATGTGAACAAGAAGTAGTCTAAAACATCTTTTAAACTTTTGCTTTTTCCCTGAGTGTTCATTTGTGCATAATTTTGCAGAAAGTAGGCTATTAAAATGAAGCATTTAAAAATAAATGAACATAATTTGTATTAATCTTTCATTTGCCTTTTTAGCCATACCTACATTTATCTATTTGATCTAACACTCTTTAATGAATATTATTTCTCAGTCACTGCCAACAGTGGTAACAGATTATATAGTAGCTTAGGCAAAAATACAATGAGGACATTTTCATTTTATTTGGTGGTGGTGGGTATGTGTGGGAGTGTTCTAATCTTCATAGAGTCTGGACATGAGAGTCCTATTACTTTTATTCTCTGTTCCCCTACTTTGTTCTCCCCAAAGCAGCACAATCTTTCTCTTTTACACCTACAAGTATTTTTAAGGCATGCATTTATAAGAGCATACTTCTGTGTTTTAATAAAACATTAAATTTTATAGCAGGAATTGTCGATACAGCTAAAAGCAAATGCTATTCTTAACTTATATCTCTACAAGTCAGTTTTTAAAAGATAGACATACTTATATTTAAGCAATATTTTATAATTTATGAAATATCTTTGTTGGATTTAGAGCTAAGAAACACTTTAAAGATCATCTAGCCCAAATTTACCTGTGCTCCCAGAGCAGAAAGACAACCAAAACTGAGATGCCCTGCTGGGTATAGGCCTTTTAACCATCTCATTCATATTTACTCTGTCTTTTGCCATGTTCTGATGCAGTCCCACTACAAACAAATAAGGTGATAGATTGGTGTGCATTTGATAGAGTCTGGCGCATTATGTCTAAAGGCTAGTAATTTCTAATGATGACCCCCATCATCTAAAATTATGCATGCTTGTCTCTTTTCAATGTTTGAGGAAGAGCTCTCTTTAACTTTATTAGTATTAAGATGTGCTACTTGATTTTGGCAGTTGTTATAGAGATTTTAGGAGTGGAGACACTGACACATTAAGTATATACATCGATTTGATGATGTATTTTATTTTCTGAAAGTTTAAATGTGGGGGGAAAAATAATATATTGTAGTTTTCGTGGTTTAAGGATTCCCTCTACCTAATCAGATCATGACATACATTATACTACTTTAAATCTTATTTAGATGCATATTTTGCTGTTAATCTCATTTTAAGAAATTGTATTATATGACCTAACATGTGTAAAATGTTAGTTCAAAGAAGACATTCACAAAATAGAATTCCAGTTGTTCTCTT
Organism: Capra hircus; assembly: GCF_001704415.2. NCBI lineage: Eukaryota > Metazoa > Chordata > Mammalia > Artiodactyla > Bovidae > Capra > Capra hircus. The sequence continues at coordinate 86,392,397 of NC_030809.1, read as the reverse complement.
TTATTATTATCATTACTATTATTGTTGTTACTTTTCACACTAAGTGCTAAGCTTTTAGGAAGATTCCTCCTTTTTTCTCCTGGAAAAAGGAACTAGAAAATAATGTAGGTTCTCCTTTTACAAGAAATTTGACTTCAAGGTAGGTTCTGCACTTTTTCCTAGAAAACCAAATGGCCTAGAATCTCAAAGAGCTGTGTTTGGGATGCTCAGTTAAAGCATTGGAGATGCCATGCTCGTCTAGAGATGAGGAAATTAATTTCCTACCAGAGCTTTGAATGCCCTGCTATAGAAATTGGTTTCGATTATTTGGTAAGTGTAATAAAATGTGCCACTGGGGGCAAAAGTAATCTTTGGTTAAGTTCAGTGTGCTAGTTCTTCAATTGAGACGTTTCCTCAGCCTCTTACCAGCTGTGAGACCTTAGAGAAGGAATATCTTTCTGTCTCTCTTCAGCTACTTTTTACAGCATCCAGAATGAAAGGGAACATGTTTGTTTCTGAGAATTGTACAGAGGTAGAACTGTGCTGATTGCATTGGAGATGACTGCTAGTATTTCACAGAAGTTTTCAAGCTTTCTGAAATAAACTGTGTATTTGCATCTTTCAAACAGATACCATTTATATTCATTTTCCTCCTATTATTATCTAGTGTGAAGTCATTTTGGTTTAAAGTTTATGGTATGTTTTTATTCATTATAAAGATAGGGAAAAGAGAAGAACCTTGACATACTGTGGTTGTTCTTATCTCTGTCTAAAACGCATGAATTTAGGTGCCTCACAATTACTTTCTGAGGTCTATGATTAAAATCGTCTACATTTCAATCGTTTCACATCAGTAAGCATTTATTTAGACAGTATTTTTCAAATTTCTTGTCACTCTCTTCCTCTTAAAATTAAAATAAAAATTGCTAGTAACTGGAAATAAGGCACAGATATTCAGGAAATGTAATTTGGCAATAAATGCTGTTTTAAAGTACACTGCATGGTTTGTGGATAAATATTTCTTTAATGTGTGTAATTACTGGATCAGCAGAATAAATGTGGTCATGTCCTTGTAATTAATACATTGTCAAAAGTTCATTTAAGTATAATAATTTTACTGGGAAAATGCTGTCTATGTGTTTCCTGCAATAATTTGTTAAATTAAGTGCAATAAATATAAAATTACTCTTAGGAATATATTTATTTTTTTCAAGTTCTTTTTTGCTAGGTGTCACATAATGCTTTTAGGAAGCCCTTCCATATCTCCCCTTTACACTAGCACTTACCTCTTCAATTAAAAGCCCTCAAGCAAGGGTAAGGATAGATACTAAATATTACAATTAACTTTTCTATAAATTTCACTTTATCTTTAGAATTATTATAATATAGTGTATATTGCAGCTTAGGTTGAAAATATTTAGCCAGAAATCATGCATGCAGACTGCCAGGTGGTCTTGGCCTTAATACAGAATACCGGTAAAGTATGCTGTCCCCTTATGCGCTCAACTGAATATTTCTCTGTGGAGGTTGGAGTTACAGCAGTACAGAATTCTAGAGCTGGAAGGGATCTCAGACATCACCCTGTGCAACCCCTTCATTTGATAATCTTGTCACCTTGCTCCAAGCCCTCCATACAAGGATGCAGGCCCCTGCTACGTGAAATGGCTGTGGGCACTCAAGGAAGACATGATAAATTAAAGGTGCTTTCTTTTTAATGTTACGGCCAAAGGGCTGCAGAGAGCTGTGTTTTCCATTGCCTGACATTTTACTTGTGGTGGGCATGTAGCTGGGAGTTCTATAAATAAAGGGCAGTGAGGAAACTGAAGATACTGAGCAGGGTTGGGAGAAGAATACACTGTGTGGAAGACATGGCTGGAAGTCGTATGCAGCTAGAATATGACTTGTTATTTTTGCTCTACTCAAGTTATTGATGGATGAGGGATAAAGGATAAGATAAAGGCTGGAGCAGGTAGGAAGGAGAATGGACAGTTGCCAAGTCCAGCCTAGACTGATAACTACTGTTCTTAGATCCAGTAAACTGAGGTGGGTTGACCACTTGAAAATGTCTTCATGACCTCTTTGCACCCAGTTTTCTTTCTAAAAAATATTCAAAAACTTTGACTCCAGATCAACATTTCAAATATTATACATTTTAATAATTTTCCCATTGAACTTCTATAGGTCTCATAATCACTTATGAGTCTGAAATCTAGCCTGCTTCAGAGAATATACCAACTTTACAATTAAATCAGGTTTTTCTTAGTTTGCTAACTTGCCCTCTAATAGACTACCCACCCTCTATATACTAAAGTACCACTAACCTAAATTTACTGTTTGCACTTGATGTTGACTGAAGAATGTTAAATAGGAAAGAGTTACTAGAATTGAGTGAGGTAAAACAAATTCTTAAAATTCAGTATTAAGCATTGTGACACCTAAAAACGTATTACCATTTCCCATCTTGGAAATGATTGCACTGATTGTTTCTCTCTCACATTGACCTCTTCATGTAAAACTCGGACTCTCCTTTCATTCCTGGTTCTTGTGTATATCTCCTTCTTTCATCATCACACTCTTTCTGTCTTGGGCTGATTTTTCCTACGCTAATGAAGAATCGTTCTATTCTGTCTTTGTATTGCCCTCTCGCCAAGATCACACACTGATGGGCTCATCACCTACACAGATATCTAACAATATTCCTAAACAAGAAGCCATGGCCTTTTATTATACTACTCCCTAATTATACAAAAATAGCACAATGTATTCTTATACTAATTTCTTTTCCTTTCTGATCATTTAAGTCTTATTTGAGCAACCATAGAAAGCATATGGGGTTTCCATGGTGGCTCAGACAATAAAGAATCTGTCTGCAATACAGAAGACCCAGGTTCAGTCCCTGGGTCAGTAAGATCCCCTGAAAAAGGTAAGGGCTACCCACTTCAATATTCTTGCCTGGAGAATCCCATGGAGAGAGGAGCCTGGAGGGCTACAGTCCATGGGGTCACAAAGAGTTAGACATGACTGAGCGACTAACCCTTTCACTAACTTTTTCAGAAAGTATATAAGGTGGGGAAAAAAGGGGAACCTTCACAATGCATTGCATGAACATAAAATCTAGTTGTGAAAATATGTAGCAGATAGAATAAACAGAGAGAAAGAGAGAGAGAGATAATGCTGATAACTAGCTGGGAAACAGAAAACAACCAAGCCGTTGGTTATAATCAATTAAGCACGAGGTACTGTACAATGATATAAATATATGAATGTTCAGAGAGTAAAGAATTCGGCATTCAGAGGCTGAGTTGGTAGAATTTTCTGGGTAGTTTCAGTGCATAGTCATGGAACATGGACATGGATAACAGTTGTTTTTAGATCCAATGAACTGAGGCAGGTTGACTTTGAAATTAATTAACCTAAGCTTTTGAGCTCTTCACTTGCATGGATCCTTGGTACTGGTAGGGGCTCTGACAACATGCTTATATGGTCCTATATTTGCATTTATGATCAAAAGTTATAAAAGTAGTTTAGTTGATTTAACCGCACTTGGTAAAACTCCTGCCCATTTTCCTTCCAGTTTCCTCTGCATGTCCCTCCCTCTTTATCAAGTGGTATTACAGCAGTCATATCCTGTGTGGGGATCTTACTCAGGGAAAGTTTAGTTGGTGATACATTAATTTCAGTTTAATGGATTACGTTTGTGTGTTTCACAGCCACTTTTTCAGAATTTCCAGATAGAATTCAGTACATTAGGTAAATTTTAATTTCAGATAATGAATAGATAATTCAGTTGTAAGTATGTCCAAAAAATCATCCATTCATATGAATTACAAGTTTCACTGGCCAACCCCTATTTTCCTTTGCTAAGTCTTACTGTAGCACACTTGCGTGTTTGGTTTCTGCTATTCATCCTGGTGGCGAATGGCCACCAGGTGTGCGTATCATGCACTCTGCCTACTCCCCACTCATCAAGTCCCAAAGGCGTGGGTTCAGAGGTCATATATCAAAATGGTCATGGTCAGTGCTGCCCTGGCACTGGAAGAATACCTGTCTGTGGTGGAAGAGAAGCAAGGTTCAGAATCTCCTACATCAGAAGCTATATTGTGAAAACATGTTCTCAAATTTACAGCTCATAAATTAAAAAAGAAAAAGAATCTCACAGAAGTTTCCCCAAATTTGACAACAGTGCTAATAGTTCACATGCTTTTATCAACAATGAACTGTGATCCTGAAAATAACTCTTCTAAACTACCAATATAGAAAAAAAAATCAGATATACTATAAGGGAGATTTTATTATCTTTTCATTGTATAATAAATGATAATCATTAAAATATTATAGTTCTATGAAGAGCTAAAGAATACACGACCATAAATTGGAGGGGAAAAAGATTTTAGAGATGGACCAGGTAGTCAATTGATACAATTATTATTTTTCATGTATTTGTGATGATTACTCTATTTAACTGCTTTAAAAATGATATTTTAGTGCGTTTTCTCATTCTGAGCAAATATATGTGCATTCTTAATTTTGCTTCCTTCTTAAAGAGGATTCTCAAAATTGTAAAAGCTTTAGACTTGGTGTAATGGCTTGAGCATCATCCAAAGATTCATAGAGTTATTTTCATACTGTGTTTGGTATGTTTTGTAAATCTTGATTCTTTTCCTTAAAAAAACAAAAAACAAAAAAAACTATGATTTTGATTTACTTATCACCTACAGTGGGCTTCCCTGGTTGCTCAGCTGGTAAAGAATCTTCCTGCAATGCAGGAGATTCCAGTTAGATTCCTGGGTTGGGATGATCCCCTGAAGAAGGCATGGACTACCCACTCCAGTATTCATGGGCTTCCCTGGTGGCTCAGAAGGTAAAGAATTTTCCTGGAATGTGGGTGACCTGGGTTTGATACCTGGGTTGGGAAGATCTCTTGGAGGAGAGCATGGCAACCCATTCTAGTATTCTTGCCTGGAGAATCCCCATGGACAGAGGAGCCTGGCAGACTACAATCTGTGGGGTCACAAAGAGTCAGACATGACTGAGTGACTAAGTACATCACCTACTGTGGCTCAATAGTTGGGAATTAACTGTGGTATCAGATTGCCTGTATCCAATTCAAACTTTTTCCTCTTTTTACCTCTATGAACTTAGGCGAATTGCTTGGCTCACCTGTGCCTCAGTAGAATAAATAAGATTATTGTTAGCGCTAAGTGAGATAGTTGTGATAAAAAAAAAACTTAGAAAAATAACTGATGCATGAAGTCTTAATAAATTGTGAACAATATTAGTACCATTATTATCAGTGTTATGATTAGACCAAAAATTCACCCCATGTAATTTATTAAAAAGCAGTTGGTACAAATGGGAGTATATTAGACTCACAGTCTCATGGACCACTTAAGTTATTTCATGAGAGTATCTGCATAAAGATACACAGGTTTTAACAATGCAACTCAAAGAAAGATGGGTGACCACAAGTGTCCCTTACTGTGCAGCCCCAAATGAGAACCATCCACAGACTCATAGGGTTATCTTCATATTGTATTTGGTTTGTCTTCTAGATTTGAGGTTCTCTTCAATCACAGAAAAAAAGAGCATCTGTGGTTTTTTAATCAGTTATCAACTACTTATTCTCACAAGGCAGAAACTCTGTAAAGGAGATTTTCTTCTCAGTGTAAAAGAAGAAAAAATATCATAACATATGAGTCTCTCCTTTAGACTGTCAAAGTGATTCAGAATAAAATTATACCACTTAAAGTCACATTTGCTCAAGTCCCACTCACACCACATAATAATCAATGTGCTTTTCACCAGGAGAAAGCAGAAACTGGCCATCAGTCTGGATGGTCTTGGGGCAGTTATGTCTGCCTCAGTGGGAAACTCAAATACTTGCTGACCTTGAACAACTGCTCATGAAGTTCTATGACATCCATTAATTCAGTGTAATAATTTCATGAATTTCAAAATAGATTCAAGTGCATGTTTGAAGCAAAGGAAAAGTGGTCAGTTTACATATACAGAAATAATCATACATTAATATAAACAGGATAGGTTTGTGTGAGATGACACAAACTGAATGTTAAGAACTGAATGGTTTCATCTCCTTAAAATGTGTATGTTGAAGCCTTAGCCTCCAATATGATACAGATGGCACTAGATGAAATCACATGAGAAGAGCCTCACTCAGTGGAATTAGTGTCCTCAGAAGTTGACAGAGAAAGACCAGAACTAGCTTGCACTCTATCTCTCTCTCTACTATGTGAAGAAACAGTGAAAAATTATCCATCTGTAAGCCAGGAATAGGGAACCAAATTATCCATTACCTTGATCTTGAACTTTCCAGCCTCTAGTATTGTGAGAAATAGTAATCTGACAAAAATTTCGCTTGGGGGTTTCCGTAATGTCTTATGGGAAACCCCAAATAGAGTTTTTGGTCAACTCAATAAATTCTGTTACTTAAAACATCCAGTTTTGTTATGGCAGTCTGGACTGACTATGACAGTATCTATTGAAGTATATCCTCTATTACTCTATGAAACCTTGTTGTTCTTCATTCACTAAGTTATGTCAGTCTCTGTGACCACATGGATTGCAGCATGCCAGGCTTCCCTGTCCTTCACTATCTCCTGGAGTTTGCTCAAGCTCCTGTCCATTGTATCAATGATGCCATACAACCATCTCATCTTCTATCACTTCCTTCTGTTCCTGCCCTCAATCTTTCCCAGTATAAACGTCTTTTCCAATAAATTGGCTGTTTGCATCAGGTGGCCAAAGTATTGGAGCTCCAGCTTCAGCATCAGTCCTTCCAATGAATATTCAGGACTGATTTTTTTTAGGTTTGACTGGTTTGATCTCCTCGCTGTCCAAGGGACTCTCAAGAGACTTCTTCAGACTCACAGTTTGAAAGCATTAATTCTTTGGCACTCAGCCTTCTTTATGGTCCAACTCTCACATCTATTCATGATTGCTGTAAAAACCATGGCTTTGACTGTATGGACCTTTGTTGGCAAAGTGATGTCTCTGCTTTTTAATATGCTGTCTAGGTTGGTCATAGCTTTTCTTTCAAGGAGCAAGCATCTTTTAATTTCATGGCTGTCTTCACTGTCTGCAGTGATTTTGGAGCCCAAGAAAATAAAGTCTGTCACTGTTTCTACTTTTTCCCCATCTATTTGCCATGAAGTGATGGGACCAGATGCCATGATCTCAGTTTTTTGGATGCTGAGTTTTAAGCCAGCTTTTTCACTCTTTCACCCTCATCAAGAGGCTCTTTAGTTCCTTTTTGCTTCCTGCCATTAGAGTGGTATCATCTGCACATCTGAGATTCTTGACATTTCTCCCTGCAATCTTGATTCCAGCTTGAGCTTCATCCAGGCTGGCATTTTGTTCATTGTACTCTGTATATAAGTTAAATGAGCAGGGTAACAATATACAGCCTCGACCTACTCCTTTCCCAATTTTGAACCAGTCTGTTCTTCCATGTTCAGTTCTAACTGTTGCTTCTTGACCTGTATACAGGTTTCTCAGGAGACAGGTAAGGTGGTCTGATATTCCTGTCTCTAAGAATTTTATGCAGTTTGTTGTGATCCACACAGTCAAAGCCTTTAGCTTAGTCATTGAAGCAGAAGTAGATGTTTTTCTGGAATTTCCTTGCTTTTTCTATGATCCAACTGATGTTGGCAATTTAATCTCTGGTTCCTCTGCCTTTTGTAAAGCCAGCTTGTACATCTGGAAGTTCTTGGTTCACGTACTGTTGTAACCTAGCAAGAACTTTTTTATAATAGTTCACGTAACATGATGGCATTTTTTGTCAAGGTGACTTATGCTAGATTTCCCTGCAGTGTGCTCCCTTCATCATGGTACTCCCACTATGCTCTTTTCCATGGTGAAGCATTTATCCAAGTCACTGAAATGACAGATTCTGTCTCCCCCCTGGTTTCTGAGGTCTGTTGGGTCCCCATTTTTCTGAATCCCTAGTACCTACTATGATGTCTGGCACAAAGTTATGCTTTCGATAATGTTGTTTATGTGAAAGAATGAGATGGGGGTACATATATTTTACTTGCTTAACATTTCACTTGACTACTGTCATATCTGCTGTCTTCCAATAAATGAAAGTGAAAAAGTGAAAGTAAAGTTGCTTAGCCGTGTTCGACTCTTGCGACCCTATGGACTATAACCTATCAGACTCCTCTAACCATGGGATTTTTCAGACAAGAATGCTGGAGCACGTTGCCATTTCCTTCTCTAGGGGATCTTCCCAACCCAAGGATTGAACCTGGGTTTTCTGCATGTTAGGCAGATGCTTTACCATCTGAGGCACCAGCCAATAAATAGTTACATTATAACTGTAGAAGTAATTCACTCTGGACCATACTACTGTTATTTAAAATTCTTGATCTTATCTTGTTATTTATGTATTTGGCTATGCTGGGTCTTCATTGCTGCACAGGCTTTTTCTCCAGTTGTGAAGAGTGAAGGCTACTCTCTCGTTGCAGTGCACAGGCTTTCCATTGTGATGACTTCTCTTGTTGCAGAGCATGGACTCTAGCATACAAAGGCTTCAGCAGTTGCTGCACGTGGGCTCAGTAGCTGTAGCTTCTGAACACTAGAGCACAGACTCAATATACGTGGCAGATGGGCTCAGTTGCTGCATAGCATGTGGGGTCTACCCAGCTCAGGGATTGAACCCTTGTCTTTTGCATTGGCAGGTGAATTCTTCACAGCTGAGCCAAGGGAAGCCCCTTGATCCCATTTTGAAAAAGAACCTCATGCTATGGATTTTGTAGAATGTGTATCTAATACGTACGTATATCAAATAAAGACACAATACATAAGAGGTACAACTAAGCATTGAGCTTGGAAAAACACTAGACAGTCTTGATCTTCACATCTCAGAATATGATTCTAAATTCCCAGTAAAGTTGTAGAGAGTAGAAAGTTATCATGAAAACATATATCCTCCTGAAGTCTGTATTCTTATCAGTGTTTGCCGCCCTGGACCACTGTGATTAGAGAACACGTGTTGAAGAAGCGCAGAGTTCTTTACTGAATTCCAAACGTCATCAGTTCAGGGACAAATGCTTAGCTAAGGCTCACATCTATCATTCTGGTTGGTACATATGGTAATTTTCTCTAAATTGGCTGGTTTTCTCAGGCTACTGTATCATCCTGAGATATTAAGTTTTTAAATTGGCTCTTCCCACCTCTTTTAAAGTTAGATGGCTGATTGCTGTCACATAATTTAATGATCTAGTCCAATCTATACAATGACTGTGTAACATGGGCAAGATAATTGTAGATGAATTGCATGCCATTAATCAGTTGGCTTTTTGTTCTTACATGTTCCATTGCTTATCATTCAAGGAAGAAAATTGTCTTTTGACAGGGGTCCCATTGCAGCCTTTTTACTATCCAATCACATCAAGGCTGAGATTTCAAAAGATAAATGAGAATGATAGAAGTGTTAGGGGGCGAGACTTGGTTAAAAGCCCTGTTTATCTGGGAATAGTTTATACAGAAATTAAAAATTTGCCTCTATTGCTAGAGAATAAGCTGTAGAAGTTTGTTACATGAAAAAATATGAAGTCTAAATATAAAATAGATTTTTTCATTTGAGATCCCCCAGTTTATGTGAAAGACTACACTTCGATATGAAAAGGATGGCACCAAAGCTCTAACTCTTGGTAAGCTCCCTTACTCTTTCACCCCCTAATAAACAGTGGCTATTTTGGCAGTACGAGAAAGAAATGGCACCCCACTCCAGTACTCTAGCCTGGAAAATCCCATGGACAGAGGAGCCTGGTAGGCTACAGTCCATGGGGTCACTAAGAGTCTGACACGACTGAGCGACTTCACTTTCACTTTTCACTTTCCTGCACTGGAGAAGGAAATGGCAGCCCACTCCAATGTTCTTGCCTGGAAAATCCCAGGGACGGTGGAGCCTGGTAGGCTGCCATCTATGGGGTCTCACAGAGTCGGACACAACTGAAGTGACTTAGCAGCAACATTTGGCAGTGGAACTTTATCTTAAGTGATGGCCTAGGCACTCTATTCATTGTTACACTTTACTCTCTCAGAAGTGGGAAGCCTGCCTTTTTAATCATGTGTTCCCACAGCCTAGCTCAATTTATTAGATGCTCAGTTAATATTTCTTCAACTAGACCAGTTTGTTTTTGATCTGGTAAAGCTAACTCTGCAAATAAAGAGTGATTACTAGGGGAATAAATCAATATGAGCCTTCTGGATGGAGAGTCAACACAGTGAGTAAAATAGTGACATTTCCAGCTGTATTAGATGATGTAATTAATAGCTTGAATGCAAAATCAAAAGGCCCCCTTTTGTACTCAACATGTGTCATAGAGTTTTTATTTCATGTTGTTTTATTTAATCTCTAAGGATGACAACGCAAATGAGATTGTAGAATAATCTCTTGTTAAACATATCCATATAGTCATATTTATATACACATATGCATATATGAGCAAGTGTATGTGTTTTCTTTCTTTCTTTTTTTCCTGTTAACTGTAGGCTTTATGAGTTAAATTTCTGATTGAACCACTTGTCGTAAATTACTCCTCTAATGCATCTCAGTGCAGGGATGAGGGAAGGAGATGGACTTTGCTTGTCTTGTAGACAGATTTTCTCGATGTTATACCAGATGTTCTTAAATGTACTCTTTGTTCCTCTTTTTTGACTGTTCCCACTTGTATCCTCTGGGGTAAAGCTGTTTCTGTGGGAACGACTGTCAATCAAGAATGTATGTTTCTTGATAATAACTTGAAGGCAAAGTCAACTGTTGTAAAGAGACTGATGGAGTCTAATAGTCATGGAAGCGAAGTTAAAAATCTAGGGGGAAACATGAAGTTATTTCAGCATTAACATAAAACATTATTTACCTCCATTAAGCAGAGAATATTTGAACAATAATGTCTTACAACTGGCACTTATTTTATTAAAGTGAAATAGTTTTTTAGGAGAAACAATAACCTAAATATATATATATTTTTTCCTCCAAGTATTTTCTAGCTGCATCTTCACCTCAGAAATCTTTGCATATTCATAACTCCTCTTTCTTTATCTTAAAACCTTCATTTTAGTCTAAGCTATAAGATGGCGCCCCTTGATGAAAAGCAGATGGTTTTTTGTTGTTGCTTTTTCTTTTTAAGAGCATTTGGATTTTTTCAGTACAATGTAGAATGCTAACTCTTTTTAATAAGCAAAAACATAGCCATGGCACTTCAGTGAAAACGGGGCAGAGGGGCTGGCAGCCATAGAAGCGGAGCTTCATCAAACACCAGGACATGCGGATGTGCAAGAATGAATGATCAGAAGTGGGTTTTAAATCAATTTTATCTTCACCATTTTAACATTGAGAAGAGTTGTTAGTTGTAAACCAATTGTTATGCAACTTAATGAACTAATTAGGAAAATCGGTTGCAATAATAGTATTGGTACAAACTGATCTGAATATAAAAAGTAGAATTAGAATTCTAATACAAAACTTTTCTAGCTAGAAAGGCTACATAATATTGTTGATAGGATCTGCTCTTTGTAAAATTAATCATAGATAGTTCTTCATTTACTGCATTTGATTTTTATAGTCCGTTCCTCTGTTATAGTGCTGTATCACACTTCTACTTATGATTTTTCTGTTTGTATATGTCTTGCAGTCTGCCAGTATGGTCTAGTTCATTTCTTAACAATGTTGTGTAAGCTGGCTTTATTAGTATGTTTCCTGTTCCTTTGCTTCATTTAGTGAAGGAATGACTGTCATTCAGAGGTATAAAATATCAAGACCTCTGACCAAAGACCGCACTTGGGTTGACAAGAATGCCACATCTGCCTGGTTAAATCCTAAACAGAGCTGGAGAGTACTGGAACAGATTCACAAATAACGGAGAAAAGCCATGTGAATTTTGCTTAGGCCATTTTTCACGTGAAATTTTCCAAAGATGGAATTATAAACTCCAGAAGACATATGCCAGTTGTCACTGCTATCTTTTGTTCCCTAGGTTGTGCATTTTAATATGAATGAAATATTTTCCTCAGAGGTAACTGGGTAATTCTTTTGATAGTTACATAATTTTATATCTCAGTGATGAAATATTTATGTATGCAATTCAAGTTATCGGTTATAAAGGGAAACTATTTAACCGTAGTGAACTAATGGTACATGGGGAAAATGAGTGTCAAAAGGAAATTTATTATATCTTCCAAATACTGCTTTCTGCGGTAAAATACAATTGTGTGATTGTGAAGTAGCATTGTTTATTTTTCCAGTCAAAAAGTCACTGTCAAAAGTATGTTTGGGGAGGGAAAAAAATGGCCTTAAAACAAATGTATCACAGGGAATATCTAAGTTGTTAAAAAAAAAAAAAAACCTAGGGCAGCATGTTAAAAATGAACATTTCCAATACAATTTGTCACCCATGCATAAATCTTGCTGACATTTTCAGTCACTTTAATAGCTTGCCCATTTTATAAATCAGTATGAACTTGCACAGTTGCAAAAAGTGTGTATTTTGAACATCTCATTTGCATACTTTACCAAAAGCCAATGAGGCAGTGGGCGCAGCACTGGTGATCACAATACGTGTTTGGGAGAGGCAGAGGAATCAGTAATGGCTTTGCCTTTAGGGATTGCTGTACTCCATAGGGGACGAAAATGAGAAATATTTTTCAAACAGCAGGGGTAAAGGTTTTAAAACTAGAAACACATGGAGTGATAAAGATGTTAGTGCCACAGGGCGCATAGCAGGAAAAATTTACAATGTAAAAACTGTAATTTCAGCATTAGGAAGTAATAATCGTGTTTCATCATTGTTATTAAAGCATGACCCTTAAAGTCACATAAATTAGATATAAGTTTCAAGAGAAGTTTATTAATCTTTAGCAGGAAAATATTAGGAAAGTTTATTATCAGATAAGATTTTCAGGGGGAGACACGTTCTTTTGATTGTGTGTGTGTGCGCGTGCATGTGTGCACGTGTGACTTCTCAAGGAAGTCTGTATAATTTCAAAGGGTAAATAAAACTTTGCCCCCTACTAGTGGGTATAAATAATGACTTCTGACAGTTAGCTTTTATTCTTTTAAATTAGCAACTGAAGTTAACATAATACACAAAGAAGGGGGATTAACTGATCTGTAATATTCTACTTGTCCAGAATAAAATGGGAGCTAAAGCTTTTAATACAGAATGTTGCTTAGATGACATTGATGGTGAACTCATGTTGCTAGCATAATTATTAAATTGTTAAAAGATTTAGGCTTCTTAGAATATTGAAAAATTTGTAACTAAATAATGAGGTTTTATTACTAGATCTGTGACAAAATTAGTGAAAAATTATACTCTAGAGAAAAGCAAGAGTCGATAATTATCAATGGGCATTATAGAACTATTTATGTAAAGAAGGTAAATTATTGATGGTGGATATATTAATTTGGAATGGAGTATCTAGATTATGGATGGAATATTATTTTTATCAGTTATGACTTACCTCAGAAGTCAGGTTTTAGAAGTTGTGAATGAAACCTCTTTGTTTGCATAATTATTTAGGTAGAACTCAAATCTTGCCAAGTTAAGGGGAAAAAAACTTTCTCCTTGTTCATTTTTTTTTCTAATAATCTGTTTTAACATTTATGGAATACAATGATGACTTGTAAAACACAAATTTTATAAAACATAGTTGTAGGACAGAAACACTCCTCAAATGTTATAAACAGAGATAAAACAAACTTGTGTTAGTGCAATATCAGAAACACATTTTTGCATACAAGTAAAAATTGTTATAGAATATATTAGAAAATATAAACAAGCACAAAATATAACTTTTCTACAAACATAGCCACTTTTTAACATTCTCATATGTACTATTCCAAAATTTTTTAAGAATATGTATTTAGCCATATTATTTTATTTTGTATACATTATTATAGAAATATACTTTTTAAATATATAAGACTGTTATTATTTTGGCACAAACAATAAATGTGTTATCACTTAGCAAAGTGTGCCTAAGTAGAAAGCATATAGACTTTGATAGAATGATAATTGAAGATCATTAAAATGAGATTAATTAAGTGCAAAGCACTTCCAATAAGATATTAAGCTTGTGTACTATGCCCCATCTGAAAAATATCTGCTACTAATTTATTTAATAGCACTTTCTCATTCATACATATTGCTTATATTGTTCCGAGTATTTTAGATGTTTTGTGATATTTTCAAATGCTTTCAGGTAGATAAAGTGATATTTATCCTCTTTCAAAAGAAGTAGTCGTCCATAACAGTAAGTTGACTGATAGTCTGTATTCCATTGCAGAGTCATGAAGTAAATAATTTTCATTGCATTTGTTAATTTGCTGCAGGACAACCAAAAAGAGTCAGTGATAGGAAATTAATGAGAAACAAGATGAAGAAACTACAAGGACCACGAAAATAACCATTCATTCCTGAGTGGGACTGAGTTGCAAACTATATGCAGAGGGAAAGGACTTGGTATAGTCTGTGTTATACTTAACACAGGGTGAGATAGGAAAAATAGGAAGGAAAAGAGTCAGTGAATTGAACTAATGACGATGCTGCAATGCTAAGTCACTGGGAAAAATAAACCACAATTAAACCAGCATATGAAGAGCCCTGGCAGGCTGTAAATGACTAAGGTACAGTTTATTCAGACTTTGGTTCATCTTTAAGGCAGGTAGAATTTGAAAATGAATAGAAATAATGAAGAATGCTTTCTGTGCTTCAAGAATGAGATTGCTTTCCTTTGAGAAATCTTTTATGTTTTTCTGTCATCAACTATCTCTGTTCTATTTAATATGTATCATAGTAATGTTATGTCAATGAGATGTTTATTCAGCAAAAGAGTGACATCTTAAGTTTGGGTTATTTCCATGAGGAGATTCACATTGCAAAATTTATATGTCAATATGAAAAAAAGAAAGTGAAAGTGAAAGTCACTCAGTCCTGTCCAAATCTTTGTGACCCCATGGACTCTACAGTCCATGGAATTCTCTGGCCAAAAGAGTGGGTAGCCTTTTCCTTCTCCAGGGGATCTTCCTAACTCAGGGATCACAGCCAGGTCTCCCTCATTGCAGGCGGATTCTTTACCAGGAGAGCCATAAGGGAAGCCCAAGAGTACTAAAGTGGGTAGTTTATTCCTTCTCCAGTGGATCTTCCCAACCCTGGAATAGAACTGGAGTCTCCTGCATTGCAGGCAGATTCTTTACCAACTGAGCTATCAGGGAAGCTCCTCATATCAATATACTCACTCTATAAAATGAGAGCTGTTCTAATACGTTAGTCAGCATTTGTTAGGTCATGTTGCATTAACAAATCACTATCAACTTTATACAAACATTTATTTCTTACCATATTAAGTAAGTAAGTGTTAATCGCTCAGTAGTGCCCAACTCTTTGTGACCCCATGGACTGCAGCCCACCAGGCTCCTCTGTCCATGAGATTTTCCAGGCAAGGATACTGGAATGGGTTGCCATTTTCTCCTCCAGGGGATCTTCTCAACCCAGGGATTGAACCCAGGACTCCTAAATATGACCCTTAAGTCCTTCTGTCTAATCACCTCATGTTTTATTAATCAGAGAAAGTCACAGAGTAAGCCTGATATCCATGCCATATCCATGTAGCAAACCACAAGAATATTCTACAGACAGCTAGAATGGGTTGCAATGTATAACCCTTTTATGGGGAATACAGGATAATTTTGCACAATAATAAAATTTGTTATATTTGTAAATACGATAAGTTAAGCTTTGAAATGAGTGTCTAATTGCAAAGTTTTTCTCTTCAGTTAGATTTTACAAATACAGTTTTTAATTTTTCCACACTGGCTTTTTAGATTTTTGATTATTTTGATTACTTTTGCTCTTGTTGGCTATGCTTTTAGTGTCATATCCAAAAAAATCATTGCCGGTATAGTTTTATTCTAACCATGAGATTGAGTGGAACATGGAGGATACAGGAGAGTTGAGGAGATTGAAAGAAATGTTGATAATTTTATTGACAAAATGATTGGATAAGAGAAATCAAAAGAAATCACCAAAGAGGTGGGAAGCCCCCTTTTGCTCACTGTCCTGTAAAAAGCGGAGTTGTATTAACAACTAATGTTAGTATTACATTATCTGTAATGCCACCTGTTGGTTGTTCAGGATAATCTGCACTCTTTCTTCCATGCTTTGCCCCAGGAATGGAACTGCCCAGTCACACAACTGAATTTTCAGCCTCCTCTTTAGTTAAACAGGCCACATGATGCTGTGACTCTCTAGGATGGAATACTTATAGGTGCAATGCCTGCCACTATCATATCTTTTTCCGTAAAAATTCCTTTGCATTCTGATTCTTGCTTTCCCTTCTCCCTTCCCTGGAGATGGAAAGAGATGATTATTCTGTCTTTGAAAGCCACCTGTTACAGATGGAAGAGCCACTGTAGGCAGTGTCTGCGAATGTGGCAGAGCCTCTCCCATTCCTCAATTCTATCAAGAATGCCTGCCCTGCACTGTTACAGGAAAAGGAAAGAAAATGTTACTGTGTTTGAGCCACTATTATGGGATCTACTTATTATAAGAGTTTACTTTTCCACTCATTTGAAAAGACCCTGATGCTGGGAAAGATTGAGGGCAGGAGGAGAAGGGGACAACAGAGGATGAGATGGTTGGGTGGCATCACCTATTCAATGGACATGAGTTTGGGTAAACTCTGGGAGTTGGTGATGGACAGGGAGGCCTGGCGTGCTGTGATCCATGGGGTCGCAAAGAGCTGGACACTACTATGCAACTGAACTGAACTGAACTGAATATACTCTTCTAATACATTTTCTTCTTAGTGTTATTTTCTGTGAATTTGCCTTTTGTTTCTTCTCTGCTCCAAAATCTTCAGGTGGGTTCCTATTGCTTAGAGAATAATGTTAAAATTCTTTAGTGAATCTTTGAAAGTCCTTACCAAATGTTCTACATTTCTGCCACTTTACGATTACACATTCTGTAAATAAAAAATGCTTGTTGAGTTTCTCTAATACTACACATTTTTTAGCTTCTATGACTTTGATTATTCTATTCTCCTTTCCAGTAAAGCACCTCAGTGTTTTGAAAAATTATTGATTTTTTAACTCTGCCATCTCCTGCATATGTTGTTCTCTCAAAACAAATATTAAAAATTATTTGCTGCCACAATTAAAAAAATAATATTTATTAGCACATGCCCTATATCATAGAGATTGCTTTAATTTTTCTGCATAAAGTCATCTACTCCTAAAAAAAAAGACTGTTTCCTCTTCAACTGTATATTCTTAACACTGTGTCTGGTTTTAAAGTGCTCGTTTCTTTTAATGTGAAAAACTATCAAGAAAGTCGACCCAGGAATTAATGAAAATTGATTGGTGGATTCTATACAATTCATTGGTGATACTTTGTCCCAGAGATTCAGTTAAAGTTCTAAGGGATATAATCAGAAAAAAAATGATTCATATTGCTTATAAACAATGAAAATGATCATTAATTATAATACGATGAATTCAAATATTTTCTTAAATTTTGAAAGACTAGGTGCTGCTAAAAAGAGATGTTGCTTTTATACAATTAAATGTCTTCTGTTTTCAAGAACTTCATCTAACTTTCAAGCAATGGATACCATGTTTTCATACAAAAGGGAACATATCAATACTGAAAGTGGAGGTCTCCATCAGTGAAAGGCAAAATTTATGTATTAAATATTGGTCTCTCTATTGACACATAAAATTTCAACTTTTGCAGCTCAAGTCAATTATTTCAGTGATTTTTTTCAGTTCATATGTGGTCATGAAATATTTTCACATAGAATTTATCTAAAATTTTTATCTGTGATCCAAGTCATCTTATGATTAGTTAAGGATATTACTTCTTTTAAAAAATAACTTAAGTAATTATTTTATAATTTCTTTGGGTTTTTAATATCTCACTTTGGCTTTTAAGGTTTTTTAGGACAAAATTTTCCCATGTAATGACTCATAAAATAGACAATGAAATATATTAGAAAAAGGGATCATCTTACTGACTTTTCTATAATGCATTTGCAGTTATAAAATGACAAAAAAAGAATGAGCTATAAGTCTTGTGAAAAACCTGGATTACTTTTAACAGAAGGGTTTTTATTATACGTAAATTTTACTAAAAACTGAAGTTCCAATACTCAACTCTCAGTTTTTTTATTTTTCAATTTATGTACTTATTTTTTTCAAGTGTAGTTGATTTATAATGTTTTGGTTTCACATGCACAGCAAAGTGATATGTATATACATATACATATATATTCTTTTTCAGATTCTTTTCCCTATAGATTATTGCAAAATATCAAGTATAGTTATCTGTGCTATATACCAAGTCCTTGTTGGTTATCTATTTTATATATATTAATCCCAAACTCTTAATTTCTTTCTCTAACCCCTTCTTGCTTTAGTAGCCATAAGTTTGTTATCTATGTCTATGGTCTGTTTCTGTTTTGTATATAAGTTCATCTGTATCATTCTTTTTAAGATTCCATATATAAGTGATATCATATGATATTTATCTTCTTCTGTCTGGCTTACTTCACTTAGTCAATTTTTTTGATAGTAAGCTAACATAGCATCTACTGTAGGATATTAAGATAAGGTAGAAATCATGTAATGACTCTGGTTATCCAGGGAAATAACATAGTAGAAACAAATTGGTAATTTTTTGAAATTGAGACAAGGTTTTCAAACTAGAAGTTAAATATGACAATGACAAAGTTCTCTGACTCTTAAGTTAAACCTGGGATAAAATATCACAGATCTCAAAGGTTATGAGACTCAGTCACAAGTTGTCCATATGAACTTGAACTTTCAATACTGATGTTGATAATGTTCTATTACTTTTGGTAAGATTTCTAAATAAAGGCAGAACACTCTCTAGTAAATTTTACATGAGTAATTCTGGACTATTTTATTAAACAGAGATGACAAAGACCTTGGACTTTATGGCTCATCTAAGAATCTATAGATGATCTTCTTGATGTGAAGCATGTATTGGCTTCATGGAAAGAGATGTAAACAGGAGGAAAATTATTTTTTTAGGAGGAAAATCTGTATTCTTTGGATCCATCATTAGCATATATATTTTACTGGTATTTCTGAAACCAAACTATGTTATCCAATCTTGGTTTAATTGATTAATTAACTGATTCATTAAAAATTAATCAATGTATGTCAATAATTGTCTTAGGTATTAAGGATAAAACATATACAAATATTTAGTACCTTTAAAAGATCTCAGGAGGAATGTAATGCTCTATAAGCATCTTCAAAGGAAATATGTCACATTTAAATTAAAATTATTAAATTAATTAACACAGAGATTAATTCAAAGGGTCAGGCAGAGTTTAGGTAATCCAAACTCTGCAAAGGCATTGGTGGCTCTGCCACCCTTAGTCCTTAAAGAGAGGAGAGAAAAGTGAAAGTGGCTCAGTAGTGTCTGATGCTTTGTGACCCCATGGACTGTAGCCTGCCAGGCTCCTCTGTCCATGGAATTCTCCAGGCCAGAATACTGGAGTAGATAGCCTTTCCCTTCTCTAGGGGATTTTCCCAACCCAGGGATTGAATCCAGGTCTCCCTCATTGCTGGCAGATTCTTTACAGTCTGAGCCACCAGGGAAGCTCATGAGAGGAGAGAGTGGTTGCCAAATTTAAAGACAGAGAAAGGGCTATTCTGGAGGTACACAGCTTTCAGGTGCCAAAATATACCAGGACTCTTGACGCTGTGAAGCACTTTTCATGCACTTCCCTCTGCCACTCAACCTCTAAGACCCAGCAGTTAAAGGTAACCAGAAGCCAGAGGGAAAGGACCACATTCACGTCTTTAAGATCAGCCCCAGAGGGCAAAGACAGGTGGAGTAACAATGGGAAAAAAGACATCCAACACAATGATTATATCCAACTCACAGAGGAGGAAACTAGAAATGTCATACCTGGTAAATGGCAGAGCCAAAATGCCAAGTTTGCCTGATTCCAAAGCTTTTTCTGTCTTGCAGCAATGTTGGAAAAATGCCTTCAGCTCTCAAGACACTGGCAGTTTTGTAAAGAAGAGGCTAAACTGCAGAGAAAAGAACAATGCATGTATCATCAGTATGTATGTCAGGTGGGTTTCACAGCCCTTGGCCATGGCTTTCCTTTGTACTCTATTAAAGATGAAGGACAAAGGGTATCTCCTCACCACCGCCCCTCCTGACCTTGAACGTGGAGTAGCTCCTCTAGGCTCTCCTGCACCCTTGAGGCCACCAATCCTTGGACGTGAGGTTTCCAAGGCAACCATTCAATATGACAGTAATCCAAGTAATCCAAGTCTATGCCCCAACCAGTAATGCTGAAGAAGCTGAACGGTTCTGTGAAGACCTACAAGACCTTTTAGAACTAACACCCCAAAAAGATGTCCTTTTCATTATAGGGGACTGTAATGCAAAAGTAGGACGTCAAGAAACACCTGGAAAAACAAGCAAATTTGGCCTTGGAATACAGAATGAAGTAGGGCAAAGGCTAATAGAGTTTTTCCAAGAGAATGCACTGGTCATAGCAACACCCTCTTCCAACAACACAATAGAAGACTCTACACATGGACATCACCAGATGGTCAACACTGAAATCAGATTTATTATAATCATTGCAGCCAAAGATAGAGAAGCTCATACAGTCAGCAAAAGCAAGACTGGGAGCTGACAGTAGCTCAGATCATGAGCTCCTTATTGCCAAATTCAGACTTGAATTGAAGAAAGTAGGGAAAACCACTAGACCATTCAGGTATGACCTAAATCAAATCCCTTATGATTATACAGTGGAAGTGAGAAATAGATTTAAGGGCCTAAATCTGATAGATAGAGTGCCTGATGAACTATGGACTGAGGTTCATGACATTGTACAGGAGACAGGGATCAAGACCATCCCCATGGAAAAGAAATGCAAAAAAGCAAAATGGCTGTCTGGGGAGGCCTTACAAATAGCTGTGAAAAGAAGAGAAGCAAAAAGCAAAGGAGAAAAGGAAAGATATAAGCATCTGAATGCAGAGTTCCAAAGAATAGCAAGCAGAGATGAGAAAGCCTTCTTCAGCGATCAATGCAAAGAAATAGAGGAAAAGAACAGAATGGGAAAGACTAGAGATCTCTTCAAGAAAATTAGAGATACCAAGGGAATATTTCATGCAAAGACGGGCTTGATAAAGGACAGAAATGGTATGGACCTAAGAGAAGCAGAAGATGTTAAGAAGAGGTGGCAAGAATACACAGAAGAACAGTACAAAAAAGATCTTCATGACCAAGATAATCACAATGGTATGATCAGTCACCTAGAGCCAGACATCCTGGAATGTGAAGTTAAGTGGGCCTTAGAAAGCATCACTACGAACAAAGCTAGTGGAGGTGATGGAATTCCAGTTGAGCTCTTTCAAATCCTGAAAGATGATGCTGTGAAAGTGCTGCACTCAATATGCCAGCACATTTGGAAAACTCAACAGTGGGCATAGGACTGGAAAATGTCAGTTTTCATTCCAATCCCAAAGAAAGGCAATGCCAAAGAATGCTCAAACTACCACACAATTGCACTCATCTCACATGCTAGTAAAGTAATGCTCAAAATTCTCCAAGCCAGGATTTAGCAATACATGAACCATGAACTCCCTGATGTTCAAGCTGGTTTTAGAAAAGTCAGAGGAACCAGAGATCAAATTGCCAACATCTGCTGGATCATCGAGAAAGCAAGAGAGTTCCAGAAAAACATCTACTACTGCTTTATTGGCTATGCCAAAGCCTTTGACTGTGTGGATCACAATAAACTGTGGAAGATTCTGAGAGAGATGGGAATACCAGACCACCTGACCTGCCTCTTGAGAAACCTGTATGCAGGTCAGGAAGCAACAGTTAGAACTGAACATGGAACAACAGACTGGTTCCAAATAGGAAAAGGAGTACGTCAAGGCTGTATATTGTCACCCTGCTTATTTAACTTCTATGCAGAGTACATCATGAGAAATGCTGGACTGGAAGAAACACAAGCTGGAATCAAGATTGCTGGGAGAAATATCAATAACCTCAGATATGCAGATAATACCACCCTTAAGGCAGAAAGTGAAGAGGAACTAAAAAGCCTCGATGAAAGTGAAAGTGGAGAGTGAAAAAGTTGGCATAAAACTCAACATTCAGAAAATGAAGATCATGGCATCCAGTCCCATCACTTCATGGGAAATAGATGGGGAAACAGTGGAAACAGTGTCAGACTTTATGTTTTGGCTCCAAAATCACTGCAGATGGTGATTGCAGCCATGAAATTAAAAGATGCTTACTCCTTGGAAGGAAAGTTATGACCAAACTAGATAGCATATTCAAAAGCAGAGACATTACTTTGCCAACAAAGGTCCATCTAGTCAAGGCTATGGTTTTTCCTGTGGTCATGTATGGATGTGAGAGTTGGACTGTGAAGAAAGCTGACTGCTGAAGAATTGATGCTTTTGAACTGTGGTGTTGGAGAAGACTCTTGAGAGTCCCTTGGACTGCAAGGAGATCCAACCAGTCCATTCTAAAGGAGATCAGCCCTGGGTGTTCTTTGGAAGGAATGATGTTATAGCTGAAACTCCAGTACTTTGGCCACCTCATGCAAAGAGTTGACTCATTGGAAAAGACTTTGATGCTGGGAGCAATTGGGGGCAGGAGGAAAAGGGGATGACAGAGGATGAGATGGCTGGATGGCATCACCAACTTGATGGATGTGAATTTGAGTGAACACCAGGAGATGGTGATGGACAAGGAGGCCAGCATGCTGGGATTCATGGGGTCGCAAAGAGTAGGACACAACTGAGTGACTGAACTGAACTGAAAGATGAAGGAGGAACCATCAATTCCTTTAATCTGTGAATGAGTTTAGAATTGGGCCTCTGTCCCGGTGAGAATTTTGACATCCTTGAGGAGTATCACTTTAATGTTGAAGCTATTTATTTCATTGGTTGGTTGAAAGAGCAAATCAGACTTCATGGTCCCATACCTTCTCTTACTGCTACCTTTGTCCTGAAGCGTAGTTTTTGTTTGTTTGTTTGTTTGGCATTTGGGGAAAATTGGTGGAGGTTGCTAATACTTTTGGAGAAGGAAAAGGCAACCCACTCCATTATTCTTGCCTGGAGAATCCCATGGACAGAGGAGCTTGGTGGGCTACAGTCCACGGGTCACAAAGAGTCAGACACGACTGAGCGAGTTCACTTTCACTACCAATACTTTAACGTTGGGATCTTTAGAGTGTTGTTTTTTTTATTGTCTCTGAAGATGCAGGTGGTGTGAATTTCATCTCCATTGATGCTTCTATTCCTCTAAATCTAAAATTGTCATAAGAATACAAACTTTGTCAGATGGCAAAATTTTCAATTATCAGAAAGGACTCTAGAGAAAATGAACCTGTTCTTTCCTTGCAGGCCTGCATGTGCGGAAATATTTTGTAAAACTCCAGCGACAGCATCTGAACATTATAAAGGATGCCACTATGCATTCATAAAACCCCTTACATTATACTACGGGATCATTTTCAATCATTGTCACTGTGCTACAAAGGACAGCTTAATAACTCTGGTCTAAACTCTGTGATTCCATATGCTCAGATGCTAATTTGATATAATTGAGTGTGCCCTTTTGTTGCATTCTAC
Source organism: Capra hircus (assembly GCF_001704415.2). NCBI lineage: Eukaryota > Metazoa > Chordata > Mammalia > Artiodactyla > Bovidae > Capra > Capra hircus. The sequence continues at coordinate 86,368,747 of NC_030809.1, read as the reverse complement.
ATTCAGTTTATGTCTAATATGTGAAGATTGTATTTAGTGGTGGTTATCAAGGGTGGAGTAAACCCCACAGGTGCTCCGCCAATGCTCAGGCATCTAAGTCACCTTTTTCATTAGCTGCTTATATTGTTAACGGCTGAGGCAGCTGGTACAGGAACAAGAGTTCTGTAGTTCCTTTACTTGGGACTAGATTCATTTAATCCAGATCTGAATGCTCTATTTCTATGGCACATCTGTTTGGGTGACACAATATATGCATTTTTTTAAACATCTTAAACATTTTTTGAATTTTGTAAGATTTTCTGTAGGAAAATCTGTTTTTGTGTTTATCAATTCTTAGTCTTCTATATGTATCATGTAATTACTAAATCCCCAAATGCAAGATACGTACATGCTTTGTCACCAAAAGTGCAGAGTTTTTAACTTTGTTCATTCCGAATGAGTCTGTCTGTTTTTTGAAAGAGAATTGTACAGTTTCAACTGAATATATGTCTGCGTATATACATGATAATGATAAAACTTAAATCTATTACAAGTGAGATGATCATTGTTTGAATGATTCCCTTTCAAGAATATCACCTAGCACTCGGGTTTTGTATTTGACTTCACAATTTGTCTAATTATTGATTTTTCCTTACAAACATAAGAATGTGTTTTTATTAAGCTTTTCACTTCATTGTAATATTTTTAAAGGGTTGATAATTATTTGTTATATAAATACACATACTCACCCTGCCTGGAAATTTAGGATCCAGTGTTAACACTGTTTCACATAATTTTGAAACATTGAGCTATGATAGATTGTATTACTATTTGAAATTAGTTGCTTATATCTAAACAAAAAGGATCGTTTGGGGGATTTGGTCATGTGACTTATTAATAGTTTAGCCAATTGAATGTGACCAGAATTGGCATCCATTGTGTCTGAGCTGAAGCTTTAAGAACTATTAGGTTATTTCATTTTCTTTCTGCCATGAGAGGGGCCAATCCTGTAATGGAGACAGTTCCTTCTGCCTCTGTGCCTCCTTCACATGGCTCCTTTCATCCTAGATGTTTTTAAGAAAGACAGGTGAAGCAGAGATGATTTCTGAATGAGATGCAATGCAAGCACAGTCTTTCCATTGTTAACCATGTTTAGTTTGTTTTTCTTTACTACAACATACCTAGAAAGAGATAACTGATATAAAAATTGGTGCCTATAGATAGGATGTAGCCATGGCAAAATTCCTAAAATAGGTGGCTTTGGCTTCAGGGCTATAGGTTTGGATGTGCAGAAACTCTTAAAAGAGACTGGAAAAATGAAGGAACTTTGTGAAGTGGTGGTATATTTGATAAATCTGTCTCATGCAATAACTGGAAAGACAGATAATATATTAACAAATTTGCAATTTCTAAAAAATTTTATATTCAGGTATAGCCAAATAACAATGTTGCAATAATTTCAGCTGAACAGTGGGCTCAGTATACATATACATGTATTCATTCTCCCTCATACTCCCTTCCCATCTAGTCTGCCATATGACATTGAATAGAGTTTCACGTGCTAAACAATAGGTCCTTGTTGGTTATTCATTTTAAGTATAGCAGTGTGTACATGTCCATCCCAAACTCCCTAACTATCCCTTAACCCTATCTTTACCCCCAGTAATCGTAACAGTTAACTTGCAATTTTAGATGAAGAGGTTGAAAAACAAAATATGATGAAGTGACTTGGTTGCTTTTAGCAGCATTAAAAAAAATTGTTAAAAGAAAGACATGAGCTTAGAAAACTAAGATATAAGGATAATGAAAGAGATTTGCAGGTTCTGAAGATGGTATGTTTTATTTTCTTCAACCAGTAAATATAAAGTTGAGAAATGCTTTGAATAACCACGATAGGTTTGGCCTAGGGCAAAGATCAAATTAAGAAAGTTGTTGACTTGCTGTAGTTAAACTCCACGTTGTCGTTCAGTCACTAAGCCCTGTCCAACTCTTTGCTATCCCATGAACTGCAGCATGCTGGCTGTATCCCTGTCCTCCAAAATTTCCCAAAGTTTGTTCAAACTCATGTCCATTGAGTCAGTGATGCCACCCAACCATCTCATCCCCTGTTGCCCACTTCTCCTCCTGCCCTCAATCTTTCCCAGCATCAAGGTCTTTTCCAATGTGTTGGCTCTTTGCATCAGGTGGCCAAAGTATTGGAGCTTCAGCTTCAGCATCAGTCCTTCCAATGAGTATTCAAGGTTGATTTCCTTTAGAATTGACTGGTTTAATCTCCTTGCTGTCCAAGGGACTCTCAAGAGTCTTCTCCAGCACCACAATTCAAAAATATCAATTCTTCGGCACTCAGTCTTCTTTATGATCCAGCTCCATAAAGGGATTAAATTTGCTTTCGTAAAATCTATCCATTTGGACAAAGTGGCTTACAGAAAAGACAAAAAACAGCAAATCAACAGGTTCTCTGCTGAAGCTTGATAGTCTCAAGGTATTGACAGTAAAGTCTAGGGAGAAAAAGGTACATTTCATAAGGAATCGTACACATCTTTAGTGGAACATGGAGCTTATTAGGATCATATAATAAATATTCTAGAGGCTGAAAGAACTCCTTGACTGGACCATAATCCAAAATACAGCAAAACATACCAAAACAAAAATGTAAGAATTAAAGAGAACTTGATCTCCCAATCTTCTATGGGCAAGATACACTTGTCAATGCTAGTTAGCCTCTGGAGAGGGTATGCAATTTAATACTTTCTTTAGATGTGTCAAAGGAGGTTGAAAAAGAAAGGGTCTCTTTCTACCGTTTTGAGGTGGAACTGTAACCAAGAGAACCTGGTGATATAATCATGCAGGAGAACTGAGGGCTGATCCTGGACGTTTCCCTATCCCCAGAGTAGGTGAGCACTCAAAATGTTTCTGAAATAATTTTAGGCTTCTTATGTACCAGTTATTTTATGCTTCTCATTCTCCTTTTCTAGCACAATGTTTATTGAGATTAACACATTCCTGTTCTGCTATTAAATAGTTGGTGTGCATGGAGGAAATAACTCGTCTTTGTGGTTCACACAGCTCTAATTTAAGAGAAGTTGCACTTATGATGTAGAGATAAGCATGGACCCTGGACTGGAGTCTAATTTCATGATTGGTTGAGATTTTTTGAGATGTCTTCTTTGGGGTAGAATGTGTTTATTTTGTGTGGAGATAGAAAGGAGTGAATGTTATATAATTTAAAAGGTGAGATATAATAGGTTGTATTATTGTTTCCAGTTATTGGCTTCCCATCATAAGAGATTGAGATATCTTCCTATTGCCATATGAGTGAAGGTGAATGTCCTTGGGTGGCATTTCTTTCACCCATTGATATGAGACACAGCCATATGATTTAATCTGGTCAATGGGATAAAAGCTGAAATGCTGACTCCATATCTGAGTGGATCCATTAAGTGAATCAGACTCTCTCATTTTTTTCTGCTATGGGAACAGTGTGTCTCAGGGTGCAGCTGCTTCTGCAGGCTCAATCCTGTAACGCAGACATGAAAAGCAAAGTAAAGCCATATCTGGCACATAGCCAATATGTAACTGGAGTTAAGCAGTAGATTTTGGTTACTTTAAAGGTGCTGAGCTTCAAAGGGATCACCTTGGAAAAGCTGAGTGTTACGTGAATATTTTAAACTCTTTTTTTTTTTTTCCTTTCCCACTTTTGTTTGACACGAGTGTAAAAGGATAGCAAAGGCATCTGTCACTGAGATATTAAGGAAAACAGCTAGGCATTACCAGCAATAGTTTGGATGCATGATAAGGCCAAGTAATAAAAAAGAGGTCAAAATCAAGATATAGTCAATGGTTTCTTAATTCCACAATATAAGACACATGGGAGAATATTTAAGTGTAGTCCCAAAGCAAAGCTTTCATTCTTTCAACTTTTATACAACACTCACTGCCATCAATATTAATGAACACACCTATTATTGTATTAAAGCGCAACCATTTTCTTGACGAGGGGATGGATTCTCTCACTATCATCTGTTTTCTCCAAAACAGTCTCAGCTAATGTTAAGATACCCTTGCTTTATGAGTTATCCACACAATTCATCTTTGGCATTTCAAAAGCTCATGGATTTTGTGAAGCAGCCTTCTAGTTTCACCTTTTGATAATGTGGCATATAATGAGGTTAGCTCATTTACCATACTGAACTTGACACAAAGGAAACTAGGATAAAATATTGGTGTTCAAATCTAAAGATTCAGATTGTACTATTGCAACATTACACAAGAATGCACATTAGGAAAAATTGTCAGAGGCTTTTAAGGTGTCAGAAAGGGCAAGATCTGCATGGATAAATTATGAGAATTTTTCCCTTTATTCTATTATGCCAAAAAATACTACCACCAGTCTGGTCTCCTGTATTGTTGAGCCTGATCCTTTGAAATAATAAACCCTAAAACTTTCTAAAGCATTTTCCTGTTTATATTGGTTTTATGCTCATATATTTGTTTCTGAGCAGTCTTAATTCATTCACACTTCCATCTCAGGTTTCTGTACATTGTGATACCAGTCCTGTGCTGGACTATTCATCAGTATAATTGTGAAATTTTTACAGAAATTCAATTTTAATGTAAATAATATCATTTCATTGTGCTATTATCTGCTTAGAGAAACAGTATTTTAATATTATTTAGGGGTTTTAATAGTTTTTAATGTTAATAGGAAAATAATTCTTAAGAGATTACTAAAAAGAGAGGTTGTAGGAAGAATTCTATAGTAATGTTGGTACTCATTATTTCTACCAAATAATTACAATGATAAATATCAAATATTTTTATAGCCCTTGTTTTATGCCATGTACAATTCTAAACTCTTTAAGTATGTTAATTCATTTAACTTTAAAACAATACCAAGAAGTAGCTATTTTATAGATATATCTATTTTACAGATGAGGAAATATAGGCGCAGATAAGTTAAGAAACTTAACTGTGGATATACAGCTAATAAGTGGTGGATTTATCAAATTCAGGCAATCTGAACTAGAACCTCTCTTTTAAACTATAATAGGTTCACAAATACCAATGTTAAAATTTTGATTAACATGCAAATATTCTGTTTTATGCTAATGTGCCATAAACCACAAAGCTTTTGAGTTTTGCAGGGAAAAGTTCATTAGTGGGACTTGTTGTTCAGTCCCTAATCTAAGCCTTTTATTTTGGTAGAGATGTTTGCCAAAGTTTGTGTTTACTTTCCATACAATATAGTTTTGCTGCCCTAAGTTATCTTAAATTACTGAGTATTTTTTTTTTATGGGTCTTACTCCCTAAATTAGGCGCTTCTAAAAAGTAGGGAGGATGATTTATTTATCTTGCTGACTCTTCATCATTAGTGCCTGTCTTTGCAGCCTCTCGTAAGTAAAAGACACCTTCTCATTACTTCTGTAGATTCATTTATCTTCAGTTTAAGTCAGCCCTAACATTTGACTTATGGAAATGGAGTGGTCTTCCTGTTATTGTTGCCCAAATATGGACCAATATATGGCACTACAATGCAATCATCCAGTATCTTAGGGCAGGCCCTCTAATCACACGTTTGGCCAAATTATTCTGAAATAGAAACAAAACATTCTACTTTTGGAGTGTATAGAGTGTATTTCTTTTTCTTACAGGTAAGGAATAAACACTTGCAGAAGACTAGAAGAATGGGATTCACTAGAGAAACTATTTTTAAAAATATTATAAAGTGTTTTATTCACTGATGATTAGGGAAGACTGATTGATTTTCATGATTAGGCATTGGATTCCAAACCAGTAATAGCAGTGGCACTTTTGCTGGAGAGATTAATTAAGGCCTGTATAGTAAGAAACAATATGATTGATAAATAACCTATATAGAGCGATTTAAGATAGTAGAAGAAAACAAAAACACAGAAGAGGAAAAGTACAAAACCATCTTCTAGCACATGGAATAAATATCTGAGCTAGGTGCTGAAGGATAGGCAGGAGATTTGGTCTAGACAGGGCCAAATCCTGGGGTAATTTCTTCTTTTCCTTCATGTTGCTGCTGCTGCTGTCACTTCAATTGTGTCCGACTCTGTTGACCCCATAGACAGCAGCCCATCAGGCTTCCCTGTCCCTGGGATTCTCCAGGCAAGAACACTGCAGTGGGTTGCCATTTCCTTCTCCAATGCATGAAAGTGAAAAGTGAAAGTGAAGTTGCTCAGTCGTGTCCGACTCCTAGTGACCCCATGGACTGCAGCCCACCAGGCTCCTCTGTATATGGGATTTTCCAGGCAAGAGTACTGGAGTAGGGTGCCATTGCCTTCTCCCTTTTCCTTTATAGATAGTGAGGAAAAGTCCATGGTGTAGGTAGTGACTGGAAGTATATGATTATATTCCAGAATGGCAGTTAATTTCAAGGATATGTGATAACTTATTTTTGGTAGACAAAAAATAATAAGGTCAAAGGTGAGCCCCAGGGAACTTACTATCTGAAGTTCAAACAGTTGGTATCTGGGCTGTCCATAAAGTAAGAAGGCCTCAATCTTCACTGTGACTCAGATGCAGAAATCCATCATCTAGAGGGAAATGTGCATGAACATAGCTGGGTTCTCTACCTAGTGGGTTGTGAACATTGATTCACAACTCTTCCAACCATTAGAATCATTTGGCAGAAATTTAAAATATCCGGATGGCCAGAATCCAATGCTAGATACGTGAACGTGTAGTTTAATTAACATTCATTAACTAAGGACTTGATCATTAGTTAGGTGTTTTCTTGTTGTTTTGTCTCCTGTTTGTTTATATTTTGGTTTTAGTTTGTTTGGTTCTGTGGTTTAGATTCCTGGTGGTTCTAACGTACAACCAGGATTGTGAGCTTGCGCTTCAAAGTGTGCAGAGCTACTAGGGATTTTGTAGAATCACATATTTTGATTGAGGAGTCTGCCTGAGGCAGAGCCTGGGAGCCTGCATTCCTACCAAGTGCCCAGGTGCTACAGGTGCTGCAGGTTCACACACCACACACAGGCCCATGAGGCTCTTCCCATGATAACACACTTAGACATAGGGTAAAAAAGGTTTCTCTTATTAGAACCAGATAAGTACTTTTGATGAGCTTACATTCCAGAATTAAGGTCTAAAAGTAGAAAAGGACATAGTTTAGCTTTAGGTTATCCATCTGATCTGTGCTAGGGAACGTTTTAAAATTAAGCTTCAAGCTTCTTACTGGTGTTTCTCATTCTTTTAAAGAGTTCTGATCTCTATATGGCTTCAAGTTACTTTTTATAGTTTCTACAAACAGGAGTATTTTGTCAAGCTTCACTTTTTGGAGTTTGTATCATGAATTGATAATTTGTGTATAAGATAATTTATGTAGAAAATATGCATATTTTTTGACAGGCTAATATTCTGACTCTTGCCACTCTTATAGTTTGTTCCACAAGAATACACTTTGTTTCCTATTTCTTTAAAAAACCTTGGAACATTGTGTGACAAGATTTTACTTACTGGAAGTGTGAATTTTCAGGTGGCTTTAATAATAGCAGCTTCCAGATTCATTTCAGAAGAATCATTCCATTCACTTAATCTTTTTTGGAACTGCATTGAAGAATAGGTAATCACTATAAATTTGATATCATGAATTATTTCTAGAAAAATGCATTAATAAAAATGAAAGAACAAATTGTTTACAAGAGTAAAGTTTGCTTTTTTGAATGTTGCAATGTTTTAGGGAATCTACTTGTGTCATGAATTACTGATAAAATGTGACAGTCATCACTATTTTTTGTTGTTGTTTGTTTGTTTAGTCCATTAGAATAAGCAATGGCTTTCTTCTGAATCCTGATATTTGAATGAATGTTCATTGTACTATTTAAGTTAAGCTGTTATGTTAGGCATGGTGGAAAGCCATGTCAACACTTTAAGTCCACCTAATTAGTCTTAATGGAATAAATAATGCATTTTAAAATTTATGTGTTGCAAGTCTGTTTTCATGAATTTATATATATACACACACACACACGTATTTGCACATACAGTGTTGGGATTTGAGAAAATATGCGTGCATCTTATAACAGATTTCATCTCTTTATTAATAAGATATGTGGAAAGTCATTTGTATTTGTTTGCTATTGCTGTGCCCCAAATTATTACACCAGGGCCTAAAGAAACACAAGTTACAATCTGCTAAGTTAGAACAAAATTTCCATGATTAGGATTCCTTCTGTTGGTGAAATGGGTGCTTTGTTCAGGTTTTCAACGGGATGCAATGTTGGTGTCATTTAAGGCTGTGATCTCCCTCTGAGGCTTGTAGTCCTCTTCCAAGCTCAAGCCCAATTTTGTTGCCAAGATTCAATTATTGCAGTTATAGGACTGAAGTTCTCAGCTCTGTGCAGGTGCTCACTGTTCTCTAGCATGTGACTCTCATCAAAATGTGACTGTTTACTTCATTAAGGCCAATAGGAGAGCACATCTGACATGGGAAATCTCTCTGACTTCTTCCTGACTCTGACCGCTAGATCTTTACAAGGGCTCATCTAATTGGATCTTGCTCAGCCTGGAGACCTGTGTTCGATCTCTGGGTTGGGAACATTCCCCAGAGAAAGGAAAGGCTACCCACTCCAGTATTCTGGCCTGCGAATTCCATGGACTGTATAGTCCATGGGGTCACAAAGATTCGGACATGACTGAGCAATTTTCACTTTCAGACTTAATATTCTAACTTTTTATTAACTTGAAGTAAACTGATGAGAGGACTTACTTCACTGGAAAATTTCTTCATCTGTGTTATATAACATAATCTTATCACAAGAGTGATATCTTATCCATAGAGCCATGTGGGCTAGACCCCCATCTTCCTGTTGAGGTGGGACATGGAAGGTGGGGGCATCCAACCAAAGGGGATTATTCTGGAGCCTTAAGATCTGATGGAACCGCCTTGCTAGGTTTTAGACCTACTGATACTTAGGGTCCATTTTCCTCACAACTTCTCCCTTTTAAAATGAGACTGTCTATGCCTTTTGCCTTATTGCATTTTGGAAGTACATAACTTGCCTGGTTTGACAAAGTCACAACTACAGTGGGGTTTTGCCTCAAGATGAATCGGATCTCAAATCTAACCCATGATGTCACCTTAGGTGAAACTCTAGAGTTGATGATGCAATGAGTCAAGAATTTCAGAGCAATTGTTACAAAATTGATATAACTCACATGTGAAAAAGATAAGAATTTAGGGGGCAGAATGTTAGAGGCTAAAAGTTTGTGCGGTGTGGTGTGTGCATATTCAGTTGTGTCTGACTCTTTGTGACCCCCGTGGACTATAGCCCTCCAGGCTCCTCTCTTCATGAAATTTTCTAGGCAAGAAATACTGGAGTGAGTTGCCATTTCCTTCTCCAGGAGATCTTCCAGACCCAGGGATCAAACCTGTGTCTCTTGCATCTCCTGCTTTGGCAGGGGAATTCTTTACCACTTGTGCCACCTGGGTATCTCCCCCTCAAATTTATATGCTGAAGCCCTACCGTCACCCCCAGTGAGACTGTATTTGGAGACAGGGCCTCTAAGAGTTATTAAGGTTAAGTGAGGTCATAGGGTGAGGCCTTGATCCAAAAGGATTAATATCCTTATATGAGTTGCCAGAGAATGCTATTCCTTCACACCTTTCTCTGTCTCCACATGCAAAGAAAAGCCATGTGAGCACAAAGTGAGAAGGCAGGTCTCTGCAGTCCAGCGGGAAACTTTCACCAGATACCTATTAGCAACTTGACCTTGGACTGTTAGTCTTCAGAACTGTGAGGAAAACAGTTTCTATTGTTTCAGGCCATCCAGACTCTTTCATGATGGCAGCGCAAGTGGGCTGATAAACTGAATCATACAGTATGTTTGGTTAGCTAAAGTAGATGATGTTACTGTTATGTAACATCTACTAATGTGTTTCCCACAGCAGTTTATCAGAATTTTCAGTTGGTCCACATTTTTGGTAACACACAGCATTTTCTTTCTTTTTAATTTCAGCCATCCTGGTGGGTAGATAGTGTCACGTTAAATAGTTTTATTTAGCATTTGAACAGTAATGAAATTTAATACTTTTTCTTACTTTTACTTGATATGGAAGTATTTCTTTCATTAAGTGTTGAAGCCATTAGCCCTTTTTTAAAAAAAGATGAGCTTTATTTTCTTATAAATTTTTAGTCTTTTATATCTTTTGTACATGATTTAACACATCTCTAGTAAGATATACATTTTGCAGATACATTCTTCAAATCCATTTCACTCTTTAATGCTTTTGATTAACATAAATTCTTAAATATATTTCAATTAATATGTTATGGTTAGCATTTTGGAGTTCAGCTAAAAATTCTGTGTTTACCTCAAAGTCATGAAGATGTTCTTCTGTGTTTTTGATTAAAATCTAATTGCTTTATATTCCCATTAAGAACTATTCAATACAATCTATATGGAATATCTTTGTGTATTTGCTGTAAGAAAGGCTCTAAATTCATTTTTTCCCATATGGATAAATAATTAACTTAGTTCCATTTACTGAGAAAATACCATCTTATCTCCACTAAATTGCATGCCACCTTTGTCATAAATCAAGTGACTGGCTATATATTCATCTGTTTCTGGCCTTCTCATTCTATTTCACTAGCTGTTTTTTTTTTTTTTATCTTTTTGCTAAAACCCTGCTATATTAATTAATATTAGTTACTAAAGTTTTCATTAATGCTTGATAGCTGGTAGTGAAAAATTTCTAGCTTTATTCATCTTCTATAACATTGCCTTTCTATTCTTGGCCTTTTGTATTTTCATATGGATTTATGGGTCAGTTTTAATTTCCATGAAAATGCTCAATTATATTTGAGAAAAATTGGGTTGAAATCATAGATTAATCTGACACAAAAGGACATTTTTACACATTGGGTCTTCCAATTCCAATCTATACTCATTATATGGGGCTTCATTTTTACAATTTTTCTTTAAAATTTTGATCTCATAATGTTTTGTATCTTTAGTTTAGAGGAATAAAACATAACTTCAGTAGGTTGCAATGGTTTTGATTCTAACGTAGTTGTTATAATTTTAAAAAAATTTATTTTTAATTTGCTTCTTGGTGTATAGAGGTACAATTTTTTTAACTAATCATGTATATAGCAAAACTGTGAGATTCACAGATTTATTCTATAGGTTTTTCTGTAAGATTTTTTTTAAATGTCCTAGGTACAAAATCATTTCATTCCTAAACCAGAAGTTTTAACTTCTTCCCTTCCAATTGTTATAGTCTTTCTTTTTCTTTTTCCCCTTTTTCATGTGTGTGTATTTGTATTTTCATGTCTGTGTATTTGTCCTAGCTAAAACCTCATGATGTGCTCGCCATAATGTTAAACAAATAGGGTGACAACAGACAGCCCTGTAGTATTCCTTTCTCAATCCTGAACCAATCAATTGCTCCATACAGGGTTCTAACTGTTCCTTCTTGACCCATTTATAGGTTTCTTAGGAGACAGGTAAGATGTTTGGTATTCCCATCTCTTTAAGAGCTTTCCATACTTTGTTATGATCCACAATGTCAAAGGCTTTAGCTAGTCGATGAAATAGAGGCAGATGTATCTTTCTGGAATTCCCTTGCTATCTCCATGATCCAGTGAATGTTGGCAAGTTGAACTCTGATTCCTCTTCTAAACCCAGTTTGGACATCTGGACGCTCTTGGTTCATGTAATGCTGAAGCCTGACATGCAAGATTTTAAGTATAACCTTACTAGCAAGGGAGATGAGTGCAATTGTTTGATGTTTAGAACCTTCTTTAGTACTGTCTTTCTTGGGAATTGGGATGAGGATTGACCTTTTCCAGTCCTTTGGCCGCTGTTGGGTCTTCCAGATTTGCTGACATATTGAGTGCAACACTTTGCTGGCATCATCCTTTAGGGTTTTGAATAGCTTTATTGGAATTCCATTGCATCCACTAGCTTTATTGACAGCAGTGCTTCCTAAGGCCCAGTTGACTTCACACCCTAGAAAGTCTGGGTGTGGATGACTGACCACACTATCATGGTTATCCAGTTCATTGAGTTCTTCTTTGGACAGTTCTGTGTATTCTTTCCATCTCTTCTTGATCTCTTCAGCATCTATTAGTTGCTACTGTTTCTGTCCTTTACTGAGTCCATTTTGGCGGAGAATGTTCCTTTGATATTTTGAATTTTCCTGAAGTGATCTCTAATCTTTCCCCTTCTGTTGTTTTCTTTTAGTTTTATGCACTGTTCATCGAAAAAGTCCTTCTTGTCTCTCCTTTCTGTTCTTTGGAATTCTGTATTTAGTTTTATGTACCTGTCCCTTTCTCTCTTGCTTTTCAATTCTCTTCTTTCTTTATCTGCTTGTAAAGTTTCCTCAGATAACCACTTTGACTTCTTGCTTTTCTTTTTCTTTGGGATGATTTTGGTTTTGCCTTCTGTACTATATTACAGACCTCCATCCATAGTTCTTGAAGGACCTTCTTTACTAGATCTAATCCTTTGAACCTATTGGTCACCTTCGCTGCATATTCATAGGGGATTTGATTTAAGTCATGCCTGACTTCCCTGGTGGCTCAGATGGTAAAAGTGGCTGCCTACAATGCAGGTTCGATCCCTGGGTCAGTAGATCCCTTGGAGAAGGAAATGGCAACCCACTGTAATACTCTTGCCTGGAAAATCCCATGGACGGATGGAGGAGCCTGGTAGGCTGCAGTCCATGGGGTCGCAAAGAGTTGGACACGACTGAGTGACTTCACTTTCTTTTCTTTCTTTCTTTGGCTAGCCTAGTGGTTTTGGCTGCTCACTTTAGTTTAAGTATGAATTTTGCTAACAGAAGCTAATGATCTGAGTCACAATCGGCTCCAGGTCTTGTTTTTGCTGACTATATACAGCTTCTCCATCTTTGGCCACAAAGGATGTAATCAATTTGATTTCTGTTATTAGTTCAGTTCAGTCACTCAATCATGTCCGACTCTTTACAACCCCATGGACTGTAGAACATCAGGCTTCCCTGTCCATCACCAGCTCTTGGAGCTTGCTCATACTCATGTCCATTGAGTCAGTGATGGCATCCAACTATCTCATCCTCTGCCATCCCTTTCTCCTCCTGCCTTGAATCTTTTCCAGCATTAGGGGCTTTTCTAATGAATCAGTTTTTGCATCAGGTGGCCAAAGTATTGGAGCTTCAGCATCAGTCCTTCCAATAAATATTCAGGGTTGATTTCCTTTACAATTGACAGCGTTGTTCTCCTTGCAGTCCAAGGGACTCAAAAGTCTTCTCCAACACCACACTTCAAAAGCATTAATTCTTCAGCACTCAGCTTTCTTCATAGTCCAGCTCTCATATCCATACATGATTGCAGGAAAAAACATAGCTTTGAGTATACGGAGTTTGTTGGCAAAGTGATGTTTCTGTTTTTAATACACAGTATGCGTTGGTCATAGCTTTTCTTCCAGGGAGCAAGCGTCTTTTAATTTCATGGCTGCAGTCACTGTCAGCAATGATTTTGGAGCCCAAGAAAATAAAGTTTGCCACTGTTTCCATTGTTTCCCCATTTATTTGCTATGAAGTGATAGGACTGGGTGTCATGATCTTTGTTTTCTGAATGTTGTTTTAAGCCAGCTTTTTCACTCTCCTCTTTCACTTCCGTTAAGGCTCCTTAGTTCCTTTTCTCTTTCTTCTATAATGGTAGTATCATCTGCGTATCTTAGGTTATTGATATTTTTCCCAGCAATCTTGATTCCAGCTTGTGCTTCAACCAGCCTGGCATGTTGAATGATGTACCCTGCATATAAGTTAAATAAGCAGGGCAATAATATACAACCCTGACATACTCCTTTCCCAAGTTGGAACCTGTTCATTGTTCCATGTCCAGTTCTAACTATTGCTTCTTGACCTACATTCAGATTTCTCAAGAGACAGATAAGGTGATCTGGGTATTCCCATCTCTTTCAGAATTTTCTGGTTTGTTGTGACCCACACAGTCAAAGGCTTTAGTGTAGTCAATGAAACAGAAGTTTTTCTGGAATTCTCTGACTTTCTCTATGATCCATTGGATGTTGGCAATTTGATCTCTGGTTCCTTTGCCTTTTCTAAATCCAGCTTGACATCTGGAAGTTCTCAATTCATGTATTGTTGAAGCCTAACTTAGAGAATTTTGAGCATTACTTTGCTAGCATGTGAGATGAGGGCAATTGTGCGGTAGTTTGAGCATTCTTTAGCATTGCTTTTCTTTGGGATTGAAATGAAAACTGAACTTTTCCAGTCCTGTGGCCACTGTTGAGTTTTCCAAATTTGCTGGCATATTGAGTGCAGCACTTTTATAGCATCATCTTTTAGGATTTGAAATAGCTCAGCTGGAATTCCATCATGTCCACTAGCTTTGTTCATAGTAATGTTTCCTAAGGCCCACTTGACTTTGCACTTCAGGATGTCTGGCTCTAGGTAAGTGATCCCACCATTGTGGTCATTAAGATCATTTTTTTGTAGTTCTTCTGTGTATTTTTGCCAACTTTTCTTAAAATCTTCTGCTTCTGTTAGGTCCATACCATTTATGTTCTTTATTCTGCCCATCTTTGCATGAAATGTTCTCTTGGTATCTCTAATTTTCTTGAAGAGATCTTTAGTCTTTCCCATTCTATTGTTTCCCTCTATTTCTTTGCATTGATCACTTAGGAAGGCTTTCTTATCACTCCTTGCTATTCTTTGGAACTCTGCATTCAGATGTATGTATCTTTCCTTTTCTCCTTTGCCTTTTGTGTCTCTTCTTTCCTCTGCTGTTTGTAAGGGCTCCTCAGACAACCATTTTGCCTTTTTGGATTTTTTTTTTCCTTGGGTATGGTTTTGATCACTGCCTCCTATACAATGTTATGAACCTCCATCCATAGTTCTTCAAGCACTGTATCAGATCTAATCCCTTGAATCTATTTGTCACTTCCACTGTATAATAATAAGGGACTAGATTTAGGTCATACCTGAATGGTCTAGTGTTTTCCCTATGTTCTTCAGTTTAAGTCTGAATTTTGCAATAAAGAGTTCATGATCTGATCCACCATCAACTCTCAGTCTTGTTTTTACTAATTGTATAGAGCTTCTCCATCTTCCACTGCAAAGTGTGTAATCTATCTGATTTTGGTATTGATTATCTGGTGATGTCCATGTGTCGAGTTGTCCCTTGTGTTGTTGGAAGAGTGTGTTTGCTATGGTGGTGCATTCTCTTGGCAACACTGTTAGCCTTTGAACTGCTTCATTTTGTACTCTAAGGCTAAACTTGACTGTTATTCCAGGGATCTCTTGACTTCCTACTTTTGCATCCCAGTCCCCTATCATGAAAAGAACATCTTTTTGGTGTTAGTAACTAGAAGGTCTTATAGGTCATCATATAACTGCTCAACTGATACTAGTAGAACTGTAAAAATTTTCCTGTGGTTAATATATGTATACTCTTTGTCCTTTCACTTTCAAACTTCCTCTTGCCCTTATCAAATTAAATGTATATTCATATTTTATGTAGATTTAAAAATCTAAGAATTTTACTTAATTAGCCTATTTATATTTAAGTTGTTATTTATATATGTATCCAAATCATAGTAGTCATTTTGTGACTCATTTAATTTTCACTGTGGGATTGTTCACCTTCTTCCTGATTCACCAATATTTTTTAAATTTTTTCTTTAATTATATCATTCTAATTATTTAATTATTCTCTTAGTGGTTACTGTTGGTAACAACATTTAGTATTTATTTTCATTATCAAAATAGTTTATCTATAAAATACTGCTAGAATATCAAAACATTATCTTCCTCAAATTCCCAACATACTACATTGTGGCCATGCATTTGAGTTTTATTTATAATTAAAATCACATAAAGCATTATAGTTATCTTTTTGTATAATCTCTAATTATATTTAAACACATTTTTACTTCTTAAAATATCCTTTTCTTCCCCCTTTTTTATGTTTCTGTTTAGGACCTTTGCCTTTTTGAAGAAATTAATTTAGTCTTTCTTTTAGTAAAACACTGGTGGTGGTAGATTATCTGTTTGTCAGAAATTGCCTCTGTTTACCTTCTCTTTCACAAGAATATCTTGATGGGTATCTAGGTTAGCATTTTTTCCTGGTGAGCTGTAAAATGTCATTTCATTGTTTTACTTTTCATAATTTATGTTGATTAGTCATCTCTCTGTCTTGTTACACCTATAAGATAATGTAGTATTACGCTAGTTGTTTTTAAGATTTTTTAAAAAAATGTTTTTCTGTCATTTTCTTGGTATGGCTTTCTTGGTATTTATCCTTAGATTTTGTTAATCTTCACAAATCTCTAAATGGGCATCTGCCAGGAGATCTGAAATTCTTTGCTAGTGTCTCTGCAAATATTTTGCCCCATTCTCTTTCTCGTCTTCTATGATTCTCATTACAGGTATATCAAAAATTGTAAACATTTTTTTGAAACATGACTTACATGCTCTGTTTTTTTCTTTTTCATACTTTTTCTTTCTCTGAATAATATTTTGTATTTCCTATTGACTTCTCTTTCAGGTTACAAAACTTGTGTTTTTCTACTTGCAGTCTGCTATTCAAGCCATCCATTTAATTCTAAATTCCAGGATCTTATTTTTCAATTATGGAAAGTTTTTGTGTTCTTATGTTTCAATATTCTGTTGAAATTTCTTTCTCTTTACTATTTTTTTTGTATTTACTCTGTATTTTCTTAAACAATAGTGAAATATTTAAACTATTTGCTTGAAAATTCTGTTATCTATGTATTCTGTTAAATGTCTTCTAACAGTTTTTTCTTTATTTTTTGCTTAAGTCTCTTCCTTTTCTCAGATCTAGTATATAATATTTTTATTGCATGCCAGATATTATGCATAAAGGAAACACAGTTCAATATGTTGTTACTCCATCTGAGGATGTTCTTCCCTATGCTAGACAGATAGGAAAGGGCTAAAACCTCAATGAAATCATGACTGATTTGTTGGAGAACTTGATTGTAGTTTTATGGACTCATTCTGTCTTTGCTTTATTTCTTGGGCCTGCCCACCTTGAGATTTGATTGAAAGCCTTTGTTTTTGTTTCTTTTTTTCTCTTTTCCTTTATCCTAATGAGATTACAGCAAACTGAGATTTACCCTCTAGAATTTCCCAATTCGATACAGTCTATAAGACTCTAGAATGTCTTTTGCTGCTTTTTAGAAACTTTTAAATAGCTCCCACTCTTTCTGCAGTTTTGAAATTCTGCAGTGTGCTTTAGAAAACACTAACTTAGTGATAAGACCTCTCACATTTTAAAATTGTTACTCATGTGGTGCTTGATACCTGTGACTGGTTCATGTTGATGTATGGCAGAAATCAGCACAATATTATAAAGCAATTATCCTCCAATAAAGAAAAGAAAAAAAGAGAGATTTTAACTGATTTCTCTTTATCCCAACAAAGTATGTAAGATGAAGGTGAGCTATGCCATCAAACTTGACTAGAAAATGCCCACAATTCAGTAAATGCCTCAAGTGAAAAAATATTTGATGAACATGAAGTGCCCTTGAAGACATTCTCTACTTTCTGGTACTTTTGTTTCTTTATAAGTTTCATGTCTTTTAAAATATTTTTTTGAAATACATTCAGGTTTTTAAAATTCTTTAAGGGAGAGCATTTCCATCACAACCTATTGCATCCTTCCCATAGTGGGAGCTCTCAGTGAGGTATCTTTTCCTTTTTTTAAGTCAAATATATTGAAAGTACAATTTAAATATATAATCACCACCACAACCATAATATTGTATGTAGAATATTCCCAGCACCTCCAAAAGTTTCCCTGCGGATTTTTCTGTCAGTTACTTCCTTCTACTATTAGACCTTGGCAGACATTAAGTCCCCTTCCTATATTTGTGCCTATTCCATAATGGAAATACAATATAATTGGGATCATAGAGTATGCAGTCTTTTGTGTATGCCTTCTTTCACTCAGCTTAAGTCTTTGTAGATTCATCCATATTGTTACATATATCCATAGTTCATCAATATTTCTGAAAAATATTTTATTTATTTTATATGAGTTGATAGACGTTTGTCATTTTTGTAGATTTGGTAATTATGAATAAAGTCACTATATCAGGACACACATTTCCAGACCTTGAGGAGAGGGTTAAGGGCACGTAGGCTGTTTCCAGCTGTTTTTGACATATAGATGTTTGGGTAGGCAAGTTTTTATTTCACTTGCTTAGATATATAGGGGTGAAATTACTCTGTTGTGTGTAAGTATATGTTTGCTTCATGAGAAATTGACAAATTGTTTTCCAACAGAGCTGTATTATTTGACAGTCCCCACTAGCACTGTATGCAAGTTCTACTTGCTCAACATCTTCACTAATGCTTGATATGTTCCATTTAATTTTAACTAGTTAGTATGTAGTAGTTTTAATTTGCATTTCTCTAGATGACACCATCCTTATGGCAGAAAGTGAAAAAGAGCTAAAAAGCCTCTTGATGAAAGTGAAAGAGGAGAGTGAAAAAGTTGGCTTAAAGCTCAACATTCAGAAAACAAAGATCATGGCATCCAGTCCCATCACTCCATGGGAAATAGATGGGGAAACAGTGGAAACAGTGTCAGACTTTATTTTTTTGGGCTCCAAAATCACTGCTGATGGTGATTCCAGACATGAAATTAAAAGACGCTTACTCCTTGGAAGAAAAGTTATGACCAACCTAGACAGCATATTCAAAAGCAGAGACGTTACTTTGCCGACTAAGGTCCATCTAGTCAAGGCTATGGTTTTTCCAGTAGTCATGTATGGATGTGAGAGTTGGACTGTGAAGAAAGCTGAGCACCGAAGAACCGATGTTTTTGAACTGTGGTGTTGGAAAAGACTCTTGAGAGTCCCCTGGACTGCAAGGAGATCCAACCAGTCCATTCTGAAGGAGATCAGCCTTGGGATTTCTTTGGAAGGAATGATGCTAAAGCTGAAACTCTAGTACTTTGGCTACCTCATGTGAAGAGTTGACTCATTGGAAAAGACTTTGATGCTGGGAGGCATTGGGGGCAGAAGGAGAAGGGGACAACAGAGGTTGAGATGGCTGGATGGCATCACTGACTCGATGGACGTGAGTCTGAATGAACTCTGGGAGCTGGCGATGTACAGGGAGGCCTGGCATGCTGCAATTCATAGGGTCACAAAGAATCAGACACGACTGAGTGACTGAACTGAACTGAACTGCACTGAATGTCTATCAATGTTTTTAAGTGAAATATCAACTTTTTTGCCTTTTTTAAATTGGATTTTGACTATTACTTATTGAGTTGTAAAAATTCTTTGAATGTTCTGCATATATGTCTTTCATCAGATATATACATTATAAAAATTTATCTCCCTGTCTATAGCTTGGATTTACCTTTTTGTAACAGTATCTTTGTGAGTGTGAAGTTTCTTACTTTGATAAAATTTAATCTGTATTCATATATATATATATGTATAAAGTTATATGCATGTCTCTCTAAATATTTGCATATATATATATGACTTTCCTGATAGCTCAGTTGTTAAAGAATACACATATATATTTGCATATATATGCATGTCTCTCTATATATTTGCATTTATATATATATATGGCTTTCCTGATAGCTCAGTTGGTAAAGAATCTGTCTGCAATGCAGGAGATCCTGGTTCGAATGCTGGGTGGGGAAGATCTGCTGGAGAAGGGATTAGGCTACTCACTCCAGTATTCTAGGGCTTCCCTTTTGGCTCAGCTGGTAAATAGTCCTCCTGCAATGCAATGTGGGAGACCTGGGTTTGATCCTTGGGTTAGGAAGATCCCCTGGAGAAGGGAACAGCTACCCACTCCAGTATTCTGGCCTGGAGAATTCCACAAACTATTAGTTCATGGGGTTATAAAGAGTCAGACATGCCTAAGCCACTTTCACTTGCAAATATAAGAAATGTAAATGCATGTACCTAAACAATCTTTCCATAGCAGAATAATATTAGGATTTTCTACTTTGTTTCCTTCTGGAATTTCTGTATTTTACCGATTACATTTATGTCTGTGATCTACTTTGAACTAATTGTTACATATAGTACCAAGAAAAAAGTGAGAGTAGCTGTTTCTTTATTTTTTCCTGTATTGATGCTCTTTTCCAGCAGTTATTCTATCCATGTCCTACTATTGTATGGTGAAAGCCAGTGGAGCAGATAAAGTTTATCATTAATTTCATAGATCTGATTAAGTGGTATTATCCTATCAGAGTTATACTTCAGGAATTATTCTTGAGGTGTATTATCCACATTAGGAACTAATATAAATGATTAAACTTCAAGATGTTACTGCAAGGGATAAAACTTTTACAGATTTGAGGAGGAAGGAGTAAATGTCGTTTGTATACAAAAGGTACAAATGCATAGAATGTGGTATAAATTATAGGATGTTATTCAATGATTAGGATACAAGACTGTATATTTTTCATTTCTGTTCCCTCTCTGTCTGTCTCTCTTGTTCTCTCTTTCTCTCTCTGTCATTCCCCATCTTAGCCTGATATACTGTGACCCTTCACTAATGGAGAAGTCTCATATAACAACAAGCTGAAGCCAGCCTCTGGCCAATAGCATATAAGGAACTGAAGCTCTCTATCCAACAGGCTGTGGAAACTAAATTCCACAAACAAACATGTAAGAGAGTTTGAAGCAGTGTCTGTCTTAGTCTGTTCAAGCTATTATAACAAAATAACACAGACCAGATAGCTGATAAGGAGCACCAAAAAAGTATTGCCTACAATACAAGTTCTAGAAGCTGGAAACTCAAGGTGGGAGAGATCGTCTTCTGGGTCTCAGACTTCTATCCCCACATGACAGAAGGTGCTGGGAAGCTCTGTGAAGTCTCTTAAAAGAGCAATCATCCCATTCATGTGAGCTTCATTCTCATGACCTAATCATCTCCCAAAGCCCCCAGCATACTAATAACTATCTCACTTGGGGGAGTAGGACTTCAACATGTGAATTTGGGGGGATACAGACCTTCAGACAATAGCAGATCCTTTCCCAGTTGAGCCTTGAGACTGCTGTGACCATATCTGGCACTTTGCTTGCAGCCTATGAGGGACCTTGGGTCAGAGGGATTCAGCTAAATTTTACCCAAATTCTTGATCTACAGAAACTCTGAGATAATAAGTATTGTTATTTTAAGCCAGTATGTTTGGGATACTGTTTCAGTTCAGTCACTCAGTCCAGTCTGGCTGTTTGCAACCCCATGGACTGCAGCACATCAGGCTTCCCAGTCCATCAACAACTCCTGAAGCTTGCTCAAATGCATGGCCATCAGGTACATGATGCCATTCAACAATTTCCTCCCATGTTGTCCCCTTTTCCTCCCACCTTCAATCTTTTCTAGCATCAGGGTCTTTTCTAATCAGTTAGTTCTTTGCATCAGTGGGTAAAGTATTGGAGTTTCAGCTTCAGCATCAGTCCTTCCAATGAGTATTCAGGGTTGATTTCCTTTATGATTGACTGGGTTGATCTTGCAGTCCAAGGGACTCTCAAAAGTCTTCTCCAACACCACAGTTCAAAAGCATCGATTCTTTGGTGCTCAGCTTTCTTTATAGTCCAATTGTCCCACCCATACATGACTACTGGAAACGCCATAGCTTTGACTAGACAGACTTTAATTGGCAAAGTAATGTCCCTGCATTTCAATATGCTGTCTAGGTTGGTCATAGGTTTTCTTCCAATGAGCAAGCATCTTTTAATTGCATGGTGGCAGTCACCATCTGCAGTGATTTTGGAGCCCAAGAAAATAGTTTGTCACTGTTTCCATTGTTTCCTCATTTATTTGCCATGAAGTGATGGCACCAGATGCCATGATCTGAGTTTTTTGAATGTTGAGTTTTAATCCAGCTTTTTCACTCTCCTCTTTCATTTTCATCAAAAGGCTCTTTAGTTCTTCTTCACTTTCTGCCACAAGGGTGGTATCGTCTGCATGTCTGAAGTTATTGATATTTCTCCTGGTAATCTTGATTCCAGCTTGTGCTTCATCCAGCCTGGCATTTGACATGATATACTCTGCATATAAGTTAAATAAACAGGGTGACAATATACAACCTTGATATACTCCTTTCCAATTTTGAACCAGTCTATTGTTCCATGTTCAGCTCTAGCTATTGCTTCTTGACCTACATACAGATTTCTCAGGAGGCAGGTCAGGTGGTCTGGTATTCCCATCTCTCTCAGAATTTTCCACAGTCTGTTGTGATCCACACAGTCAAAGGCTTTGGTGTAGTTAATAAAGCAGAAGTAGATGTTTTGTTTTGTTTTTTTCTGGAACCCCCTTGCTTTTTCAGTGATCCAAAGGATGTTGGCAATTTGATCTCTGGTTCCTCTGCCTTTTCTAAATCCAGCTTGAACATCTGAAAGTTCACGTACTGTTAAAGGCTGGAATACTGGAGTGGATAGCCGATATTCCTGACACAGGTATTGAACCTGCGTCTCCTGTGACTGTTGCATTGCCAGGTGTATTCTTTACCACTGAGCCACAGAGCTTCCCATTGGAATTTATATGGGCGACAAATACCTGAGATACCCTTACTAAAATATGAAACAATTACCAGGAAAGCCTCATCACCATGTGCATGCCAAGGCTTAACTTTATCAGAAATTATATTCTCTCCCCTATTCCCTCCTATATATTGCTTTCCTCTCTTCCTTACAAGTTTTTTTCTGGTGAACATTCCCCCAAAGCATATGTGTGCTGAATCCCTGTCTTTTATGAAACACAACTGAAGACACTAAGAATTGTACTCAAGCTTATTTATATTCATCCTTAGGGTAATTTTGTCCAAATGGTGGAGGAAGAATTGTAGATACCCAAAACTTCTGTGGCACAAAAGACACAGAATGCTGAGCACTGAGTTGAGCTTTTTTTGCTTTATAGCAGGTTCCCACTAGCTGTCTATTTTATACATGGTAGTACATATATGTCAATTATACTCCAATAAATACAATACTAGAATACTATCTTCAGATTCTATCCAGAAGGTCCATTTTACTGCAATTTTTGTCTCCAGGTGAAATATTTGAGGGATTGGTGATTCTAATGAAGAAATAGAAAAGAACATTTTGCCAGAATGATGCCCTAAGATCCAGTTAACTAGACAGATTAAAGGAAGTGGTGTAGGTTTCATAATATGGTCTAGCAAGAGAGGACATAGCATTGCCCTCAAGCCAAAGATTGTTCTAGTAAAAACTAGACCACCAAAGATCAATGTTTAGACTATTCATCACTGCGCTTATTGTGTGTGTGTGTGTGTATCTTTCATTTTCAGTCTATATGAGATGATGGTTGCTTACTAAACTTACCATGGTAATTATTTCATGGTGTATATAAGTCAAATTATTATGCTTTACACCTTTAACTATATAGTGCTACTTGCCAATTTTCTCTCAACAAAGCTAGAAGAAAAATATAAAGGATTTTTCTAAAATACAAAAGATATATTAACATCTGTATATTGTAAATCAAATCCTTTATTATTATATGGTGGAAGTGACAAATAGATTGAAAACATTAGATCTGAGAGACAGAGTACATGAAAAACTATGAACGGAGGTTTGTAACACTGTACAGGCAGTGGTGATCAAAACCATCTGAAGAAAAAGAAATGTAAAAAGGCAAAATGGTTGTCTGAGGAGCCCTTACAAATAGCTGAGGAAAGAACAAAAGTGAAAGGAAAAGGAGAAAAGAAAAGATGCACACATCTGAATGCAGAGCCCAAGAAATAGCAAGGAGAGATAAGAAAGACTTCCTCAGTGATCAGTGCAAAGAAATACAGAAAAACAATAGCTTGGGAAAGACTAGAGATCTCTTCAAGACAATTAGAGATACCAAGGGAACATTTCATGCAAGTTGGGTACAATAAAGGACAGGAATGGTATGGACCTAACAGAAGAAGAAGATAGATATTAAGAGGTGGCAAGAATACAGAAAAACTATACAAAAAAATATCTTCATGACCCAGATAACCACGAAGGTGTGCTCACTCACCCAGAGCCAAACATCCTGGAGTGTGAAGTCAAGTGGGCCATTAGAAACATCACTACAATCAAAGCTAGTGAAGGTGATGGAATTCCAGCTGAGCTATTTCAAATCCAAAAAGATGATGCTGTGAAAGTGCTACATTCAGTATGCCAGCAAATTTGGGAAACTCAGCAGTGGCCACAGGACTATAAAATATCAGTTTTCATTCCAATCCCAAAGAAAGGCAATGCCAAAGAATGCTCAGACTACTGCACAGTTGCACTCATCTCACACGCTAGCAAAGTAATGCTCAAAATTCTTCAAGCTAGGCTTCAACAATACATGAACTGAGAATTTCCAGATATTCAAGCTGGATTTAGAAAAGACAGAGGAACCAGCAGTCAAATTGCCAACATCTATTGGATCACTGAAATAGCAAGAGAATTCCAGAAAAACATCTACTTCTACTTCATTGACTATGCTAAAACTTTTGAATGGGTGGATCATAGCAAACTGTGGATAATTCTGAAAGAGATGGGAATACCAGACCACCTCCCAAGATATCTGCCTCCCAAGATATCTGTATGCAGGTAAAGAAGTAACAATTAGAACCAGACATGGAACAATAGACAGGTTTGAAATTGGGAAAGGAGTATGCAAGGGTGTATATTGTCACCTTGCTTATTTAACTTACATGCAGATACTAAATGCCAGGTTAGGTAAAGCTAAAGCTGGAATCAATATTTCCAGGACAAATATCAATAACCTCAGATATGGAGATGACACCACCCTTACGGCACAAAAGGAATAGGATCTAAAGAGCCTCTTGATAAAAGTGAAAGAGGAGAGTGATTTAAAACTCAGCATTCAAAAAATGAAGATCATGGTATCTAGTCCCATCACTTCATTACCAATAGATGGGGAAACAATGGAAACAGTGACAGACTTAATTTCCTTGGGCTCCAAAATCACTTTAGATGGTGACTGCAGCCGTGAAATTAAAAGACACTCCTTAGAAGAAAAATTATGACAAACATAGCCAGCTTATTAAAATGCAGAGACATTAATTTGCTAACAAAGATCTGTCTAGTCAAAGCTATGGCTTTTCTAGTAGTCAGGTATGAATGTGAGAGTTGGACTATAAAGAAAGCTAAATGCCAAAGAATTGACACTTTTGAACTGTGGTGCTGGAGAAGACTCTTGAGAGTCCCTTAAACTGCAAGGAGATCCACCCAGTCTATCCTAAAGGAAATCAGTCCTGAATTTTCATTGGAAGGACTGATGCTGAAGCTGAAATTCCAATACTTTGACAACTTGATGTGAAGGACTGACTGATTGGAGAAGACCCTGATGCTGGGAAAGACTGAAGGCAAGAGGAGAAGGGGATGACAGAAGATGGGATGTTTGGATGGCATCACTTACTCGATGGCCATGAGTTTGAGCAAGCTCCGGGAGTTGGTGATGGACAGTGAAGCCTGGCATGCTGCAATTCATGGGATCGCAAAGAGTTGAACATGAGTGAGCAACTGAACTGATTGGCTGAAATTAACATAATTTCCAAGTCCTAATTAGTCTTTCTTTTAAAGATGGCTTGTCTAGCAGTTTAATAGATAAAAGATTTTGAAGGGATTATAGAGAAATTTTAATTCTAGAATGAAAAAGTGCTGAAGGTATCACAGAGTCTCACAATAAAGAGAAACTTCCATCTTAATTAAATTTAGGCATCATTATGCATAAAATATCAGTGAGTACCAACAGTGAAAAAAAAACAAAGTCCTATTGATGTTAATAGGTAAAAGGTAAGAGAGACTATTAATTGAACCAAGTTTTGCAGAAGTTAGAAGAAATGTGAATAATATCAGAAAACTGGAAGTCAGTCCTCCCTCAAGTAACCTGATGAATATATTCTTGACATGGAAGAGCTATCCAATGTTTCAAATACATTAATTCAAGTTTAAAAGAAACACTATGAATAATTTTTTTTATTTTGACTGGATTGGAGATATTGAGATATAAAAAAATAATATGTATACAGAAATTATTTGGAAAAAGGGAAACAAGTAACACTTACAACTGATAAGATTTTCACCTGATTCACTCTTATAAAACATTTTTAAGAGACTGAGGTAAATTATTTCAAAGGAGGGCTATTTTAACTTTCAGGAATCATGACATAGAAAAAAATTTTAAGAAACATATCAGGTTAAGTAGCTTCTTTGAAAAAAGTAGTGGGCTTTAACATAATAGAAACTTTTCATTAGAAAAACTGATACTACTATATTTAAAAGAACTTTATAATAGATCCAGTATAAATAGGTAAATTGGAGTAGGTAATGGCAACTCACTCCAGTATTCTTTCCTAAAAAATCCCACGGACAGAGGAGCTTGGAGGGCTACAGTCCATGGGGCTGCAAAGAGTTGGATATGACTGAGTGACTGGGCACACACACATATATGTAAATAGTTAGATAAAGCTAAAATATAGATATGTTAATATAGTTGTAGATGTGATATTTGTTAACTATATCCCATCTATATCAATGTCTTCCATTTATATCTTTTTCATCTTATATATCTATTTACAAATAACAATCTGTACCAGTGGTGAAGAAATTCCTAGTAAAGAAAGTTTAATTTCACTGGATCTTGGTTTTCTCCTATGTAAAATATTGAAGATGGGCCCTGTGATTTTCAAAGCCCTTTTTCACTCTAAGTCTTTGAACTCTGTTATTATCTAAGACAGTTTCTACTGCAACAAATTTTCATAAATATTTAGATCTTACAAGTGAATTTTATGTGATGATAGAAAAGAAATTCTATTGCTCAGAGTATTTTTGGACATTGCCAATCAGTGCTAATTTTATTGAGTTGTTTTACCCACTGCCTAACACTTGGTTTTTATCATAAACACATTGTTGGAATTTTATCAGTGCTGAATATCTAGCTTTTGTCTGGTTTTTTAATCTGGAGAGAATTCATGTAATTCATGGTGATTTTAAGATATACAGTGGTTTCTGCATTTGTACCAAACGATTTTCTTCAGTACTTGTTTGATCTTGGAAAGTTTGTGTGTATGTGACATGCTACCTAATGTTTCGGGCTGTCCCATAATAGTATTGATGCAACAGTAACCACCCTGGCTTTGAATAAATTTAAGTCACAATCACTTCAGCCTCTCCTTTTGCTCTGCCTATATAAGGGAATCTTTCTTTTCTCCCCTCTACTCCTCCTGTTGACTCTCTGTCCCTCTTCAAAAAGACAGATGTCTTCATTTTTTTGGAGAGCTTCCTTCTGTTACTGGTGTCTGTGCTGATTTACTGCTATAAAAATTGAGAGAGGTTATAAAAAGAATATGGTAAGGTAAACAGTTTGCAAATTTGATTTAGAGAAAGATGTTAGTTGAATATCATCAGAATTATCATCCTATGAAGACAAGTGTTTGCATTCTGAGTCAGATGTAATAAAAGAGTTCACCTGACCAACCAATCAACATATAACAAAAGTACACCAAAACTAAATTTTGTTTAGTTTTCTGCTTCATCTCTCTTATTATCAGTTTTTCTCTTTTCTTTTGCTCCCTTCTTATATCTCTCCCTCAGTCCCATCCTCACTATCTCTTCTTTAATTTTCTGTGGACCTGACTTGAATTCAAATAATTAATGTCGTACTTGGACAGAAGAAAAAAAGAATCATTGCGGCACCACAAGTGTGCAAATTTAGCTGCATTTTGCATTATGTTTGTATTATCTTCATGATGTGTGGGGAAAAAAAAATCTTCATTTGTTTGTGTTTTAACCAGAGTAAACTTTTAGTTTTATATTTAGGTTAACTCCTAAATTTTAAATTCTTGTCCAAGTTTATTCTGATAGAAAATGTGGCTTTCTAAACTGGTAAAGGTATGCTGTAGGAGCTTTGTTTCATCTCATGACTAAAGTTACATCTTGGTCAGTTTTGACTGCAGTCTCCTGTTTCGCTTTGACTAAGTAAACTAGAAAATAACACTGTTTTTACACTAACACCAAAAGAATGAGCATATTGTTTGGTTTCAAGCATGGCATGGTTTAGATTTGTATTCTTACTATTATTCCTAATGATTTGAAAGGACAACCAAGGGTTGGAACTTTAAAATCATGCTAACTTTTGCGGCTTACTCTTGCAGATTTCCTCATGAGTTTGCTTTGTTTTTCATCTTAAAAAAATCTCAAAATATTTTATTGAGGTGTAATGGAGAGTAAAAATGACCAAAATCATGAAAATAAAACAATTAACAGAAAGTATTTCAAAAGATCAGGTTGAGGTTGAAGGGCACCAGAGTGCTCTAAAGTGGTCTGAAAATAGAGGGAAGGGACAGAAGGCCATGATTATTTCATCATGTTAGGATCACAGTTAAAATATCGAGAGCACAGTTCTCACATGTTTACAATGAACACTAAGATTGTTTTATGCTCAAATCTTTCAGATTTTTCTGAAGACAAACACCAATAGTTCAAAATATGTTGAGAGTATATTGACTCTATTGTTTTGTTCTATAGTCGTTAGAAATACATATTACATATAAATATTATTTTTCCATAAAAATTTCATGAATTGTTAAAAGGAACACCTATGTGCCTTAAAGTTAAGTTCATTATAAATAAATCATACACTAAATAAGTATTATAGATACAATCTGTAAAATATTTTAAATTGTTATTATACTGAGGAAGAAGTACTGTATTTGAATGTGTAATCAAATTACCATAAAAATTAGTTTCATGTTTAAAATCTTTAGATAAAAATTTTTTCATATAAATATTCATATTCTTAACTTTAAATTGGAAATATTTAAATTACCTGAAGTTTGGAAAGGACCACTTATATTAATTTTCAAAACAACTTGCCCCCAATATAGAACTCTGTGAAGATTGTTTTCACTTTCAGAAGGAAGTTAATACTTCTTCATTTTTAATATCATTTAAATGATGGACAGGGTGAGAGTTCACATATACCATATCTGTAGTAAGAATCATCTTTTTGCTATTTCATAAAACTTTTTGTTGTTAGTCTGATTTTTCTAATATCTAGCTTGCCCTTTCTCTTTCTTTTTTCTTGTTAATGCTTGAAACATGTATGAGTTAAATTTAGATATCTTACTAAAGGTTTTTTGCACTGATTTATATGAGGTTTTTAATAAATCTATTTGGATGATCAATATAATCCCCTCTCTCCTCCTTTTTTTAAACTCCTCTCCACCTGACAATTAAATTTTATCAATATTAAAACATCATTTATTTTATTTATGTAAGAGAAATATGTCAGGGAAAACATCCACAGCAACATAAAACAGTCTGTGAGAGATGAATTATTTTCATAATGCTATGCTGTACCTTACACACTTAATCTGTTTGATGTTTTTGAATACATTGACTTGGCATTTCAAATACAGATAAGTAGTGATTTTAATTTTTAAAATCAAAGAAATCAGACAAATTATTTATTTTAATAAAGCATTAATCAATTTGATTACACTACCAATCTATTATACACATGGCATAATAATTTTTATTGCTATTAAATTCTTACCTGATCCCTAAAAATACTTGTGATACAGGAAAATTAGAGCATTGTTCTTCCCATTTCAATTGTCCTACTAATTTCACAGCTGTATAGTGGGAAACATGTTGAGAGAAAGTATTAAAATATTTTAAAGCCGCATGGGATTATTAAAAACTGAAATGAATCCTCTAAATCTTTGAGACAACTGTTCATCAGATACATTTTCTTAAAAAGGAAAAAAAAAAAAACCCTCCGTACTTTACTGGAAACCTAGAATTCACAGCTGTTAGTTCAAGCAGTGTTCCTGGAGAATGGTCAGAGGAATATACTGGAACATTGGAAGAGGAAGAAATTAGCCAAATTCATCATTTGCTTTTAATTTTGCATTTTCATTCAATTAATTCCCCTTACATGTCTAGCAAGACTAAACTCATCTTAAAAGTCTTTTGGCTTAATGTAGATTATGATGCCTGAGAGTCTTGGACTATGAATAATGTGCCCTATTTTTGGGGGGCTGCCGTCCAACTGCAGCATTTGTTTTGGATGGGAAAAGCAAAAGCATTTCACATACTCTAAGAAAAAGTAGTGAGTGTTGAAAGTAATCAATGACTTGCCTTTTATTTCTTCTAAATGACAAGCTTAACAATTGTCACAGAACTCACCAGTGCATTCTGGAAATCTCATTCTGTCATCATAAAACCCTGACTGTAGCAACATCTGTCTAGAGCTGGACAGAACCCCGGTGACCCTGTGCTAACATTGGATCCCAAGTGGTCAGAAAGCAAGCAAGAAAGGTAAAAGTGAAGAAACATGTAAACGGCTTAAATGACAGAAAAATACTCTCAGAAGAAAACCTGTTCTTTCTTTTTGTTCAAAGCTGTCAGAGATAATTCTTTGGATGTTTGTCTACTTTCATTGAACAAGAATCAAAACATGTTACAATTTATACATTTATAATTAGTGATGGGCTCAACATTTTAACAGTGAATGTATTTTTATTTTTTTGCTTTTTCTCTCTAATATCCTAACAATTGCAAAATGTATCAATTTATTTTTGTTTTACATTATACATTAGATTTTACAGTATTATACATTAGATTTTATAGTACTGTAACATAAGGTAAATATTAATAGATCATTAAGGATAACAAGAAAGAATAGACCTTCATCTTGCCTTCTTTAAACCAACGCCAAGGATTTTACTTTTCCTCTTGTTGTCACCTGGGGTTGGTGTAGCTATGTCACTAAGTTCTTTCATTTCATTGAATGTGTCAGTTTATCCAGCCTAGAATTCTTGCTACCAGGCAATCTTCTCAGCAATGATTGAAATAAATGAAATGTGCAGATTTACTAGATCTGTCTGATTCATTTGCCATAAAACATTGTCATTTTATTAAATGGATTATTTTCTATGTCACATAGATACACATGGATATATATACATATTGAATATATATATCTCTTTCTTGGACATTGGAAGTCTAGTATCACTGTAAAACTACTTGGATAAAACACATTTTAATGAAATGACATGCACAGCAAATCTTAGACATCCTTTCCTCTCATTTATCTCTGCATGGATGAACATACCTTTGCCAGGGGGTGGACGATTGAATAATAAGGCAAATTGTAAAGCTCAATACACTTCCCTTAGCACTAAAGCAAATCAATCACTCTAGAGAAAAAAAAAAAAAAAAGACTGATCATTAAGGTTTTCAGACAGGGTTTGAGTGCCTTAGACTATTTTAAAAAGTGCTTGTGTGTGTGTGTCTGTGTGTGTTTTATCAATTTATGAGAAATGTATTTTACAAATAAAAATTAACTTATATAACATATTTACAGCATCTGAGACATGTAATTTCTCAACTTCACAAATATAAGGATGAGCAGAAATCTGTGTTAAGCATTTACCATCGTACCATTCTTTTTTTCAATTTGCCTGTCTACATTTAGGAAAGTTCAGGAAACTCACATATCAACACAAGTTTTCAGCTCCACCACTTCCGCCTCAAGTGCAAAAAGACAAAGCAGTAATCTATCTAGTTTATTTCTTTGAAAATGGTGTTCTTAAAGTACATCTTGCAGATAGATTATCTATCCCTCACAGCAAAGCTTCACAATGGGAGTCTAATAATTGCTCCTTTTCTAATTTCACTAAATGAGTTATAATTATTTTATGTCTGTTTTATGGTTACTGAGTAGTATTAACCTAAACTCTAATTATAATATAGCTTTCAAAGAAATGTATGGACACCAAATTGATGAACAGCCAGCTTATGTAGGAACATCCCATAAAGCAGATACACAGCTAATAGTTTTAGGAATAGCATGTTAAAATTCAGGAGCAAAGTTGATTTGTGAAGGAAACAGGATATAAATTCATTAAGTTTATATCTTCCAAGTCTGGATAGATGGAAACATGCAATTGTGATTATTACAAAAATTTTACAGTTAAGCACAAAATCATTATTTTCCATTATGTTTGAAACCAATGATAAGATCCTTGAGTCCTGTATAATACTCACAATGTGAGTATCAAATGCCAGAGTCACTGGATTTATAGCAATCTTTGCAAAGTAAATGAGGGCTTCCCAGGTGGTGCCATGGTAAAGAATCCACCTGCTAATACAGGAGATGCAGGAGTTGCTAGCTCCAGCCCTGAGTTGGGGAAATCCCCTGGAGTAAGAAATGTCAACCCACTCTAGTATTATTGCCTGTAAAATTCCATGGACAGAGAAGCCTGGCAGGTTACAGTCCATGGAGTCTCAAAGAATCAGACACAACTGAGAGATTGGGCACACAAAGTAAATACTATGAACTATGACTAAAACAGATTTTATTCTTGAAGAAAGTAATTCCTCTAGAGAGTTTTAACAGCAACATTTTATTTAGAATTTTTCCATGTTGATATTATAACACTTTTTTAAAAAAGAAAATTGACTAATCTATGGATTTTTAAAAAGGGAAGGGTAGATAAAACATGTTTTTACAACTAAAAAAATCCTTTAAGTCTAACTACTGAAAAATAACTAGTTTTAGAGAGAGATACCTTCATGTTTGATAGCCATGTTTTGAAATGTTTCTATAAATTGTACATTAGAGAATATTCACACATAGATTAAATTGATTCCTTATGTAAAGTGCATTTTTATTTGAAAAATTTGGTTTTATCAAAATAAAAGGTAGTCCAAAGCAACAGTAACTGTGTGATCATTGGTGCTGAATATGAATCCTCTAATACTGTCCACCTTATCAACAATGAAAATGTTTCCAATCAAGGAAATACAAATTCACATTAGCCCCTTAGAAATGTCTTTCTGATTTATCTCAGCCTTCCTATAGGGTTTTTTGTTTCCCCAAAGACTATACTGAACTTTAATTCAGCCCACTAAATATTTATCAAAGACTTGTAATATGCCAAATACTGGTACCTAGGAGTATGAAGATAATAAGGCACAGTTTGCTACCCTTAAGATATTTCCATGCTATTTCTAAAAACTGATATAAATGATTAATTTTCATATAATGGGATAGCACTGGAAATATCTGAAATGAGAATGTGCAGCAGAATCTGTGGAGTCCAGAAAATACTTTCTCTAAGATGATAGCTGGGTAAGAAGGTAAGAGAGTTGTTGCAGGGAGAGAGAGCCTTAGGGTGAGGGCTCAGAATGTCTATCCAATCAAAGGTGAATAGAGATATAGAATGGTTGTGTCTTTTTATTGGCCTCTGTTTGTCTTCATTGATTGGGCAAGGAAAAAATGGGAGTAGCAGGAGAAGGCTAAGAATGTTAGACAGGCAACCATCTGATTTACTCTGTGCAACTTTGAAAATGGGCCCTGAATTTCCAGGCTATCCTCATTTCCAGATTCTTTACTGTTCTCAATTAATTTTGTTTTTACAATTCTAATGTCTGAAATAACTGCTATAACATAACTACAGATATGGAAGCTGGCAACCTCATGACTCTATCTAGTAGTCTAGGAAGAAATGCTTGGCATTATTGCTGATACATAAGTTGAATTTTGACTCATTTTCTCATTTTACTTTGTCCGATTTCCTTCAGTTCAGTCACTCAGTTGTGTCTGACTCTTTGCGACCCCATGGACTGCAGCACGCCAGGCCTCCCTGTCCATCACCACCTCCCAGAACTTACTCAAACTCATGTCCATCGAGTCAGTGATGCCATCCAACCATCTCACCTCTGTCGTCCCCTTCTCCTCCAGCCTTCAATCTTTCCCAGCATCAGGGTCTTTTCAAATGAGTCAGTTCTTCACATCAGGTGGCCAAAGCATTGGAGTTTCAGCTTCAGCATCAGTCCTTCCAATGACTATTCAGGACTGATTTCCTTTAGGATAGATTGGTTGGATCTCCTTGCAGCCCAAGGGACTCTCAAAAGTCTTCTCCAACACCACAGTTCAAGAGCATCAATTCTTCGGCACTCAGCTTTCTTTATAGTCCATCTCTTACATCCATACGTGACTACTGGAAAAACCACAGCTTTGACTAGATAGACCTTTGTTGGCAAAGTAATGTCTCTGCTTTTTAATATGCTGTTTAGGTTGGTCATAACTTTTCTTCCAAGGAGCAACCCATTTCCTTAAGGCTGGACAAATTGATTTAAAGTCTGCGGCCTGCAGGCCTCTTTTGTTAATTTTAATAAGTGGAAAAAAGAGCAGTTAAGCAGCACTGTAAATGTTTGAGATTGGTTTTAAGACATAATTTGTTTTTGGTATAACCTTTTGACCTTTTTTCTAGTTCACCAGACTTCTCAAAGTGAGTGTATTTGAAGGGCTAATAATTTGCTTAGCTAACAGATTCCTGTGTATCCTATTATATCTCCTGGCACTAAACAAACATTTTGATACACTAGAGAAATAATTTGATAGAGGCTTATATAATATTATCACTTCACCCTCCCTGCCTTTTTTTCCCCCAGTTATAAAGTAAGCTGGGTTATTTTCTCTTCACTAGATTGGCTATAAAACAACATCTGGGTCCCTCAAGTTTATCATTTTTGCTTCCTTTATACCAGTTGGGCATCCTTATAAATTTAAAATGGGTTTCCATCTGCTAAAAGCTTTCAACATGTTTATTTTATATTCTTTACACTGAATTCCAATCCATAATGCAGAATTGTTTTTTGTTGTTATTGTTATTTTAACAAACCTGGATATACAGTATGAGAAACCATACTGTAGTTAAGCATTTGCTTAGCTATATTGCAAAAGATGAGCATTTTTGTCATGTGCCATGACTTCTCCTGAGGAGAGGAGAGGAGACTTTTTTTTATCCATTTGGATCTGCATTTCCACTACCATAAGACATTGAGGCAAATTTATTCTTTACTTCTATATTTTAAAATTTAACAGGGCAGAAGTATTATTTGACTATTGACTGTTAAGCAATCACTCGAATCTGAGATACTGATGTAGGAATGCCATTATCTCATTCTAACATATTCTCCTATGTCCTTCTCTTCATCCCTTAAGTATGACTTTTTTTTTTGTTTTGGCATTATTTTGGGGAGAATCAGTTAGTACAATGCTGCCTTCTATAATGGCAAGCACTAAACCAGAAACATTCTCTCAAATTCATATTTACATAGACAATACAATTATAAAGGGCAAATTCAACCAGGAAGCAGCCATTATCTCAGTGGGCATTTTATCCCATTCCCACCCAGGACAACTGTGTAGTATTGAAGCTTCAGCTCCAGCATCAGTCCTTCCAATGAGTATTCAGGATTGATTTCCTTTAGAATTGACTGGTCCTAAAGACAGAGCCTCGGGAATCTGAAATCTACCTTACTTAAGCCAGTGGATGTTTAATCATTATAAATCAATTATGAATATTTTTCAGTATGAGATAAAAGTAGATCTTTCTCATTTTCTTTGTATAATAAGATATATAAGGAAGTTTGAAGGTTGTAATTATTAAACATTTGAATTAATATTAATTCACTCTTGAGGAAATCACAGGACTATTTCTATAAACTGCTCATATTCTGTGTGTTCATGCACTTACTAAGATGGATAGTAACCTTTCTGGCATTTTACATAAACCCAATAATTTTTCTTAAAAGATTTAGTATTTTTGTTTGTTGACTTTCTATCCTTTAAATATTCCATTTTCTTTCTACTACTGAGTAAAGAATAATTTGTTCCATAGATTTAAGTGTAGTGATTGTTAGGCTAGGCTTCCCCGGTGGCTCAGTGGTTAAAAATCTGCCTGCCAATGCAAGAGAAACGAGAGATATGGGTTTAGGCATGAAGGATCCCCTGGAGGAGGAATTGGCAACTCATTCCAGTATTTTTTTTCCTGGAAAATCCCAAGGACAGAGGAGCCTGGCAGGCTACAATCCATGGCAATGAAAAGAGCTGAATATAACTGAGCAACTGAGGACACGAAAACCAATGGTTAGGTTGAGGAAGAGGTTAAGCCGGAAGAGCTGTAAAGCCAATCCCACCTCTACATTGACTTTATGTATAACTGTGGAGAAATGAAATTGCAACTTCCCCACTGGTAGAGAAATGCTCTTCCATAGCATGTTTGACAGTAATGAGCATTAAATAGGGTATAATTTGTATAGTCTGGATCACTGTACTTGACATACAGTTGTTGCTGTTCAGTCACTCAGTGCTATCCAACTCTTTGTAACCCTATGGACTGCAGCATGTCAGGCTTCCCTCTTCTTCACTATTTCCCAGAGTCTGTCTATTGAATCAATGATGGTATCCAACCACCTTATCCTCTGTTGCCCAATGCTCTTTTGCCCTCAGTCTTTCCCAGCATCAGGGCTTTTTCCAGTGAGTCATCTCTTTGCATCAGGTTGCCAAAGTATTGGAGCTTCAGCTTCAGCATCAGTCCTTCCAATGAGTAATCAGGGTTGATTTCCTTAGGGATTGACTGGTTTTATCTCCATGCCGTCCAAGAGACTCTCAAAAGTCTTCTCCAGCACTACAATTAAAAAGCATCAATTCTTTGATGCTCAGCCTATTTTATGGTCCAACCCTCACATCTGTACATGACTACTGGAAAAACTATAGCTCTGACTATATGGACCTTTGTCAGCAAAGTGATGTCTCAGCTTTTGAATACACTGTCTAGGTTTGTCACAGCTATTCTTCCAAGGAGAAAGTGTCTTTTAATTTCATGGCTGCAGTCACTGTTGGCAGTGATTTTGGAGCCCAAGAATATAAAGTCTGTCACTGTTTCCATTTTTTTCCCTATTTGCCATGGAATGATGGGACCAGATGACATGATTTTGTTTTTTTGAATGTTGAATTTTAAGCCAGCTTTTTCACTCTCTTCTTTCACCTTCATCAAGAGGCTCTTCAATTCCTCTTCATTTACTGCCTTTAGGACGGTGTCATCTGCATATCTGAGGTTCTTCATATTTCTCCCTGCAATCTTGATTCCAGCTTGAGCTTCATCCAGTCCAGCATTTTGTATGATGTACTCTGCATATATGTTAAGCAAGCAGGATGACAATATATAGTCTTGACATACTCCTTCCCAAGTTTGAACCAATCTATTGTTCCATGTCTTGTTCTTGCTATTGCTTCTTGACCTGCATACAGATTTCTCAGGAGGCAGATAAGGTGGTCTGATATTCCTGTCACTTTAAGAATTTTTCGCAGCTTGTTGTGACCAGACAGTCAAAGGCTTTGGCATAGTCAATGAAGCAGAAGTAGATGTTTTTCTAGAACTCTTGCCTTTTCTATGATCCAACGGATGTTGGCAGTTTGATCTCTGGTTCCTCTGCCTTTTCTAAATCTTGCTTGTACATCTGGAAGTCCTTAGTTCATGTACTGTTGAAGACTAGCTAGGAGGATTTTGAGCATGACCTTGCTGGCATGTGAAATGGGTGCAATTGTGCATTAGTCTGAACATTCTTTGGCATTGCCCTTCTTTGGGAATGGAATGAAAACTGACCTTTTCCAGTCCTGTGGCCACTGCTGAGTTTTCCAAATTTGCTGGCATATTGTGTGCAACACTTTCACAGCATCATCTTTTAGGATTTGAAATAGCTCAGCTGGAATTCCATCACCTCCACTAGCTTTGTTTGTCTTGATGTTTCCTACAGCCCAATTGACTTCACACTCCAGGATGTCTGGCTCTAGGTGAGTGATCACACCATCATGGTTATCTGGATCATTAAGATTTCTTTTTCTAGTTCTCTCTGTATTCTTGCCATCTCTTCTTAATATTTTTTTGCTTCTGTTAGGTCCATACCATTTCTGTAATTTATTGTGTCCATCTTTCCATGAAATGTTCCCTTGGTATCTCTAATTTTCTTAAAGAGATCTCTACCCTCCCATTCTATTATGTTCTGCTGTTTCTTTGCACTGTTGTTTGCATTGTGGCTTTCTTGGGGGGCAAAAACTAAACCTGTGTGCCCAAGAACTCAGGAGAAAGGAGCAGTGTCCCTACAAGAGACGGAACCAGACCTGCCTGTGAGTGTTTCAGAGTCTCCAGTGAAGGTGTGGGTCAGCAGTGGCCTACCACAAGGTTAGGGGCATTGATAGCAGCAGTCTGTTAGATGTGGCATGCTGGCATATGTCCTTTTCAAAGAGGTCACCATTACTGCCATTACCCCTACCATATTTTGGCATTAGGCCAAACTTCAAGGTGGGAACACAGGCCCATCCGTCAGCAGAAAATTGAATTAAAGATTTACTGAGCATGGCCCTGCCCACCAGAGCAAGCCCCAGTTTTCCCCACAGCTGGTCCCTCCAATCAAGATGCTTGCACAAACCATCAGAGGGAAGAGAGAATGAAAACCATAATCACAGAAAAATAACCAAAGTGATCTCATGGACCACAGCTTGTGTAACTTAATTAAACTATGAGCCATGCTGTATAAGAGCACCGAAACAGGCAGGTCATGGTGGAGTGATCTGACAATACATGGTCCATTGGAGAAAGGAATGGCAAACCACTTCAGCATTCTCGCCTTGAGAACCCCATGAACTGTATGAAAAGGCAAAAAGTTATGAGTCATCCGGTCCCATCACTTCATGGGAAATAGATGGGGAAACAGTGGAAACAGTGTCAGATTTTATTTTGGGGGCTCCAAAATCACTGCAGATGATGACTGCAGCCATGAAATTAAAAGATGCTTACTCCTTGGAAGAAAAGTTATGACCAACCTAGACAGCATATTCAAAAGCAGAGACATTACTTTGCTGACTAAGGTCCGTCTAGTCAAGGCTATGGTTTTTCCTGGGGTCATGTATGGATGTGAGAGTTGGACTGTGAAGAAGGCAGAGCGCTGAAAAATTGATGCTTTTGAACTGTGGTGTTGGAGAAGCCTCTTGAGAGTCCCTTGGACTGCAAGGAGATCCAACCAGTCCAATCTGAAGGAAATCAGCCCTGGGATTTCTTTGGAAGGAATGATGCTAAAGCTGAAACTCCAGTACTTTGGCCACCTCATGCAAAGAGTTGACTCATTGGAAAATACCCTGATGCTGGGAGAGATGAGGGGCAGGAGGAGAAGGGGACGACAGAGGATGAGATGGCTGGATGGTATCACTGACTCGATGGACGTGAATCTGAGTGAACCCCGGAGTTGGTGATGGACAGGGAGGCCTGGCGTGCTGCGATTCATGGGGTCGCAAAGAGTCGGACACGAGTGAGCAACTGAACTGAACTTATGACATACAGTAGTTATTCAATAAATATTAAGTAACATAATTATCATTTCCCAGGGCTTCTCGAGTACCTTTTAATTAAAAACAAACTTAAATTCTTATGTGTAGAAATACTTTTGAGTGCCAAAACAAATTTATATTTTGTCTTGTTTTCCAGAGGTTGCGCCTCTCTCCTCTGGCCCACTATTCATTTAATTCATATGTAACTGAGGAAGTGATCTTGACCTATTATTGTCAGTCTAACAGTGACTAGAAGCAAATAATTTTAGTTTAGTTCTGAATTATTCTTCCTTGTAGTCCTTTATTTAACTTAATATTTGAGTTTCTAAATGACTTAATTCTCACCACTTTTATCCAGTATCACTTCTATGACTTTTTTTTTTTTTTTGATCTATCTATTCTCACTGATATTAGGACAATGAATTAACATTCATAATCTTAAAGCTATACCCTTTTAGGTGCTAAGAATTCATTGTATTTTTCTGTACCTTAGGTTTAAAATTCATGGTAGAAGAGATCTTCATTCATTTTGTTCACTGACATAGTTCAAGCTCGTAGTTTAGTACCTGGTCATAGTAGCCACTGAAAAAATATTTATTGAGTATTAAATAAATATAATTACATAAATATTGAGACAATTCAGCAACATCTAAAGCCCATACAATTTTAAAATTCTGAAGGTTTTTGTGCTGTTTGAACTCCCACTGATTTCTATATTTCTAAGTTTGACAACTCATATGTGGAACTATTATTTGGCTTGTCTATCATGTTAACATCATTATTTGTTTCTACTGACAGACTGCTATGACCAGTGCATTTTCTTGGCAAAACTCTATTAGTCTTTACCCTGCTTCATTCCACATTCCAAGGCCAAATTTGCTGTTACTCCAGGTGTTTCTTGACTTCCTACTTTTGCATTCCAGTCCCCTATAATGAAAAGGACATCATTTTTGCGTGTTAGTTCTAAAAGGTCTTGTAGGTCTTCATAGAACCATTCAGCTTCTTCAGCATTACTGCTTGGGCATAGACTTGGATTACTGTCATACTGAATGGTTTGCCTTGGAGATGAACAGAGATCATTCTGTTATTTTTGAGATTGCATCCAAATACTGCATTTCAGACTCTTTGGTTGACCATGATGGCTACTCCATTTCTTCTGAGGGATTCCTGCCTGCAGTAGTAGATATAATGGTCATCTGAGTTAAATTCACCCATTCCAGTCCATTTTAGTTCGATGATTCCTAGAATGTCAACGTTCACCCTTGCCATCTCTTGTTTGACCACTTCCAATTTGCCTTGATTCATGGACCTGACATTCCAGGTTCCTATGCAATATTGCTCTTTACAGCATCAGATCTTGCTTCTATCACCAGTCACATCCACAACTGGGAATTGTTTTTGCTTTGGCTCCATCCCTTCATTCTTTCTGGAGTTACTTCTACACTGATCTCCAGTAGCATACTGGGCACCTAATGACTTGGGGAGTTCCTCTTTTGGTATCCTATCATTTTGCCTTTTCATAGTGTTCATGGGGTTCTCAAGGCAAGAATACTGAAGTGGCTTGCCATTCCCTTCTCCAGTGGACCGCATTCTATCAGACCTCTCCACCATGACCTGCCCATGTGGAAAATTCTGAAAGAGATGGGAATACCAGACCACCTAACCTGCCTCTTGAGAAAACTGTATGTAGGTCAGGAAGCAACAGTTAGAACTGGACATGGAACAACAGACTGGTTCCAAATAGGAAAAGGAGTATGTCAAGGCTGTATATTGTCACCCTGCTTATTTAACTTACATGCAGAGTATATCATGAAAATGCTGGACTGGAAGAAACACAAGCTGGAACCAAGATTGCCAGGAGAAATATCAATAACCTCAGATATGCAGATGACACCACCCTAATGGCAGAAAGTAAAGAGGAGCTAAAAAAGCCTCTTGATGAAAGTGAAAGAGGAGAGTGAAAAAGTTGGCTTAAAGCTCCTCAACATTCAGAAAATGAAGATCATGGCATCTGATCCCATCACTTCATGGGAAATAGATGGGAAAACAGTGGAAACAGTGTCAAACTTTATTCTTTTGGGTTCCAAACTCACTGCAGATGATGACTGCAGCCATGAAATTAAAAGACGCTTACTCCTAGGAAGAAAAGTTATGACCAAACTAGATAGTATATTCAAAAGCAGAGACATTACTTTGCCGACTAAGGTCCGTCTAGTCAAGGCTATGGTTTTTCCTGTGGTCATATATGGATGTAAGAGTAGGACTGTGAAGAAGACAGAGCGCCGAAGAATTGATGCTTTTGAACTGTGATGTTGGAGAAGACTCTTGAGAGTCCCTTGGACTGCAAGGAGATCCAACCAGTCCATTCTGAAGGAGATCAGTCCTGGGATTTCTTTGGAAGGAATGATGCTAAAGCTGAAACTCCAGTACTTTGGCCACCTCATGTGAAGAGTTGACTCACTGGAAAAGACTCTGATTCTGGGAGGGATTGGGGGCAGGAGGAGAACGGGATGACCAAGGATGAGATGGCTAGATGGCATCACGGACTCAATGGATGTGAGTCTGAGTGAACTCCGGGAGATGGTGATGGACAGGGAGGCCTGGCGTGCTGCGATTCAAGGGGTCTCAAAGAGTCGGACACGACTGAGCGACTGAACTGAACTGAACTGAACTGAACTGTCAGACTAATCTTTTGATCATTGATTTACCTTCCAAATTCAGGTTCCTTACATCCTTTTTCTTGGTTAATGATGATGTTCCTGATTTGTTATTATTTTTTTTAATAGATCTAACACGTTGCAATTTAGCTTAACTTAGAATCCATTGTTTGATTCAAGTTATCCTAAATCAATCCAGTGATTTAATCTCTGAGTTTCAGAGCTGGATAGCTACATTTTACAATTTTCTTGTCTTCTTAGAAATTAGTCTTTTTTTTTTTATCTCACCCTTTCTTTTCCTTTCAATATCTTGTAGATGTTTGACTCTAGCTCTTTCATCTTCAACTTTTTCCCTAATTCCATAGTACTTAAAATTGAATTCTTTGATTATATCATTCCTTATCTACTGGGACACTGATTTAAATATGCAGATTGGCAGACTCTTTCTGATACCTGTCAAATCTAGAGTTTTCTCACAAACCAAGTTGGTATTTGAGGCAGGAAACATTGTTTCACACTAATCACATTGTCATTATCTCCTCCTGGACTGTAACTTCCCATAATAATTTCTTGCCTGACTTTCTGTGTGTTTTATTTAAAACAACAACAACAACAACAACAACAAACCAAAATATTCCACCAGACTAAGCAAAGTGTGGGAAAGTTCAGATCTAAATATGTTGTTAAAAATAATAGAGAATATGATAAGCAATTAAAAGAGGACTCAGCTTATATTAGAGCAACAAACTAAACCAGGAATCAGTGAGAAGTTTACCACAAATAACCAGAGACGAAGCTAGCCGATAAGAGCCATACTCAGCATTACGTCTTGAAAGGATTCCAAATTTAATGGATCTGACCATGAAGCAATTCTGTATCAGGGGATTATCAAAAACAGGAGAACAATCAGTCAGCCATTAGTGGACATTAACCCCTGGGTATGATGCCAATACTAGACATGAAACTTTAAGAAGAGGTGGGGAGAGGGGCAAAGAGAGTCCTGCTAAAACTATTGTCATGCTTAGATGACTAAACAGATTCTCAATTTTCCCTCTGAGGTGAAATGTTAGAGATTACACACTGATGTGGAATAGTGGATCACTAGCCACAGGGATGGGGGAGGCTAGTGGGCTGGTGTTTCTGGGGTTGCACAGAGTTGGACACAACTGAAGCGACTTAGCAGCAGCAGCAGCAGCCACAGTTGGTATAGGTTACATAATTGCCCAAATTAGAAATAAAAAAAAAATGCAAAGAAACAGTAAAGTGTGATACATACAGAGGAAAAATCTTGATCAATAGAAATATCCTTGAAAGTATGCAAATTAGACAATAATTTCAAAGCAAATGTTATAAATATGTTGGTGAAATGAAGGAAAACATGCTTAAAGAATTAAAAAAGGATATGATCCCCATGTCTCATCAAATAAAAACTATTAAAAAGAGAAAGAAATTTAAAACTAAGAAAGTCCTGAAGTTTGAGAAACAATAACAACAGCAATAATAAAAAAATCAAGCATATTAAAAAGGAAAAGTTAATTTGCAAATGTAAATATCTATAATAACATTAAATGCAAAAATCCAATCAAAGATTATGAACTGTAAGTCAAGCATCCAACCCTCAACTGTTTATAGCAGACACACTAAGATTCAGAGATACAAATAAATTGAAAGAAAACAAATGGAAAAAAAAATTCAAACAATAAACCTAAGAAAGTTGGAGAGACTATATCCCAAAGTCAGACAAAATAGATTTTATAAAATATATTCTAGAGATAATGAGGGACTTATAATGAAAGTTATCAATCCATAAGAGATATATAACAATTGCAAACTTATACAATGCTAACAACAGAGCCTCAAAATACTTGAAACAAAAATTGACAAAACAAATTAGAAAAAATAATTCAGCAATACTAGTTGGACATTTTAATGTTACATTTTTAGAAACGGATAGAACAACTAGGCAGAAGATTAACAAGAGAATGGACATCTGGGAAACACTCTTCACCAAAACAGCAGAATACAAATTTTTCTCAAGGGCATATCTTCTCCAGAACAGAATATATGCTAGGCTACACAACAGGCCTTAATGGGTTTAAAATTATTTCAATTATATAGCATATGTCCTCTGACCATAATGGGATGAATTACAGTTCAATAACAAAAATTTTGGGGAAATTCACTTATATGTAATGCTTAAAAAATGTGCTCCTAAATAACTAAATGGTTGAAGAAGAGATCACAAAGAGCATTAGAAACTACTTTGAAATGAACATAAAGGAAGACACAA
This sequence comes from Capra hircus, assembly GCF_001704415.2. Lineage (NCBI taxonomy): Eukaryota > Metazoa > Chordata > Mammalia > Artiodactyla > Bovidae > Capra > Capra hircus. The sequence goes on along the minus strand of NC_030809.1, from coordinate 86,324,646 downwards.
TGTATAAAAACTTTTGGGACTCAGGTAAAGCATGATTTATAGGGAAAATTATGCTGTAAATGTTCTATAAAAAACAATGAATAGATAATGAAAGAGATAAAATCAATAATGTTTCATTTTAGTATAATAGATAAAGAAGATAAAACCAAATCTATATAAAGAAAAATAAGGAAAATAATGAAAACTAGATCAGAAAATTAACAAAATAAAGAATAAAAAAATCCAAACTTTGGTTCCTTAAGAATATTCATAAAACTGGCATATCTTAAGCTAGGCAGACTGAGAGAAAGACAGAGGAGAGACTTCAATTAATAAAATCAGGAATGAATGAGAAACCATCATCATTTGTGATAATTTAATGAAAAGAACAAATTTATAAAAAAGCACAAACCACTGAAATAAACTCAAGAAAAAAATAAGAATAGATATATGAAAAGTAAAGGAATTGAATTAGTAATTTTAAGAAATTTCAAAGAAAGGCCAGGTTGATGGTTTTACTGTTGAATTCTACCAAGAATTTAATTTCTTTATAAACTCTTCCAAAAGATAAGAGAGTACATTCCTCAGCTCATTCTATAAAGTCATTTTTTCTCTCATATCAAAACTAAAGAAATGACAAGAGAGCTAGACCAATATTTCTTATCCACTCGATCATGTCCAACTCTTTGCAACCCCACTGACTTCAGCGTGCCAGGCTTCCCTGTCTATCACCAACTCCCGGAGAATGCTCAAACTCATGTCCATCGAGTCGGTGATGACATACGATCATCTCATCCTCTGTCATTCCCTTCTCCTGCCTTCAATCTTTCCCAGCATCAGGGTCTTTCCTAATAAGTCAGTTCTTCACATCAGGTGGCCAAAGTATTGGAGCTTCATCATAAGTCCTCCCAATGAATATGCAGAACTGATTTCCTTTAGGATTGATGGGTTTGATCTCCAAGGGACTCTCTAGAGTCTTTCCCAACACCACATTTCAAAAGCATCAATTTTTTGGTTCTCAGCTTTCTATTATGGTCTAACTCTCACATTCACACATGGCTACTGGAAAAACCATAGCTTTGACTATGGGGACCTTTGTTGGTAAAGTAATGTCTCTACTTTTCAATATGTTGTCTAGGTTTGTCATATGTATCTCTTATGACTGTATGCCTGTATCTCTTATGAGAGACTGTATGCTTATGACTAGACACAAAAATTCCTTGACAAAACACTATCATATCAACTCTAGCAACAAATCAAAGGGACTATACATTATTATCAAATGAGATTTATCCAGGAAAGCAAGACTGGATCAAAACAAAACTTAGTGTTATACAAATTATCAACAAATAAAAAGACAAAAATTACATGATTTTGCTAACACCCTTTGGATGATAAAAACAATTAACAAGCTAGGTAAAGAAGGAAACTCTCAAACTAATAAGGACATGTACCAAAACTCCACAGCTAATATCATAATTAATAAGACTGAACACATTGCACCCCAAATAAGGGAAAAACAAGAGTGTCCACTCTCACCAGTTCTATTCAGTATTGTATAATGGTTCTCTTCAAGCTTGTTAGGCAACAAAATGAAATAAAAGGTGTGTAGATATCCTTGAAAAGGATGAAGTAAAACTATTTTTTTATATATTACATAATTTTGTAGATAGAAATATTTAAGGAGTCCACTTAAAACTCTAGGACTAGTAAACATGTTCAGCCCAATTACAGTTTAGGATCAATAACAAAAACTAATTGTACATACTTGCAATGTATAACCCAAAAATAAAAGTAAGAATACAATTTCATTTAAAATAGCATGAAAAAGAAAAAAAATAGGAATGATTTAACTTTATATTCTGTGAAAAAGTGTAAAACATATTCAAAAACCTATAATTAAAGATGGAAATTAAATTAAATAAATGGAAACATATTCCATATAATGGATTTGAAGTCAATATTGAAAAGATTGCAAATACATCCAAAATTAAGAAAAGATTTAATACAATCCCTATCTAAATCCCAGATTTTTTTTCCCCACAATTTGATAATCTGTTCATAAACCTCAAATAGCAATTCAATGTATTCAGGATAGTAAAATAATATTTAAAAATAAGAAGTGTTGGAGATTTTCACTTCCCGATTTCAAAACTTGATACCGTCTACAGTTATCCAAATGATCTGGTAGTCACACAAGAATCAACATATAGATTGATAATACTGAATTGAAGCCCAGAAATAAATAGTTACATTTATTATTCAATAATTGTCAATAAAGATTCCAAAACAATTCATTGTGTGAGGGGCTGTGAGGAGGGAATAATATTTTCAACAAATGATGCTGGCCTGACTACCTATCAGTTCAGTTCAGTTCAGTTGCTCAGTCGTGTCCGACTCTTTGCGACCCCATGAATCGCAGCACACCAACTCCCGGAGTTCACTCAGATTCACGTCCATCGAATCAGTGATACCATCCTCGGTCATCCCCTTCTCCTGCCCCCAATCCCTCCCAGAATCAGAGTCCTTTCCAATGAGTCAGCTCTTCGCATGAGGTGGCCAAAGTACTGGAGTTTCAGCTTTAGCATCAGTCCTTCCAAAGAAATCCCAGGGTTGACCTCCTTCAGAATGGACTGGTTGGATCTCCTTGCAGTCCAAGGAACTCTCAAGAGTCTTCTGCAATACCACAGTTCAAAAGCATCAATTCTTTGGCACTCAGCCTTCTTCACAGTCCAACTCTCACATCCATACATGACCAGTGGAAAAACCATAGCCTTGACTAGACGGACCTTAGTCGGCAAAGTAATGTCTCTGCTTTTGAATATGCTATCTAGGTTGCTCATAACTTTTCTTCCAAGGATTAAGTGTCTTTCAATTTCATGGCTACAATCACCATCAGGAGTGATTTTGGAGCCCCCAAAAATTAAGTCTGACACTATTTCCACTGTTTCCCCATCTATTTCCCATGAAGTGATGGGACCGGATGCTATGATCTTTGTTTTCTGAATGTTGAGCTTTAAGCCAACTTTTTCACTCTCCTCTTTCACTTTCATCAGGAGGCTTTTTAGTTCCTCTTCACTTTCTGCCATAAGGGTGGTGTCATCTGCATATCTGAGGTTATTGATATTTCTCCCAGCAATCTTGATTCCAGCTTATGCTTCTTCCAGCCCAGTGGTGCCTTATGACCTAGCAATTCCACTTCTGGATATCTACATAAGAAAAATGAAGTGATATGTTCACAGAATATTTTATACTTGAATGTTCATAGCAGCAGTAATCTTTTTTATCTAATTAATTTATTTTTATTGGAGTATAGTTGCTTCACAATATTGTGTTTCTGTTATACAAGAAATTGATTCAGCTATATGTATACATATATTCCCTCCCTTGTAGAACTTACTGCCCAAATCCCACACATTTAGGTCACCACAGAAGACCAAGCTAGCAGCAATATTCTTAATAGCCAAAAGTGAAAATAACCTAAATATTCATTAACTGATGAACAGCTAAACAAAAAGTAATATATTAATCCAATTGAATAATACTAGCCAATAAAAAGAAATGGAGTGTTATAAATATGGATAAACTTTGAAAACATACTAAATGAAAGAAGTCAGTCACGAAGACTACATAGTATGTGATTCTATCTATATACAATGAAATGTCCATAATTTTCAAATCTATAGAGACAGAAAGCATCTTAGTAATAGATGAGAATGGGAAATGGGGAGTAACTAATATGGGTACAGTTTCTTTTTTAGATGATGAAAGTGTTCTAAAATTAGACTGTGCTCATACTAGCAAAACATTTTCTATGAATCTGCTAAGAAAACATTAAACAGTAAAATTTAAGTGAATGAATTTATATGAGGATTGCTTCTCAATAAAGCCATCAAAATGTTTGGATTGAAGGAAGGATTGCACAGCTCTGTAAATTTACTAAAAATTACTGAATTATACACTTAGAAGGGATAACTATTATGCTATGTTAAAAAAAAAAAAAAACCTCAAAATAGTCTCTTTGAAAGCCACATGCACTACAAATGACAGTTAATTTAGTTTTACAGACTTTATTTATTGTGCTAAGAAGCAGTAGATGAAGAATCTAAAAGGCAGAATTTCTGACTATAACTGAATACAGAGTACCTATCCTGGAAGTGAGATAAAATCCTGGCTAACTATTGCACAATAATCACTGTCATCACTAACATTTACAGATGCTTTTGAAAATCTGGCATCTTTTCTTCCTGCTCTGGCCCTATTGTCTCCATTTTTTGTTATCATACTGCTATAATGATGTAGCTTATCCTGAAAGACACTTTTCACCATGTCTTATCAATACTGAATGCCTTTGCTATAGAGGTATGAAGGTGGCTTCAGTTTCACAACTTCACTTTAGCTTGTGTCAAAGGTTTACGTTTGCTCTAGGTATGTTTTCTGTTCTAAGTATTTAAGTAATAATAATGATAGTGAACATAAATAATAGCTAATTATAGGTTATTGCAAATTAAGTGCAGTTTTTGCATGCTCTTTGATATTGGAATATATTCTTAAATAAATGTAGTTATGTTATACATCATTTTAATGCACATTTCTCACTTTATGTTTCTTTCTGCTAATGACTTATTACTTGCTGTTTGTTTTATACATTTTAGCCTAGGGATATTGTGTTAGACAAAAACAAATTTGAATGATTTTTTTTTTTTACTCAGTTTCAAAGTGTGTTGTAAAGTAGTGGAGATAGCTTGCAACATCAACAATACAGTTGGCCCAGGAACCATTAATGAATTTACGGTGCAGTGGTGGTTCAAGAGGTTTTGTAGAGGAGACAAGAGCCTTGAAGATGAGGAGCGCAGTGGCCTGCACTTCTGTCAAAAGTTGACAGTGACCAATGGAGAGCAATCGTTGAAGCTGATCCTCTTACAACTACATGAGAAGTGTACATGTCCAATGTACACTTACGTTGTACATGTCCAATGTACACTTAATGTTGTACATGTCCAATGACAACTGTACTATTGTCATTCTACATTTGAAGAAAATTGGAAAGCTGAAAAAGCTCGAAACTAGGAGCCTCAAGAGCTGACTGAAAAATCAAAATATCATCTTCTTGAAGTATTATCTTTTTTTATTCTGCACAACAATGAACCATTTCTTGATCAGATTGTGGTGTTTGATGAAAAGTGGATAGTATATGACAACTGGCAATGGCCAGATCAGTGGTTGGGCCGAGAAGAAGCAACAAAGCAGTTCTCCAGTTAAACTTGCACCAAAGTTCATGGTCCCTGTGGTGGTCCGTTGCTGGTCTGATCACTACAGCTTTCTGAATCCCAGTGAAGCAAAACCATTACATCTGAGAAGTGTGCTCAGCAAATCAATGAGATGTACCCAAACCTGCAATGTCTGTAGCAGGCATTGGTCAGCAGAAAGGCCCCAGTTTTTCATAACAATGCCCCATCACACATTGCACAACCAATGCTTCTAAATTTGAATGAATTGGGCTACAATGTTTGCCTCATCAGCCATAGTCACCTGACATCTTGCCTACTGACTACCACGTCCTCCAAAATCTAAACAACTTTTTGCAGGGGAAATGCTTTCAAAACTGGCAGGAGTCAGAAAATGCTTTCCAAGAGTTCATAGAATCCTGAAGTATGGATTTTCATGCTACTGGAATAACCAACTTATTTCTTGTTGGCAAAAATGTGTTTATTGGAATGGTTCCTATTCTGATTAATAAAGAAGTGATTAAGCCTAGTTAAAATTAATTAAAACTCATGGTCTGAAACCACAGTTATGCTTGTACCAACCTATTATTTATTGAATGTTTGCATGTTATAGGCACTTCCTAACATAGGAAGTATTCCTATACAGGTGTTATTCTTAGAACATACAACAAAAGAGTAGTATTATCTTTATATGAAGAAATTAAAGATATTCTGTATGCAAGTACAGAATTTGTACTTAATTTGTACAGAATTAATTTGTGATTAATCTGAAAGTATAAACCCCATTCTTTTCACATTTTGAATGTGCTACCTATCTCCATCCCATTGTGCATCTTGCCGAGTAAACAAACTCCACCTATGACTGTAGTTCAGTTGCTATTTGAACTTTGATATTTGTCACCAGAATTATGAAAAGATATCTTTGGTTAATGTGGGTGTGTGTTTAAAGGTGGGGTCACCATGTTATGTTACATTATTTTATCTCATACTTGAATGGTAAAGACAAAGAATGAAGGCTCATACTTTTATGCCTTAACCTATTGAAGTTCAAAACTTTTCCATCATTTTCTCCTTATTTCCTATTGACTTTTCTTATCTGAATATTCATGTTTTAACTTTGAATTTTCACTCAGTGAAAACTGAGAGTTCCTGTGTATCTGTTCTGAAATCATCCTCTGCTCAGCAGTTCAACCCTTCTAGTGCCCTGTCTATATATTTTTTCCAATGTGACTGCTTGCAGTTTTTCACTAATAGCCTTGAACCCTACTCTGTCCATATTCTGGCTGCTAGCCATCAAAAACATAGCTGGGAGTGGGGGAGGGGATTGAGCTGCCATGTTAAATCGTCTCCTTCCCTCCCTCTGGGAAAGGACCTTAACCTCAAGCACTTTCAGTCAATCACAGTCCAAGAGAGAACCTTGAAAATGTTCTGCAACACTGATTGGTTCCATAAAATATGCTGGCTGGATGCAGAAGTTGAGTTTCTTTTAGCTTATTTCATAATAAAGGGCAATGCATGGCTGTATTCATAGTAATTCAAATCTGACACAAATAATACAGCAAATAATTACAGTGACCTTTAACTCACCTCGAATTTAAACAAAGGTTAAGCTGCCCTTTACTAAAGTAAATATTTTCTGTAGTCAAATAAATGCAGACACCTTTAGAGAGGAGAATACATTGCCAAACTAAACGAATCTGAAAATGGTTACAACAGAATAATTTCAAAACATAAAGAATGCAGGACTCTTCAGCATAAACAACCTCTAGACATGCTGGCATCTGCCATTATTAATTTACCTTACAATATTTCCAATGGGTTTTCCCATATGTTTGCTGGGAACTGTTGCTTGAATTTTCTGTCCAGAAGGGCAGATATCAAAGAGAAATATTAAAAGTAAGAGAATTTAGCTCTTCTCTCCATACCCTGATTTAGTAAACAATTTATATTTTATTCCATAAAGCTGAACAAAGCCTTAAATGTTTAAGTGGTTACCATGCAGACTTAAGTCTTAAAAAATAAACCCAGAAGACAATGCTAACTGTGCAAAAGAAGCAGCTGATAAGTTTATGCAGTTCTTATACCAAGGTTTAGCTGTTGGTCAGATAAGGGCCAGGTGTGTTTTTGCACATTTTAATTTGTTTAGTCTATGTCTATTTCAAATAGCACTTAAAGAAAGAAAGAAACTTGGAGGTTGACCATGTTATGTATACATCGTCTTTAATTTTAAAAGTTTATTAAAAAATAATTACTCTCTTTCTAGGGTCCAAATGCTAATGATATGTTGACTATGAAAAGCAAGTCATCAGCTTGTTACTACAACTGGTATTGCCTCTAAATTCTCCCTTCATTAAAATAAGGTCACCTGATTTAATTAGAAGTAGTCAGCATGCTTATAATATTTTTGGTCACAATTTAAATTGTATGTCTCAAATAGGGATTAAATTTACATTTAACAGGACAATAATTGTATGGTAAAAGGAAAACCAAGTTTATTTCTTTTTGCTTCTCTCACTGCAGTTTTGCTAACTCTGTTATTAAGTAAAGACTCAAGATGTTCTTAGAGACATAAATTAGTGGGTTTATTTCTAACTAATTAAAAAAAATGCAAAATCTCAGGTCAATAAAACCCTCCTACATGTCTCTCCTAACTCTGACTCAGCATCTTTTTTTTTTTTTTTCCCCCTGTTCCTCTTCCCCCTTTTGAAGTTATTGGAGCAATAGCACTGGTATTTCTACTTATTCAGCAAGAGGGTGAAAATCAAGGAACTGAGGCTAATCTATGATAGCCATGGAGAGTAGGTGTCTCAAAGATTGTGATCCTCTTGGGTTCTTGCTCTATAGAGAAATGTCTGACATTGACATTGATAACAATAAATGATTTTGTAAAGGGCGTGAAAATGAATTCTTAGTAAAAGTGAAAGAACTATCAAAAAATACTGGATACCTAGTATTGTTTGAATTCTTGCACATCTCCACTGTTTTATTATTCAACACTTGATGAGAAATCTTGTTCCTCTATAATTTGAGAGTTTTACATTTTCTTGCAATTCCTAACTTACTGATTGTTTCTCTCTTGATCTCTCCCTTTGAGGTAGGAGAAATTACCCATTCTCCCCCCGACCTCAATATTTCTGACAACCTTCCTCCTCCTTTTTGGAAATTTTCTATTTGGAAACTTTATTTCAGGACAAAGTTCTGTAGTGCACTAATGGACAGCTAGAGACAATGTATAAGGGGGGAACACAAATTTGAATTAGGAGATGGGAAAATATGTACTATCATTCAGTAAAGCATGGTGCTTCTGTATAAGTTTTGAGTTTGAAGGAAGATACTCTCATTAAGTTTAGACCTCTGACCCTGATAAAAATTAATATATATCAGTTCTTAGAAAGTTCTGTCTCTTTGTATTCAAAAACACCTACCTATGAGATGTTGTCCTTCTTACTGAGAACAAAGTACATAACCAAATTTTAAAGTATTAACCACCTTGGTTTCTCAAAAATGGAGATCATAGAATTAAACTTGTACTTTTAGAATTGCCTTTTTATTCTTTTGAACATTAGGGCCTGCCTAAACTTTGAATTTACTTATTTATCTGGTGTACTAATACTTGTCTGCTGTTCTCTTCTGATTTTTTTTTTCCTCTATTGATTTGAGTATGTATGTAAAGAGAAACTAATATATGTAGATAATCACAGATGTATTTCTAGTACTTTTTTGCTAAGTCTAATTTCCCTGTCTTAGGATATAGAGCTAAAATGCAATTGGGCATTTTAAAGCAATGAATACATTTGAGCACGAAATGCAATTGAGCACTAAGAAAATCTTTTCTTCTAAGACCATTTTCTTCCATAAGTAGAATCTATACTACAGAATAAGAGTGGGAAGACTAGGTGTATTAAAACAGCAGAGTGTCTGGAATCGATTGTATTTTGGAAAATCAGAGTTGTTTAGTTAAATTATAAGGTTCTCTGAAAAACTAATGCCATGTTTCTGAAGGATGAGTAAGGTCTATCACATTGGGCAAGTGAAAAGATTTGAAAAAAAGTAATGGGATTCTTAGGAAGTTGTTGTGTAGTCACTCAATTGTGTTTGACTCTTTTGAGACCCTGTGGACTGTAGCCCACCAGGTTACCCTGTCTATGGGATTTCCCAGGCAAGAATACTGGCTGCTGCTGCTGCTGCTAAGTTGCTTCAGTCGTGTCCAACTCTGTGCGACCCCAGAGACGGCAGCCCACCAGCCTCCCCTGTCCCTGGCATTCTCCAGGCAAGAACATTGGAGTGGGTTGCCATTTCTTTCTCCAATGCATGAAAGTGAAAAGTGAAAGTGATATTGCTCATTTGTGTCTGACTCTGAGCGACCCCATGGACTGCAGCCTACCAGGCTCTTCCATCCGTGGGATTTTCCAGGCAAGAGTACTCGAGTTGGGTGCCATTGCCTTCTCCCAAGAATACTGGAGTGGGTTACTTTTTCCTTCTCCAGGGAATCTTTCCAACCCAGAGATCAAACTGGTGTCTCCTGCATTGTAGGCAGATTCTTTACCACTGAGCCACCAAGGAAGCCCTCTCATGAAGTTAGGGTCCGTTAAATGAAGTGAAAGAGAGTTTGTTTCACCATAAAGAAGGAATAGTATAATCAGTAAGGGAAAAATGACTAACAATGAAAAATGTAATAAGAGAACAAAAGACAGTCAGTGGATCTAGACAGTCAGTGGATCTGATCAAAACAGCCAGGAAACCCAACCGGAAAGGTAATTGTGAATTGACAGTTACAACAGGTCTAAGTTTCCAAGATATCGGAGGATATCAGAGAGTATGGCTGCCACATGTGCCAGGAACTTGAAGCCGTAGGGGATAGGATATGGGAACGAGAATAGAAAATTCCAGTTTTGTTGAAACTATATGTATACTAGAGGGATGGTAGCTGGTTGGAATTAATAGAATACTTAAATGTGGGGCAGCAGTTGTGAGCCATAGGGACACACATAGGAAGTGAAAAAAGAAGGGATCAGAATGCTTTGTTTAATGCAGTGATGTAAATATCATTGAAAATGAGATAATACCAATGAAGTGCACACCTTAGGAAGAGATTGGTGGAAAAGACTCTCTGGGCTAAAAATAAAATATTTTTGCATATCCTCAGAAGGCTACTTCCCCTTCTCAGAGTTACCTGCAATCTTCTTATCATCATTCAAAATGTTATTAAGGGATTTTCTAATATATTCATGGGAACCTTTTCCCATGCTCTAAGAAAGAATCATGTTCTTCTTTCTCTTACCTCTGTGTTTTGTATATATTTTTAATACTTCTTAGCATAGCATCTTATAACTATTTAAAAACCTGTTTGTTTTCTTTGCTAGATAGGAAACCCATTAAAAACAGGCTAATTTTTAAAAAGCTTTTATTCAGTTTTGTAAGCTACCAAGTATTTAGCACCATATTTGACAGTGTTTAATATATCAAGTGAATATATTAAATATAATAATAAATATGGATTTATATTGATATAAAAATTTATATGGATATAAATAAATATCAAATGGAATTTAATTTTAAAATTGTCCTGATTTTAACTAAAGTTTTGACCAAAAGTTTACTGATATTTGGGATGGGTGAATCTGTCAATAGGGGCAGGAGATGTTTCCTTTTGGGGGGCTTATCTATGAACAATAAGAAGGAAATAGTATGTTTTGACAAGGGCCCCTAAAAATCACATGTGACTATTGTGTTTCTAGTGCAGTTTGTCACTTCACTGCTAAGAGTTACTAGAGAGGAGGTGGCCAGACCATTTGTGTGAGAGGAAAGGTTCTTCTGTTGCTGGAAAATATGAAGACCCTTGCAATATTTTTTTTTCTCTGACCTCACTTCTTTGTAAAGCTCCATTTCTCTTGATTATCTAGCATAGTTTATCTCACACATGATGGAAATAAACTTTACAAAAATTTTTTTTTCACTCTTTACTGTGGCTGCTATGAAGCTTAATGAAGTGTTGTTATCTCATCTTGTATAATTTCTTTCATTGATTTTTCTTAATTTTAAAATTAAGGACAAAATATCTTTATATCCTTTGCTTCTTTATATTACCTCTCCCTAGAATTCTTCTTATGATTTTAGTCCTTTTCCCTTCACCTCAATTACTTTATCATATTATTGCATGATTTTTTTAAATAACTATCTCAAATACATCTGGGAACAAGGCAGGATATAAAGTAATTAATAAGTAAAATAAATCCAGGCACGTTAGCCCCACATACTACCTGCCTGGCAATACCACATAATACAAACCACATTGCACTGTTTAGAATGAATGAAAGCAAAGGTCTCGAGTTGGTGGCTAACAGGCAAAATCCTGCCTGCTGACATGTTTTGTTTGGCCCACACAGTGTGTTTAAAATACGAATTACTTGCCAACCTTTAAGAATCAGGAAATTTTACATGAAATTTCAGTTTTTCTTAAAGGGGCCTGTATTCCATGACACAATGCCTGAGTGTGGTAGCTGCTACTTCTCTAGTCTGTCCAGGCCCTGATACTCTGTTTTACTTCTGCTATACTTTGCATGGTCCTGTTGCAACCGTTTATAGGACCTGCTAGACACTATAACGACTTTTCTTGGGGTTCCTGCATAAATAAGATGAGCAATTTACTTAAATAAGTCAGCATTATTCACTAGCATTTTTTTCTATTAATAAAATAATAGCAGGCATTTTTATTATTCACTTTGCTTCTTTCTAACATGAACGAACTCACTGATATTTTGCAGCTTAAACCAGAAAAGTAGCCTACTTGTTTATGATATTTCTATCCATATATTATAACTCTACCCATCAGGGGATTAATATTCAGGACACCTTAACCATTCAAATTATAGTCCTGAATCTAGAAATAAGGCTTGACCTTGCAAAGCTATCAGAAACCACTGCCTTTTAGTCATGCATTGTAAATCTTTTGATCTCAGTGAGGTCCTAGTGACACTTACTTATCATAATATCTTAACAAGCTTGACTGTCTTTTCTTCAGTCCAGCTGCTGCTGCTAAGTTGCTTCAGTCATGTCTGACTCTGTGCGACCACATAGACGGCAGCCCACCAGGCTCCCCCGTCCCTGGGATTCTCCAGGCAAGAACACTGGAGTGGGTTGCCATTTCCTTCTCCAATGCATGAAAGTGAAAAGTGAAAGTGAAGTCGCTCAGTCGTGTTCGACTCTTAGCGACCCCATGGACTGCAGCCCACCAGGCTTCTCTGTCCATGGGATTTTCCAGGCAAGAGTACTAGAGTGGGGTGCCTTTGCCTTCAGAGAAGAGTACAAATATTGTTAAAGAGAAGCAAAGTTGTAAAAGGAAAAGTGATAAGACTGACATTGATGCTTGAAGGAGACTCCTTCCTACGAAAAGGACAAAAAGTAAAACAAAACATACAAAATCTAAAAATTTAGAATTTTTTACTTGGTGAAATTTAACTATTTACATCAATGCTCAGTTATGTTTATACCTTCTGCATTAAAAAAAGATTATTGCTTTATTGTTTAGTCGCTAAGTCATGTTCAACTCTTTGTGACCTCATGGACTATAGCCGGCAAGGCTCCTCTGTCCATGGGATTTCCCAGACAAGAATACTGGAGTGAGTCGCCATTTCATTCTACAGGGGATCTTCCTGACCCAAGGATCAAACCTGTATCTTCTTCATTGGCAGGCAGGTTCTTTACCCCTGAGCCACCAGGGAAGCCTGTTAGTCTGGGGACCTCCCATATCACCCAGCTTTAGTAATGTGCTAGAGCTGGCTCATTCTTGGCTCATGACAGGAAAGAGTGTGTGTCTTTTTCCAACTTTGTACTCACTGAAATCACATTTTTTGCTTGTTTTCAAAGAACTGGTTGTTAACCATTTACTAAAACATCACTGAATCAATTCCAACTAAAGCTGGCCTGACTTTCCCTCCATGGCTTCGTATGTAAATAATGCTGTTGGCCATCCTTCCACACTGAAACTCACCTTCCAAATCCTCCATTAGAAATTTCATAATTATCCATTAAAAGCCTACTTTTGGTTTCAGCTCCCCTCTAAGTTCTTCTCCAAATTTAGACAGAAATAATTATTCATAATTTATATCAACATCTACCCCATCTTATTTTCCTGAAGTTTTTAATTTATCTTTGTCTAGATCATGATTTATTTCCATGAGAACAAAGACAAAGTATTTTTCTTTTTCTGATGATATATCCTTAAGGGACTCTTTCCATACAATGCCATAGTGATTATCCACTGCAAATGAAACGTAAGTTGCTGCTGAGCCTAAACCAAGTTGATCTGTTGGCAAATGAGTAAAGGAGACAACTAACCCTTCATTCTTTGCATTGTACTATCATTTATTAAAGGCAAGAAATCAAAAGACAAAGGTGTAAGACAGGGGCATGGGAGACTAAGTTCTCCAATCTGGCAAAGGGGGAAGGCACTTTTATTAAAGACTGAGGGTATATTTTTCTTTGACTCTATAAGGGAAAACTGGCATATCTGGTCGTGTATATGAAAGTATCTGATACTTGGTAGTTATTTTAGAGAGAACATGATTGGGAGTATTGTCCCTTAGCAACACTGAATGATTATCCCTTATCCTTTCATAATAATTTCCAAACCTATAGCAACCTAAACTTCCGGTGCACTCTGCACAAATTGTGTGTGACAAGTCACCATTATTTAATAGAGTCTAATAGTCCCCATGTCTCATAATTTGTATCATTTAAACACTCTCATGTCAGTAACTGTAGGCTAAATTTGTATCCAAGTCATTTTCATCCCCAGAAGTTAAATGCGATTCTGGCAAAAATATAGCTTTTACATTATTTGGTGTTTTTATTATTAAATAATTATGCTCAAGGAGCTTCATTGCTTGTTATAAGCTTAGGATGTGAGGAAAATTCCAAAGCAAAGGCTGCATCAGTTTGTAGACATTTTTTTGTCATAGCCAAGTTGTTTTTTCTTTGAATGCTCTTTGATTTCCTCCCCCAAGAGAATGAAAGTCCATTCAGTAGCATCAAAGTGTGGATGTTGTCCATAGCGATCTGGATGGGAATCAGTAGCAGGGAGCTGGCCTCACTGTCTATGGTTCAAGGGAGGATGTCACTCTTTAGAGACTGTGAGCAATAGGGAAGCAGGGGAAGTTTCTGAATGACCGCACAGCAAGAGATGAGCGGTCAGTACTGTAATAATGGTTTACATTGGCAGAACTCCACTTCTGGGGTGGTCCATAGTGACATTGTCAAGAATCTCTTTCATTAGTACTGTGAATACTACAGGGACACACTGGTTGAAAGGTGAAAAGTTGGAAACACTGCTGTTTTTCATGGCTGGGGATAAGGAGAGTCTATTGAGGAGTTACAAGAAGCTATTTTTGAAAGAAAACACAAAATGCCAACTCAATTTTAACTATCAAATTCACTGTGGTACAGACTTTTGATTAACAAACTACCCTCTCGCTCCTGTTAGAAATGTGGTTTCCTTTTGGCAGTGTGGATTTTTGCTAGGAAATCTCCATTTACTGAGGTTGAGAGGTTAATGGTTTAGGCTACAGGTAGCAACAATTATCCAAACTGGAGAGCAAATTGTCTAAAATAACTGACATGCATTTTATCAAGTTTATTGATTAAGGTTTTGTGTTCTTTCTATTACAGAACTGAAGATTCATTCCTTATAATCTAACAACCAGTTAATCTAACAACCAGAACCTGGCATGTTACACACTCTCACACACACACGCACACCTTCCTTTGAATCCTTTACATAGTAATGTTAACAACGTTAGTCACTTAATATCTACTATTGCAAGGGTTCTTTTTATTCTTTCACATATATCTTAGGGAGAATATAGGAACAGTTGGTAAGTTGAACAGGCACGACCAAGAGCAGTTTAAATTAATAGAAAGCTTTCTGTTTTACGAGTAATTTACATTCAATGTGATGTCAATTCTAGCAAATATGGAAAAAGAAAGATCTAAAATTGTTTGACTGCTTCATGAATGTATAAGCTCATCTTTCCACATTTGATTGACTGACATTTTAGTAGCACAAAACTTAATGATAAGACATTTTAAAATGTAATACATAACAGTATCAGAAAAATGCTTATTTCATGTCAGCATTATATTTCAAGTAATAGTGGATATGTGCTTTATCTGAAGGTTTTTTCCTGCTTATTATTCCCTGAACTTACATTTTGATTCATAATTCTATTTGGCATGTTTATTTGGATAATTTCATCCTAATTAAAATTGATTTTGTTTTTTTAATTATAAAATAATATACAGTTATGTTAGGTAATTTGCAAATACAAAAATGTAAAGAAACCCATAACATTTTATCATTTATCTTTCCCAGCTTATGTCTATGTATTTTAATTTTTCTACTCATAAATATGTATTTTATGTATACAAAATAGATATTCATTGCAAATATTCAAACATTACAAAAACTTATCCTGGAAAAATAAATATTGCTAAACGTTTTAATTTCAGAGCTGCCGCTGCTGCTGGTAAGTTGCTTCAGTTGTATCCGACTTTGTGTGACACCATAGACAGCAGCCCACCAGGCTCCCCCATCCCTGGGATTCTCCAGGCAAGAACACTGGAGTGGGTTGCCATTTCCTTCTCCAATGCATGAAAGTGAAAAGTGAAAGTGAAGTTGCTTAGTCCTGTCTGACTTGTAGCGACCCCACGGACTGCAGCCTACCTGGCTCCTCTGTCCATGAGATTTTCCAGGCAAGAGTATTGGAGTGGATTGCCATTGCCTTTTCCGATTTCAGGGCTAATAAATGTTAATTACAGATTTTCCCATGAATTAAAAGCACATAACAAGATACAAGTTATTTTTAAGTAAAGGAGTGGATCTATGTCCTTTCAAAACATTTTTTTCCCTTAAAAATAAAATATATAGACTTCTAGATAAGTATATTCTATGTATATTTTTAACATATTGAATCATAGTTACTTATAAACTCATATGCATCTTTTTTTTCCTTACAACTAATTTGGGATGAACATGTACACAGTGCTATATTTTAAATGGATCACCAAGGACCCACTGTATAGCACATGGAACTTTGCTCATTTTTATGTGACAGCCTGGGAGGGAGGAGAGTTTGGGAGCAAATGGATACATCTACATGCACGGCTAAGTCCCGTTGCTGTTCACCTGACACTGTCACAACATTGTTAATCAGCTATACCCTAATACAAAATAAAAAGTTAAAAAAAATTATAGCTAGAACAATTTCTCATCTTTATTTAAACTTTTCATTCTTTTAAACTTTGTAATAGGCCATTGCACTATTTAGGGATAAGTATCTTCATAATTTTAATATCAGTTTGAATGCCTTTCATCATCCTCATCCCTTTTTCCTTCTTATTGAATTGTATCAATGGGAAACATTAGACCAAAGGACATAGAAATTTTCAGACTCTTGTTTTATATTAAGTAATTACTTGATACAAACTTTATACTGAAGTGTATATGAGTACTTGTTTCCTGAAATTTCATACTTACATGGTCTTACTGTTGTTTCCCTTTTTAATTTGCACTCAGTTGTAGAAAAGAAATGCCTTCTTGCTAAGAGTTTCATTCTAATCCTCACCAAAATTTACTGTTATTTCCGAAACATTATTGAATGACTTAATATGAGGTAAAAGTGTGGCGGCTAGAAAACTAACAGTGAAAAATTATTCCCAGATTAGTCCTGCAGCTTTTGAGAACATAATTATAAGAATTTACAATTATAACAATTATATGGAGAAATTTAGACTGTTTGCTTAAATAATTGCCACAGAGTAAATAAGCATAAATGGTAGCATTACCACTAATATGTGTTAAAATGTAACTTGAAGTGGCCTGACTCTTGAGAGGTAAGGCTTTGAAGGAAAGCCTTTGAAGGATGCTGTAAAATTGGTTCCCATAATGATCTGAAAGTTAGCTTAGATGATCTCTGGTTTAGTTATGAAGTCCTCCACAGGCTTTTTCCAGATGGATGTAGGATTAAGGAAAGGAGACCTTTATTCTCATTGTCATGTCCAAGTTATCTGAATTTTGTTGCTAGCCAGCTGCCTTTTGCCTTGATTTTAAAAGTATAGGAATCTCAGCCTCAGTCTTCAATGTGAACTCAGTAACAAAAACATGAATAAGATTTTCTGAAATTTCTGGGATGCATTTTTGCATACACTGCCCCCAGATTTGTTCACATTTATAGATACTACATAAGATAGTACTAGATTGCAGACTCCTCGAAGACAGAAGCCATGTTTGGTTACTCGTTACATGGCATCACGTATATAGTTGATATAACATGCTTATTTAAGTCAATGAGTAAATGGGTAAATGTGTGAGCTGAGGGTGAATGAATTCTATTAACTAATAAGGTGGTGCTCTACTGAGGTTTCTCTATTGGTCTAAAACCTTTTGGAATATCCTGACTAGATCATCTGATTAGTATATAAAAACTTAGGAAGTTGCCTAAGGCATAGCATATTTATATTCCTTTCCTGTCCTGTGACTGAGTCCAGAAGCTCCTGTGAGGAAGTCCTGGGATCTATCTTAGTCAAACTTATTAATATAAAGAAAAAATCAAGGCTTACATTGGGGCTTCTTATACTTTCTCTCTCGCTTCCCTTCTCATGTTTTGAATCTAGGTGGCAATCTCCTTATGCTGCCTCTCTGTCATTGAAACTTTCTCTGGGGAAAAAATCTGGACATATCATTTTATTATGGGTACAAATGACTGATAAGGTGAAGGGTTTGTCCCAGAGCTATTATTGCCATTAACAGCTTTTTTTTTTTTTCCTTGTTTGCCTCGTGCCAGTGTATAGAGTCCTTATGCTGAAGTCCTGGTATTCATGACTTGTGGTGAGGAAGTCTTGGAGTTCAGAGACTTAACTGATGTAAATTTTTGACCTTCTCTCTGTTCCTTTATGGGTCTGGAGCTGATTTCAGATCGTATAGCCCTGCCTTACGCTTTTTCATCCTGTATCTTATCGTCCTTGTTGGTTGCTCAGTCATGTCTGAGAACCCGTGGACTGTAGCCTGCCAGGCTCCCCTGTAAATGGAATTGTCCAGGCAAGAATACTGGAGTGGGTAGCCATTCCTTTCTCCAGGGGATCTTCCCTACCCGGGAATTGAACCCAGGTCTCCTGAACTGTACGCAGATTCTTTACTGTCTGAGTTACCATGCTATTTCTGTCACGTATTCTATCCTCCTCGTACTTCTCCAAACCTCATCTCTATTACTGAGTTCCCTCTCCCTGGGGGTGCATAATAGGCTTTGCTTTTGTTTTCATTTCCATGAGATTTCATAGGGGGCTAGTATTCCTCTTACTATTATTAATATTAATTTAACTTAAAGATGGATTGCAAAGATCCCCTAGAGAAGGGAAAGGCTACCCACTCCAGTATTCTGGCCAGAGAATTCCATGGACTGTATAGTCCATGGGGTTGCAAAGAGTCAGACACAACTGAGTGACTTTCACTTTCACTTTAAATATGAATCTTAGGCATGAGTATAAGGCAGGCTAAGATGAAATTATTTATAGGGATTCTAGACTGGCCTTTGGTGTGAACTCAGTACTACACTGGAAGAAAGTATTTGAGTTGAAGTGATAAGATAATCTTTTGAAATCATAGAACTTTAGAAGTAGCAGTGACTGTAGAAATCATCTTGTCTATTTTATTTTTTTAATTTTAAAGATGATCAATGGTATGCATGAGTGAAACACTGGGCACAGTGGACTGTGTGAGCACTAAATGTGAACAACATCAACAAAAAATGGTGAATGACTCTTCTGGCCATGCCTAAATGTGATATTAAGTTACAACTCCCATGAAATAGTGAAAATCACCTTGTTCTCTTTATAAATGTTGGATGAATCAATGGCTCACAAATATTGGATGAAATGAGAAACACAAGAATAATACTACAAAAAACATAGAAGATGATTATTATTAATAGTTGAAAATTTGTAGAACTTTGTGAAGCCCAATGTATGTTTTCTAGGTTTTATAGTCTGAGATGCAATTTACCTGAAATCCCTCAGTAGAATCACATTGTTAGATTTGTGTGTCTTGGGTTGACGTTTTCTGTGTTTGCATCCCAGTAGATTCCACCCACCACCCCTGCCATTGGTTCTGTAAGTAGACAGATGATAGAGTAATATTTGTTCTGTCATGTTAATAAATTTAATATATTAAAAAATGAATTTAAAAGTTAAGATTTATGAATCATTCAGAAAAAGCTGTTGTCTATACAAAGATAGTTCACCTGGCCTTTGTTGAGTTTGGACTTCCTGCTTTACTCAGTTTGTGTTAAAGACAACCCAAGTCATCAGTATTTTCTGGGTTACTGGTAGGTTGTTCATAATAGTGCCCTTTCCTTCCATTGAGGTCCTATATCAACTGCGTCTCTTTCAGAGATGGTATGTGATGTAGCTATATATAAAATGCAATATGCTATATTGTAAATATATTTGGGATTCCATCATTTCAAAAGAAACAGCTTGATATTTATTAATGCAAATTGTTCTGCAATTAAGACTTTCTGAACACTAAAAGACAATCTGAATTTACCAAAAAAGGGAAAAAAAGGAAGGAAGAACTAATTGAGTTGTTCTCTCTAGTTTGTGTGATAACATTCCATGGGTCTCTGGGCCCCAACTAAGGTAAACTGAAATAAGGATTACTGACTATTGCAAAGGCTAATTTACAGAAACCACATGAGGAGTTCCTGAGCACAGCCCAGATAACAGAAATATTATCCACGTTGTTTACAGTGGAGTTAGTCAGTTTATTAGTTGGAGTGCTTCATTATGTATAAAAGATGCCAGTGATAGTCTCCTAGTCAAAATAAACAGGCATAAAGTGTTCCACATATACAATTTGTGGTGAATAGTTACTTTGCTATTTATTTAATAATTGACCATAAATGGAGTCAAAGTGCAAAGGGAAAAACTAAAAAAGCAGTCCACTAAGGGCTTTTTGAAAGATTGATAAATAATGTGGAATCTCAATTAGGCTGTAGAAGGAATGCAGATATTAAAAATTTGGTCAAGAATCTAATTAGCTGGAGGTAATTAAACAGTCTCACACGGGGTCATTAATCTTTTCCACAGACCTTTGATGTTTTGCACACTGTCTCCTAGTCATTAATAAAATTCATAACACTCCACTTTGTGCTGTTTTATCATCATGTTTTTTCTCTGTAAGAGCATAGAGCAAGTGTCATTGTATCACAAGGGCCTTGCTTTAGTTAATTTCTTTTCCTTCCCCCATGCTTGTTAGGATTAACCATTTGATGATCCAAAGGAAAGCAAAGGAATATGTAAACTTGTCCATAACTTTAGTAAGTAATATAATTTCATAATTTTGTCATCATTACTTTAAAAACAGATTTCTTTTGTTCCCCTTCAGATGTTTCTAAGAAATGGTAAATTACAGGACAAGTATATTTGTCTGAAGACTTACACTCAGCTTGTAGCTTCTCAAAAAGCAGAATAGTTATTTAATTAAGAAAACATAATAAATGGCAATTGTATAACACAAACTGTACATTGAGCATGAAAAGAATAGAATATCATTTCAACAGTGCTTTATTCTGATATGTTTCAAAGTAATACCATACTTGGGACTGGTTGGGTTATAAAAGACAAGAAAACACAAAGATTACATTTAGAAAATATGATTCCTGTGTTTGGAAAAATATTTTATTCATTTTCATCAATGCAACGTTTGTGGGTGTGTTATTTTATTTCAGTCTTTTAACTAAATGCATTTCTGGGGAAAAAAAAAAAACTTGTTTCACAGAATTGATTGCATTTCTAATAGAACCTGTTACTCCAAAAGCTATTGTACCTATTCCCTGGCAGACTATGTTGAATTAGCAGGGAATGCTAACGAGATGAAGTAGTGCTGAACACTGGATGCAGGGATAATGCTCTCAAATGATGGTGTAAGACAATATATAGGCATGTTATTCATCTCAAATCACCTGAAGACTTCACAAGCATTCATTTGAGAAATCCATAGAAAGGAAGTCTGCAGCATATTAAACACACACAAAAATGTTATTTTGCATTAATTGGTTGTTTCTGATAGGAAGGTATACAAACTAAATAAAAAACAAAACTATAGTAATTCGCCTGTTTAATAGAGTAAATCTTCCTGGCAAAAAATTACTTGTTTTCTGAATTTTAGGAATTGTTAGACACTAACTCTTAACTTCTGACATTATATTTTGTGCGGATGAAATCATGTCATATTTTCTTTAAAAATAAATGCTCATCTTCCAAATACTGAGCATTGTTCTTCTTTTAAAAGTCATTGTTTAACCTAAAATAACACATAATATTTGCATGAAATTAAATTCTATTTCTTGAAAAGTCATTAAAACAAATAGTAACATTTTTATATATACCTTTATTTGTTTAGAAATCAACAGAAAGTAAATATTTAGAAAAGAAAAATTTGTGTCATTAACATTATAAAGAGAAGGCTCATATGACAGAAAAATGTCTTAACTACACACTAATAGTGCATTATGTAAGCTTGAGATACAATCCATTAGGCCTAATATGAAGAGAAGGAACATCTCAACTTCACATACAAATGGAATTACTTAGGAAATCCATGTGAAATCCCCAATCAAAAATAGAAACACCCACTCACATTGATTAAAATTTAATAGTGATTTGACTAATCAAGATGTTTATTCTGAGCAATTACATAGTAAGACTAATTGTTAAATTTGTACAGCTTTGTTATTCTCAATCCTCCAGTGACATAAATTTAAAACAGGTTGAAGTTAACGATTAAAGACTGTAAATAAAATAGTTAAGTGTTCTAAAATATTAAAGGGTTTAATTCCACCCACACTGGAGTAACAAAAAAGGTTTAAATCACACTGTGAACCTCCGACTTCCTGTGATAGAGTCTGCACAGCATTAATTATCTTAGGTGAGGTCTTGAATTAAATATCTATTTTTAAAGATATAAAGTAACTTTAAACAAAAACTAAATGTAATTTATTTGACACTGCATTTGCATACAATTTTAAATGGAGAAGTTTATATTATTAATAGGTACCTCCGTGCCCATGTTTCTGTGTAAGTTTTAGGTATGTAATGTTTATTGGGTATATTTCTACTAGTAGATATTGTCTATCTTTGAGAAAAAATAACAATGGACACATATTAATATAATTTCTCCTTTTGTGGCATATAAAAGCACACATCTTATAAAGCAGTTTTAAAATGCAAAGATCTAACTGTAAAAAAACCCAAGTATTTAATAATAAATGGCATCAAAGTTGCATTTTCATGAGAAAATAAGCTTCATAAATATTAAAGCATTTAGAAGTTTGTTGTTTTAATATTTAGGTGGTTTATATGCTATATTTTTGCTAGCTAACTGGATATTAATGTTGGCTTTGAATTGCCTGCTCAAAAATCTAGAAACATATTAATATAATCTAACAGACAAATATTTTCTTTGTTAAGGTTTCTTTATCTATTGGTTCTAGAATTTTAATTTGTTCCTTTAAGTAAAGAGGATCAAGGAACAAAAAAGTTCAATAGTATGAGTGAGGTTCAGTACCACCACACAATTTCCTAGTTAACTATAGGGTCATTCCCCAAACAGCAGGGCATAGGGGAAATATACAATTCTGGAATCATTGTATCATTTCCTGTCCTGTTTCCTGTTAACTGTTCCTGCCAGAAATGGCAAATAATGACCTTTTTTCACCAAGCAATAGAAAAAGCTGAAGTCAGAATCATGCTGTAGAATTAGATCTCTTTCTTAAATGTAGTTATAAAAACTGAACTAAAGAGGGCAGGAGATGCTCTACAAAAACCTACAGAGGATCAAAAACAATCTCTATCAAAAATCATGCTTGCATTTGAGTATATGATAAAGTGATTTATTTGCAATAAAATCTGCATAAATGCTTTGATTTCTTTGATTCCTTGACTAACTGGAGTTTCAGAGATATTTGTGGGTGTGAGCTTTCCTTTCACTGAGCGTTCAGCTTATTGCGCTGCATTTGTATTGGATATAGAAGTTTTTAAACATTCCTTTAGACTGTAGTTTCCTTGGGTATATCAGGAATAAGGAAATTAATAGTAGCCTATAAGTAGGAAACATGTCTTTCATTTAGTGTAAAATATGAGATCTATTTTAATCTTTACTCTCCATCCTCAAACTTTTCAATGAAAACTCATGACAACATATTTCACAAATGAATCTCTCTCCAAATTAATGTGAACTAGCTGCATAGAATTCTAATCTATTAAATGAAAGTCCATACACTCCTCTTTCTTTTTTTAAGTTTTATTAATTTATCTGTCAAAATTGAAGTTGGTATACCTGCTGAAAAACTGATGAATGATAATGGTCATCACTTGTAGATAAGTATTCAAGAGAAATTGCTAAATAAGAACAAGGCATGTTAACTTCTTCCTTCTTTATTTTTAAGCAGCACACATTTTTATTTTAGTCTGTATATATTTAGTTAATCTCACATCTCCAAAAACGTTTATAGATATTCAGGTAATTAAGTAAACTGAAGAAATAGTTCTTTGAAACAAATCATACTGTATTTTTAATGTGGTCAATATCTAGCTTATTATTCTTCACAGAATACTAAACTGTCACTTGTTAAAAATATATCCTCAGAAAAAAATGTTGTAACAATTGCTGGGATGCTTCAATTATTCTGAAAATAAATATTTTTCTTACCTAGTTTACTTTAACAAAATTAATTTCTAATAATGATGTTACATGAAATTATTATAATTCTTGTATTGTTTCTAAATGTCATTTTATTGACAAAATAAACTGAAAACTTCAACAGCTAAAAAAGAGAAAAAAATACTTAACCTTATTGACAGGATGAAACAGTCAGGTTGTTAAAGACAGTCACATATAAAGAATTTAACACTGAGTTTAAATGTCTTGAAAATTGCTTTCATCTGGGACAAGTTTTGTAATTCCCCACCTCTCAGAACATCAGAAATAAATATTGGTCATATGTACATGGATTCTTCTAAGCAGTGGACACTTCTATCAGGCAGAGTAAGGTAGATAGAGGCTTCTTTGCAATTTAAATGAATGCAAGACACTGTCACCTTCCAAATCACAAGGGTATGAGTTCTAGGGCATACTTGCTCATGCCTGTAAATAACCATTTTTAATGAATCTCACCTTCCTCCCTAATGTCGGCCATGTGTTTTATTTTTCTGTCTTACAAAGACCAGATTTCTGGCTATTTGGAGAGTTGAGGGATAGAAGGCCATCTCTGTTATGGTGATAATTAGTTTGCAGATAAACAGGAAAATAACCAATAAAATCATGGGTGTAGGTAGGTAAACATCATTTTTCATTTATAATAAATTTCTAGCAATGAAAAGAGTTGTTTAATGCAAAATTTTTCCTAGTGTCTGTGGTCTGCATATTGTATTCTATAAAACTTCCAAAAAGTGATATTCTGAAAATTCTACATAATTAATTAAAACATAAGGCTTCCCAGGTCGCTGCTAGTGGTAAAGGATCTGCCTGCAATATAGGAGACACAAGAGACATGGGTTCTATCCCTGGGTCAGGAAGATCCCTTGGAGAAGGAAATGGCAACCCACTCCAGTACTCTTTTCCTGAAAAATTCCATGGACAGAAGAGCGTGGCAGGCTATAATCCGTAGGATCTCAGTGTTGGACTGAGCATTCATGCAGTTAAAACATAACATCTATTGATCATAAAACATTAGAAATCTGTGACTGTTTTCAGGGTGACATGTGGGTTATTTTGTATGTGCTGATGTCCAGGGTTGTTTCTGAATGACTTGGTGTCCTTGAACTAAAATCCTCCTAGATTTGAACTTGAAAAGTTTCGTAACAAATTTCAGTGTTTTCTTCATACCTTGATGAAAATCTGCCATAATTATACTTATTGCTTTAAGACCACATAGTGTACTTCATTATAAGCAGTGCCCTCTTGAAATTTACAGGTTTTTTCTCTTTTTTTGCCAAAAACACATTATTCCATGTGCTGAAGTTTAATTCACTTCAGGTCAGTATTTACTGAGGGTCCACTAAGAAGATTTGAAGATAGTAAACCAATCTATCAGAGTAAACAAACAAAAATTTCAATACCTAATTTTCCTTAAAATGCATAAATATAATCCCAGAAACTGCTGCTATATAAGAAAAGTAGATAAGAGAGGCTGAGATAATATACAAACTATTATACTTTTATTTTTTAATCAAAAATTCAAAGGATACTCCCAGGATTGCATCTTTGCAATCTCCCTGGATCTATAGTGGGTAGGAGTAATATTGGAAGTTGTTCACAGAAGTTATGCAAATAATGGTGCTTTAAAATTAGATTCATTGTGTTCTGAGGAAAAAAATTATTAACCTGAATTTTAAACAAATGGTATACTATGTAAGATGGAAAACATTAATCAGGTTTCTTTATTTTAATTAATGAGAATTTAAGTTATATTTACATTCTGGATACAATATAAAATACAATATATTAAGTTATTTACAATATATTTAAGTTATATTTACCTTCTGGACACAATTTGACTATCAAGTTGACTCTTAAATATTAATAGGTGTGCCTATGAAATAGCAATAATTTTTTTAAAGATATACAAATTTTACAAAGTTAGGACAGGGTTAACCTGCAATATAAATATTTTAAGTATAATTTGTACAAGTATAGATTAACAAAAATGCTATAACTTCATTTGTAAATATCTTTATATATCATTTATCACTTTTTCTTTTTCTCTTCATCTGTTTTGGCCCCAGTTGCTCAGCATTATAAGGTAGAGAATTCACAGATTTTAGCCTCGTGGAGTATCAGTCTCCTTTGTAAAAAAAAATAAAAATAATGCTTATTATCACAGTTCACTTAGACTAGAGTTTTTGGAATTAATTTCATCTTAAGAAGATATGTAGGACATATTCCTTAAGAAAGCACCAGAATATTTCAACAATAATAAGATAATTGGAAAAAATGTACAACCACAGTTTTAAAGAAGTTAACTGATCTAATATATGAAATATGAATTGTTTTTCCAGATTACTTGCAACAGTTTAGAACTCTTCCTCACATGTTGCTAAATTCCTTTGACTGGATTTGGACAGTTAAGTCTGACACAAGGCTTAATTCAGTACTCATGGCATCATGCTTCACTCCATCAGGAAATCAAGATCCATCATCAGGACAAACCAAAAAGGAGGAGCCGGTATCAGCCTAGGAGAACAATCAATGAAACCATTCCTAGTTAAGGAGGGAGAGTACTGAGAGCTAATTTTAGAATTCAAAATGTAGGTTATTAATTTACATTTTCTAAACTCATGTATTTTTCTGTGTAAAGAATAGTTAGAAATTATAGTGTTTTATTTTCATCCTATCCTCTTTCAAAATCAAAGAAATAAATGATCAGTGCACCCCCTTAATTGAATGAACTGATATAATTAATTTAAAAATTTTTTTAAGGGGAGGTGACTATTCATGTTAACATGAGAGGATACTTGAATAAAAATAATAGTTTTTCATATTTAGCTAAACAGCATCCACCAATAGTGCTTGCCATGAAGAACAATGGCAAATGACCTCATTTTCCTTTCTTTTTGGAGAATTTTAGTCTTGTTCTAACTGTCTGTAATGTATTTCAGAACATTCTTTCCTTTTCAGTTCAGTTCAGTTCAGTCACTCAGTCGCGTCCGACTCTTTGCAACCCCATGAATCGCAGCACGCCAGGCCTCCCTGTCCATCACCAACTCCCGGACTTCACTCAGACTCACGTCCATCGAGTGGGTGATGTCATCCAGCTATCTCATCCTCTGTTGTCACCTTCTCCTCCTGCCCCCAGTCCCTCCCAGCATCAGAGTCTTTTCCAATGAGTCAACTCTTCGCATGAGGTTGCCAAAGTACTGGAGTTTCAGCTTTAGCATCATTCCTTCCAAAGAACACCCAGGGCTGATTTCCTTTAGAATGGACTGGTTGGATCTCCTTGCAGTCCAAGGAACTCACAAGAGTCTTCTCCAACGCCACAGTTCAAAAGCATCAATTCTTTCAGTCCAACTCTAACATCCATACGTGACCACTGGAAAAACCATAGCCTTTACTAGACGGACCTTTGACTTTTATATTTCACCTATTCTTCTTCATTTTTCTTTGGATTGCCTTTCATTTTTCCTTTGAATTTTGTTCCTTCTGTGAAATTTTAACCCATTATTTGAACTCCAGTTCCCTAAGAAGAAGACATTAACTTCATAACTGGGATTGGAATATAAGAAAATGTTGGGTTCAGGAAATTGTTCTGATTTGTTTTCACCATACCTCAAGCTCATTCACTTAAAAGTATGTGCTTGAAATAGGTCATGTAAAACAATAAAACTAGGGTTTTGGAGAAGGCAATGGCACCCCACTCCAGTACTCTTGGCTGGAAACTCCCATGGACGGAGGAGCCTGATAGGCTGCAGTCCATGGAGTCGCTAAGGGTCAGACATGACTGAGCGACTTCACTTTCACTTTTCACACTCATGCATTGGAGAAGGAAATGGCAACCCACTCCAGTGTTCTTGCCTGGAAAATCCCAGGGACGGGGGAGCCCATGGGCTGCCATCTATGGGGTTGCACAGAGTCGGACACGACTGAAGTGACTCAGCAGCAGCAGCAGTAGCAGCAGCAGAGCAGTCTTTAAATTTATCATATAGCTTTTTTATTTTTTACTTTATTTTACTTTACACTACTGTATTGGTTTTGCCATACATTGACATGAATCTGCCACGGGTGTACATGAGTTCCCAATCCTGAACCCCCCTCCCACCTCCTACCCCATATCATCTCTCTGGATCATCCCTGTGCACCAGCCCCAAGCATCCTGTATCCTGTATGGAACATAGACTGGCAATTCGTTTCTTACATGATAGTATACATGTTTCAATACCATTCTCCCAAATCATCCCACCCTCTCCCTCTCTCTCAGAGTCCAAAAGTCCGTTCTATACATCTGTGTCTCTTTTGCTGTCTCGTATACAGGGTTATCATTACCATCTTTCTAAATTCCTTATATATGTGTTAGTATACTGTATTGGTGTTTTTCTTTCTAACTTACTTCACTCTGTATAATCGGTTTCAGTTTCATCCATCTCATTAGAACTGATTCAAATGTATTCTTTTTAATGGCTGAGTAATACTCCATTGTGTATATGTACCACAGCTTTCTTATGCATTCATCTGCTGATGGACATCTAGGTTGTTTCCATGTCCTGGCTATTATAAACAGTGCTGCAATGAACATTGGGGTACACGTATCTCTTTCAATTCTCGTTTCCTCGGTGTGTATGCCCAGCAGTGGGATTGCTGTGTCATATGGCAGTTCTATTTGCAATTTTTTAAGGAATCTCCACACTGTTCTCCAAAGTGGCTGTACTAGTTTGCATTCCCACCAACAGTGTAAGAGGGTTCCCTTTTCTCCACACCCTCTCCAGCATATATTGCTTGCAGACTTTTGGATCGCAGCCATTTTGACTGGCGTGAAATGGTACCTCATTGTGGTCTTGATTTGCATTTCTCTGATAATAAATTTATCATATAGCTTTTGGAAAGCAATGAAATACACAGATTGGAGATGTCCTACATATCTGAGAAAAACACAAATTCAGACTTTGATGAGATATTTCTTAGTCTTAGTATATTTTTTCTACATAATAATCTGGGTTTATTTCATTTTTGACAATTATTAAAAAAAATTTAAATGCGATCTTTACAGAAAACAGTGAGTTTAACAACTTATTGTAATGGCTTCTTAAATAGAGTAGAAAGGTTTTCTTTTAGCCATAATTTCTAAGGAAAAATAAGCTTTAACATCGTTCTGTATGCATGAATTTGTGTTCATCAAATTGGTCTCCTGCCTTTTTATTGTCAAGTGATATTCATTATGTGAAAATATTCTGTAAGTGGAAGGTGATTTCATATAATGAAGTATTTTCAGTTAAATAAATACTTTAAGAAATATTTATATTTTCAATGACATACATATTTTTTAACTGAAGCATAGTTGATGTACAGTAATATATTAGTTTCAGATATGTTGCAAGAGCTGGACATGACTTAACAACTAAACCACTACTACTACATACAATATAGTAATTGGATATTTTGTAGTAGGTTCAAGCATACATTTAATGATAAGAAAATAGTTGAGAAAAAAATTCCTACATTACACATGGAGATTTGTTATTCTTTAAAAATATTATAGTTTATTCTACTGGAAACCCAACACTGACATCATGCAAGAAGAATAAAACCTGTTAACTAGAATATGAAAATCTTACAGAGTGACCTCTAAGGTTGTAGCTCAGGTAAGAGGCCAGGTTGCCATTAAACTAGCAGTCTTTCACATCTCTCAGATATCATGTGGGGAGACATGAGTAGCTGAGCCTGATTGTAATTAAGTTATGTAATTACATGTAATTAATTACATGCAATTAAGTTATATTTTCTGGAGTATAAAATTTTGAAACAATTTCAGGGATAAATTTTAAAATTAGTCTATTTAATAATGATCTGTCTCTTTTCTTACTTCTCTCTTTTGTGATATTTACCAATTGTTCTCGAATGTCACCATGTGGATGAAACACTGAATAAAACCCCCAGGTTGGGACTCTGTCCACTAACTGAACTTTGGAGTCAGTTCAGTTCAGTCGCTCAGTCATGTCTGATCTTTGTGACCCCATGGACTCCAACATGCCAGGGTTCCCTGTCTATCACCAACTCCCAGAGATTGCTCAAACTCATGTCCATCCAGTTGGTGATGTCATCCAACCATCTCATTCTCTGTCATCCCCTTCTCCTCCTGCCTTCAATCTTTCCCAGCCTCAGGGTCTTTTCCATTGAGTCAGTTCTTCAAATCAGGTGGGCAAAGTATTGGAGCTTCAGCTTCAGCATCAGTCCTTCCAATGAATATTCAGGACTGATTTCCTTTAGGATGGCCTGGTTAGATCTCTTAGCTGTCCAAGGAAATCTCAGGAGTTTTCTCCAACACCACAGATCAAAAGCATGAATTGTTTGGCACATAGCTTTCTTTACGGTCCAACTTTCACCTCCACACATGACTACTGGAAAAACTATAGCTTTGACTATACAGACCTTTGTCAGCAAAGTAATGTCTTTGCTTTTTAATATGCTGTCTAGGTTGGTCATAGCATTGCTTTCAAGGAGCAAGCATTTTTTAATTTCATGGCTGCAATCACCATCTGTAGTGATTTTGGAGCCCAAGGAAATAAAGTCTGTCACTGTTTCCATTGTTTCCCTATATATTTGCCATAAAATGATGGGACCAGATACCATGTTCTTAGTTTTTTGAATACTGAGTTTTAAGCCAGCTTTTTCACTTTCATCAACAGGATGTTCAGTTCCTCTTCTCTTTCTGCCGTAAGTGTGGTATCATCTGCATATATGATGTTATTGCGACTTCTCCCGGCAGTCTTGATTCTAGCTTATGTTTCATCCAGCCTGGCATTTTGCATGATGCACTGTGCATAGACGTGAAATAAGCAGGGTGACAATATACAGGCTTGATGTATTCCTTTCCCAAATTGAAATCAGTCTGTTGTTCCATAACCAGTTCTAATTGTTGCTTCTTGACCTACATACAGGTTTCTCAGGAGGCAGGTGAGGTGGTCTGGTATTCCCATCTGTTTTAGGATTTTCCACAGTCTGTTGTGATCCACACAGTCAAAGGCTTGGTCATAGTCAGAGAAACAGAAGTAGATGTTTTTCTGGAACTCTCTTGCTTTTTCGATGACCCAACAGATGTTAGCAATTTGATCTCTGGTTCCTCTGCCTTTTCTAAATCCAGCTTGAACATCTGGAAATTCTCGCTTCGTGTACTATTGAAGCCTCATCTGGAGAATTTTGAGTACCACTTTGCTAGTTTGTGAGATGAGTGCAATTGTGCAGTAGTTTGAACATTCTTTGTCATTGCCTTTCTGTGGGATTGGAATGAAAACTGACCTTTTCTAGTCCTGTGGCCATTGCTGAATTTTCCAAATTTCCTGGCATATTGAGTGTAGCACTTTAACAGCATCATATTTGAGGATTTGAAACAACTCAGCTGGAATTCCATCACCTCCACTAGCTTTGTTTGTAGTGACATTTCTCATGCCCCAGTTGACTTTGCATTCCAAGATGCCTGGCTCTAGGTGAGTGATCACACTGTTATAGTTATCTTGGTCATTAAGAACTTTTTGTATAGTTCTTCTGTGTATTCTTGCCACCTCTTCTTAATATCATCTGCTTCTGTTCAGTCCATCCCATTTCTGCCCTTTATTATGCCCATCTTGCATAAAATGTCCCCTTGGTATCTCTAATTTTCTTGAAGAGATTCTAGTATTTCCCATTCTATTGTTTTCCTCTATTTCTTTGCATTGATCACTGAGGAAGGCTTTCTTATCTCTCCTTGCTATTCTTTGGAACTCTGTATTCATTGGCTATATCTTTCCTTTTCTCTTTTGCCTTTTGCTTCTCTTCTTTTATCAGCTCTTTGTAAGGCCTGCTCAGAAAACCGTTTTGCATTTTTTCTTCTTGAGGATGGTCTTGATCACTGCCTCCTGTACAATGTCATGAACCTCTGTTCATAGTTCATCAGGCACTATATCAGATCTCATCCCTTGAATCTATCTGTCACTTCCATTGTATAGTTATAAGGGATTTGATTTAGGTCATTCCTGAATGGTCTAGTGGTTTTCCCTAGTTTCTTCAATTTAAGTCTGAATTGTGCAATAAAGAGTTTGTTATCTGAGCCACAGTTAGGTCCCAGTCTTTTTTCTGCTGACTGTATAGAGCTTCTCCATCTTCCACTGCAAAGAATATGAACAGTCTGATTTTGGTATTGACCATCTGGTAATGTCCATGTATAGAGTCTTCTCTTGTGTTGTTGGAAGAGGGTGTTTGTTATGACCAGTGTGTTCTCTTGGCAAAACTCTGTTAGCCTTTGCCCTGCTTCATTTTGTACTCCAAGGCCAAACTTGCCTGTTACTCCAGGGATCTCTTGACTTCCTACTTTCGCATTCCAGGCCCCTATGATGGAAAGGACATTTTTTTTTTTTTTTTTTTTTTTGGTGTTAGTTCTAGTAGGTCTTGTCATTCATCTTAAAGTTGTTCAACTTCAGCTTCTTTGGCCTTAGTGGTTGGGTTATAGATTTTGATTACTGTGATACTGAATGATTTGTCTTGTAAACAAAAAGAGATCATCCTGTCATTTTTGAGATTGCC
Source organism: Capra hircus (assembly GCF_001704415.2). Classification (NCBI taxonomy): domain Eukaryota; kingdom Metazoa; phylum Chordata; class Mammalia; order Artiodactyla; family Bovidae; genus Capra; species Capra hircus. The sequence continues at coordinate 86,292,123 of NC_030809.1, read as the reverse complement.
CCCAATTACTGCATTTTGGATTCTTAGGTTGATTATGAGGACTGCTCCATTTCTTCTATGGGATTCTTGCTCACAGTAGTAGATACTGAATTAAATTTGCCCCAAATGCACCAAGACTATTTGGAACAGAAAGTAATATACTAGTGATTTCCATAGCTGCTCCAGAATTGTGAATTGTAGAGAGAGATGGGCATTTCTAAGAGATTAATCACAATATTGAGCAATTGGTATGAAAAAATGTACTGACCATCAGATTAGATGCTGGTACAAATGGGCTGAAAATTGTTCCATCTTCAGAGGATTGGACGACCAGAGATCTTCCAATACAGACCATCACTGATCACTTGGGAAATAAGTGATCCTTAATATAGAAATACCTAGCTTAGAATTAATTATTTTTCTTATAACAAGTAATGTGATCACTATTTTTAAAAGATGGAAAATATCTATCAATGCACAGAGTTTTGAAATACCTTATTTCTCTTATGTTAAAGATAGTTTTATACTTAGTAGGTCGTGGAAGAGCAAATACAGCTTACATACACATACATATATACATATACACGTACAAGAAAATAAAACGTAAAAGATCATGTCTAGCATATGATACTTGAAGAAATGGACATCAGATACAAGGAGCCAAATGATGCATATTGTGAGGGAATAAAAGTCAGCACTAAGCAAAAACTAGCAAAAATTTGACAGGAAATAGAGCCAAGTTTGTTGCAGAACCATGGATCTTTGGGAAATCTGAGGAATATTTAAGGAACCCTTTGTCAACCTTAGTCCATTTCATCTCATTTTCCAGGGATGGTATAGATTACTGCATTTTAACTTAAAGGAACTGCTGTTTACCAACCTGAAGTTTGCTAAAGAATTTACTTCAAATCATTGGGCTTCACCTATTATGTGGCGGGTGCACACAAACCCCACAACACTGTGAAACTTTAGTATGAAAGGACAAAGGAGCTTGCAATTTCATTCTCTTTGTTGAAGGGTCTTAAACTGTGAGAACCAAGGTAGTTTTAATCCACTTCACATGTATTTCTTTCTCTCCTTGTACATACATATATGACATGGCTTGAGAGTTTCCCTTAAGCTGCAATTACTTTGGGACATTTTCTCTTAAATTTAAGAAATAGATGCAGAAAATCAGATTTGAATTCCTGGCTGTATGCCAATGACTAATAGTTCTCTTCAGTGCTTTTCTATGCTGCTTCTATAACTGGATAGATGATGGTGACTTTTAATGGCTGCTTTGGGCCTTGGGAAAAATTATATATAATATATATATATGGAAAAGAAAGCAATTAAGGACAAAAGATTGTTGAAAGTTTTACTGACTTTCAAACTGTGAAAAGAAGAGGCCAAGTTACCTTATGCTTTTGATGCCTGAGGGCCATGAACCAGAAAGGGAAAAAAGAAAAAAAAATCACATATTGGGGCCCTGATTTGAAATCTTTTTTTTCTTCTTTCCATCTGTGGGTACCCAAATAGGGTCAAAAAGCCAGCACCTCAGTTATTTTGTTGAAAGGCTAACAAAATGTCTCAACTTTCAGTACACATTCCCACTATAAGTGATAACTAAGTAAGTTGATCTTCAAGTCACTAATGCTTTCTTCCTGTTAGAACTATAGCCTCATGGTGAACTTTAGAAACAGGTTTGAATTTTTCATAATAAATTTCCCCTGACTTACTTATGTAGATAATTAAACTAAATTCTTCCCCTCAAGAGTCAGGTTTTTTTCTGCAGTGGAATAAGTCAGATAGGTTGGAAATCTGATCCAAGGTTCAATCAAATGTTATCTCTTCTTTAAAAAATGGTACCCAAGTCAGTCATTACATGTATTGTTTGCATTTAGGAGAAACTATGAGCTCATGTTATGACCAGTGCTATCATCTTGTGAAATCACAATTGTGTCTTGATTTTTTTCAACTTTAAGAAAAGGAAAACAATTCTATGTGCCTCATAAAACACTTTCAGCACTACTGTTATAAATCTTGGAAGGAATAGAATTGAGATTAGTCAGAATAGCTACTTGTGGACAACTGCCAAACATCAAATCAAAGCAGACAAACTATGTAAATTCTGTGTGTGTTAGTCAGTCGTGTCCAACTCTTTGTGACCCCATGGACTGTAGCCCACCGCAGTCCTCTGTTCATGGGAATCCCAGGCAAGATACTGGAGTGGGTTACCATTTCCTTCTCCAGGGGATCTTCTCAACCTAGGGATCAAACCTCAGTCTCCTTCTTTGCAGGTAGATGCTTCACTGTCTGAGCTACCAAGGAAGCCCTGTAAATTCTGTAAACACACTAACTTAGATTTGTAAGAATAATTTCAGTCTTTTAGGTAGGAAAATAGAAAAAGGGTCTATGGGATAAATTTAAATGTTGTTTGGACTAAATATAATGGAAATACAGTGGGAAAATTATTACAAATTTTGTTAAATATTAATTTATTAAAAATTTGGAGGATGTACATTCATGCTACTTCTAAAATAAATCTATTACTGACTCCATACAGTCAAAAATTTTTCTGATGCACAGAAGAGTAAAGTTTGCCATATTTTTGAGCAACCCAAAATGTATTTCACAGTTCCAAACACACAATTGTCTGATCCATGGTTTATATTTATTATAGATATGTTTATATATCATACTGTCATCCAAGTGAAAAAATACGAATGCTGTTCACAAAAACTAAAATAATGATATTAAAATTAAAAGCCAAGAAAAGCAGCAAAATCCCAAATAGATGATACTTTGCTATTTTTCTGATTTGTGTGCTGTTATTAATTTTTAAAATTTTTGTTCACAGCTCTGTTTCCTTTGGACTAATAAACATGTTATTATGTGCTTGCTTCATCACTGAAGAATGGTAAGTCTCTAATCTTACTCATGTTAGTACTTTTCCCTTCTGGTACTAATTTGTCTGAAAGAAAGTAAACATGCAGGCACTATAATAACTTAATTTTTTATAGTATCATACCTTTTCTGAGCAAGTTTTGTATGTTATCTTATTTTACCCTTATTTTCTAATTTTGTACATAGGTGGAAAATGCTATTATGGTTAGTTGAAAGAAAGGAAACAGGTGCATAGAAGGAATGTAACCTTTCTAAAATCATAGAAGTAGTTATTCTTATTTTTAAGAATACTTATTTTTCTTCTGTACAAAGTAAAAAAAATATAAGCACAGTATGTGCCCTGTTTATTTAATCCCTCTGCCAAGGTAGGCATATTATCGTCATTTTTACATTTGAGGAAAAAAGAGCTGAGAGTTATTTAACTTTAGTTGATGCAACTAACAAGGGGTAATATGAGAGTATAACCTGGCTAAGGCTGATTTTAGAGACCATTCTTCTTCAAATATATATTTCCTTTAGATTGTTCTGGTTTTTGTATTTCAAATGGTACTGTCAACTAGTCATAGATTCCCTTTTTGTGTGTGTGTGGTGATTATGACTCCTACCCAATTAATAGAACTCAGTTTAATACAATCATAAGTATTTGTAGAGAAATAATTCTTCTTGCATATGATTAAAATATTTTTTAAACTTACATTCTACTAATTGTCACATTACAAAAATCTGAGTGGTCTTGATAAAGAAGAATTGTGTCTGTGCATAATGGGTGGCTATCATTGCAGAAAGGAAAAATAAAACTAATCGGATTAAAATTTCAAGCTAAGTTAAGGATTTTTATTTTATTAAATGTAAATTATGTGTGTGTAATAATCACATAAAATAAACAAAAAAATAATAATAGAAAATATTCTTGTAATGATTAACTAGCTTGGGAAACAATACATGTATTATTTATTGATATTTCTGTATTCCTTTCTCATATTTATCCTCAATATTCTTTATGCAAAAGTATACTATGATCATACTTAGTATTAATCCATCTCACTTATGGCTATATAAATCAAAATATATGTATTTTTCAACAAACACCATGTATTATTATGTTGTATATTTCAAAAGAAAAATGTAAACATCCTTTTGAAGCATAAGAACACATGGCCTGCCTGAGACTGAGATTGGATGACAGTACAGATAAAAGCTCCTGACTCTCACATCAGCTGAGTAACCTATCTAGTAACTAGCAGTAGCAAAACATATCAACAGAGGAGGGGCAAGAGAGCAGGGGGACCACATCTGTGGCTCAGCGTGTAGGTAAGCATGAAACCTGAGTATATAGCAAGCACAACCAGAAAATCCTTCTGACTCTGGAGCCATCACTCTAATTTCAACCAATAGAATCTCACACTAAATAAATCTGAAGCTTGATGTGTCCCGAAGGTATCACAGCAAGATACATAGACAGACATATAGATAGGTACATAAACAGATAGACAGACACATAGATACATAAGCAAACCAGTGAAAACCCCATACTAACAACCTGATAGAAGAAGAGATATGCCCACAGCAGGCTCAAATACTATTTTTTCATTCTCTACTTTTTGAATACACTATCATTAACATTTAATTAAAGTTACAAGACAAAAAAAAAATTTTTTTAACTTACCCACTGTGAACAAAGTTATAAAGTCATGCCAACATTATCCAGATATTAATTACCTGAATAACCATGAGTGGTATTTTAAAGGATTCCATAGAAAATATAGGCAATATGAAGGAACAAGTGGAGAATTTGTACAGAGAGATGAAGACTAGAAAAAGGGTTTAATAAAAGCAATAGAAATGGAAGAAAAAGGCAAGAGAAGTGAAACATGATTCCAAAGAGCTCATCCTCAAAACATTTGAAGAAAGAAATCAAAATTGAAAGTTAACCAATAAAATTATCAAAATGTAGTCAAAGAATAAAGAAAAAAAACAAATGGATTATCCAAAAATGAGATGAAACAAACAAAAAGCCTACTTAGCTATAATACAATATCAGATATTCTAACATATGTAATTATAGCCTCACAAGGAAATGAAAGAATATGAAAGAAGAAAAGTTTGAGAAATAGTAGCTGATAAATATTCAACAATAATGAAAGGTATTAAAACACAGAACCAAGAAGCTCAGAGAAACCCAAGCAAGATGAATAAGAAAATACACATATATATAATATAATATTCACATTCAATATTCACAGTTTCAAATTATTTTTTAAAAAAAGATAAAAAGAACATCTTGCAAGCAGTCAGAAAATGAAAATAAATACAGCTGAGATCTCCTTAGAAATTATGCAAACCCAATGGCAATAAACTGATATTTAAAGTACCAACATGAAAAAAAGCTGTCAATTCAAAATTATATACCCAACAAAATTCTATCAAAAGGTGAAGGGAAAATGTAAAAACAAAACAAAAAAACCCCTATTTGTTATTTTGCTTACATAGCCATATGTTTCTTGTTTATGGGAACTCATTTTTATGTCTTTGAGACTTCTCTGTCTATATACATAACTACTTCACCTATTTTGACTATCATCTAACATTTTTTGTATATATAAACTCAACTTTAAAATTCATATTTTTGCTGATGGACATTGAGTTTTTACAATTTTTCTCTATTCTAAATATTACTCTAGTAGCATTCTGAAGTGTCTTTTGGTAATTAATGCACAAGATTTTCTCTATGGTGTATGACTAAGTGTGGAATTTCTAGTTAAAGTCTTCAGTTCAGTCGCTCAGTTGTGTCCAGCTATTTGTGACCCCATGAACCACAGCACACCAGGCCTCCCTGTCCATCACCAACTCCTGGAGTCCACACAAACCCATGTACATTGAGTCAGTGATGCCATCCAACCATCTCATCCTCTGTCGTCCCCTTCTCCTCCTGCCCTCAATCTTTCCCAGCATCAAGGTCTTTTCAAATGAGTCAGCCCTTTGCATCAGGTGGCCAAAGTATTGGAGTTTCAGCTTCAACATCAGTCCTTCCAATGAACACCCAGGACTGATTTCCTTTAGGATGGACTGGTTGGATCTTCTTGCAGTCCAAGGGACTCTTAAGAGCCTTCTTCAACACGACAGTTCAAAAGCATCAATTCTTCAGTGCTCAGCTTTCTTTATAATCCACCTCTCACATCCATACATGACTACTAGAAAAAACATAGCCTTCACTAGACAGACTTTTGTTGGCAAAGTAATGTCTCTGCTTTTTAATATGCTGTCTAGGTTAAAGTGTAACTATTTTAAATTTTTGACTATACTAGATAATAACAAATTGCTTTGCAAGTGCTTAAGCAATTTGCATTCTCCCTAACAGTGTCCGATAATGTCAGTTACAGTTTTCCTAAATTCTTTTCCCAGTGTGTGACATCAGGATTTGTTTAACTTTTGTTAGAAAATTGTTGAAAGTACAAATTCCTTCTCAGTGTCATTTCTGCTTACAAGTCCTTGATTACTAGTGAGGTTGCATGGTGTTTTATGTTTATTGTAAATGTAATTTCTTCTATGTATCAACTATTTAATATTTTATAATTATTCTAGTAAGTTTTCTTTGTCTTATTTGTCAGACAGAAGACATAATTTGTCTTCTATACATCAGTCCTCTGGACTGTAAATCGTTTTTGCATAATCTGTCTTTTTACCTTTTTGTGACGTCATTTGATCCGTGGGCTATCTTAATGTCATATAACTCAGTGTATCAATCTATGGCTTTCAGTTTAGGTTTATTAGAAAATTCACCTATATCTTATAGTCCTAAAGACATTTGTTCTTGATGCTTTGATTTTTACTTTTAAATCTTAAATGTTCGATCTACTATTTATTTTTGTATACTATTTAAGACACTAAGTAAATCTTTATTTTCCTTATGACAAGCTCTCCAAAAATTGTTAGACCATATATTGCCCGCTAAATTTTCAGTTTTATTAAGATTTTAAGGAAATGTAACACAATGCACATGTTTAAATTATATAAACTGATCAATTTTTACATATATATGCACTCATAAAATCATCACTACAGTCAAGAAAAAGAACCAATCACCTCCAAATTCTTCGTGTCCCTTCATAATCTCATTCTCAAGACCATCTTTATCCATTTTGCCCTTTAACAACTACTTTATATACTTTTTTCTGTTTCCCAATTTCTATTTTATACTCTGGAAAGCCAATTACATGTATATTAAGCTGCTTGAAGTTGTCCTACAGCTCACTATGATGTGTTCATTTACTTTCAGTCCTTTTTATCTGTGTTTCATTTTGGACACTTTCCATGCTTTATCTTCAGGTTCAAAAATATGTTCTCTTACAAGTCTAATCTACTGTTATTCTCTGTTTTTTGTTTGTTTTTAAATCTCTGTCATTTATTTTTCTCCTCTAGAAATTTGATTTAGTTATAGCTTTGGTGGCTCAGATGGTAAAGAATCCACCTGCAATGAGGGAGACCTGGGTTTGATCCCTGGGTTGGGAAGATCCCCTGGAGGAGGACATGGCAAACCCACTCCAGAATTCTTTCCTGGAGAATCCCCATGGACAGACAAACCTCGTGGGCTACAATCCATGGGGTCGCAAAGAGTCGGACACAACTGAGTGACTGAGAATACAACTATTTTCTATATCTGTTATTTCTAAATTTAACATGATCAATCTTTAACTTCTTGATCATTTGGAGTATACAGTTCATGTTTTTGTTTTAATGCTCTTGGCTAACAATTAATTTCTATTGAATAATTTTTTCTCTTTATTATGGATCATATTTTTTTTCTTTGAATGCCTGGAAAATTTTTATTTGATTTCAAACATGTGAACTTTACCTTGTTGGGTGTTGAGTATTTTCATATTCCTACAATTATATATATATATGTATATATAGGCGTGCAGCTAAGTTACCTGAATAATTTGCTAAATTTGACCTACTCTTAAGCCATATGCTGAAGTGAACCCCCCAGTTTTTCATGAATTATAAGGTTTTTCCATCTTCATTGGTGGAAAACACAAACAAACAAACAACTATTCCTAGTCAGTTCCAGGGTGTTTTTCCTCTAGTGTTTTTAGTTGGATATTTTGGGGACCTCAGGAAATTTCTATTCAGAAATTCTATAGACCTATAGAACTTTATCTTTTGTATGTTTCTCCTTTCTGATCCTCTGATCTATAAATTCAGACTGCTTTAGTTCCTTTGGACTCACAACCTTATTTCTTCAACTCAGGGAGACTTCTAGCATCTACGAGGGTTTTTTGTTATTTTTTATTTTTTTCTTTTTTTTGCTGCCTCTATAACTTACATATTTTCTCCACACAGTAGGTTTGAACAATCAAAAGGCTCATCTTGTTTGTTTCCTTTCTCAGTGGTCATTTCCTGCACTGCCTAATGTCTAAAAGTTCTTTTCTCACGTATTTTTCAGTGTTATGGTTGTTTTAGGCAAAGAGAATAAATCCAGTCCCTGGCACTATTGTTTAGCCAGAAGCAGAAAACTGCTCATTTTTAAACTTTCTACATATGTATGATGTTCAGTTCTGATTCACTGATCCATTTATGTATCTCTACATAAATTCTCTTCCTACTATAAATGTATAAATATGTTAGTAACTTATGGAGAAAATTTACCTTTTATTTTCCTTCAAACATTGTTTCATTGGTTCCTAACCCTATTATTTTTTATAAAATTTAAAATTAGTTCACAAACAATTTTCATTGTAATTTTGATTGGAATTACATAGAATTTAGAGATTAATTTGAGGAAATTAAAAATATGAAAGTCTCATTAATGAGCACAATTTTCCTCTGCAGGTCTTCATACCTTTCAATAAGTGTAAAATTTTTGTATAAAATTCCAGAATATTTTTCCAATATTTATCTCTTATTTATATTTTAATTATTTTGAAAATTCTGCATGCATTTAAATTAAAATTTCTAATTGTTTTATGTCTGAAGGAACATTTTTAATTTTTCATTATTGGCCTAATAGAAAACTGCTGTTTTCTTACTATTCTGATAATCTATATAGATGATTTTATCTTTTATGAATAATGACATGTAATTATTTCTTTCCATATATATTCACTTTGTTTGTTCTTAGTGTTTGTTACACTAAATAATGGTGGAACAAATTCTTTTATTGCTTTTCTAAATTCGTATTGACCCAAGGATCAAACCTGTGTCTCTTAAGTCTCCTGCATTGGCAGGCAGGTTCTTTACCACTAATGCCACGTGGGAAGCCCCAGAATTTAAATAGGCTCATATTTTCATGATAAACCCAAACGGATCAATTAAAAAAAATTTGTTAGACTCCGATATCTTATATTGAGTCTCCATGAGAACACCTACAGACTTGTAACTTCCAGGGAACATTATTGTCTAAAGGTTTAGTTGTTGCATTCTGAAATTCATTTCCTCATTTGTAACAAGTCCAAGCTTCACATAGGGCACAAGTTCTTACCAAATAATGAATAGAGTAGCAGAGATGCAATCATACAATTGTTAACACTGGATCAGTCTTGGAAACTGGAGGATACTCTGATGGTGAACTTTGTCTCAAACTCTCCCTGAAATTCTTGCCAAACCATTCTTAAACTTCCTGGCATTATATGATGCTCTCATCCAACCTTCATTCCCTCTCTCCTTTACCCAGGATCAGTCTTTGCTATCCTGATCTTTGCTATCTGAGCAAAGATCAGTCTTTGCTTCATCCTTGTTTTCTCTCACAGACAGTTTTTCTATTGAAATGCATGTAAGTTTAATCCCATCCTGATGTCTGCTTCTTAGAAGACCTCAATATAACAAAAATGGTACTTCTACTGGGACAGTCTGAGAAAAAAGTCTGTAAGACTGAGTTTGGAAATGACTCAGTCACAGGCAGGGCAGCATTTTGGGTGATAGGCAAGGCATGCATGCATATTAACTAGAAAAATGTAGTCCTTCAATTGCTGAAAATTTCACCAACAGTAATCTGGGAAATTTTCTCTGCAGAGGGAATACAATGGCAGGTATAAAGTTATTTAAAGCTGAAAAACATGGGAGTAACAATGCCCTCAAAGAGAGCAGAGTTAGCTGGTTACTGGTATAAGGTATTGAAGACTTGCAGAGAGCAATGAAAGACTGAGACCTCTTCAGTTCAGTTCAGTTCAGTTCATTTGCTCAGTCGTGTCTGACTCTTTGTGACCCCATGAATTGCAGCACGCCAGGCCTCCCTGTCCATCACCAACTCCCGGAGTTTACTCAGACTCACGTCCATCGGGTCCGTGATGCCATCCAGCCATCTCATCCTCTGTTGTCCCCTTCTCCTCCTGCCCCCAATCCCTCCCAGCATCACAGTCTTTTCTAATGAGTCAGCTCTTCGCATGAGGTGGACAAAGTATTGGAGTTTAAGCTTTAGCATCATTCCTTCCAAAGAAATCCCAGGGTTGATCTCCTTCAGAATGGACTGGTAGGATCTCCTTGCAGTCCAAGGGACTCTCAAGAGTCTTCTCCAACACCACAGTTCAAAGGATCAATTCTTTGGTGCTTTGCCTTCTTCACAGTCCAACTCTCACATCCGTACATGACCACAGGAGAAACCATAGCCTTGACTAGACGGACCTTAGTCAGCAAAGTAATGTCTCTGCTTTTGAATATGCTATCTAGGTTGGTCATAACTTCTCTTCCAAGGAGTCTTAACTTCATGGCTGCAGTCACCATCTGCAGTGATTCTGGAGCCCCCCAAAATAAAGTCTGACACTGTTTCTACTGTTTCCCCATCTATTTCCCATGAAGTGATGGGACCGGATGCCATGATCTTTGTTTTCTGAATGTTGAACTTTAAGCCAACTTTTTCACTTTCCTCTTTCACTTTCATCAAGAGGCTTTTTAGTTCCTCTTCACTTTCTGCCATAAGGTTGGTGTCATTGGCATATCTGAGGTTATTGATATTTCTCCCGGCAATCTTGATTCCAGCTTGTGTTTCTTCCAGTCCAGCGTTTCTCATGATGTACTCTGCATATGAGTTAAATAAGCAGGGTGACAATATACAGCCTTGACATACTCCTTTTCCTATTTGGAACCATTCTGTTGTTCCATGTCCAGTTCTAACTGTTGCTTCCTGACCTGCATACAGATTTCTCAAGAGGCAGGTCAGGTGGTCTGGTATTCACATCTCTTTCAGAATTTTCCACAGTTTATTGTGATCCACACAGTCAAAGGCTTTGGCATAGTCAATAAAGCAGAAATAGATGTTTTTCTGGAACTCTCTTGCTTTTTTGATGATCCAGCAGATGTTGGCAATTTGATCTCTGGTTCCCCTGCCTTTTCTAAAACCAGCTTGAACATCAGGAAGTTCACAGTTCACAAGACCTCTTAACAAGCAGTTAATATAAGAGTCACAGAAGGTAATATCTCCAAAATGGAAATGCTAATACAAATGAGCAGCAGACTAAAGACCTAATTGTAAGAGCTGAAGTGCTCTAGAGACATTCGGTTCTTCAGCATAGCAGATCGGTTAAATGAAGGGTGAGAGAAACCTGATATCCTAAAATATGATGTGGAGGTACAAGTTTGGATATCCCTGAGGATATTGACTCTGCAACCTTCCTGTACTCTGCAGGCTTGCAAAAATAGTCCACCCTTCCCTAAAATGAGTTAGCACCTACCTGTATTGAAAGATACTGTAAAAGTCTCTTTCCCACTGACAAAAGTGCCCTTAGAAGCTCTTTCTACCTGGTCTCATTGCTGCCCAGCCAAAAGAAAAAAAAAGATGACATAGTCTTGCACAATAAAGGCAAGTCATGAATTTCCTAGTGTAGGATTCCAAGGTGAACTTATATCCAAATTTCTAAAAACTAGATTACTTTGTTTCATGTTATTTCCTTTTCCTTGTTTTAACATCTATTCCTTACTCAGGCTTTATGCAGATATCCAGCTATATCACCTGACTATGTATATACAGGTAGGAGAAAATGTGAAAAGAAGAGTAATATGTATAGTTTTAAAGAGGTGTGATAAATGAAAGCAGAGAGAGAGACCCCCCTGAGACATTCTGAGACATTAACATTCTTGTTTAACAAGAATGGGGTTAATACTCTACCTACTACTCTTTATGTAACAATATTCACTGCAAAACCATCAGTCAGGAAGCTGAGAAAACTACATGCATAATTTTAGAGAAGTCATTCCTTAGCTTGAGAAAGCTGAGACACTGAAATATTAACTCTCTAAGGTCAGATCAGGAGCTCCTTGTTGCAAAATTTAGACTTAAATTGAACAAAATAGGGAAAACCACTAGATAATTTAGGATTGACCTAAATCAAATTCCTTATGCATATACAGAGGAAGTGACAAATAGATTCAAAGAAGCAGATCTGATAAGAGTACTTGGAGAAATATGGATGGAATTTTGTAACATTGTACAGGAGGTGGTAACCAAAATCATCCTCAAGAAAAAGAAATGCAAAAAGAAGAGAAGAAAACCTAAAGGCAAAGTACAAAAGGAAAGATATACTCATCTGAATGCAGAGTGCCAAAAAATAGCAAGGAGAGATAAGAAAGCTATCATAAGTGATCAATGCAAAGAAATTGAGAACAGCAATAGAATGGGAAGACTAAAGATCTCTTCAAGAAAATTAGAGATAACAAGGGAAAATTTCTTGCAAAGATGGGCACAATAAAGGACAGAATCCTTAAGGACCTAATAGAAGCAGAAGATATTAAAAAGAGGTGACAAGAATACACAGAATTGTATGAAAAAGGTCATAGTGACCCAGATGACCGTGCTGGCATGGTCACTCACCTAGAGCCAGATATACTGGTGTGTGATGTCAAATATAATGCTTTAAGAAGCATTATTAAGAACAAAGCTAGTAGAAATGATGGAATTACAGCTGAGCTATTTCAAACCTAAAAGATGATGCTGGTAAAGTGTTGCACTCAATATGACAGCAAATTTGGAAAACTCAAGAATGGCCACAGGACTGAAAAATGTCAGTTTTCCTTCCAATCCTAAAGAAAGGCAAAGCCAAAGAATTTTCAAATTGCCCTACAATATAATTGGACTCATTTCACATGCTCGCAAGGTAATGCTAAAAATCCTTCAAGCTGGGCCTCAATAGTAAGTGAACCTAGAACTTCCAGATGTACAGTCTAGATTTAGAAAAGGGAAAGGGACCAGTGATCAAATTGCCAACATCTGTTGGATCATAGAAAAAGTAAGAGAATTCCAGAAAAACATCTACTACTGCTTCATTGATTATGCTAAAAACTTTGACTGTGGATCACAACAAACTGTGGAAAATTCTTGAAGAGATGGAAATAGCAGACCACCTTACCTGCCTCCTGAGAAACCTATATGCTGGACACACAGCAACAGCCACAACTGGACATGAGACAATGGACTAGTTACAAATTGGGAAAGGAGTACGTCAAGGCTATATATTGTCACCCTACTTATTTAACTTATATGGAAAGTACATCATGTGAAATGCCAGGCTGGATAAAGCACACACTGGAATCAAGATTGCCAGGAGAAATATCAATAAACTCGGATATGCAGATGATACCATTCTAATGGCAGAAAGTAAAGAGAAACTGAAGAGCCTCTTGATGAAGGTGAAAGGGGAGAATGAAAAGTTGACTTAAAACTCAACATTTAGAAAACAAAGATTATGGCATCCGGTCCCATTCCTTCATGGCAAATAGAAGGGGAAAATGTGAAGTCAGTGACAGCTTTTATTTTCTTGGACTCCAAAATCATTAAGGACAGTGATTGCAGCCATGAGAGTAAAAGATGCTTGTTTCTTGGAAGAACAGATATGACAAACCTGGAAAGCATATTAAAAAGCAGAGACATCTCTTTGCCAACATAGGTCCATCTAGTCAAAGCTATGGTTTTCCCATTGGTCATGTAGTAATGGGTCAGACCATAAAGAAGGCTGAGCATCAAAGAATTGATGCTTTTAACTGTGGTGATAGAGAAGACTCTTGCGGTTCCTTAGACAGCAAGGAGATTAAACCAGTCAGTCCTAAAGGAAATCAGTCCTGAATATTCATGAGAAAAATTGATGCTGAAGCTGAAGTTCCGATATTTTGACCACCTGATGCAAAGAACTGATTCATTGGAAAAAAACCAGATCCTCAGAAAGATTGAGGGCAGGAGGAGAAAGGCATGACAGAGGATGAGATGGTTGGATTGCATCACCAACTCAGTGGACATGAGTTTGAACGCATTCCAGGAGATAGTAAAGGACAGGGAGGATATCACACTCTGGGATATAGTGAAGGATACTGAAGTAAAGAAATGCGTGCTGCAATTAATGGGGTCACAAAAAGTCAGACATAAATAATTGACTTGAACAACAACAAGGTCCTCAAAATGATTAACAGATGTGATTCCGATGTAGGTAAACACAAACTCTCTAAAACATGACACCATTTCATAAGCTCTTTTCTATACCCCAGTCATACTTCCCTGGTGGCTCAGATATTAAAGCATCTGTCTGCAATTCAGGAAACCCGGGTTCGATCCCTGGGTGAGGAAGATCCCCTGGAGAAGTAAATGGCAACCCACTCCAGTACTATTGCCTGGAAAATCCCATGGATGGAGGAGCCTGGTAGGCTACAGTCCATAGGGTAGCAGAGTCGGACACAACTGAGCCACTTCACTTCACTTCGCTTCATTATTCATACTTCAGTTCTGGTTCTAGTCTATGCAGCTAGGTCAAGTAAGTCTTAGTCATAGAAAATATGATATGCCTACAAGTACTTAAAAATTAGTCTTGTGGTAAGTTGCTAAGCTATATGTTTTGAGTTTCTTCAATTATTTCACATATATACTTTCTCAAAATTTTTACTTTAAATGTATTCTGCTCAGCATTACTTCTCAGTATCACAAAAGGTCATGATAAATAGATAATACCCTCCTTTATAAGTATTCATTTATGTCCTCTCATTTAGGATAATGGCATTCCCTGAATTACTCATTACAATCTTCAGTTCAGTTCAGTCTCTCAGTCACATCCAACTCTGCAGCCCCACGGACTGCAGCACGCCAAGCTTCCCTGTCCAATGTGAACTCCTGGAGCCTGCTCAAATTCACGTCCATCAATTCGGTGATGCTATACAACCATATCATCTTCTGTCATCCCCTTTTCCTCCTGCCTTCAATATAGTCTTAGTTTATGTGTTTTGTCCTCAGTTCAGTTCAGTTCAGTTCAGTTCAGTCGCTCAGTCGTGTCCGACTCTTTGTGACCCCATGAATTGCAGCACGCCAGGCCTCCCTGTCCATCACTAACTCCTGGAGTTCACTCAGACTCACGTCCATCGAGTTGGTGATGCCATCCAGCCATCTCATCCTCTGTTGTCCCCTTCTCCTCCTGTCCCCAATCCCTCCCAGCCTCTACTGGAGTTTCAGCTTTAGCATCGTTCTTCTGAAGGACACCCAGGGCTGATCCCCTTTAGAATGGACTGGTTGGATCTTCTTGCAGTCCAAGGGACTTGCAAGAGTCTTCTCCAACACCACAGTTCAAAAGCATCAATTATTCGGTGCTCAGCTTTCTTCACAGTCCAACTCTCACATCCATACATGACCACTGGAAAAACCATAGCCGTGACTAGATGGACCTTTGTTGGAAAAGTAATGTCTCTGCTTTTGAATATGCTGTCTATGTTGGTCATAACTTTTCTTCCAAGGAGTCTTTTAATTTCGTGGCTGCAGTCACCATCTGCAGTGATTTTGGAGCCCAAAGAATAAAGTCTGACACTGTTTCCACTGTTTCCCCATCTAATTCCGATGAAGTGATGGGACCGGATGCCATGATCTTCATTTTCTGAATGTTGAGCTTTAAGCCAACTTTTTCACTCTCCTCTTTCACTTTCATCAAGAGGCTTTTTAGTTCCTCTTGACTTTCTGCCATAAGGGTGGTGTCATCTGCATATCTGAGGTTATTGATATTTCTCCTGGCAATCTTGATTCCAGCTTGTGCTTCTTCCAGCCCAGCATTTCTCACGATGTACTCTGCATATGAGTTAAATAAGCAGGGTGACAATATACAGCCTTGACATACTCCTTTTCCTATTTGGAACCAGTCTATTGTTCCATGTCCAGTTCTAACTGTTGCTGCTTCCTGACTTGCATATAGGTTTCTCAAGAGGCAGGTCAAGTGGTCTGGTGTTCCCATCTCTTTCAAAATTTTCCACAGTTTAATGTGATCCATACAGTCAAAGGCTATGGCATAGTCAATAAAGCAGAAATAGATGTTTTTCTGGAACTCTCTTGCTTCTTCCATGATCCAGCGGATGTTGGCAATTTGATCTCCCAATTTCACTGTTAAAAGGGATTAGTTTGGAAAATATGTGATATGGTTATTCCTTCTGTAATCTCATTTGCTTAGTTTTGTGTGAATCATTAAGTCCTTCCTTATTCCCTTAATCAAGGTTATCTTCATTCACATAGACCACTTTTAGGTATATCATCCATTCATAAAACTCCTGGGGAATTCTTTTGCTACTCTCAAATCAACAGATAGATAAAGCATTATTTGAGAGAATATAGATATGTCCTAAGCTAAGGCTTTTAAATAGTTTCATTGTCTTAAACTAGTTTTTTGAGTTCTTTCAGTTCTTGAGTCTTTCCAGAGACTCAGATTTTAGATTCTAAATAAGTACTACTACTCATGAGATACAAGCATTTGAACAATTGCCTATTATTGAAAAATGATTTGACTTTGTTTCTGACTTTCACCCCATATCTTAATTTTCTTATATATTCTTTACCAATGAGTTCTTCTGTCTCTAAATGTCTGTGCTAGGTTAAATGGTTAGAAGCTGCCTTTTAATACCGTACATCCCATATAAAGCTATTATCCTAACACATCTTCAAATAAGAAACAAAAGAGTATAGGTACTTGGACCGAGCAAGATTTCTCAGGAACTAATGAATAAATAATGATATTTCATGAATAATTCAAGATGAGCATAGTATGCCTCAAACAATCTTTGTCTGCAAAATAATAAAATCTTTTAATACAAATAGGAATGGGGTTAATTGTACTCTTGGACACATGTACTGTACTCTCACATTCTGTCTTTGAGGATTTAATGCACAGGTGAGGCTTTAGAATAGTAGGAATTTAAAACCTTGCTTGAAAGAGATTATAAAATTTAATTCCTATTATAAAGAAAGGACTCTGGCATCTTGTTTACAAACATCCTCAAAGCAAACATTTCCATGCAAAGAAAAATTAATAGTAAGATACTACAAGGAAATGTAAGATAACAAAATTTCACAGCTCTGCTCTCAGATTTGAGCCAATCACTTACCAGCTTGTTACTCAGCTAAAAATTTATAATTATGTTGATTTTGACCTTCAACCATCCCATTTTTCTTCACTATAGATTATTCGAGTATTGCTTATAAAAATAAAGAGAATTTTGTATTATGGTCTCTTTAAAATATCAAGTGACATATCAGTTTCAAGAAATGATTATATAGTGTTCAGGAATTTTAAATCAACAAAACTAACAAGCCAAATACAACAACAACAATACAAGTCAAGTTGGCAGACCTCTAGGATTCCGCCAGGATTTAAGAAGTCTCATTTAATTTGCATGTCTTTACTCTAGACACTTGGATACTTTTGAATTACTTTAGGTACAATACTTATGAACTGTGTGACTTTACCTCCTTAAGTGTCCGTATCTGTTTATTAAAATGAGTTTAAAAAAATGTTAATCTTATAGGATTGCTTAAAGATCAAATGAGGTAATACATGGCAAACTCTTACCATGAACCATTAACTTTTATTGTTTTCTTATGCACACATGACTCACTCGTAGGAATTATCATAAAGTATAACTCATAACGACAAAATTTCCACTTCTATAGTAATCTAAATGCAGTTAAAATAACAAAGTACATTTTTTTCAATTACATAAAACTGAAAATAGAATTACCATATGAGGTAGAACCCCTCCTCCTGGGCTTACATACAGACATAGCTCTAATTCAAAAAGACACACACACCCAAGTGTTCATTTTAGCACTATTTACAATAACCAGGACCTGAAATCAACTTAAATGTCCATCAATAGATGAATAGATAAACAATCTATGGTACATGGAATATTACATGGGCATAAAAAGGACACATTTGAGTCAGTTCTATTGAGGTAGATGAACCTAAAGATTATTATATGGAGTGAAGTATATCAGAAAGAGAAAAAAATATCATATATTAACACATATATATGGAATCTATAAAGTTAGTACTGATGAACCTCTTTGTAGAGCAGCAATGGAGATGTAGACATAGACAGTACAGTTAGAGGAGAGGGTGCGACAGATTGAGAGAGTAGAATGTATATGGAAACATATACATTATCATATGTAAAATAGGTTGCCATGGAAATTTAGTATGTGATCCAGCGAGCTCAAACTAGTGCTCTGTGACAGCCTAGAAGGGTGGATTGGGATCGGAGGTAGAAGTGAGGTTCAAGAGGGAGGGCATGTATGTATACCTACAGTAAATTCATGTCCATGTATGGCAGAAACCAACACAATATTGTAAAGCAATTATCCTCCAATTAAAAATAAATTTAAAAAAAAGATTTTAAAAACTGCATTAGAAAAGTTTATTATTTCTGATATTTGTGAAGTTGCTATGAAATTGGAACTTCCATACTTTGCTGATGAATCGTGCAATAGTTTTGAAATAATTCAGTAATTATATAAAAAACATATAGAATTGTATACATTTTAACCTAATTATTCCACTTCTGTAAATATATCGAACGGGAAACCAGTGAAAATGGGAAAAAGTAAGGACACACCTATATGCAATATTCTTTGAAATGGTGAAGTAGAAAACCTTGTAGCAATAGCATACTACAAATGAACTAATATACATTAATTTAAATGATAATAATAGAAATTATTCTTATATCACAACATGAGAAACTAGAAATGCAAAATATTGGTTCAATGCTGGAAATAGGCATATGAGAAAAATCCTGACAGTTAAATGACAAAACGTGCACTACTTTTTTTAAACAAACAACTTTATGAATGGTTTCCTCTCCTTTTTTCTATTTCAAATTTCTCTTTTGATGTTTTTACATAGTTTTTATACAGTAAAATTAGCTTCAAATGCTTTGCAAGGAAAAATAAGTGACAAAATAATTACTTATATTCTCAGCAATTATCTTTTTAAGCACTTAACATATACCCGGTTCTGAGCTTTCCAGCACTGAAAGGATGAATACATGGTTTAGTAAATTTGAAGTGGTTGTAGGAAGGTGACCTTTTAAAAAAAATGAGGCCAAATTGGATAATAACATTATATAAGCTTCAAGTGTATAACATATTTTGATATTTGTTTATACTTCAAAGTTATCACCACCATAAGTTTAATTATCTTCCATCACCCAAACAACTGACCCCCTTCACCCAAACCCCTAACTCACTTCCTTTCTGGTTAGAATTAATCTGTTCTCTGTATCTGTGAGTTTGTTTTTGTTTAGTTTTTTTATGTAATTTTTTTAAGTTCCACATATAAGTGAAATCACATGGTATTAGTCTTTCTCTACCTAACATTTCACTTAGTATAATACCCTTAAGGTCCATTTATGTTGTTGCGAATGGCAAGATGTCCCTTTATTTTTTGGCTTGGTAGTATTCCATTTTGTATGCGTGTGTGTGTATATATATATTTATCCATTCATCCATCATCAGAAATTTAGGTTGTTTCCATATCTTGGCTATTGTTAATGCTGCAGTGAACATACGGGTGCATATATATTTTTTAGTTAGTGTGTTCATGCATACATGCATGCTGAGTGTTCATATTCTTTACATAAATACCCAGAAGTGGCATAGGTGGATACTTTGGTAGTTCTATTTCTAATTTTTTGAGGAATCTCCATACTGTTTCCCATGAAAGTGACTTGGCTGAACTGTCAGCAAGAATTTGCATACTTTCACATCAGTTTTCCTTGTCAAAATCCAGGTAGGAAACACGTAAAAATGAGACTATTCTGCTAAAATTGTCTTATGTTGTATGCTTTTAATGAAATCTGTCTACACTCAGTCTTCAAAAATAAAACTAAAAAATAGAATATTTATTACATATTCACAAAAAAACCTAGTCCAGCAATCTGCAAAAGTGAAGTGGCTTGTAGGGGAGATAAAACCACAGTTCAATTCCAAGTCAACAGATACTCAAATATTTCAGTGTATATTGTCCTAAGGACCCTGGGTTCCATTATGCTTCCTGTAAACTGAGACATTTGAGAGAAATTCTGTCTCATTCAATCCTCCATAATTTTCTATTAAATATCTACCCCCATGGAAACAAACAAACAAAAAAACCCATTGGACTCTGTTTTTTATGATGATCTTTTGGGGTTATTCAGAATGGTTTTGTTTTCTATAAAATACTTGGAGTGATCTTTTTTTGTTTGTTTTTCTAAAACTCAACTTGTGGCTCAGAACTTTGAAATCTCTGCATTGTCAGTTCATGTTTGAGAATACATTCACTGCTCTGGGCTCACTCAGTCTTCAGTAGGCTGCAGAATAACTTTCTATGGAACAAAACTAGTGATTAAGAGCTGATTTGAGATAGAAAGAAACATAACACAGAGAATGCATGAGCAGAGTTCCTCTAGGGTTTCCACTTTTGCCAATAACATACATTTTTCTCTGTCTACTTACTTTTTGTTTCAGGTACTTAAAAGCTGAGGTCTAGTATTTTAAGCAAGTTAGCAATAATTAGGAAAATAAAGTAAAAGATAATAAGGAAACATATATATGTATACATATATATGCATAAACACAGATATAAAATAGTAATGTAATACATATAATAATTGCATTGCAGTTGAATAAATGTTTGCAATAGCTAATTCAAAGATTTTCTTTGCATTGTAATTAAGATGGCCTCAAAATACTTCAGTGTATTTTAAAGATGTTTTAACATATTTGGGTATATACTCTTATACCAACTAAAAGAATTTTTCCAAATCTTGTAATCATTGAATGGGTTACATTCCTTTTTTCTTTTCATGTTTTAAATTTCTTCTCAGTAGACTAAAAAGTTGACTAAAACTATATCTTCTTTGCACATTTGAGAAAAATGTTAGCAATTTTTCAGATAGAAAAGCAAAAGAGATGCATCATAGAGCGTAAAACTGGAAATAAAGAGATTCTGTTTGCACATCGTTTTGCCATCAAGAGACACTATCACGAATATCTTTAGGCAAGGACACCAAAATTTAGAGAGCTTCAGTCTCTCTCCCCATTTCAGGCCACTGAAAGCACATTTGAACTTGTGACTGTAATTGAAGTCAGGACTCATTTCACTGTACTTAACTGCTTCTAGAATGGAACGTGGAGGTCTTTACTCAAACGAAATTCAGACATCAGTTTTTCCAGCAACAAATATCAGGCTGTGAAAGTAAGGGAGAGGATCTGAGAACTTTGCTTATTTGGCTGCGTAGCATGCCTCAGTCTAGTGATAAACAGGACACATTTTGAGAATTCTAGTCTAGCTCAGTCTCTTCATTTTATAAATGAAAAACCTAAGATTTAGACACTTTAATACCTTGCCTGAATTCACACTAAGTTCAATTTCCATTTAAGATCTTTGGAAAGCATTAGTTGAGACATAATGTTATTAAAGTATGGCACAATCCTGAAGTCAAAAGGGCTGTGAGCAGCTATCTGTCATACCACTCTGCAGCAAATCATGTTTATACCACCTCACCAAGTTTCTCTTCCATTTTAGAAGAGCTCAGAAGAATCATCTCTCTTCACTGAAGTCAACATATAACACATATCACCATTACTAATTTCTTCATATAACTAATGAAGCTCAACTGATTGTTTAAACAATCAGGGTGTTGTTTAAACATCTTTAATTCTGTTATATATTTACAAAAAATACATGCCCTATAATGCATTTTCACAAAACACCCAGTCACCATGTTCTTCATGAGAGCCCTTTGTCTACTTGAAAATTGTAATTATTAAATCACTCCTGAAAGTTTTATCCAGAACTTGAAACCCATATAAGTTAAATTTGTTAACCAATCATAACACTTACAGCCTTTTAATGAATTTCTGTCTGTAGACTATGTTTTTGGCTGTAGAACTGCATACTTCATGTCTCTTATGAAAGAGCTGACTATTTTGCTCAGTACAATAGATAGTATCATTGTTTTTTAAGTCAGAAAATGCAGTGTTGTTTTTGTGATACGGTGGAACACACTACATAAACAAATGATTTGTTTTAATCTTTCCACTTGGATGTTTTCTGTTAGTTATGCCTCAAGCATTATCACTAGCCTCTATTAATAATGTCTCATATATCTTGCCAATCTGTTTTTTTTAATCAGAGTTCATCTAGTTGATAGTGTCTTTTCCTAAAATTATCTGCATATTATAATACAAAATAATAATGCAGGATGTATAGAAGAATATTGAATCTCACAAAGAGATGGATAAAATTATATGTGTTATGGGTATTATGGGCCTCTTCTGATGATAAAAGGTTAAGTGTGTTTTCATAATTACATAATTATGCATATTGGGTAAAACCAGTTACTGGTACTATTTCTCTTTTGATATTTAAGTAGAGGGATGTACATAGATTTTTAGCAACTAAAAGAATAGATGTAGCAATTATTGACATATTCTATTCCATCTGCTTTCTAAGATGCCTTTCTATACCACATAGACTTAGAAATTTGAAAACTATATTTCTTAAACACTTTTGTAGCTAGACTTCTGCTTCTTAGTTTTAAAACCAAAAACCTATCTCTTCTTAGGGAAACTTTGTTTTGTTCCCCAAGTTCTTTCAGAATTATTCTAAATCTCTTTCTACAAGGAATCCACCAAGTATGAACTATAATATGAAAACTGAGTTTCAGTAGAACAAGGATGTGGGTCTAAACTAATCTCCAAGAAAACATACCTGTAATTTCAGTTCTACCACTAACTCCATATATGATCACACAAATTTTATTCTAAATCTTTGGCCTTCAGATGAATGGTTTCATTCATTTTGTGTATTTTCTGCAAACTTCCACTCTTTATAAATGTACCATTGAATAATTTTATCTCCCAAGTTATACCACACCTATATTAGGAAACTGATGTTACACCTTTTCTTTCTCTTCACACAGATTTACATACTTTCAGAAAAATTTCATATTTTCTGGTATCATTAGAACAATGAATGTGGACGTTTTCACAAATGTGTGCACACAGATGGATTGCGTGCATCTTCTGATACAGGCTGGAAAGAGTAGTTAAGTAAAATATAAGTATAATTAAACATGTGTTTCATCTATACATATATAAACATACACAAAAAGAATGTGCATGCATTGGCTACAAGGACATATATTTTTCTTCAATTAACTCTGCTAAAACTCATATTCTCTTGAGCCAGAATATGAACATGACAGCCATTTAAGTGTACAAAGAAATCAACAATGAAGAAAAGTAAATAATTCAGAGTCTCTAATGAAACACTGCTTCAGTGTTAGAACATAAAACAAAGCCAGCAGGTAAGTGGGAATTTTTGCTGATCTTACTATAAAATGAACAGAAAACAAAGGTCACTTATTACTGGAACAGTTTTGCTCATTTCACATTGATAGGTAAAATTTGCACAGCGAAAATTTATTTGTACAATGTATGTTAGAACAATGTATTAGTAAAGCTATATTAGAAATATTTTGGTTTAAGCACATACATTTTCAATTCAGTTCAGTCACTCAGTCATGTCTGATACTTTGTGACCCCATGGACTTCAGCACACCAGGCCTCCTTGTCTATCTCCAACTCCCAGAGTTTACTCAAACTCATGTCCATTGAATTGGTGATGCCATCCAACCATCTCATCCTCTGTCATCCCCTTCTCCTCCTGCCTTCAATCTTTCCCAGCATCATTTGACTTTTCAAAGGAGTCAGTTCTTTGCATCAAGTGGCCAAAGTACTGGAGTTTCAGCTTCAGTCATCAGTCCTTCCAATGAATATTCAGGACTGATCTCCTTTAGGATGGACTGGTTGGATCTCCTTGCTGTCCAAGGGATTCTCAAGAGTCTTCTCCAACACCACAGTTCAAAAGCATCAATTCTTTGCTAATCAGGTTGCTTTATAGTCCAACACTCATATACATACATGACTACTGAAAAAACCATAGCTTTGAATAGATGGACCTTTGTTGGCAAAGTAATGTCTCTGCTTTTTAATATGCTGTCTAGGTTGGTCATAACTTCTCTTCCAAGGAGCTAGCGTCTTTTTATTTCAGGGCTGCAGTCACCATCCACAGTGATTTTGGAGCCCCCAAATAAAGTCTGTCACTGTTTTCACTCTTTCCCCATCAATTTGCCATGAAGTGATGGGACTGGATGCCATGATCTTCATTTTCTGAATGTTGAGCTTTAAGCCAACTTTTTCACTCTCCTCTTTCACTTTCATCAAGAGGCTCTTTAGCTCTTCTTCACTTTCTGCCATAAGGGTGGTGTCATCTGTGTAACTGAAGTTATTGGTATTTCTCCCAGCAATCTTGATTTCAGCTTCAGCTTTATCCAGTCCAGCGTTTCTCATGATGTACTGTGCACATAAGTTAAATAAGCATGGTGACAGTATACAGCCTTTATGTACTCCTTCCCCAACTTGAAACCAGTCTACTATTCCATGTCCAGTTCTACTGTTGCTTCCTGACCTGCATACAGATTTTTCAGGAGGCAGGTCAGGTGGTCTGGCATTCCCATCTCTTGAAAAATTTTCCACAGTTTGTCGTGATTCACACAGTTGAAGGCCTTGGCATAGTTAATAAAGCAGAAGTAGATGTTTTTCTGGAACTCCCTTGCTTTTTCGATGACCCAACAGATGTTGTTGATTTGATCTCTAGTTCCTCTGTCTTAGAGCTTGAACTTCTGGAAGTTCAGAGTTCATGACTGTTGAAGCCTCGCTTAGAGAATTTTGAGCATTATATTTCTAGCGTGTGAGATGAGTGCAATTGTGCATTCATAGTAGTTTGAGCATTGTTTGACATTACCTTTTTTTGGGATTGGAATGAAAACTGACCTTTTCCAGCCCTGTGCCACTGCTGAGTTTTCTTAATTTGCTGGCATATTGAGTGCAGCACTTTCACAGCCCCGTCTTTTAGGACTGGAATTAACTCAACTGGAATTCCATCACCCCTACTAGCTCTGTTCGCAGTGATGCTTCCTAAGGCCCACTTGACTTCACACTCCAGGATGTCTGGCTGTTGGCTGATGATCACATCATCATGATTATGTGGGTCGTGAAGATCTTTTTTGTATATTTTTTCTTTTGCCACCTCTTCTTAATATCTTCTGCTTCAGTTAGATCCATACCATTTCTGTGCTTTATTGTGCCCATCCTGGTATGAAAAGTTCCCTTGGTATCTCTAATTTTCTTGAAGAGATCTCTAGTCTTTCCCATTCTATTGTTTTTCCTCTACTTCTTTGCACTGATCATTGACGAAGGCTTTCTTATCTCTCTTTGCTATTCTTTGGAACTCTGCATTCAGATGAGTAGATCTTTCCTTTTCTCCTTTGCCTTTTGCTTCTCTTCTTTTCATAGCCATTTGTAAAGCCTCCTCAGCCTTACATACATTTTAAGGTGGCATTATATGAGAACAGATGAAGTCAAAAGATAGACTTGATCTGAGGACATGTTTTTATGGTAATGTTTCACACAGATTAGAAATAGAGATTGAGAAATAAAAAATGGGAATCTTATGAAAGTGATTCATAAGAAATAAAAGTGGAAGATATTTTCATTTGTTCAGTTTGTTCATATTGAAACAACCCTTACAGATTTATCCAGAATACTTTAGAAGCCAGCTAATATAATTTTGGGAGATGGAGAAAAATAAATTTCTTGGAGATCCAAGTGCAAGTCTTATGTAACTTGAATGTTTATTGTATTTTAGTACTGTCTCTGGTAGTTGTTGAAATTAAATACCCTATTTGCAATGATTCACTTATCTTTGAGCTTTTGGCTTTTATGTTGGATATTTTAAATGGGCTTCCCAGGTGATGCTAGTGGTAAAGAACCCACCTGCCAATGCAGGAGACCTAAGAGATGAGGGTTTGATCACTGGGTCAGGAAGATCCCCTGGAGAAGGACATGTCAACCCACTCCAATATTGTTCAGAAATCCATGAACAGAGGAGCCTGGTGGACTACAGTTCATGGGATCACAAAGAGTCAGACATGATTGAAGTGACTCAGCATACATTTTAAATGGTAATTTAAAAATCAAAGGTCATATATAGCTGCCATTGTAATGGTTAACTTTATGCATCAATTTGCCTAGGCCATGGTACCCAGTTGGTCAAACAATTAGTTTAGATGTCACTGTGAAGACATTTTGTAGCTGGGATTAGCAATTTATCAGTGTACACTGGTAAAGCAGATCACTCTCCTTAATGTGGGTGGGCCTTTTCCAATCATTTGAAGATGTTAAACTGAAATCCCCTAAGTAAGAAAGAATTCTGCCTCCAGACCTCAAATAATTCAAGCAGCTCTCCATAGATTTTTGACTTCTAGTCTTCACAATGGCATGAACCAATTTCTTAAAATCATTTTCTCTCCCATTCTCTCTCTCCCCCTCCACACGCACGCACACACACACACACACACACACACACACACACACGTAAGTATTGATATATATTCCTAAAGATGGAATTTGGAAATTTCCAGCAGTAAAGTTAATCATAATTTTCTGAATGAGCCTAATGTAGAGCACAATCTCAAAAGCTGCTACTACACAGTACCTTATAGATTTATGGAACATAGTTTTACACCTTGAATTGTATCTGAAGTAAAATGGACAATTATGAGAGAATGTGGAGCTTTAGCATAACTTAAACCATTGAGCAATTACTCAGTCATTCCATTTCCTGCCTCTGACTTTTAAATGGTCTTCATGGGAATGTCTCATAGAGAATGTCTTTTAATAAATGTAAAATAGAATCAAAATATTTTAAGGAACCAGGAAATAAAGAGTATGTCATCATTATACTAGAATATATACAACTAGATTATAAACAAATGCACAAAGACAAAAAATGATATTAACTTTTAAAGTTGTACATAGTAATTTTTATTGAGTGTCATTAGAAGAGAATAAGCATTGTCCACAGCATAGTTTGGTGGAGGAATGACTACTATTTTCTTTTTTTAAATTAACTCTTTTAGGAATACAGTTGCTTTACAATGTTGTGTTAATTTCTGTTACACAGCAAAGTGAAACAGCTCTATGTTTGCATATATCCCCTCTGTTTTAAATTTCCTTCCCATTTAGGTCACCACAGAGCACTGAGTAGAATCCCTGTACTATACAGGTTCTTATTAATTACCTATTTTATGCATAGTATCAATAGTGTATGTAAATCTAAATCTCCCAATTCATCCCCACACCTTTCCCCCTTAATATCCATATATTTGCTCTCTACATTTGTGGCTCTATTTCTGCTTCGCAAATAAGATCATCTGTACCATTGCTCTAGATTCCACATATATGCATATATGATAATCTACGATGTTTGTTTTTCTGACTTGCTTCACTCTGTATGATAGTCTCTTAAGTCCATCCACATCTCTGCAAATGGCACAATTTCATTTTATTTTATGGCTGAGTAATATTCTACTATATATGTGTACCATATCTCCTTTATCTGTTTCTCTGTTGATGTACATTTAGGTTGCTTCCATGTCCTGCTTTTTGGAAATAGTGCTGCAGTGAAGATTGGGTGCATATGTCTTTTTGAATTATGGTTTTCCCTGGGACTGGGATTGCTGGACATATGGTATTTCTATTTGGTTTTTTAAGGAAACTCCATACTGTTCTCCATAATGGCTGAATAAATTTATATTCACACCAACAGTGTAAGAGGATTCCCCTTTTTCCATGCTTTCTCCAGCATTTAAGGTTTGTAGATTTAAATTTTTATTTATTTATTTCATTTATTTTCGTTTTCAGTTGTACTGGATCTTCATTTCCATGCAGGTTTTTCTCCAGTTGCAGCAAGAATGGGCGACTCTGTAGTTGCAGTATGCAGGCTTCTCATTGCAGTGGCTTCTCTTATTGCCAAGTGCGGGCTCTCGGGCCTGTGGGCTTCGTAGTCGCAGCTCCTGGTCTCTGGGGCTCAGTAGTTGTGGTACATGAGCTTCCTTGCTCTGTGGCATGTGGGAGCTTTCCTGATCAGGGATTGAACCTGTGTCTCCTGCTTTGGCAGTGGATTCTTTACCACTGAACCACTAGGGAAGCCCTGTTGATAGCTTTGATGATGGCCATTCTGATTTGTGCGAGTTGATACATCATTGTAGTTTGATTTGTGTTTCTCTGGTTATTAGTGAGGTTGAGCATCTTTTCACATGTTTGTTGGCCATTGTATGTCTTCTTTGGCAAAATGTCTATTTAGGTCTTCTGCTCATTTTTTGTTTGTTTGTTGTTGTTTTTAATTGAGCTATATGTGCTGTTTGTATATTTTGGAGATTAATCCCTTGTCAGTTGCTTCTTTTGCAAATACTTTCTCCCATTCTGAGCATTGTCTTTAGTCTTATCTATGGTTTCCTTTGCTATGCAAAAGCTTTCAAGTTTAATTAGGCCCCATTTATTTATTTTTGGTTTTATTTTCATTACTCTAGGAGGTGGTCAAAAAGGATTTTGTCATAATTTATGTTAAAGAGTGTTCTGCCTGTTTTCCTCTAAGAGTTAAAAAAAGCTATTAATTGAATATAGTATTGTTTGTCACAGCTTGGCTCCTCTCATGTGCCCAAAATGTTAAAAGCTTTAAGTATTTTCTGGTTTTAGTTCTCCTGTCAGTTATAAAACTAATTCTAAATATTCTCTTATCTCTGAATTCTTAGTAGTATATGTGCTGGGAGAAATATCAATAATCTCAGATATGCAGATGACACCACCCTTATGGCAGAAAGTGAAGAGGAACTAAAAAGCCTCTTGATGAAAGTGAAAGAGGAGAGTGAAAAAGTTGGCCTGAAGCTCAACGTTCAGAAAACGAAGATCATGGCATCTGGTCCCATCACTTCATGGGAAATAGCTGGGGAAACAGTGGAAACAGTGTCAGACTTCATTTTGGGGGGCTCCAAAATCACTGCAGATGGTGACTGCAGCCATGAAATTAAAAGACGCTTACTCCTTGGAAGAAAAGTTATGACCAACCTAGATAGCGCATTCAAAAGCAGAGACATTACTTTGCTGACTAAGGTCCGTCTAGTCAAGGCTATGGTTTTTCCAGTGGTCATGTATGGATGTGAGAGTTGGACTGTGAAGAAACCTGAGCGTCGAAGAATTGATGCTTTTGAACTGTGGTGTTGGAGAAGACTCTTGAGAGTCCCTTGGACTGCAAGGAGGTCTAACCAGTCCATTCTGAAGGAGACCAGCCCTGGGATTTCTTTGGAAGGAATGATGCTAAAGCTTAAACTCCAGTACTTTGGCCACCTCATGCGAAGAGCTGACTCATTGGAAAAGACTCTGATGCTGGGAGGGATTGAAGGCAGGAGGAAAAGGGGACGACCAAGGATGAGATGACTGGATGGCATCACGGACTCGATGGACATGAGTCTGAGTGAACTCCGGGAGTTGGTGATGGACAGGGAGGCCTGGCGTGCTGCGATTCATGGGGTCACAAAGAGTCGGACATGACTGAGCGACTGAACTGAACTGAACTGAACTGAACTCTGAATTCTAGTTGATAAATGTTATAAATTATCTACATGGAAGATTAGTGGAATATGTTGCTTCCTATTTTCATTACTCTTACTTCATGTTTGCTTTTCTGTTATTATTTTTAATTTTCTAGTAACTATATCTATATTTTAGGTCATAATTCAAACCTCTATTTTTAAAAATTTCCCACTATAATTTCATCTCTCTCCCTATATTCTCTTTATCTCCAGACATATTTTAGTATAAAACTTTACAGTGTCAAATTTTATACCATACAGATTATTTTGTTACTGTTTAACTTTGTAGATGTTGAAAACTTGCATTTTGCATGTTATTATTGCTCTACATATTATTTAGTGAAGAAATAAATAGTATGTTAAGGTTTTAAAATGGGGTAATATTTTCATCTGGTTCATATTTGATTCATCTTGAACAACTCTTTTGACTGTATTTTAATTACTTTGTAATTTTGAAGATAAGAAAGTTGTCCTCCTCATTATTGAACTAAGAATGTCCAGGTTCTTAAATTTTCTTTAATTTATTTTATTTTTGGTTGCGCTTAGTCTTTGCTGCTGTTTGTGGGCTCTCTCTAGCTGCTGAGAGTGAGGGCTTCTCTTGTTGTGGAGTGCAGGCTCCAGAGCGCAGGCTCAGTAGTTGTGGTGCATGGCTTAGCTGCTCTGTGGCGTGTGGCATCTTCCCGACCAGATATGAACCTATGACCCCTGCATGGGCAGGTGGACCCTCAACCACTGGACCATGAGGAATGTCCAGAAAGTCCAGATTTAATTGCATATTTTTTGTTTTCTCTTTCTTCATGGAATCATTCAACTGGGAGTCCCCTGGCTTTCTGTTCTCATTTATATTGACTACATTTCACGCCTATGGCCAAACCAATAGTCTGGGATTTCTTTTCCTTTTGTATATGTGTGTGAGTTCAATTTTTTTCATGGAACCTACCAAAATAACTTCCAGATATTCCTTGTGTGATGTTCTGGAGGATATCAAATGAGTTTTTTCAGTAAGAAAAAGCTAGGGCACCATTTCTAAATTGTTGCTTGTTTGAAACTCACTATTTTCCCTTCATACATGATTGAAAATGTCATGGAAACTTCTCAGTTGTATTTTTAATTGCTCTGTAACTATATTCTTTAATGACACATGCAAAGCCTCCAGTTAAAATTAAGCCTTTACTTATTCACATCCACCACTCTTTCTTTTTATCTATGTATCTGATCCATTTTGGTCTCACGATCAATCTTTTTAAGAACATTCCACCAGTAACCAATTTCACACTTATTCAGTGAAAATTCAAACCTGGATGAAGCCTCCTATCTCTTTTCTCTGCACTAATTTTTGAGAATCTATGCATAAGTGGAGAAATTTGTATAAGAGAACATATTAATGTCACCACAAACATCTTTAACACTAATCTCAAATGGTTTTAAATTTGCTTCTGATTATTCGGACATATTCTTGGAGTTGGATGCTTCTCAAGGATAATTAAACATGTTCAAGTGTCTCCTACCTTAAAAGATTAAGTCACTGTTTCTCATGAAAATACATTTCTTTCCAGTTGTCACATTTTCATCTTTGCTATACTGTCTTCTCTTTTAGGGAGTTCAGCTTTCTCAGCTCTATTTTATTCTATAGTAATATGCCACCTGCTTTAAGCTTTCCAAAAATTAATCAAGCTCTTTTGTTTGTTTAGTCTCTTCTATTCCATTCTTGATATTACAGTTTTGGTAGATTTTTGCAATCTTCTCAGTGCTGTGTATGAAGTAAATTCCAATTTTCAGGTGACTATCTTGCATTTAAAGACTGTATAAAGTTTGCATGAATATAGACTTTTTAGCACAAAAAGGACATAAAAGCATAATTTAAGCCAGATATTTATTCTTTAAATGAAGAAATTTGTGTCTTAGAAAGTGTGAAAGCATGATGTAATCAAAGTATAAATGACCCTTGAATAATGCAGGGGTTATGAGTGATGCCCTTTGCACAGTTAAAAATCCACATAAACTTAACTCCCCTAAAACAGCTACTGATAGCCCACTGTTGACTGGAAGCCTTACACAATAGCATACACAGTGGGTTAACACAAATTTTGTATATTATATACTCTATTCTTGTAATAAAGCAAGCTAAAGAAGATAAATGCTATTAATAAAACCATAATGAGAAAATAAAGTTATAGTACTACATTGTATTTATACATACCACAAATTTATGTTGTCTGTTTACAAGGTGAATGGTCTGTCCATTAGTATTTACATCAATATTGCCTTACATGATACCAAACATTGTAGATGTTATATGTATTGCTAACACTAGACATCAAAAGTGAAAAGATAATGTGAAAAAAATTTTATTTATTTACAGGTAAAATGATTAGTTTATTGAGAGCAAAGAAGCAGCAATATGATTGTTTTATGATAGCCTAGTAAAATCATATCATGACTTCATGCTACCCTAGCTTGTACACTAATGAATGAATCATAATAAGAACTTTATGACATACAGTATTACAGTTGTACTCATAATACATATTGGAAACATTGTTACATTTTTAGAAACTACTTGTGATGATAGTCTGATACTAAGCTTATCCAATTAGGAGACAGAGAGAGGTATACTGCATAATCACATAATTCTTTGAAAGCAAAGTATTACAGAGTAAGAAAACTAAGATATTATTAATTGTATATTAACGATTACTCTCTTTATGTCTATAAGGATAGGCTAGCCACTTCAGTACAAGTCTTGCACATGATAAATACTTAGGCAATGTTGATGATAATGGTGGCAAAAAAACCTCTCATGTAGTTAATAGATTTTCATATAGACAACACACATATATAACAGATAAGTTTATTAACTTTAGGCATGATGGTTATTAGTAAATAATTTAGGTGGAACTAAACCATCCTAAAGGTGTCCATCCTGCTCATCTTCTCACTGAACTGGCTGAGAAGGAGGAAGAAGAGGGGTTGGTCCTGCTGTCTCAGAAGTGGAAGAGGTGGAGGAGGTAGAAAGGGAGGCGTCGGAGGCAGGCATACTTGTTATGACTGTACATCATAATTTCTATCTGACACTTCTGCTTCTTCATTTCTCTAAAATGTTTCTTTATGGCACCAATCCCCCTTCTACCTTTTGCTTTAGTATCAGTGCTCTCATCATGGAAGAGGTCATGGCATGAAAGAAGAGAAAAGCAGCCTTGAATAACAGGAGCCCTTCTGCCGGATTATCCAGGGTCAGTTTGCTGTCTGGCACTGCTTCTCCTACATCTTCTTCTTCACCATTTGACACTGATTCAGAAGCACTCAAATCCATCAAGTCATCTGTAATTCCTCTAGCGCGCTATTGTGGTGAAGGTTAGCTCTTGAATTTGTTCAAGATGCATATCTTGAAACTCTTCACCACCACTCCACCACCTTTTTGGCATAAACACAGGATCTTTCAGGATTTCCTTATTTGGTTCTGTCGTAAAGCCTTTGAAGTTACATACATCTGGACACAGTCTTCTCCATCAAGAATTTATTATTTAGGGCTTACTGGCTTTCACAACCTTTCATGTTACACTACTGAAGATGCCATTGTTGTAATCCTTGGAAACTTTTGTGATGTTCCGTAGCATTAGCAGTTGTTTGCATAAGTTACTGTGTGGTGGTATTGTTCAGTCACTCAATCATGTCCAACTCTGCGACCGCATGGACTGCAGCGCATCAAACTTCTCTGTCCTTCACTGAATCCCACAGTTTGCTGAAACTAATGTACATTGAGTCAATGATACCATTAAACCATCTTATCCTCTGTCACATCCGTCTCCTGCTTTCAATATTTCCCAGCATCAGGGTCTTTTGCAATGGATTGGCTCTTTGTATCAGATGGCCAAAGTATTGGAGCTTCAGTTTCAGTCCATCCAATGAATATTCAGGATTGATTTCCTTTAGGATTGATTGATTTGATCTCCTTTCTGCCCAAGGAACTCTCTAGAGTTTTCTCCAGCACTGTAGTTCGAAAGCATCAAATCTTTGGTGTTGTCACTTCCTTATGGTCAATCTATCACATCCATACATGACTACTGGAAAGACCATAGTTTTGACTATGCATATTTTTGTTAGCAAAGTGTTGTCTTTGCTTTTTAATACACTGTCTAGGTTTGTCATAGCTTGATATCTCAGTTAGTAAAGAATCCACCTGCAATGCAGGAGACCCCAGTTCGATTCCTGTGTTGGGAAGATCTGCTGGAGAAAGGATAGGCTACGCACTCCAGTATTCTTGGGTTTCTCCTGCGGCTCAGCTGGAAAAGAATCCACCTGCAGTGTGGGAGACCTGGGTTCAATCCCTGGGTCAGGGAAATCCCCTAGAAAAGGGAACAGCTACCCACTCCAGTATTGTTCCCCTTTTATTTGCCATGAAGTGATGGGAACAGATGTGATAATCTTACTTTTTTTTTTAATACTGACTTTTAATCCAGTTTTTTCAGTCTCCTCTTTCACCTTCATCAAGAGGCTCTTTAGTTCCTCTTTGCTTTCTGCCATTAGAGTGGTATCATTTGCATATCTAAGGTTGTTGGTATTTCTCCTGGAACTCTTGCTTAGAGCTTGTAACTCAGCCAACCTGGCATTTCACATGATGTACTCTGCATATCATGTACTCTGCATTTCATGAGAAATGCTGGGCTGGATGAAGCACAAGCTGGAATCAAGATTGTTGGGAGAAATATCAATAACCTCAGATGCAGATGACACCACCCTTATGGCAGAACGTGAAGAAGAACTAAAGAGCCTTTTGATGAAAGTGAAAGAGGAGAAAGAAAAAGTTGGCTTTAAAGTCAACATTCAGAAAACTAAGATCATGGCATCTGGTCCCATCACTTCATGGGAAATAGATGGGAAACAGTGGAAAGAGTGACAGACTTTATTTTGGGGGGCTCCAAAATCACTGCAGATGGTGACTGCAGCCATGAAATTAAAAGACGCTTGCTCCTTGGAAAAAAAGTTATGACCAACCTAGACAGCATATTAAAAACCAATGACATTACTTTGCCAATGATGTTCTGTCTGGTCAGAGCCATGGTTTTTCCAGTGGTCATGTATGGATGTGAGAGTTGCACTAAAGAGAAAGCTGAGTGCTGAAGAATTGATGGTTTTTAACTGTGGTGTTGGAGAAGACTCTTGAGAGTCCCATGGACTGAAAGGAGATCCAATCAGTCCATCCTAAAGAAAATCAGTCCTGAATATTCATTGGAAGGACTGATGCTGAAGCTGTAGCTCCAATAGTATGGCCACCGATGTGAAAAAGTGATTCATTTGAAAAGACCCTGATGCTGGGAAACATTGAGGGCAGAAGGAGAAGAGGATGAGATGGTTGGATGACATCACCATAGCAATGGACATGAGTTTGCATAAGCTTTGGGAGTTGGCAATGGACAGAGAGGCCTGGCGTGCTGCAGTTCGTGGGGTCACAAAGAGTTTGACACTACTGAGCGACTAAACTGAACTGAACTTTGCATGTAAGTTAAATAAACATGGTGACAATGCACAACCTTGTCATACTCCTTTCCCAGTTTTGAACCAGTCAGTTGTTCCATCACAGTCTAACTCCCACATCCATACATGACCACTAAAAAACCCATAGCCTTGACTTGATGGACCTTTGTTGGCAAAGTAATGTCTCTGCTTTTGAATATGCTATCTAGGTTGGTCATAACTTTCCTTCCAAGGAGTAAGCATCTTTTAATTTCACAGCTGCAGTCATCATCTGCAGTGATTTTGGAGCCCAAAAAATAAAGTCTGACACTGTTTCCACTGTTTCCCTATCTATTTCCCATGAAGTGATGGGACCAGATGCTATGATCTTCGTTTTCTGAATGTTGAGCTTTAAGCCAACTTTTTCACTTTCCTCTTTCACTTTCATCAAGAGGCTTTTTAGTTCCTCTTCACTTTCTGCCATAAGGGTTGTGTCATCTGCATATCTGAAGTTATTGATATTTTTCCTGGCAATCTTGATTCCAGCTTGTGTTTCTTCCAGTCCAGCGTTTCTCATGATGTACGCTGCATATAAGTTAAATAAGCAGGGTGAGAATATACAGCCTTGATGGACTCCTTTTCCTATTTGGAACCAGTCTGTTGTTCCATGTCCAGTTCTAACTGTTGCTTCCTGACCTGCATATAGGTTTCTCAAGAGGCAGGTCAGTTGGTCTGGTATTCCCATCTCTTTCAGAATTTTCCACAGTTTATGGTGATCCACACAGTCAAAGGCTTTGGCATAGTCAATAAAGCAGAAATAGATGCTTTTCTGGAACTCTCTTGTGTTTCAATGATCCAGCAGACATTGGCAATTTGATCTCTGGTTCCTCTGCCTTTTCTAAAACCAGCTTGAATGTCTGGAAGTGCATGGTTCATGTATTGCTGAAGCCTGGCTTGGAGAATTTTGAGCATTACTTTACTAGCGTGTGAGATGAGTGCAATTGTGTGGTAGTTTGAGCATTCTTTGGCATTGCCTTTTTTTGGGATTGGAATGAATGCTGACCTTTTTTACTTTGCTTTTTCTCAAATCATATTTGAGTGTATAGGTATGATTTTCTTAAGAAATTTGCATCCACATAAGAGCTACATTCTCAATGTGAGATAAAAAAGTATTTTGCAGGAAGTGCACGATTTTCATGCCTGCTG
This sequence comes from Capra hircus, assembly GCF_001704415.2. NCBI lineage: Eukaryota > Metazoa > Chordata > Mammalia > Artiodactyla > Bovidae > Capra > Capra hircus. Next base: position 86,255,844 of record NC_030809.1, on the reverse strand, counting down.
GCATAGCTATAGTCATGGAGTCATGGATTTCTTTTATGTATTTATTATTATTATTTTTTACAATGGTCCTCACTCTGGTCATTTTTCTTGTTATGACTGCCAACCACAGCTTCAGACCTCTATTTGTGGTACATATCAAACAGTTCAACTTCTCTTTGTTAATGTCGTGACTTTTCTCTGCTTCATGAAAGCACTTCTAGCATCACTAGTGGCACTTTGTGTGGGTCCTATAGCATTATTCATGGTTTACGTTATTGCACTAAACACAATGAAACATACATAAGAACCAAGAGAGAGACCACTTTTTATTAGGATATTCAATTTACTGGAGAAACAAGCTGATCCCATTGAGATGGTGAGAGTCACAAGACATTTTAAGTGGATATTCACAACAATTGAACAATAGCAGGAATAGCAGCAGGAGATGGGGACAAAATTATAACTGCTGTGCAGTTAACCTTTACATTTCTCTGGGACTGCAGGTGGTGCCATGGATGAGTTGCAAATGTGTGCCTTAAGGTTTGATAAAATTTAACATTTTATAATATATTTGTGTCTATTTTATCGTAGCAAATAGTAAAATAGACTAGTATCTTGATATGTTTTATGCCTTCATGACATACCTGATTTTTTCTAAGTTTCTTTTTTGATGTTTCTAGGTTACACAGTTTCATCTGTGAGTTTTTTTCCAATTGTCACAAATCTTCCACAAATTTCCTAATATATTTATTGGGGGGGGGAAAAAAAACTGTTCATAAGTGGACCTTCATGGTTCAAACACATTTTTCAAGGGTTAACTATATTTATACTAGAGTTGCTTTCATCTAGACCTAAGTACAGCTAAAGATGGATAATAATGAAGATTGCTATGATGAAAATACAATTCTTTTCAGTTTTCACAAAATTTAAACTAGATATGATGAATCATAACCTTGATTTTTATCTTTAGCATATTAGAAACTAACTATTACTTTATCCTCCTTCCCTGATACCTTTCTTTTTCTTTAAAAGTTTAACTAGAAACATAAGAAGTTACATTTCAAACCAAGGTAAATAAAATAAGCAGTAACTCTTCCCAATAAATTAGCTTTTCATTAGTTTATTTAATCAAAACAAACTCAGAATTGTGATTGTTTTGATTGAAAAATTATGCTATTCAGTAAAAGAGGTCTTGTTGAATATATTTAGTCCTAATATTTATGTGAGATAATGTAATGGTAACAAGACCTAGAATACAGTTTATATACAAAGTGAAAATAGTGCTAGGCAGAAAAATTTACTAAGTATTATGTAATCCAATATGGCACCGCTATGGTTGGAGTAAACTTTTCCTAGCTTCTAGATGACATGGCTATGATCTATAACATGATGAGCCAGTTTTCTAATGAGCCTATTCATAATATTATTTAACAGTTAAATTATTTGGATAATATTTAGTATAACCAGGGACTGTAAAGCATTGATCAGCTTATCATGTGTCTCCATAGAAATTAAAAAAATTATGGTATATATGATTCTAAGATTGTGATAACAACTAAATTATTAACGATATATAGAAACATGAGGCTTTATTTTTATTATTGTGTTTTTTTTTCCTCTAAAAATCTCTTCCCTGAATAATTTTGGAGTACTAGTTGTATCATGTAATAATTTAAGAAATTATCCCTTGAAATACTTTTTATTTTCACATTAAATGCTATTTGATGTATTAGTGCTTTATAAAGCCTAGAATATATGCTGGTACTTTTATCAAGTTAACACTTTATTTTTCCAATTTAATTTTCTAATATTATTCAAAAGAATAAAATTTGAAAATAGAAAATAGTTTTTCTGGTATATTATAAATTGCTTTTTCAATCAATATGTGTAATAGATATATTCCTACTGAACTGATGTCCTTCCTTAATACCCTGTACACCCTCTGAAGTCACTGCTGGTGACTAATGAGAGATGGCTGGATGGCATCACTGACTCGACGGACGCGAGTCTGAGTGAACTCCGGGAGTTGGTGATGGACAGGGAGGCCTGGCGTGCTGCGATTCATGGGGTCGCAAAGAGTCGGATACGACTGAGCAACTGAACTGAATTGAACTGAACTGAATGAGACAATACAAACTGTGGGAGCGATTCTGGCACTTAAGTCATTAAAACACTATGGATGGTGTTCGAGTCCTACCAAATCTTATGCTGTCATTAATGGTTCCATTGAGATTCCCTTTAATCAATTTCCCTTAACATATACAAAATCATTTATGAAAATTCAGTCACATGAATTTAATAATGAAAAAGAGACACTTTTGCCCAGAACTACTCATGGATATTTTGATTTCTATTGTTATTTCTTGTCCTTCTCTTGACATGTACATCAGTTCTTGAACCTGATTACCTGGCCTAGAGTAACTAATGAATGTTTGAAGAAAACGGGTTCATAAGACACCAGAAGTCACTTAGCATTTTGTCATGTCATTTTTTTTTCTTTAAAGGAGATACTACAATATTATAACTCTAAAGAGTGGATGTGTTTATAAAAGTTACAGTCATGAGATTATACTGTCTATCATGAGATGAGATTTCTTGCCAAGTTTTTGATCTTATCAATAGCTTTCCTCCCCCAACTTTTAAATACTTTATGCTTTGCTACATAAAGTGGTGCAAAATATTTTATATGCATCTTTTTAGGAATTCTTTTCTAAAAAGTCCAGAGATAACAATGCATTTTATATTTTAGATTTTTGACCTGTTTCATGTATATGATTTGATATTTGAAAAAACACATTAACCTATGAACATGTCAGTTTTTAAGACACTGAATCCTCTCAGTCATTTTGGCTTCATTTTTTATTGTTCAGATATACTATTTATTGCTCTTCTTTTTAAATAGCATTAGTTATATTACCTGTTTATTGATTATATATTTATGTATGGTATATTATAGATATAAAAGGTTAAAAATAGAGCATGTTTCACAGTCTATGACTATATGGCATATCCTAGTCTGATAATATATGTTAAAAAGTCTAAAATTTTTTTTAACTTTTTCATGCAAGACTAGGTATAAGCATATTAGATTGAGAACTCTCATTATTTTTGGACTTGATTACTCTATTTAATATTATTCTATTAACATAGTTATTATATGTTATATGCGTACAGTTAGTAGTCATTTAATCTGTTCTTTTCAAGTTTTCGTGAGTTAAAATACCATTTTATACACAACTAATCTACTTTTAGATATTTTAAATATGGACTTCGAATAGAAACCCTAGGATATTTATTCTAAATCACCCCCAACCCCAATGTAGTGCTTCCTCAAATCAGCATTGTTATGAGAATACTGTAAATGTTTTAGATGTGATGAGCTTGAGGTATTTCCCATAATTATTCAGTCCTTAACTTCAATAGAAGTTATACGTGATCAATTACAGCATATATATTTGTGTTACTATTTGTATTGTTTATATTACACATAAAATATATTCTGATGTTGCTTTTTATAATTTTAGAGTAAAATTTAAGCTATTTGATCCCTGGACTTAAGTATTGGTAACCTTTCCAAAGTGACATATAAGGTTTTATTTTCCTTGTTTGATATTTTTAGTCCTAGAGATGTTGTTGTGAGATGTGATTGAAATTTTATTTTACTTTGTGATGTCAGTAAATAAAAGATAAAGTTAGTGGTGATAAGTCTCCAGGACACTTGTGAATAACTTTCATATTTTTATTTTTTATTTTGATATTTGACTGTGTGAAATAAGCAAGCAAGGCCTATAAAATTCTAAACTATCATTAAAAGGTAGAGAGTTTTAAAAAGCTGCTTTAGTTAAAACAGAAAATAGAATGGTGTTCACCAGAGCCTGAGGGTCAGGGATTGGGTATTTAAGGGTATAAACTTGTAACTAGTAGATAAAATAGTCCTGAAGATCTAATGCACAGCATAGTGGTTGTGGTCAACAATACTGTATTAGGAACTTCAAAGTTGCTAAGAGACTAGATCATAATTGTTCTTGCCACAAGAAAGAAATGATAATTGTGTGACATATTAGAGGTGTTATACAGCAGTAATCCTATTGCAACACATACATGCATCAAATTAACATGCTGTACACCTTAAAATTATATAATATGCCAATTATATCTCAATTAAAAGAATATCTAGGATAGAGCAAAACATTTCACAGTGGCTAAACATTTCACTTGGCTCCCTTATGACTCAATGGTAAAGAATCCTCCTGCCAATGCAGGAATGAGGTTTTGATCCCTGGGTCAGGAAGATCCCCTAGAGAAGGAAATGGCAACCCACTGGAGCATTCTTGTCTGGAGAATCCCATGGACAGAGGAGCCTGTTGGGTCACAGTCCATGGGGTCATCAAAGAGTTGGACATGACTTAGCAACTAAACAACAACAAACATCTCACTCACTATAGGAGCGAAACATCTCTGAGTACTATAGGAGAAAATAAGATATTTATGGATAGTTTATAGCTGGTTGGTTTCTGTTCGTGGAACGTAACACGTAAAAACTGGTTTAAAATGAAAAAGGCTGAAGTAATGGTTGTCTTCATTTATAAAATACAGCAAGTAGAGACTAAATAGTTCCATAAATGTCTCTGAATTGTTCTATAAATTATATTATATGTTGACTTTTCTTCTGACCTTCAAATGCATTAGAATAGCACAGTGTTTCTCAGCTTCATGTTTATTATTGCTTTCCTTAGAAGCCTTTACACATCTTCATCTAATCCTCCCATGACATTTTAGTGTATATACTGTCCATTATGTATTGTATATATATCTGTACTTTATACATTAAAAAAAATGAGCTTTCCCCCAATCCCCAGACAAGTAATTATTACCCGTTTAGGGCAATACCACCCTCTTTGAAAATCCCTGGAACAGCTCTAAACCTAAAAGTTAAATTTAGTTTCTTAGGGCATCAAAACCATGGATGTTTACTTTTTAAAAAATGATTCAGGTTATACCATTAAGATTTTAAAAATTAGTTTCTTGGCCTGAAACAAATGTTCTGTATATGATTTTCACAAACAAATTTCTACAAAATTTGGTTCCATTCAGAGTGACATAGAGAAGGGCCAAAACAGCGAACTTTGAAAACTAAAGATGTTATTTTATGATTAAAAACTCCAAAATAAGGTTTTGTTTCAACTTGGCTATAAAAATGGATGCTAGGTGGTTCTGATTTAAGAAATGCATAGATCTAGTCATTGGTTTCCTGTCTTCTTCCAATGGAAATTATTTGACTCTATACCCACAACAAATAAAAGGAGAGTTTGATAGAAGTTTAAAGCCAGAAGAAAGTTACCATCAGTGCTAATTGAAATAAATGTGCCAGATGATATAGACAGGGAGTTTAGTAACTATATTGCAAAGATCACATTTCTGCAGCTCTAATAGTCTAAAACAGGCAGACTGTGGTTGTATCATTAACTGGAAAATCCTTCAGTTATGGAGTGGGGTCAGAAGTAATCTCTTATTGTGGTTTGTGCAACGAAATGATCAATGGTGAGGCACTAACTCAACACTTAATGAGGAAGATGGTCATTTGAAAAGGTAAGTGGCTAGTCTCCATCATCATGTAGAGACCCACTTCTAACACAACCCTAACATTACTGTTGATATATTCAAGTATTCATCCCCTAAAGCAATCAGTTCTTAATTATTAAATAAAAGATAATATTTAAAATAACAGTTTATATGTTTGTGGGTCTTTCATAAAAATCAAAATTAAATAACTTATAATAAGATACTATCAGTACATACAACTTTTATTAAGATATTTGGCTGAGATGTTCTAAAGGGTTTATATACATAGTAAAATTGAGTTATTCTTATTGCTGAATTAAAATTCTAACGTTTAATAATTAAAGACATTTTCCAACTCAATATGCAATAGTAGAATTTAGTGGAAATCAATCAAAGAGTATTGTTCAGTTAACCAGACCTTCCATTCTTAACTCTCACTCTTCTATTGAGCCAATTCCTACTATTAATTGAGCAGCTACAAGGTACCAGTAAAATAGCTCAACTTTCAATTTCTCCATGTTCATAGATGGTTTACTCTCCAACATTTTCGATAGCTATGAAAGAGGGAGGCATGTACAGTCAGAATCGTCCAGAATTTTCTCCCTTTTCTCACTGGTCTGACATGAGTTCTCTGCCCTCCTTTCACATCTGAATACAGCCTTCTGAGAAAAGAGTTTAAATGAGTTCTACTATTAAAAAACATCTTATGATAGGAGTACCTCATTTATGACAGCAATTAGTCAATAGCGAGCATGATTTAAATAGACATAACTTAAATCGGAACATATATTTTCATTAAGATAACTGTTATGATACAGATTAAGTATATAATCTGCCAATATATTAATTGTCCATTATATACAGAAACGATTTTTAAATCACTCAAATTCACATTGCAACATTAGCAAGTTAATAAATGGAGACCAGGCTTGAAAAAGAGAACCTTTGCTTCATTTATTTTCTAGGGTGTTCAGATTATCAAGTGCTACAATTGGAAAAGGCTCTAGTAGTGCAAAAAATTAACAAAAAAGAATTTGGATAAAAATTTGTGCATTTAAAATTAGGCTTTGATATTGAACAATTATGTGATCTTGAATCAGTTACTTAACATACCAAAGCCTCAGTTTCTACACCAGTAATAACAAAACAAAAAGAAAGTAAAATTTGCATCTTTGGATTTTTATGGGGCTTCCCTCACAGCTCAGTTGGTAAAGAATCTGCCTGCAATGCAGGAGACCTTGGTTTGATTCGTGGGTCAGGAAGAAATGTTATGTAGATGTTAGGCATTAGAAAGTAATAAATGGCAAAAAACAAACAAACAAACAAAAAAACAAACAAACAAACAGAAAAAGTCTGTATAGGACAGAGTCTGGACTAGTTTGGGCTTCCCCAGTGGCTCAGAGGGTAAAGCGTCTGCCTACAATGCAGGAGATCTGGGTTTGGTCCCTGGGTCAGGAAGATCCCCTGGAGAAAGAAATGGCAACCCACTCCAGTAATCTTGCCTGGAAAATCCTGTGAACAGAGAAGCCTGGTGCACCTCCAGGGTTGCTGTGATAATTAAATTTAGCCAAAGAAAGTGAAAGTGAAGGCACTCAGTGGTATCGGACTCTGTGACCCCATGGACTAGAGCCTTCCAGGTTCCTCTCTCCATGGGATTTTCCAGGCAAGAATACTGCAGTGGGTTGCCATTTCCTTCTCCAGGAGATCTTCCCAACCCAGGGATTGAACCCAGGTCTCCTATGCTCTAGGCAGACTCTTTATAATAGTCTGAGCTACCAGGGAAGTCCAAATTTACCCAATATATTAAATAATAAAGATTTAAAATCCTGGTAGGTGACTATATTTATTTATTCATTTATCTATTCACCCATTCAATTCACAAGTACGAGGAGGAAGACTTCTTTAGCGATCAGTGCAAAGAAATAGAGGAAAACAACAGAATGGGAAAGATTAGAGATCTCTTCAAGAAAGTTAGAGATACCAAGGGAACATTTCATGCAAAGGTGGGCCCTATAAAGGACACAAATGGTATGGACCTAACAGAAGCAGAAGACGGTAAGAAAAGGTGGCAAGAATACACAGGAGAATCATACAAAAAAGAGCTTCACGACCCAGATAATCACTATTTTGTGATCACTCACCTACAGCCAGACATCCTGGAATGTGAAGTAAAGTGGGCCTTAGAAAGCATCATTCCAAACAAAGCTAGTGGAGGTGATGGAATTCCAGTGGAGCTCTTTCAAATCCTGAAAGATGATACTGTGAAAGTGCTGCACTCAATATGCCAGCAAATTTGGAAAACTCAGCAGTGGCCACAGGACTGGAAAAGGTCAGTTTTCATTCCAATCCCAAAAAGAGGCAATGCTAAAGAATGCTCAAACTACCGCACAATTGCACTCATCTCACACGCTAGTAAAGTAATGCTCAAAATTCTCCAAGCCAGGCTTCAGCAATACGTGAACTGCGAACTTCCAGATGTTCAAGCTGGTTTTAGAAAAGGCAGAGACACCAGAGATCAAATTACCAACATCCACTGGATCATGGAAAAAACAAGAGTTCCAGAAAAACATCTATTTCTGCTTTATTGACTATGCCAAAGCTTTTGACTGTGTGGATCACAATAAACTGTGGAAAATTCTGAAAGAGATGGGAATACCAGACCATCTGACATGCCTCTTGAGAAACCTATATGCAGGTCAGGAAGCAACAGAACTGGACATGGAACAACAGACTGGTTCCAAATAGGAAAAGGAGTACGTCAAGGCTGTATGTTGTCACCCTGCTTATTTAACTTATACGTAGAGTACATCATGAGAAACACTGGACTGGAAGAAACACAAGCTGGAATCAAGATTGCCGGGAGAAATATCAATAACCTCAGATATGCAGATGACACCACCATTATGGCAGAAAGTGAAGAGGAACTAAAAAGCCTCTTGATGGAAGTGAAAGAGGAGAGTTAAAAAGTTGGCTTAAAGCTCAACATTCAGAAAACGAAGATCATGGCATCTGGTCCCATCACTTCATGGGAAATAGATGGGGAAACAGTGTCAGACTTTATTTTTTTGGGCTCCAAAATCACTGTAGATGGTGACTGCAGCCATCAAATTAAAAGACTCTTACTCCTTGGAAGGCAAGTTCTGACCAACCTAGATAGCATATTCAGAAGCAGAGACATTACTTTGCCAACAAAGGTCCGTCTAGTTAAGGCTATGGTTTTTCCAGTGGTCATGTAGGATGAGAGAGTTGGACTGTGAAGAAAGCTGAGCGCCGAAGAATTGATGCTTTTGAACTGTGGTGTTGGAGAAGACTCTTGAGAGTCCCTGGGACTGCAAGAAGATCCCACCAGTCCATCCTAAAGGAGATCAGTCCTGGGTGTTCATTGGAAGGGCTGATGCTAAAGCTGAAACTCCAATATTTTGGCCACCTCATGCAAAGAGTTTACTCATTGGAAAAGACCCTGATGCTGCGAGGGATTGGGGGCAGGAGGAGAAGGGGACGACAGAGGATGAGATGGCTGGATGGGATCACTGACTCGATGGACATTAGTTTGAGTGAACTCTGGGAGTTGGTGATCGACAAGGAGGCCTGGCGTGCTGCGATTCATTGGGTTGCAAAGAGTTGGACAGGACTGGGCTGGACTGAAAGAGAATACTGTATACATGACTTGACCTGGTCAAAGTTTCTACATTATCCAAGATAAGATAGGCTGTGTTCCAGTCAGAAAAACCACAACATCTCACTAGAATAAAACAATCAAAGCTTATTACAAACTCATCTCACAGGCTGATACAGGTCTGGCAACTTACCTTGGTTGGTCTCCAAGCTATGAATTTGCATTTGAGACCTGGGTTCAAGTCCTATCTCTGAGGCATGACTGAGAAATCACTTAATCTTTTAAAATACCAGTTCCATCACTTTAATTTGAGGACAAAAATAGGAGCTACCTAGAGAGAAAATTAAATGAGATAATGTTTATAAAGCACTTTGCTCCAAAATGGCACACAGCATGGGCTCTACTAATGTGAGTCATTATTTTTCTGGGAGCAGCCAGGGTGTAAGGTAAGAATAAACCTGTCCAAGATGTCTCAGGGATTTCTCTCACTTCTAATCTTTATGGGAGCAAAACTTCATCCAGGTTTACAGTGACCCTACCCCACCCCCGACCTCCACACCTGACCCCTGCAGGCCAGTTCATATTCATCAAGCCTCTGCGGTCTGCCTGTCAATATGAAAAACTTCATTCTTTACAACTGTGATGTACTTTGAGCATACTGTTAGTGATTCTCCTTGTCATTCATGTCATTTCTGAGGTAGGCAAAACAGACCTTAGGATGTCTTGACTGCCTTTGCTTTTTTCAGGGTAATTTTCTTATTTATCTAATTTTGGCCTCCTCATCTGACTGGGAAAATCACTTCAGAGAGTTTAAGCATTTCAAGATCCATCTTTTGATCAGACTACATCTTAATGCCTTAGAATCATTTTAGAGTATCTTTGCCTTAGATTGCTACCACCTTTCTGAATGAAAAAAAGAACAAAATCCACCTTATGCTTTATATTCCTTAAAGGGAACCATGTTGGGATACCAACCAAGTTTTTATCTGCACACCAGCCTCCCAGCCTTCCCTCTCCAGCCAGCAAACTGGGCCACATCTGGGGTTATAAGAGAACATTCACTCTTGTTTGACTCCCTTCACTTAAAGACTGAATATCAAACCAGAAAAACAACACACAGACACACACACACACACACACAACAACAAAGAAAGACAAAAGAAAAAGTGCATGGTGGAAAGTCTATGAATATGTCAACACTTTCTAGAAAACCAGGAAGTGGTAAATAGATACCACAGATAGTGTCACCCTCCGACAGTATTGTTCAGCTTGCTTAATGCTATATTGAATTAGTGCTGTATATTGAGACAGGAGACTGTTAAACCCTACATGAGACTGTACAGCTCAGTGAGAAGAGCTTGCTATGTCTTAGACTTTCCTTATGAATTCCTCATACTTACTCAATGTCTGACATATACTAGGTGCTTGATATATGGATGTGTTGAAAACATTCAATCACATTTATTCTTGCTCATTGCATGCCAAGCCTCTCAGTGAGCTAAAGCTATACAAAGATCACTGTAGTGGCCACATACCTAGTTAAGCTTTTCAAAAAGAAGGAGTTCTACTTTGAAGATTGGATTTCCAAAAATATATTAATATGGTGGAAAAATACTCACAGAGGGAATCTAATTTTTAGTAGTTGTTTTTGTTGTCATTATCTTGCATTTTTAGATTTTTTAAGCTTTCATTTTTAATTATCTTTTTAATATTTTCAAGAAGTATAGCATTCAATAGATTATGTAACTGCAATTAGTTATTTTTTAACTTTTTATTTCCTATTATAGTTGATTAATAATGTTATCATAGTTTCAGGTGTACAGTAAAGTGACTCAGTTATACAAATACATGTATCCATTCTTTTTCAAATTATTTTCCCATTTAGGTTGTTATATAATATTAAACAGAGTTCCCTGTGCTATACAGTAGGTCTTTGTTGGTTATCTATTTTAAATATATTAGTGTATACATGTACTTTTTAGTAGTTTTAACCTTCAAATATGGAGGATAGAATAGTAAATTGTAAACAAAATTCCTTAGGGCAAGTGGACCATATTTTTTCAAATACTTTTTATTGAGGTTTAATTGACATATAACAGTTTCAAGTGTAAAATACAATAATTCAGCATCTGTATACATTGCAAAATGGTCTCCACAGATCATTTTGTTAGTTAACATCACATAGTTTTAAGTTATTTTAAAATTGAGGAATTAAATCATCAAAACAATTGCTCTGAGATCTTTTCCAATGTTGCATAACAATTTGCATCTTGCTAATAGAGGATAATGGTGAGAAAGCCCAGTACTAAGGCTGGAGAATCACATAAAATATATAATCTTGCCCAGTGGTACATTCCGGCCAGAGATCGTTCAATAAAAGGAAATGAATATATACGAAAAATGTTCAGAGATAATTATGCTAGTTTTTCAACCTAAATACCTTGGAATTTGCAAAGACAGCTCATAGACAAAAGGGATACCAGTAAAATTCAGTGCAATAGATTTCTCCATTCTCAGTGACAGGAACATCTCTCTCAATATTACTTAGCTAATGAACGAATAGATCTGCTGTGAAGTTCCTAGGAGGCTCATTTTCTTGAGTACAGTAGTAAAAGTTAGCTGATGAATGACCTAAATTGCTTAATGTTTCTCCTTATAACTTCTGAGCAGCAAGGCGTATCCAGGCAAGTACTGAAGGAGTTATCCTCAGGAGGCCCTGGTGTCCTTGCAGGTTGTCAGAGGCAATGAGCCAGGTTTATTTCAAATGGCTCCTTAAATGAACATTTATTTTGTGCCAGTAACACGTTTTTGATTAACAGCTCCTTTTGACTAATTTGCTTCCCTAAACAGCCCAATAAAGGACTCGTTTAAAACATAATTAAAAGCATGTTATTGCTCGTAGTTAATACTGATTAAAACAGACATTAAGACAATTATCATTGAAGGTAAGTAAGCATCGCGTAGTTAGTATTGAATCCATCCTTACTGTTTTTATGCATCATATACAGAGATGAGTACTTGACAGGCTAAAACAAGGTATTGTTTTTAATGGAATCATATCAAAATATGTTCCTGTTTTGTTTGTTTTAATGAATGGACAGATCTTTGTCTCAGTGGACTATGGGCTTTTTTTTCTTGTGGGAAACATTCACACATTCAACAAGGTGTAAAGGTCACTGAACTGACTTCGGTTATGCAGGGTTAAAGCCCAGCTAATTCTCTTGTATTAATGGGATAGAAACTCTTCTTCTTTCTACTTGCTTTCAGTACACAAACTCTCTTGGTCCCATTATTGACTGAATGCAGCTTTTATTAGTATTATTTGGTACTTTTGATCCATTTGTTTTCATATTGATTCTTGTTTTGTTATGCCATGAAATAAAACTAAGACCTTCATTGATTTCTGATTCTTTTTTAAAAAGCATCTTTTAAAACAGAACAATAGTGAAACAATATTATGTGATGGAAGTACATAAAGTTTTTAATAACTTCTATATTTTGCATCAAAGTATGATTTTTTTAAGAGTTGTGTAGGCCAGGAGTCCCCGGCCTCTGGGACCAGACGCCTAATGATCTGAGGTGGAACTGATGTGATAATAATAGAAATAAAGTGCACAACAAATGTAATGTACTTGAGTCATCCCGAAACCACTCCCCCACCCCCAGCCAGTGAAAAAAATTGTCTTCCACAATACCAATCCCTGGTGCTGAAAAGGTTGGAAACCACTGGTATAGGAAATAAAAAAGGATCATGTGTTTTCCTTGAATGATTACTTCACAGAAAATGAAAATACAGAAAATGAAAATACAGAAAACCACCTCCATTTCATGTGAAGGATTTCTTTCCAGAAGTATTTTTGTTATGATCAATTTGATTTTAAATTTAATTTTTTTTTTAATGTATGGGCTTTCCTGGTAGTTCAGCTGGTAAAGAATCCACCTACAATGCAGGAGACCCCAGTTCAATTCCTAGGTCAGGAAGATCCCCTGGAGAGGGGATAGGCTATCCACACCAGTATTCTTGGACTTCCCTACTGGCTCAGATGGTAAAGAATCCACCTGCAATATGGGAGACCTGGGTTTGATCCTGGCTTGGGAAGACCTCCTGGAGAAAGGAACGGCTACCCACTCCAGGATTCTGGCCTGGAGAATTCACTGAGTCCATGGGGTCACAAAGAGTCAGATGCACCTGTCACTTCACTTTTATTTTGTGACCATTCAAGAAGGCATGTGATGGACATAATGAGGAATTGATTTTGGTGTACTTGAAGAAAGTGAAATAGCTTTTACAGAATGCATTTATAAGAAGCCATTTTAAAAGTTAAAATCAAATATCGCAGAGAAAAAACTATGCTGACAGATTTGATCATTGCTTAGATTCCTGTTTTTCTGTGGTGCCCCTGGATAGTCTTTCAAGTAGATTGCACTCACCAAGTGCCTTGGCCAGTGCATTTATCAAGGGACCATTTGCCTTATCCCTCATGGTTTCAAGAAAGTTCAGGGGTCACAGTAGTCACTAGAGGCCAGTTCCCAAGAAACAGACAAAAACTTATAAGGCATTATGTGAACAAAAGTGTCGGGGGTGGGGGGAATACTAAAAAGGAGAAAGTCTTTTGTCATGTTTTATATAAAGAATAAATATTTCTTTTCATTACACTGCAATTTAGGCTGTTTACATCTCTTTTCTGGATGATTCCAAGAACCTTCTAAAATGTCTTCCTCCTTTTACTTTGGTTAATCCTTTAACACTGTCTCCATAAAAGTGAAGTGAAGTTGCTCAGTCGTGTCCGACTCTTTGCGACCCCATGGACTGTAGCCTACAGGGCTCCTTCCTCCATGGAATTCTCCAGGCAAGAATACTGGGAGTGGGTTGCCATTTCCTTCTCCAGGGGATCTTCCCGACTCAGGGATTGAACCTGGGTCTTCTGCATTCCAAGCAGACGCTTTAACCTCTGAGCCACCAGGGAAGCCCCACTTTCTCCATATTATGGTTCTAAAAATGCAAAGATGATCTTGACCTGTTACTAGTTAAAAATCTCTGTGTGATTCATATTGATTCCTTTTGACAAGGTATAATTATTTGATTATCTGACCTCAAACCATATTTGCAGTCACATTTTCTCATCTTCCCTCTTGTGGACATCATGAACTGGTCTCACTGAACCAAACTGCTTCTTCTCTGAATACATACTTTAGGGTATACCTACAACTACACCTTTATGTGCAGGTCTCTTTGCTCATATTCACTCTGCCTAGAGTGTTTTTTTCCCCACATTTTCCAAGGGTTAGACTCCTATTCATCTTCAAGTTGCCAGAGTTAGCAAACAAAAATCCAGGTACATTTGAATTTCAGGTAAACACTGGAGTTTAATATAAGAATGTCCCATGCAATGGATTTTACATACTCCCAGTTATAACTAAAGCAAATAGTTGCAATGAAATTAAATATCTCTCCTATAAATAAGTCTTTGAACTTCGTATGTCTTCAGGCTTTAATTGCATCAGCCAGTGAAAATTCTGGTATATAAAAAATAATTAATACTTTTCACTGAATAAAAGTTTATTGTTTTCTATGTATTATTAATACTGTGTTAACATATGTAGGTATTTCTAATAGTGAATAAAAGTGCAGCTAGTATGCTGAATCCTGATCTACTTAGGTCAATGCAATAATCACAGGGCTTTCACAACTACTACACAACATAGACTAGACTTTATTATCTAAAAGTTTATTATCTAAGAGTTTATTATCTAAGCATTCTAACCGGACAGCCTAGCTGTGAAATCTGACCTACCTGCCTCAGTTTCTTTGTCTGCCAAATGGGGATAATGAAAATGGGGATAAGTAAACATGGCTACACCATGGACATGAGTTTGAGCAAACTCTGGGAGATGGTGAAGGACAGGGAAGCCTGGTGTGCTGCAGTCCATGGGGTCACAAACAGTCGGGCATGACTTAGTGACTGAAGATTTAAGACAGTAATATGAATGTAAATTTCTCAGAAGTATATTTGTATGTAGCATATTCTACCTGAAAATAAGCATCCATATCAACCTCAGATATGTACATCAAAAGAAACAATCACTCTCAGTGATCTTAAAATATCCATGAATATAAATGTCTATGAGTCTAAAACAAACAATTCTATGCATCTTTGTTCCTCCTGATCCAATCTTTTCTTTTCTCCCCTCTACTTTAAGGCTGAAGACAATGGACCATGCGCATAACATTAACAGGTTCCCTGCCCTTTGGCTTGAGGTGAAGTCAGCCCATGCTAGTGGGAAGAGAGTGTGGTTATGAAATGTATTGCACTGGCACCATGGCTGATACAGTTCTCTACCCTTACGTCAGCAGTTCTAGGCAGATACCCTCTCCACATAGCACTCCCAGCTCTGAGATCTAGTGGCCACCTTGTCCCCTTTACTCCTCAAGCTGGGGCTGTGGACATCTCACTAGCTCTTAAACCATTCCCTGGGCTCTGTCAACTGGGGAATATAGTACATATATTTTAAAGTAGAACATTTACTAGAATATATAAAAAAAGTATTGGGATAATTAATAATGAAAATGTATTGAATGTTATCTATTACCAAGATTTTATATGTGGAAAATTATATTTGAAGTTATAATAACTGATGAAAAGTAAAAGGACAGTGAAAGTGAAAGTCACTCATTCATGTCCGACTCTTTGTGATCCCATGGATAGATTCCCTGGAATTCTCCAGGCCAGAATACTAGAGTGGGTAGCCATTCCCTTCTCCAAGGGATCTTCCCAACCCAGGGATCAAACCCAGGTCTCCTGCATTGCAGGCAGATTCTTTACCAGCTGAGCCACCAGGGAAGCTTAAGAGTTGATATGTCAATTTATAACATATTTCTGACAAGGACTTCCCTGGGGGTCCTTTTGGCTTAGACTGTGCACTCCTAGTACAGGGGGCCCAGTTTCATTCCCTGATGAAGGAACTATATACCACATGCCACAACTTAATTAAGACCCAGTGCAGAAAAGTAAATAAATAAATGAATGAATGAATACTAAAAAAATTTAAATATACATATATATTTCTGACAATATTATAGTTAAATCAGGAAGATTATCTCATAGAAATACTAGACACCTATCCTACATATATTCCAGAGTATTCATAAATTACATTTTTTTAGTCTTTTGTTGACAATATTAGCTTTGCTGCTTTATACAAAGAAACCAAATCTGAGTAATTAAAAAAAAAAAAAACACATCTTAGTGAACTAATGAATAACAATGAAGTTTGAAGTCTCTTCTAAAACAGCTAGTCTCAGGAAAAATTCTATGCAAATTTTTACTTCACAGATATGCCTTCTTCAGAAAGTGGCCGCCAGAATTCATACTCAACAAATATTTTAATTCCTGAGGTCTTATAGAGGAAGACATTTTTTGTAATTGTTCTGAAAAAGTATTCTTTTTATGTCCTTCAAACAATGAGTGCAAACCTAAATGAGTTTTATATTCCTAGAGGACTCCCTCCCAGATCCATAGAGTCTAAGTAGGCAATCACTCACTACCCTGTGAAAGCAAGCAGATGATGTCTAGTTAGAAGTCACAGACTTTTGGCAATACTAAAAAATCTAAGAGCCTGTGTCTGATTTGAAGCAGCTTTTTGCTTCACTTTCTGTGATGGAACTAACATGACCTGAAATAATGCAGTTGTCAAATGAGAATCTGTTCCAAAATTAAGATTTACTGAACTAGTCCTTTCTCTGCCAGTGCATTGTATTGGTGGGACATAGCAATTTTATGCTTTGGAAGAACAGCCAGAGGAAAACCAGCTGAAACAGCAGACAATGCATTTCATTCATAACTTCACAATTTTTGGTTTTCTCTTGATGTCCTGTTCTTAATATTACTAGCTCACAGCCTCTACATTTTTCTACCCAAGTAATTGGAATATAAAGAGTTCATTCTCTGCTATGTGATTCTTTTTACCTTCTCTATAAGGAAGAAAGTTTTTAGAAGAACTTATCCAGCTAAAATATAGAAAAGAAACTAGGGCAGCAAGGTTTTTCTCATTTCAACTTATGGGCTATACTGAAATGGATATAAAGCAGTTTGGGTTCACATGTAAAAGATCTGATTCAATACTAAGAACAAAAAATTGGCTTTAAAGAAGTTTTGGTTCACATGTAAAAGATCTGATTCAATATTAAGAACAAAAAATTGGCTTAGCGGGTACAGTGATATGGAACCACAGAAAATAATCGTTCACAGAACTCCTGACAGTTTCAATCATAGGATTCCCTGCAATGACTGAAAGAAATTGTGGGGTAACTCATTCAGGAATGATTCAGAAATTGATGCAAACCCAAAGAATAACTTCTTTGTTGCTGATGTTAGTGGTGGACCACAACAAAAATACCGTCATTGAAATATCTGTCCTAAAATGGTGTGTGTGGGTATGTGTGTGTGTGTGTGTGTAGTCATAAAATTGCATGATTTGAGATGAATCAGGTTTCAGTTGTTGTCTCCAAATATCTTACTACTTATCTGTTAAAAATGAAACTTCTTTAGTAAAAGAAACCCAATGTGGGGTTTCCATCCAACGTTGCTTCCATCCATGAGTTTGTGAAACAGAAGTTGAATTTAGACCATACTCTAACACAAAGAGATAAACCTTTATAGCAATCCATGTGTAACTCTAAACCAAATAACTGCAAATAAATTGGCAAATGGCATGGTCTTTTTAATACACTGCCAGTTTATGGAGCTGGGATAAATTAAACCTGGAATTTAATTACAAATGAAAGCCAAAAGTCTCTGAATGAAGAAACTGAGTAGGAATATATGTTTAT
Source organism: Capra hircus (assembly GCF_001704415.2). NCBI lineage: Eukaryota > Metazoa > Chordata > Mammalia > Artiodactyla > Bovidae > Capra > Capra hircus. The sequence continues at coordinate 86,237,857 of NC_030809.1, read as the reverse complement.
AATATGCTGAAGCCCTTTTTCTTTTCTATATCTTGTTTCCTAAACTCTCACTTTTAGATACTATTTTCTTATAATTTAGCTCAAAATCCCAAAGTGTCGTGTGTGTGTGTGTGTGTGTGTGTGTGTACATCACCATGAAATTTCAATTTTGAAAAAAAATCTGCTCAGATTTTTTAAAGCATTCCATGTAAAAGTAAAAGAACAAAAAAATAATCTGTGTTCTCTGATTTCATCTACTCACCATGCATTTAGTCATTATAAGGATACTTACCTCACTTTTGAAATGCCTGCCTTCTTTAGCCTACAAGGTACCTATGTGCACACACACACACACACAAAAGCAGCTTTTCCATGAGATACTTAATAGACATACAAAGCTATGATGAAAATACAAATGTATGACAGTTTCCTAGACTTGTGCATTACTTTTCTCTACCTCAGGTTTTTCATAAAGTGCTTCCGTGATCTCTCACAACTATCTGTCTAGGGCTTCCCAGGTGACTCAGAATCAGCCTGCAATGCAGGAGATGTGAGTCGGATCCCTGGGTTGGGAAGATCCCCTGGAGAAGGAAATGACACCCCATTCCAGTATTCTTGCCTGGGAAATCCCATGGACAGAGGAGCCTGGTGGACTATGGACTATGGAGTTGCAAAAATGTTGGGCATGATTTAGCAACTAAACAACTCTACTATCTTAATGGTGATGAAACACACACTCATATTTTGAAGTACATCCTGACAATAAAACTCTCTACAAAAAATGTCTAATCCAGAAATTCACCACTTTACCCACTGGTTACAGAATATTTTGAACCAGATTTTGTTCCAATTTGATTGGAAAGCATCACACATATTTGGTGATCAATGTCCTCTAAAGTCAGTGTTTTATTTGCATAGTGATCAGTATACTGCAACTCATTTTAAGATAATAATCTAGCGATACATTTAAAAATCTTTCATATGTGTGTCATATTCGCAGATTCCTATGGAAGGATTCCTGTTAATCCTTGATATAGACATTAATACCGAGCAACATTCACGAGAAAGAGATTCACAGTATTTTTTAGGCAAAATAAGCATACAAAACTAAGATCTTTGTGTGCTAGGATTCTAGGATAATTCCACAGCATGATCTTCTGTTACAATAAATTTTTGAAACGTTGAGTGACCTCCACACATTTTGCTGCACTGAAATATCCAGACAGGAATATTATGCATTTCATACATATAGAAGCATAGATTGTTCTGTGCGTTAATCATGGCCATTTGTGTGCATTTTTTATTTTTATTACCTAGGCTTGGAGCAATCTTTGCAAAACAGACCCATAACAAACATGTAAAAATGGAATAAAAAACACATTCCCCATAAAGTGCTTGCACAGCACAGAAATGTAGAGTTTTGGCACCCGGTCAGTTTTATGTGGTACGAAAAATTCTTATATTTAAATTCTCTATATTTTACCAGTCTTTTAATGTGAAACCTTAAGTGGACTTGACTGTTTATCCCAGTTGACTTGGCCATCTGACGCCTTCTAGTTGGGGAGTTCTTATTTTACTCTGTTTCCTATCAGCCCCCCTCAACTACTGGCATGTGGGGCCAATTTGTTTCTTCTGTAGGGAAAGAAGAAGAGGTTTGGATTTAATTTGAAGCTGTGACATAAGGTTTAATTTGCTAGAAAGGGGACCTATGTCATTGTAAATCTTGGAATGAGACACCAAGGTGGTAAGAAGTATCAACCCAATTGGTTTTAAGTACTGTTTGAGGTGTTTGTTAAACTATATTTCTTTCCAGAACTCACTCACTTAATTGAACTGACGCTTAATTGCAAATATAGTTCTATTCTTTATTCTGATAAGCTGTTTCAAATTTTGGTAAAGGGATGATGGGTTACGGAAAGTTTTCATATGAAATATGGATTTATAGTAGATGCAAGGATAGACAGTGTATTATGGGTATGAAATTCATGAAAGGACAATCCTCATCTTATGTTTACACCTTACTACAAACAGAAGGGAAGAAAGAATGAGCTACCGTCTAATAAACTCAGTAGTTCAGTTCAGTTCAATTCAGTTGCTCAGCCATGTCCGACTCTGCGACCCCATGAACCACAGCACACCAGGCCTCCCTGTCTATCACCAACTCCCAGAGTTTACCCAAATTCATGTCCATTGAGTCAGTGATGCCATCCAACCATCTCATCCTCTGCTGTCCCCTTCTCCTCTTGCCTTCAATCTTTTCCAGCATCAGGGTCTTTTCAATGAGTCAGCCATTTGCATCAGGTGGCCAAAGTATTGGAGTTTCAGCTTCAACATCAGTCCTTCCAATGAACACCCAGGACTGATCTTTGGGATGGACTGGCTGGATCTCCCTGTAGGCCAAGGGACTCTCAAGGGTCTTCTCCCACACCACAGTTCAAAAGCATCAATTCTTTGGCGCTCAGCTTTCTTTATAGTCCAACTCTCACATCCATACATGACTACTGGAAAAACCATAGCCTTGACTAGACGGACCTTTGTTGACAAAGTAATGTCTCTGCTTTTTAATATGCTGTCTAGGTTGGTCATAACTTTTCTTCCAAGGAGTAAGCGTCTTTTTAATTTCATGGCTACAATCACCATCTGCAGGGATTTTGGAGCCCAGAAAAATAAAGTCAGCCACTGTTTCCACTGTATCCCATCTATTTGCCATGATGTGATGGGACCAGATGCCATGATCTTCGTTTTCTGAATGTTGAGCTTTAAGCCAACTTTTTCACTCTCCTCTTTCACTTTCATCAAGAGGCTCTTTAGTTCTTCTTCACTTTCTGCCATAAGGGTCACACCATTTGCATATCTGAGGTTATTGATGTTTTTCCTGGCAGTCTTGATTCTAGCTTGTGCTTCCTCCAGCCCAGTGTTTCTTATGATTTACTCTGCATATAAGTTAAATAAGCAAGCTGACAATATACAGCCTTGACATACTCCTTTTCCTGTTTGGAACCAATCTGTTGTTCCACGTCCAGTTCTAACTGTTGCTTCCTGACCTGCATACAGTGTCTCAAGAGGCAGGTATTCCCATCTCTTTCATAATTGTCCACAGTTTATTGTGATCCACACAATCAAACTTTGGCATAGTCAATAAAGCAAAACAGATGTTTTTCTGGAACTCTCTTGCTATTTCAATGATCCAGAGAATGTTGGCAATTTGATCTCTGGTTTCTCTGCCTTTTCTAAAATGGCTGCAGAAGCAGCGGCCTCATGATGGCACAGAGTGGCTGAGAGGAAATACCCAACATCCAAGTTCAATGGTGGCAGCCAAGAGGAGCTACCCCACATCCAAGATAAGGAGCAATGACTGTGCTTTGCTGGAGCAGCTGTGAAGACATACCCCACATCCAAGGTAAGATAAACCCAAGTAAGAGGGTAGGTGCTGAGAAAGGGCATCAGAGGGTAGACAGATTGAAACCACAGTCACAGACAACTAGCTAAGCTGATCACACAGACCACAGCTTGTCTAACTCAATGAAACTAAGCCATGCCTCGTGGGGCCACCCAAGATGGACAGGTCATGGTGGAGAGGTCTGACAGAATGTGGTCCACTGGAGACGGGAATGGCAAACCACTTCAGTATTCTTGCCTTGGGATCCCCATGAACAGTGTGAAAAGGCAAAAATATAGGAAACTGAAAGATGAACTCCCCAGGTCAGTAGGTGCCCAATATGCTACTGGAGATCAGTGGAGAAATAACTCCAGAAAGAATGAAGGGATGGAGCCAAAGCAAAAATAACAACCAGTTGTGGATGTGACTGGTGATAAAAGAAAGGTCTGATGCTGTAAAAAGCAATATTGCGTAGGAACCTGGAATGTTAGGTCCATGAATCAAAGCAAATTGGAAGTGGTCAAACAAGAGATGGCAAGAGTGAACATTGACATTCTAGGAATCAGCGAACTAAACTGGACAGGAATGGGTGAATTTAACTCAGATGACCATTACATTTGCTACTGTGGACAGGAATCCCTTAGAAGAAATGGAGTAGCCATCATGGTCAACAAAAGAATCTGAAATGCAGTACTTCGGTGCAATCTCAAAAATGACAGAATGATCTCTGTTTGTTTCCAAGGCAAACAATTCAATAGCACGGTAATCCAAGCCTATGCCCCAACCAGTAATGCTGAAGAAGCTGAAGTTGAACAGTTCTATGAAGACCTACAGGACTTTTAGAACCAACACTCAAAAAAGATATCCTTTTCATTATAGGGGACTGGAATGCAAAAGTAGGAAGTCAAGAAATACCTGGAGTAACAAGCAAATTTGGCCTCGGGGTACAGAATGAAGCAGGGCAAAGGCTAATAGAGTTTTGCCAAGAGAACACACTGGTCATAGCAAACACCCTCTTCCAACAACACACAAGAAGGCTACACATGGATATCACCAGATGGTCAACACCGAAATCAGATTGAGTATATTCTTTGCAGTGGAAGATGGAGAAGCTCTATACAGTCAGCAAAAACAAGACTGGGGGCTGACTGTGGCTCAGATCATGAACTCCTTATTGCCAAATTCAGACTTAAATTGAAGAAAGTGGGGAAAACCACTAGACCATTCAGGTATGACCTAAAAAATCCCTAAACTCAGTAGAGAATACCAGAAATTCCCGAATGTGAGGCTTATTTAACATTGAGTACTATTTATGTGGGAAATCTTTGCCTGTCATAGCTTTTAAGAATTATGCAGACTCACATTGACTTTTACATTTCACTTGGGCAATTTCTTGATAGGGAAAGGAGAAATGAGCTGGTTCCCATCCTTGGGGTTGCATTTTCCATCCCAGGAGCATTTGTAAATGTGAGAGGGCTGTCAGCTCTGATGATGTATGAAGGGGAAACTCCATCATGCAGTGCACAGTTAACATGGATAGAAGTTATCCTGCATCATAGGCGATTTCTGTACCATTTCTGCCTTCTCAAATGCCAATAACTCTGCATTTAGAACAAATATGCATAAATATAATTTTTATTTCTAGAAACTATATATTTAAAAATTTTTTTACAGTAGGTCATTGTTAATTATTTTTTTAAAACTTTTTATTTTATATTGGAATATAGCCAATTAACAATTTTGTGATAAATTCAAGTGGACAGCCAAGGGACTCAGCCATAGATATTCCATTCCTATCCAAGCTACCACATAACATTGTGCAGAATTCTCTGTGCTATACAGTAGGATCTTGTTGATTGCATACATTTAAAATATAGCAGTGTGTACTGTTAATACCAAACTCCCAATCTATCCCTCTTTCCCACCCTTTCCCTCTGGCAACTGTAAGTTCATTCTCTAAGGCTGTGAGTCTATTTCTGTTTTGTAAATAAGTTTATTTGTATCATTTTTTGAATTCCACATAAAAGTAATATCATATGGTATGTCTTTCTCTTCCTGACTTACTTCACTAAGTATGATAATCTCCATGTCAATTCATGCTGCTGTAAATGGCATATTTCATCCTTTTTAATGGTTAATATTTTCAATGGCTGAGTAGTATTCCACACTGTGTGTACCACATTTTCTTTACCCATTCATCTGTCAGAGGACATTTAGGCTGCCTTCATGTCTTGACTATTGTAAACAGTGCTAAAACGAACATTAGGGTGCAACTACCCTTTCAGATCATGCTTTTTTCTGGACATATAACTAGGAATGGGATTGCTAGATCATAAGGTAGCTCTATTTTTAGTTAGTTAGTTTTTTTTTTTTTTTTTTTTTTTAAGAAACCTCCATACTGTATTCCATGGGAGCTATACAAATTTACATTCCCACCAAGAATGTAGGAAGATTACCTTGGTTACCTTTTTTCAACACCCTCTCCAGCATTAATTTTTTGTAGATTTTTTGATGATGGCCATCTAGACTGGTGTGAGGTGATATTTCATTGTAGTTTTGATTTGCATTTCTTTAGTAGTTAGTGATGCTGAGCATCATTTCATGTGCCTCTTGGCCATCTATATTTCTTTGGAGAAATGCCAATTTAGATCTTCTGTCCATTATTTTATTGGGTTGTTTGATTTTTTTTTATATTGAGCTATGTGAACTGTTTGTAAATCTTGGAGACTAATCCCTTGTCAGTTACTTTGTGAATGTTTTATCACATTCTGTGGCTTGTCTTTTTGTTTTGCTTGTGGTTTTCTTTGCTGTACAAAAGTTTTGTTGTTGTTGTTGTTGAGTTAGGTCTCGTTTGTTTATCTTTATTTCCATTACTCTGGAAGATAGAATGAAAATGATATTGCTGTGACTTGTGTCAAATGGTGTTCTGCCTATGTTTTCCTCTAAAACTTTTATAGTATTCAGCCTTACATTTAGGTCTGTAATCCATTTTGTGTTTATTTCTGTGTATGGTGTTAAAGAATGTTCTAGTTTCATTTTTTTTTCTACTTATAGCTGTCCAGTTTCTAAGCACCATTTATTGAAGAGACTATCTTTTCCTCATTGTATAGTCTAGCTTCCTTTGCTGTAGATTAATTGACCATAGGTGTGTGGGTTTATTTCTGGGCTTTCTATTCTGCTCCATTGACCCCATTTATGTTTTTGGGTCAATACAATAGTATTTTGATGACTGTTCAGTTCAGTCGCTCAGTCGTGTCTGACTCTTTGCGACCCCATGAATCACAACACGCCAGGCCTCCCTTACCATCACCGCCTCCCTTACCATCACCAACTCCCAGAGTTCACCCAAACTCATGTGCATTGAGTTGATGATGCCATCCAGCCATCATCCTCTGTCGTCCCCTTCTCCTCCTGCCCCCAATCCCTCCCAGCATCAGAGTCTTTTCCAATGAGTCAACTCTTCACATGAGGTGGCCAAAGTATTGGAATTTCAGCTTGAGCATCATTCCTTCCAAAGAAACCCCAGGGCGGATCTCCTTCAGAATGGCCTGGTTGGATCTCCTTGCAGTCCAAGGGACTCTCAAGAGTCTTCTCCAGCACCACCATTCAAAAGCATCAGTTCTTCTGCTCTCAGCTTTCTTTACAGTCCAACTTTCACATCCAAACATGACCACTGGAAAAACCATAGCCATGACTAGACGGACTTTTTTTGGCAAAGTAATGTCTCTGCTTTTGAGTATGCTATCTAGGTTGGTCATATCTTTCCTTCCAAGGAGTAAGCGTCTTTTAGTTTCATGGCTACAGTCACCATCTGCAGTGATTTATATATTTCTGTGTGTGTTGTGTTCTGTATTTACTATCAGAGGAACAACACTGTATAATATATAAGATCACTGTCTCTGGAGTTCTACTCCCTAGTTTTATATTCCAACCTAGCCATTTCCTATTTTCTGTGATTTTGAGTAAGGTACATTAACTCTCTGGGCCTCAGTTACTTCATCTGTGGATTTCATAGAATAATATTTTCTTTTATATTGTAGTAAGCATTAACTGAGACATATAAGGTGCTTTAACACTACAGCAAAACAAAATAACACATATGACAAATATGTTTGTGTTTATGAGTTAAATGTTAGCACTTAGTAGTAATACTGATTACTTCTGTGATCACAGTCCAAGCTTTCAGAAATCTACCAAACTCCACTTTTTCCATCACATCCATTTTCTGTCTCTACAGGAGAGTGGGTGTGCAGAATAATATTTGCCCCAAACCCAAACACTGGGAATTTTAAAATTCCTCTAAAAACACAATCTATGAATACTCAATTCTACTTCTACACCACCTGTTATTTGATAGGTCCATAGTGAGAAATAAGTTTTAGATTATAATTTACTATAGAATTTAAAATCTAAAAGTCAAGTGATGTACAGTTTTAGAAACAAATGAGATGAATGATTTTCATATGTATAAAAGTTACTCAGTATTTTTATGTTGTCAAAGAACTAAGTCTCAATAATTCAAATAACATAATCTCACATTGTTTTAGTAAAACATAAATTTTGATTTTTGAAATCATAACTGTATATTCACAGTAGTCTTGTGTTTGAGAAATGTTATCAGCCAGCATATTTTGTAATTTGGATAATAATTTTTTTGGAAATGAGCATTGATGCAGCAATAAATGTTTTTAAGCCTACTAATAGCATCCTGTAGGCCCTACTAATTTTCTACTAATTTTTTTTGATTGCAATCAATCATCAAGTGTTTCTATAAAACTTCTTTTTGTTCAGTTGCTAAATCTTGTCAAACTCTTTGTAACCCCACAGACTGCGAAAAAAAAAGAAAGAGAAGTCACTCAGTCGTGTCCGACTCTTGCGACCCCATAAACTGTAGCTACCAGGCTCCTCTGTCCATGGGATTTTCCAGGCAAGAATACTGGAGTGAGTTGCCATTTCCTTCTCCAGGAGATCTTCCCAACCCAGGGACTGAACTCAGGTCTCTCGCATTGTAGGCAGACGCTTTACCGTCTGAGCCACCAGGGAAGTCATATCTTCTGTCCTCTACTTTCTCCAAGAATTTGCTCAAGTTCATTGCCATTGAGTCAGTCCAGTTTAGTTCAGTCATTCAGTTGCATCCGACTCTTTCTGACTCCATGGACTGCAGCACACCAGGCTTCTTGGTCCATCACCATCTCCCAGAGTTTTCTCAAACTCATGTCCTTCGGGTTGGTGATGTCATCCAGCCATCTCATCTCTGTTGTCTCGTTCTCCTCCTGCCTTTAATTTTTCCCAGCCTCAGGGCTTTTCTAATGAGTTAGTTCTTCACATCAGCTGGCCAAAGTATTGGAGCTTCAGCATCAGTCCTTCCAGTGAATATTCAGGACTGATTTCCTTTAGGATTGACTGGTTTGATCTCCTTGCAGTCCAAGGGACTCTCAAGTCTTCTCCAACACCACAGTTCAAAAGCATCAATTCTTCTGTGCTCAGCTTTCTTTATAGTCCAACTCTCATATCCATACATGACTACAGGAAAAACCATGCTGCTGCTTCTGCTGCTGCTAAGTCACTTCAGTCGTGTCCAACTCTGTGGTGCGACCCCATAGATGACAGCCGACCAGGCTCTGCTGTCCCTGGGACTCTCCAGGCAAGAACATTGGAGTGGGTTGCCATTTCCTTCTCCAATGCATGAAAGTGAAAAGTGAAAGGGAAGTCGCTCAGTTGTGTCCGACACTTCACGACCCCATGGACTGCAGCCTACCAGGCTCCTGCATCCATGGAATTTTCCAGGCAAGATTACTGGAGTGGGGTGCCATTGCCTTCTGTATAGGTTTGAATATATGGACTTTGTTGGCAAAATAATGTCTCTGCTTTTTAATATGCTGTCCAGGTTGGTCATAGCTTTTTTTCCCAGAAAGAAGCATTTTTTAATTTCATGGCTGCACTCATAATCTGCAGTGATGTTGAAGCCCAAGAAAATAAAGTCTGTCACTGTTTTTGTTTTTTCCCCCATCTATTTGCCATGAAATGAGGGGACCAGATGCCATGATCTTTATTTTCTGAATGTTGAGTTTTAAACAAGCTTTTTCACTCTCCTGTCTCACCTTCATCAAGAGGCTCTTTAGTTCCTCTTCTCTTTCTGCCATAAGGGTGGCGTCATCTGCATACCTGAGGTTATTGATATCTCTCCCAGCAATCTTAATTCCAGCTTGTGCTTCATCCAGCCCGGCATTTTGCCTGATGAATTCTCCATATAAGTTAAATAAGCAGGGTGACAGAATACAGCCTTGATGTACTCCTTTCCCAATTTGGAACCAGTCCATTATACCATGTTCACATCTAACTGTTACTTCTTGATCTGATTGTAGATTTCTCAGGAGGCAAGTAAGGTGGTCTGATATTCTCATCCCTTTAAGAATTTTCCATAGTTTGTTGTGATCCACAGAGTCAAAGGCTTTAGCGTAGTCAACTGAGTCATTTATGCTATCTAACCATCTCATCCTCTGTTATCTCCTTCTCCTCCCACCTTCAATCTTTCCCAACATCAGGGTCTTTTTCAATGAATCGGCTGTTCACATCAGGTGGCCAAAGTATTGGAGCATCAGCATCAGTTCTTGCAATGGATATTCAGAGTTGGTTTTCTTTAGGACTGACTGGCTTGGTATCCTTGCTGTCCAAGGGAATCTCAAGCATCTTCTTCAGCACCGCAATTCAATAACATCAATTCCTCTCTGCTCAGCTTTCTCTATGGCCCAATTCTATGACTACTAGAAAAATCATAGCTTTGACTATACAGGCCTTTGTAGGCAAAGTGATGTCTGTGCTTTTCAATATCCTTTCTAGGTTTTTCATTGTCTTCCTTCCAAGGAGCAAGTGTCTTTTAATTTCATGGCTGCAATCACTGTCTGTAGTGATTTTGGAGGTCAAGAAAATAAAATCTGTCAATACTTTCATTTGTTTCCACTATTTGCCATGAAGTGATGAGACAGGATGACATGATCTTTGTTTTTTAAATGTTGCATTTCAAGCCAGCCTTTCACTCTCTTATTTCATCCTCATCAAGAGGCTCTTTAGTTTCTCTTTGATTTCTGTCAGCAAAGTGTTATTATCTGCATATCTGATGTTGTTGATATTTCTCCTGGAAGTCTTGACTCCAGCTTGGAATTCATCCAGCCCAGCATCTTTCATGATGTACTCAGCATAGAAGTTTCCCAATTTTGAACCAGTCAGTTGTTCTGTGTCTGGTTCTAACTGTTGTTTCTTGACTCACATAGGTTTCTTAGGAGACAGGTAAGGTGGTCTGGTACTCCCATTTCTTTAAGAATTTTCCACACTTTGTGTGATCCATACAGTCAAAGGCTTTAGTGCATTCAATTCATAAGTAGATGTTTTTCTGGAATTCCCTAGCTATCCCCCATGACCTAACAAATGTTGGCTATTTGATCTCTGGTTCTTCTGCCTATTCTAAACCCAGCTTATTCATCTGGTTTATGTACTGCTGCTGCTGCTGCTGCTGCTAAGTCGCTTCAGTCATGTCCAACTCTGTGCAACCCCATAGACGGCAGCCCATCAGGCTCCCCCGTCCCTGGGATTCTCCAGGCAGAAACAGTGGAGTGGGTTGCCATCTCCTTCTCCAATGCATGAAAGTGAAAAGTGAAAGTGAAGTCACTCAGTCGTGTCTGACTCCCAGCAACCCCATGGACTATGGCCCACCAAGCTCCTCCGTCCATGGGATTTCCCAGGCAAGAGTGGTGGAGTGGGGTGCCATCTACTCATAAACATAACAGCTATGGAAAGTCACTAATTACTACTGATGCATAGTTTGGAGGATTTTGCGCATAATTTTGCTAGCATGTGACATGAGCACTATTGTACTGACACTTTCCAGTCCTGTGGCCACTGCTGAGCTTTCCAAATTTGCTGACATAGTGAGTGCAGCATTTTAATAGCATCATCTTTTAGGATTTTAAATAGCTCAACTGGAATTCCATCACCTCCATTAGCTTTGTGTATACTAATGCTTCCTAAGGCCCACTTGATTTCATACTCCAGGATGTCTGACTGTAGGTGAGTGACCACACCATTGTGGTTATCCAGGTAATTAAGACCTTTCTTGTACATTCTTCTGTGTATTCTTGCTACCTCATCTTAATCTCTTCTGCTTCTGTTAGATCCTTACCATTTCTTTCTTTTATTGTGCCCATCCTTGCATGAAATTATTCCCTTGATACCTCTAGTCTTCTTGAAGCAATCTCTAGTCTTTCCCATTCTATTTTTTCCCCCTCTGTTTCTTTGCATTGTTCATTTAAGAGCTTCTTATCTCTCCTTGCTATTCTCTGGAATCATGCCTTCAATTGGTAACTACCATATCCTTAAAAGTGTGTGTGATAGCATGAGGGCACTGGTAAAGCAGGTGGTACAGGACCGATCCACATGGAGCTGGATTTGTAATTAGGAGAAAGGTAAGACTGATGCATCCACATTCCTTTATTAAGCAGATACTTTTGTGCACCTGTACTGCTCTGTATGATGGGGATTTCACAGTTTATAAAACAGACTAAACAGATGATGGTGCTTGCATTGTAGGGAGTTGGTAGGATAAAAACCTGAATATCCCCTACCACACAGGGATAGGGTTTGTGGAGAAAACTAACCTCTAAAGGCTACCACGGGGAACAGGACTGAGGATGTTTTGATTTTCAATAGGGTGATTAGGAATTTACATTTGAAAAAGACTTGAAGAATGTGAGGAAACCAACAGCAAGTAAAAGATTCTAGGTTGGGCAGAATTTCCCAGGAAATTCTGGGAAAACAAGGTGAACATAATAACTAGACTTGAGTAGGTGAAAGGAAGTCTAAGTGGGATATGATTCAGGAGGGGCCAGATCACGTGTCTCTTTGGACATTTAGGACTTTGGGTTTTACTAAGTTAGGGAGTCTTTGGAGGGTGTTACAAAGAAGAGGGATCTGATGATCTGATGATATGATCTAACTCCATAGTTTTATGATTTCATGGCGTGTTGTGTTGAGAAAAACTTTCCCTTTCTCCCAACCCCCTACTGACAGCCTAATATAGGAGACACAAAGACCAATGATGGCATCTTAAGAGAGAGTCATAGCTATAGATATAGACATAGTCGATCTGGATCTGTTTTTATGGTCAAATTGATAGTATTCATTGCTGGATTTGTTATTGGACAGGAAAGAAAGAGCAGACTCAAAGATAATGGCAAGGTTGATAGGTAGACCTGAAAAAATGAGAATTTGTAGTTGGGATAGGAAAAGCTGGTGGACAAGCTTTTGAGAGGCATATCATGAAGAGTTTCATTGGAGACATGTTGACTTTTAGCTGCAGGTTTTCCATCAAAGTGAAGATGTAAATATCGTGCATATATTTCAGTAGGCTGGTATTTAGGGGAAAGATCAGGGTTGAAGATAAACAGGCACACCTCCTTTTATTGAACTTTGCTTTATTGCCCTTCACAGACATTGGATTTTTGTAGGAATTGAAGGTTTGTGGCAACCCTGCCTACAGCAAATCTATCAGGACCATTTTTTCTAATAGCATTTGCTTACTTCCTATCTTAGTGTCACATTTTGGTAATTCTTGCAATATTTCAGATTTTTTCATTATTATTATATTTGTTATGCTAACATTACTGTTATAATTGTTTGGGAGCAACACGAGCCATGCCCATACAAGACAGCAAATTTAACTGATAAATGTGTGTGTTCTGACTATTCCACTGACCATTGAGTTCCCTCTCCTTAGGCCTTCCTATTTCTGAGATACTGCAATATTGAAATTAGGCTCATTACAATAATCCTACAATGGTCTCTAAGTGTTCAAGTACAAGGAAGGGTAATATATCTCTCACTTTAAATCAAAAGCTAGAAATGATTAAGCTCAATTAGGAAGGCATGTCAAAAGCTGCAACAGGCCAAAAGCTAGGCCTCTTGTGCCAAACAGTCAAGTTGGGCAAGTAAAGGAAAATTTCCTGAAGGAAATCAAAAGTGCTACTCCAGGGAGCACACAAATCATAAAATACATATCTTCATTATTGCTATGGAGAAAGTTTTAGTGGCCTAGATAGAATATCAAACCAGCCACAACCATTCCTTAAGCCACAGCATAACCCAAAGCCAGGCCTTAGTTCTCTCCAGTTCTATGAAGGTTGAGAGAGTTGAGGAAACTACGTAAGAAAAGGTTGAAACTAGCAGAGGTTGGTTCCTGAAGTTTAAGGAAATAAACTGTCCCTATAATATCAAATTTCAAGGCAAAACAGCAAGTGCTGATGTAGAAACCACAGCATGGTATCCAGAAGTTCTAGTTAAGGCCATTAACAAAGGTGGCTATAGTAAGCAACAGGTTTTCAATGCAGACAAAATATCCTTCTATTGGAAGATGCTATCTAGGACTTTCATAGCCAGAAAGGAGATGTCAATGCCTGGCTTCAAAACTGCAAAGGAAATAATGACTTTCTTATTAGTGGCTAATGAACTGGTGACTAGGTTGAACCATGGTTTGTAGGATATTTGAAAATTCTAGCACCCTTAAGAATTATGCTAAATCTACTCTGCCTGTAGTCTATAAGCAAAGCTTGAATGACACTATCTGTTGACAGCATGGTTTGCTTAATATTTTAAGCCCATTATTGAGACCTACTGCTCAGAAAAAAATAATTGCTTTCAAAGTATGACTCCTTTTTAACAATAAACCTGGACACTCAAGAGGTCTGCTAAAGATATTTAATGAAATTAATGTTGTTTTCATGCCTGCTAACAAAACATCCATTCTGCAACCCATGGATCAATGAGTAATTTTGTCTTTCAAGTCTTATTATTTAATAAATACATTTTTTATTTATGCTGCCATAACTAGTGATTACTCTGGTAGATTTGGGCAAAGTAAACTGAACAAATTCTGGGAATCATCATTCTAGCTGCCATAAAGAACATTTGTTATTCGTGGTAAGAGGTGACAATATCAGCATTAACAGGAGTTTGAAAGCAGTTAATTCCAGTCCTCATGCACGACTTTGAAGGGTTCAAGACTTCAGCAGAGGAATTAACTGCAGATGTGTTAGAAATGGCAAGAAACTAGAACTAGAAATGGAGCCTGAAAAAGTGACTGAATTGCTACAATATCATGTTAAAACTTGAATAGATTAGGGATTACTTTTTATGAATAAGCAAAGAAATTGGTTTCTTGAGATGGAAACTTTTCCTGGTGAAGATGCTGTGAAGACAGTTGAAATGACAGCAAATAGTTTAGACTATTACATAAATAGTTGCTTAAGCAGAGAGAGGGATTGAGAGGATTGACTCCAACTTTGAAGGAAGTTCTTCTGTGTATAAAATGCTATCAAACAGCACTGCATGCTATGCAGAAATTGTTCATGAAAGGAAGAGACATTGTTCATGAAATGAATATTTGGCAAACTTCATTGCTGCTTTAAGAAATTGCCAAAATCACCCCAACCTTCAGCTACAATCACCCTAATCAATCAGTAGCCATCAATATTGAGGCAAGATCCTTCACCAGCAAAAAAGACTGTGACTTGGGGAAGCCTCAAATAATTGGCAGCATTTTTTAGCAGTAAATTATCTTTTAATTAAGGTATGTACAGTTTTAACCATAATGCGTATGCCTACCTAATAAACTACAGTATAAGCATAATTTTCATAATTACTGTAAAACCAAAAGATCTGTGCACTTTCCTTTATTGCAACATTTGCTTTATTTCCATGATCTGAATCAAAACCCGCAACATCTTTGAGCCATATCTGTGAATTAAGCTGTGTCATTTCAGTGGTGTTTAAAGCCATGAGACTGAATGGGGACACCAAGAGAGTGAGTATGAGTAGAGATGAAGGAGTCCATGGGTTTACCCTTGAGGAATTCTAAAGATACAAGTAAAGAGGGAAGAGGTAGAACAAAAAAGCAGACTGAGAAGGAGTAGGAATATTAATAGAAAGGAAATGATTTTGTTCTATAAGCAACTAGGAGGTAGAAGCGATGATAGGAGGTTGTGAAAATCATGTGCCAACTGCTTTTTCTCTACCAGAAAACTGGAAACGAGGTTAGCAAATGAAGGAAAAGATAGGTGTTTCAGGTTTGAGGAGAGAGGAAAATATAAGATACATTCTTGTAAGAAAGTAAGCAGATAGGTGGCATTCTTTTAAGTAAGTGAGTGGATAAGGCAATTCAGTGTTACTACTGGAAAGCCTTAAAAGCTGCTTCAGTTTTGTGAGCAAGATTTAAATCAAAGCCAGTCAGCATGATTGTGCTTTTCTCTAGTGGTGTTAATCTGCATGCATGCAGGCAAGATACTCTGGTTATTGATTAGTACTGAACAAACCACTTCAATACTTAATGGCTTAAAATTGCAACAATCATTATTTTGCTCACAGATGTGAATTTTAAGCAGAGCTCAGAAAGTATAGCTCATCTCTGCTTCGTGCAGCATCAGCTTTGGTCCTTCACATGGTGTGGAGGACCCATTGCCAAAGTAGCTTACTCAAGACTGG
Source organism: Capra hircus (assembly GCF_001704415.2). Lineage (NCBI taxonomy): Eukaryota > Metazoa > Chordata > Mammalia > Artiodactyla > Bovidae > Capra > Capra hircus. The sequence continues at coordinate 86,221,971 of NC_030809.1, read as the reverse complement.
TAAATGGGTGACCCCTGCCAGGATCCCAGTGGGCCAGTATTGCTGGATCAGTAGTTCCTCTCCATGTAAGCTTTTCTGCATGATCACTTGGGCTTTCTCACAGCTTGGTAGCTGGTTTCCAAGAGCAAGCATTCCAAGAAATTTTGGGGAAAGATGCAAGCTGTCCTGTGGCCTGGTCTCAGAAGACCAGAAGAACAGAAGAATGATACTTCTGTTGGGCAAGCAAACCACTCAGCTTCTCTTGAAAAAAGGGAAGAACATGGGGATCTCTTTACCACACACAGACTTAGCAGATGTTTGGGTTTAATCAGGTTTGAGGTTTTCCCAGAGGAGTACTATGAGGAAGATTAAGACAAGAGTATATTCTCAGAATCTCAGGATAAATTATAATGGCAAATGGTGGAGTTTAATAGAGGGAGGTAGGAAATAAACACATAAGCAAGGTGATTGCCCATGAAAAGTTGGTCAGATTCATGGCGTTTAGTTCCCAGGGAGGTGGACAAACTGTTGGAAAAGGATATTAATGCGATATAGCTAAGACATAGGATGTGATGGTTTTTAGGGCTGGGTGCTTACAACTGATATTGCACATGGGTTCTAATGGTAATAACAAGTCTATATTATGACCATGGGTATCAATGGTTGATAAAAGAGGGAAAATTTTGTAAAGATAATAACATATAATGGAATGAGATTTGTGCTCTGAACTTTCAGGAGACTGAAATGAGAATTGTAAAGGGCAGAGAATATCTCTTGTGGGAGGAAGACATCTGTGTCCTTAAGAATTTGTAAGGGTGAACACTGGTTATAGGTAGCACAGTACAGGAATAAAAGTGGTATGTTGGTAGAAACGTGGTCTTAAACAGTGGAAGGTATCTATGCTGAGCAAAGACAACTTGGAGAGTACTAAAATTCAACAAGAGGTGTTTTGGTTTTAGGAAATCAAATATAAGACATTGTAACCATTTCTTAGCAGAATAGCTTTTTAAAACTGACTTCTATGAGAGTTTAGACTGATGTGGTTAAAATAACAGCTATTAATAGACACAAGCTATGGCTAAGAGAATTTAAAAAAAAGACTTTTCAAAAATTCAAGTGTGAGGTATTGAACATCTATAAAGTAATGAAGTAGTGATGAAGAGAAATCATGTTTGAATATAACTATTGATTGAATATTAGGCTAAATTCAAAACAAAGAGTATTAATGTTCAAAGTGTTAATTGACCAGGGAAATGGCAATGTAATTTGACAGCTATAAGGAACTTGGTAAGGAAAATTTTCTGGACTATGTGTAGTTTGAAAAGTTGTGTTGTTGTGGCAAAAAAACCACTTCAAATGTTCAGTGTATTTATCAAAATTAACTCTGCACTGAGTTTTGATTTGCTTATTTACCCCATGTTATTTAGAAACTAATTAAAGCAGCTAATAAAAATCTGCTATATGAAAGATGTTATTTAGCTGACGTAGAGTAAATAAAAGTAAACTACATGTATATTCTGCTCAAGGAATTCCTAAGTGAAGATATTTAGAAGGCGTTTGGAGGTGTTCACATTTCATGTAAAAAAAATCAGTTATCCGACTATCTTGGAGAAGGAAATGTCAACCCACACCAGTAATTTGTCTGGAGAATTCCGTGGACAGAGGAGACTTGTGGGCTACAGTCCATGGAGGTCTCAAAGAGTCAGACTCAACTGAGCGACTAACACTTTCACTGGGCTTCCCTGTTAGCTCAGCTGGTAAAGATATGCCTGCAAATCAGGAGACCCCAGTTCGATCTCTGGGTCAGGACGATCCCCTGAAGAAAGGGATAGGTTACCCACTCCCGTATTCTTGGGCTTCCCTGGGGGCTCAGACAGTAGAGAATCTGCCTGCAACATGGGAAACCTGGGTTTGATCCAAAAATTAAAAAAAGTGCTCCTGTAAGGATTGGTTATATCCCACTGAATTAGGTCTTAGTTATAGACGGATGCTTACCAAAGTGTCTAAAATTGGAATTTCTCATTCATCTAAAATTTTGTCACTATACGTTCTACAATAGGTCAGCAAGATGTATAGGGCAATAAAAGCAGTAATTCTAAAAAAGATAAATGAAGAAGAATGCCCATATAGACTAACTAAATTTGGTGTGAACCTAGCATGGAATGTTTTTGGAGTTTCCAAGCATGTTTCTATATAATAGGACAAAGGTATTAGGAACAAAGCCGATTTGTTGAGCATACAACTTAGTGACAATGCTCTGAGAATATGTTGCCTTGGGTATGAATAAAAGCATTTAACAGCTTTTGAGTGCTTACTACACGCAAGGTAAGAATTTAGAACTTTTCAAGGATTTTGTTACTTAATTTTCACAGCAACCCAAGGCAGCAGGAACTGTTATGTTCTCTTTCCTACAAATAATAAACCAAGGTCCAAAGATGTTCTTTTGTTTTCTCAAAGTGACACAATTAATTGTAGTAAATCCTGAGTTCAGTAATTAGACCCAGGTAGTTTGACTTTCCCGTGTACATTGAAACATTGGTTATATGATGAGACATATGACTGTAGCAGAAGAAACTCATTCACACAGTGTTGTTTAATCCACACCTACTTGCTTCCAGCCCTAGCAGTAGGGATGGAATTGTAACTTTTGGGTTGAAAAGATACAGGTGCTCATGAGTTTCACTGTATAATTCTTCACCTTGACTCTTAGAGATTTTAGCTGTTTACCTTGAGTTGTTTTGCTGTAAGGCTATGGATTGTGGTACCATGTAACAATGTGAGATTTTAAGTAGCATGTAAGTGGCATGTACTACCATCTTAATGTAACTATATACATTCTATTTTATAATGCAATTGACTGAAGGCTGTGGTGTTTTGGCTCATTTTTTAGCCAGCATAAATATACACTACTTACTTTTCCAGACTCTAGAGCAACATCAAATTAAAGTGTATTTCATTTTGTTTAGTTTCTCTGAAACTCCCTTGCTGCTGTTAATAGTCATCATTATCCTCTTAGCTCTATGATCAGCTAGTAAATTTCACCAGTTGATCAAGTTGGGCAAGTGGAATAAATAGTAATCTTAGCTACATTTACACTTCTTGAAGCCCCACCGTAAAGCACTATTCTTTCAACTCCTTAAGTCTGTACTGTGTGAGAAATTATGTCCTCCATGTACCATTGCTGTATAATACATCTTTGAAAAAACAAAACTCTGCAGCCTGTGCTGATATGCTAGCATAGGCTTTCAATGTATTTTCAGTATTATAACATTTAAAACACCAGTGCAAAGAAAAATTGCATAGAATATAGTTTTCCATTGTAGGAGCATATTCTAAGAAACTTTTAATATTAAGTGTAAAATGCAGCAAAATCTAAGAGTGGGTGACAAGAAGTAAACTGACACATTAAATATTAGGCTGGTGCTGAGGTAGATTCCTCCTGTGGCAGTATACAGAACTGAAATACATTTGTACATCCAGATGATAATGCAAGATTACGCTGCTGGTTACTATAGCCACAATGTACAGAGACATGAGAATTTAGAATAAATGGTCCACCTTTATTGGAACTTGGGTTTGATCCCTGGGCTGGGAAGATCCCCTGGAGAAGGGAACAGTTACCCACTTTGATACTCTGGCCTGGAGAATTCCATGGACTCTATAGTCCATGGGGTTGCAGAGTTGGACACAACTGAGTGACTCGCATTTACTTAATATTTTAAAATACTGCATTGTAAAATACCGGTTTACCTCCTGCTCCCTCTGTAAGCCTTTGTTGGGTATAATCTTCAAGTATTTCTTTCCCAAAGTTACACACATTGTGGGCAACCTTCCAATTTCTCCCAACCATTTCTTAGCATCAACATCTGGTTTGTTTTAAAGGTATTGTCCATGGCTACTCAAGTGTAAAAATAACTATTTCTTTTTTTTTGTTGTTGTTTCTAAAATTGGAGGATAATTGTTTGACAAGGCTGTATTGGTTTCTGCCATACATCAACATGAATCAGCCACAGGTTCATGTATGTCCCCACCCTCTTGAACCTCCCTCCTGCTTCCCACTCCATCCTACCCATCTAGGTTGTCACAGAGCACCAGGTTGAGCTCCCTTTGTAAAAGAAGTATCTATTTTTTATCCAAGTGGTAACATAAGATAAAATCTTTTATACTTTCAGGATATGTTTCTGCAGCACCAGCTAAATGTCCCCTGAGTGTCTCATGACTGTCTCATGTCATATTCACAATATATCTGTGAACAAAACACACAATCCATGTTCTTATGGAGTTTACACTCTAGTGGGACTACACATTTTTAAAAAAAGGCAGAATAAGATACAGTATATCAGTGTAAATACTATAAAGTGCTGTAAAGAAAAATAAAATTAAGGGGACAGAGAATTAGAGGCTTGCTCCTTTAAAGAAAAGCTATGACCAACCTAGACAGCATATTAAAAAGCAGAGACATTACCAACAAAGATCCATCTAGTCAAAGCTATGGTTTTTCCAGTAGTCATGTATGAATGTGAGAATTGGACTATAAAGAAAGCTGAGCCTTGAAGAACTGATGCTTCTGAACTGTGGTGGTGTAGAAGGCCCTTGGACTGTAAGGAGATCCAACCAATCAATCATAAAGGAAATAAGTCCTGAATATTCATTGGAAGGATTGATGCTGAACCTGAAACTCTAATACTTTGGCCACCTGATACGAAGAACTGACTCACTGGAAAAGACTCTGATTCTGGGAAAGATTGACGGCAGGGGGAGAAGGGGATGGCAGAAGTTGAGAGAGTTGGATGGCATCACTGACATGATGGACATGAGTTTGAGTACGCTCCAGGAGTTGGTGATGGACAGGGGAGCCTGGTGTGCTGCAGCCCATGGTGTTGCAAAGAGTTGGACACGACTGAATGACTGAACTGAACTGAATTAGAGGCAGAAGGATAATACTTTTTATACTGATTTCCATGAAGTCCACACTGATATGGTGATATTTAGAAAAATATTGGAATGCCATATGTATATGGGAATGAAGTTTTTCAGCCAAAGCAAATCAACTTAGCTAAGAGTCTATGGGGTTTTTTTTTTTTTCCCTAACGAAAGCAGTAAGGAAAGTGAAAGTGTTAATCACTCAGTCCTGTCTGACTCTTTGAGACCCCATGGGGTCCTCTGTCCATGGGATTCTCCAGGCAAGAATACTGGAGTAGGTAGCCATTCCCTTCTCCAGAGGATCTTCCCAACCCGAGGATTGAACACAGGTCTCCTGCATTGCAGAATTCTTCGCTGTCTGAGCCACCAGAGAAGTCTAACAGTAACAGTAATGATTACCCAATTTTTCATGTCAAGCATGTGAAAAATACTGTTTTCCCATCATATGAAACCTTATGCATGTACTTAGAGTACAGTGAGGGAAAAAAAGGCTTCTGGGGAGAAAATTATGTTTCTGGTACTGGAAGCAGAGATAGACTAAAGAAAGACTATGTGCTCTAGCCAGAAAACCTCAGTTCGAATCTTGTTTCAGACACTCACTCGCTGAGTGTGGCCTGGGTAAGTCACTTACCAGTCTGTGGCCTTTTCCCCGATATGTGAAATAACCCAAACCTTATTTGCCTCAGGAGTTTGAGCAAGGACTAAAGGATAAAACACTCAAAGTGCATGGCCCTCTCCTTAGCAAACTGCAGACCATTTTTTATAATTTCTCCTATTTTGTAACCCTGACTCAGATGTCCAACTATTTAATGATAGATTACCAAAACATGAGAGTGGTCAGTTATACACTGGAAATAACTTATTGTTACTCATTTTAGCTTGCATTTATAAACTGGAATTCTAGTTACAATATGTGCCTCACAGCTTCAACTCCAAAGCACTGTACAAAGTCCAAAGAGAAACTGTATTTGAAAATCCTTCTTGTCTGAAATGGTCTGTTAACATCTTTACATTGGGATAAGTATCAGTTCAGGTCAGGTCAGTCACTCAGTGTGTCCAACTCTTTGCGACCCCATGAATCATAGCACGCCAACCTCCCTGTCCGTCACCAACTCCTGGAGTTCACCCAAATTCATGTACATCGAGTCAGTGATGCCGTTCAGCCATCTCATCCTCCGTCGTCCCCTTCTCCTCCTGCCCACAATCCCTCCCAGCATCAGGGTCTTTTTCAATGAGTCAACTCTTCGTATGTGGTGGCCAAAGTATTGGATTTCAGCCTCAGCATCAGTCCTTCCAATGAACACCCAGGGCTGATCTCCTTCAGAATGGACTGGTAGGATCTCCTTGCAGTCCAAGGGACTCACAAGAATCTTCTCCATCATCACAGTTCAAAAGCATCAATTCTTCGGTGCTCAGCTTTCTTCAGAGTCCAACTTTCACATCCATACACGACCACTGCAAAAACCATAGCCTTGACTAGATGGACCTTTTTGGGCAAAGTAACATCTCTGCTTTTGAATATGCTATCTAGGATGGTCATAACTTTCCTTCCAAGGAGTAAGCATCTTTTAATTTCATGGCTGCAGTCACCATTTGCAGTGATTTTTGAGCCCCCCAAAATAAAGTCTGACATTGTTTCCCCATCTACTTCCCATGAAGTGATGGGACCAGATGCCATATCTAAGTTTTCTGAATGTTGAGCTTTAAGCCAACTTTTTCACTTTCCTCTCTCACTTTCATCAAGAGACTTTTTAGTTCCTCTTCACTTTCTGCCATAAGGGTGATGTCATCTGCATATATGAGGTTATTGATATTTCTCCCAGCAATCTTGATTCCAGCTTGTGCTTCTTCCAGTCTAGCGTTTCTCATGATGTATTCTGCATATAAGTTAAATAAGCAGGGTGATGATATACAGCCTTGACATACTCCTTTTCCCATTTGGAATGTCTATTGTTCCATGTCCAGTTCTAACTGTTGCTTCCTGACCTGCATATAGGTATCTCAAGAGGCAGGTCAGGTGGTCTGGTATTCCGATCTCTCTCAGAATTTTCCACAGTTTATTGTGATCCACAGAGGCAAAGGCTGTGGCATAGTCAATAAAGCAGAAATAGATGTTTTTTTGGAACTCTCTTGCTTTTTCCATGATCCAGCAGATGTTGGAAATTTGATCTCTGGTTCCTCTGCCTTTTCTAAGACCATCCTGAACATCTGGAATTTCACAGTTCATGTATTGCTGAAGCCTGGCTTGGAGAATTTTGAGCATTACTTTACTAGTGTGTGAGATGAGTGGGATTGTGCAGTAGTTTGAGCATTCTTTGGCATTGCCTTTCTTTGGGATTGGAATGAAAACTGACTTTTTCCAGTCCTGTGGCCATTGCTGAGATTTCCAAATGTGCTGGCATATTGAGTGCAGCACTTTCACAGTATCATCTTTCAGGATTTGAAACAGCTCAACTGGAATTCCATCACCTCCACTAGCTTTGTTTGTAGTGGTGCTTTCTAAGGCCCACTTGACTTCACATTCCAGGATGTCTGGCTCTAAGTGGGTGATCACACCATCGTGATTATCCAGGTCGTGAAGATCTTTTTTGTACACTTCTGTGTATTCTTGCCACCTCTTCTTAATATCTTCTGCTTCTGTTAGGTCCATACCATTTCTGTCCTTTATCGAGCCCATCTTTGCATGAAATATTCCCTTGGTATTTCTAATTTTCTTAAAGAGGTCTCTACTCTTTCCCATTCTGTTGTTTTCCTCTATATCTTTGCAGTGATAGAATCATCCAAAAAATTAAATACTATAAGGGCTAAATTCATCTTTTTAAATGTCTTTAGTTTTTCAAATATACCATTAAATTAAAAGTTTTCTAACTCATACTTTAAATGGTACAAAAGTACAGTGAGCAGCTCTTCCCTGGAGAACACTAGTTTTTAGGCAACTAGCCTCTACTTTATAAGTGCTCAAGGCTCATGTGTGGATTCTAGTCATTGCAATAGATTAACAGGACCTTGTTCATGTTTACAAATAAATAAATAAATAAATATATATATATATATATATATATATATATATATATATATATATATATCGGAGAATGCATTAGCAACCCACTCCAGTACTCTTGCCTGGAAAATCATACATACATGCATACATATATATATATATATATATGTATATATATATATATATAAAATGGTGTTAACACATGAATCTCATTTCTTATAACCACTGGTGAAATAAGGAGAGACTGAAAGGAATCAGGAACACTCACTGTATCATGTATTAGACCAATGTATCTGACCAAATATCATAGTTAGGTCAGTTCTCAAAATCACTTATATGGATCCAGTTGAGACTGATTACTGGCTTAAGGCAGTTAATGGTACATCAAGAACATGCCGCTGCCGCTGCTGAGTCGCTTCAGTCGTGTCTGACTCTGTGCGACCCCATAGATGGCAGCCCACCAGGCTCCCCCGTCCCTGGGATTCTCCAGGCAAGAACGTTGGAGTGGGTTGCCATTTCCTTCTCCAGTGCATGAAAGGGAAAAGCGAAAACAAAGCCGCTCAGTTGTGTCCGACTCGCAGTGACCCCAGGGACGGCAGCCTAAGGGGCTCCTCTGTCCATGGGATTTTCCAGGCAAGAGTAATGGAGTGGGTTGCCACTCCCTTCATGGGTCAATAGCTAATTTTTGTTAACTGTTTAAAAATATATATATATATATATATATATATATATATATATATAAAGTTTCTATATTTTGCTTTATGAAAATTTGCTCCATTAACTTGACACTATGTTCCTGATCCAAGGACCACACATGGGCAGTGTGCTTAATGTGGAAAATGTCTATATTTACTCAAATTCATAGTTAGCAGTTTTTAAAGCAGTGCATTTTTAACCAGTTAGGCCAAGTTGGCCCAAATATCTCAAAAATCCTCTTTAATTCACAGATTAAATATCCTGGAAATCATCATAAATCTTGAGAATCATCAGAATCTTCTCTGTCAATTGACAAGCAAAATTTGCACAGTGAAATCATTTCAAATAATGTAATAATTTCCTTAGTTTTGCTAAAAAAATGTTACAAATATGCAAGTAGATATTGGTGAAAAATTTTAACCACTTCAATGATGCTTCCAAGCATTTGAACAGCCTTTGACTGTGTGGATCACAATAAACTGGAAAATTCTGAAAGAGAAGGGAATACCAGACCACCTGATCTGCCTCTTGAGAAATCTGTATGCAGGTCAGGAAGCAACAGTTAGAACTGGACATGGAAAAACAGACTGGTTCCAAGTAGGAAAAGGAGTACGTCAAGGCTGTATATTGTCACCCTGCTTATGTAACTTATATGCAGAGTACATCATGAGAAACGCTACACTGGAAGAAACACAAGCTGGAATCAAGATTGCCGGGAGAAATATCAATAACCTCAGATATGCAGATGACACCACCCTTATGGCAGAAAGTGAAGAGGAACTATAAATCCTCTTGATGAAAGTGCAAAAGGAGAGTGAAAAAGTTGGCTTAAAGCTCAACATTCAGAAAACGAAGATCATGGCATCCGGTCCCATCAACTCATGGCAAATAGATGGAGAAACAATGTCAGACTTTATTTTGGGGGGCTCCAAAATCATTGAGATGGTGATTGCAGCCATGAAATTAAAAGATGCTTACATCTTGGCTATTATAAATAGAGCTACCATGAACACAGGTTACATGTATCTTTTTGAATTAGAGTTTTTTTCTGGATGTATGCCCAGGAGAAGGTTTTCTAGATCATAAGTTAATTCTATTTTTAGTTTTCTTAGGAACCTCCATACAGTTTTCCACAGGGTCTGTACCAACTTACATTCCCACCAATAGTGTAAGGGAGTTCCCTTTTGTTCACTGTCTCTACAGCATTTGTTATTTGTAGAGTTGTTAATGATGGCTAGTGCAAGATGGTAGCTCATTTGTAGCTTTGATTTGCCTACTCTAATAATTAGTGATAGTGAGCATTTCTTCACATGCCTCTTGGCCATTTGATTTCTTTGGAGAAATGTTTATTTAGGTCTTCTGCCCATATTTCAATTAGGTTAGTTTTTATTCATTGAGTTGTATGAGCTATTCATATAACCCTTATCAGTCATAAAATTTTCAAATATTTTCTCTTATTCCATAGATTGTGCTTTCATCTTACAGATATTGAAAAATCACTGCATCCCTGAGATAAATCCTGTTAAATCATGGTGTATGAATCTTTTAATGTGTTGTCAAAATTGTTTGCTAATATTTGTTGACAATTTCTGCATCTATATTTATCACAGCTACTGACTTATAATGTTCTTTTTTGATAGTTCCTTTGTCTGGTTTTGATATCAGGGTGATGCTGGCTTCAGAAAATGTCTTTGAGAGTGTTCCCTCCTTTTTAATCTATTAGAGGAATTAAGAGGGATCAGTATAAGTTCTTTGTAAATTTGGTAGAATTCACCTATAAAGCCTGGTCCTGGAGTTTTGTTTGTAGGGGGTTTTTAAATTATAGATTCTATTTCACTTTTAGTGATAAGTCTATTGAAATTATCTATTTCTACTTGATTTGATTTTGTTGGACTGTATGTTTCTGGGGCTTCCCTGGTGGCTCAGATGGTAAAGAATCTCCTTGCAATGCAGGAGACCTGGGTTTGATCCCTGGGTCAGGAAGATCCCCTGGAGAAGGGAACAGCAACCCACTGCAGTATTCTTGCCTGGAGAATTCCATGGACAGAGGAGTCAGATGGGTTATAGTCCATGGGGTTGCAAAGAGTTGAACATGACTGAGCAACTAAAACACATATGATGTTCCTAGAAGCTTGTCCATTCTTCTACATTGTTGAATTTGTGACCATATAATTGTTCATCAGTCAGTTCAGTCACTCAGTCCTGTCTGACTTTTTCCAACCCAGTGAATCACAGCACGCCAGGCCTCCCTGTCCATCACCAACTCCCGGAGTTCACTCAGACTCACGTCCATTGAGTCAGTGATGCCATCAAGCCAACTCATCCTCTGTCGTCCTCTTCTCCTCCTGCCCCCAATCCCTCCCAGCATCAGAGTCTTTTCCAATGAGTCAACTCTTCGCATGAGGTGGCCAAAGTACTGGAGTTTCAGCTTTAGCATCATTCCTTCCAAAGAAATCCGAGGGTAGATCTTCAGAATGGACTGGTTGGATCTCCTTGCAGTCCAAGGGACTCTCAAGAGTCTTCTCCAACACCACAGTTCAAATGCATCAATTTTTTGATGCTCAGCTTTCTTCACAGTCCAACTCTCACATCCATACATGACTACTGGAAAAATCATAGCCTTAACTAGACAGACCTTAGTTGGCAAAGTAATGTCTCCGCTTTTGAATATGCTTTCTAGGTTGGTCATAACTTTCCTTCCAAGGAGTAAGCGTCTTTTAATTGCATGGCTGCAGTCACCATCTGCAGTGATTTTGGAGCCCAGAAACATAAAGTCTGACACTGTTTCCCTATCTATTTCCCATGAAGTAATGGGACCGGATGACATGATTTTTGTTTTCTGAAAGTTGAGCTTTAAGCCAACTTTTTCACTCTCCTCTTTCACTTTCAGCAAGAGGCTTTTTAGTTCCTCTTCACTTTCTGCCATAAGGGTGGTGTCATCTGCATATCTGAGGTTATTGATATTTCTCCCGGCAATCTGGATTCCAGCTTGTGCTTTTCCGTTTAGCTTCTTCAAGTCTAGCGTTTCTCATGATGTATTCTGCATATAAGTTAAATAAGCTGGATGACAATATACAGCCTTGATGCACTCCTTTTCCTATTTGGAACCAGTCTGTTCTTCCATGTCCAGTTCTAACTGTTGCTTCCTGACCTGCATACAGATTTCTCAAGAGGCAGGTCATGTGGTCTGGTATTCCCATCTCTCTCAGAATTTTCCATAGTTTATTGTGATCCACACAGTCAAAGGCTTTGGCATAGTCAATACAGCAGAAATAGATGTTTTTCTGGAACTCTCTTCCTTTCTTGATGATCCAGCGGATGTTGGTAATTTAATCTCTGGTTCCTCTGCCTTTTCTAAAACCAGCTTGAATATCTGGAAGTTCACGGTTGACGTATTGTTGAAGCCTGGCTCGGAGAATTTTGGGCATTACTTTACTAGCATGTGAGATGAGTGCAATTGTGTGGTAGTTTGAGCATTCTTTGGCATTGCCTTTGGGATTGGAATGAAAACTGACCTTTTCCAGTCCTGTGGTCACTGCTGAGATTTCCAAATTTGCTGGCATATTGAGTGCAGCACTTTCACAGCATCATCTTTCAGGATTTGAAAGAACTCTACTGGAATTCCATCACCTCCACTAGCTTTGTTTGTAGTGGTGCTTTCTAAGGCCCACTTGACTTCACATTCCAGGATGTCTGGCTCTAGATGAATGATCACACCATCGTGATTATCCAGGTTGTGAAGATCTTTTTTGTACAGTTCTGTGTATTCTTGCCACCTCTTCTTAATATCTTCTGCTTCTATTAGGTCCATACCATTTCTGTCCTTTATTGAGCCCATCTTTGCATGAAATGTTCCCTTGGTATCTCTAATTTTCTTGAAGAGATCTCTAGTCTTTCCCATTCTGTTCTTTTCCTCTATTTCTTTGCATTGATTGCTGAGGAAGGCTTTCTTATCTCTTCTTGCTGTTCTTTGGAACTCTGCATTCAGATGCTTATATCTTTTCTTTTCTCCTTTGCTCTTTGCTTCACTTCTTTTCACAGCTATTTGTAAGGCCTCCCCAGACAGCCATTTTGCTTTTTTGCATTTCTTTTCCATGGGGATGGTCTTGATCCCTGTCTCCTGTACAATATTTCGAACCTCAGTCCACAGTTCATCAGGCACTCTATCTATCAGGTCTAGGCCCTTAAATCTATTTCTCACTTCCACTGTATAATCATAAGGGATTTTATTTAGGTCATACCTGAATGGTCTAGCAGTTTTCCCTACTTTCTTCAATTTAAGTCTGAATTTGGTAATAAGGAGCTCATGATCTGAGCCACAGTCCCCTCCTGGTCTTGTTTTTGCTGACTGTATAGAGCTTCTCTATCTTTGGCTGCAAAGAATATAATCAATCTGATTTCGGTGTTGACCATCTGGTGATGTCCATGTGTAGAGTCTTCTCTTGTGTTGTTGGAAGAGGGTGTTTGCTATGACTAGTGCATTTTCTTGGCAAAACTCTATTAGTCTTTGCCCTGCTTCATTCTGCATTCCAAGGCCAAATTTGCCTGTTACTCCAGGTGTTTCTTGACTTCCTACTTTTTCATTCCAGTCCCCTATAATGAAAACGACATCTTTTATGGGTGTTATTTCTAAAAGGTCTTGTAGGTCTTCATAGAACCGTTCAACGTCAGCTTCTTCAGCATTACTTCTTTGGGCATAGACTTGGATTACTGTGATGTTCAATGGTTTGCCTTGGAGAAGAACAGAGATCATTCTGTCATTTTGAGATTGCATCCAAGTACTGCATTTCGGACTCTTTTGTTGACCATGATGGCTATTCCATTTCTTCTGAGGGATTCCTGCCTGCAGTAGTAGATATAATCGTCATCTGAGTTAAATTCACCCATTCCTGTCCATTTTAGTTCGCTGATTCCTAGAATGTCGACGTTCACTCTTGCCATCTCTTGTTTGACCACTTCCAATTTGCCTTGATTTATGGACCTGACATTCCAGGTTCCTATGCAATATTGCTCTTTACAGCATCGGACCTTGCTTCTATCACCAGTCACATCCACAGCTGGGTACTGTTTTTGCTTTGGCTCCATCCCTTCATTCTTTCTGGAGTTATTTCTCCACTGATCTCAGTAGCATATTGGGCACCTACTGACCTGGGGAGTCCCTCTTTTGGCATCCTATTATTTTGCCTTTTCAAACTGTTCATGGGGTTCTCAAGGCAAGAATATAATATTCCCTCATTTATTTTTTTGTGTTTCTGCAGGATTTGGTTGTTATGTCTCCTTTTCATTTCTTATGTTGTTTATTTGGCTTTTCTTTCTTTTCTTCTTGGCTAGTCTATTCAGAGATTTGTCAATCAATCTTGTTTACCTTTCAAAGAACCAGTTCTTGGTTTTATTGATTTTTTACCCATTTTTAAAATCTCTGATTTACTCTCTGATCTTTATTATTTCCTTCCTTCTGCTGACTTTAGGTGTTTTTGCCCTCTCCTTTTCTAATTCTTTTAAGTGGTAAGTTAGCTCACTTGAGATTTTCTATTTCAGTCTCAGTTTGATTTATTTAAATAAGTTGTTTCATTTCTTTGAAAACCTACAGTAACTTTATCCTTGGCATTGTTACATTTTTCACAAAGATAGTAGAAGAAAATATATTTCATTGGATATTGGCACTTGTTGAATCATTAATTCTAGACTTCTAACTTTAGTTCATATTCTCTCTCCCTTTATCCTTCTGATATTGAATAATTCCTCCCCTGCTTTTCTCTCAATTTTCTTTTTCTAGAACTCTGTATTTTTTCATCACAGTTTTTGTTAATCTTTCTATTCTACATACGAGGACAGACCCCCTCCTCCTCCTTTTCCTCTTCTTTCTTTTGTGTCAAATTTAAATCTAATCACCTAAGCACGTTTATTCTCAGGTATTTTTCTTACTTGTTATCTTCTTTCCTCTACAGTCAGTTTTTATGTTTATCTTGGTATTTCTCATTGAGGCTCTTAATTTTTTCAGATCTGAGGATCTTATTTTTCACACTTAAGAACAAAGAATGGCTAGCACATATGGTTTTCTTTGGCAAATTTATAAATGTACAAATAGTTCTATTTATGCCCCTCCCTTGAATAGACTGTAGTACTTGTGCATTTAAGTAAGGTGCATGTGTGCTAAGTCACTTCAATTGTGTTTGACTCTATGCAGCCAAATGGACTGTGGCCTGTCAGGCTCCTCTGTCCATGGGATTCTGCAGGCAAGAATAGTGGAGCCAGTTGCCTTCCAAACCCACATCTCTTGCACCCTTGCTTTGACAGGCAGGTTCTTTGCCACTAGCAACACCAGGTATCTACATAGATTTACCAAGCAAGGTGTGAGCTACATGTCACACATCAAAACAATTAGAGCTTTATTCAAGGTTTCAATATCCCCATTAGTTTCTTATTGTATCTCCCACCAGATATCTCATTTAACTGCTTTAGTAAAAAGCATGCTGCTGTTGTTTCCCCAAAAGACAAATTCTGGACTGTCTAGGCTCTGTGTAAGGAGACTCAGTGCAACTTGGCACAACCATTTCAAATACTGACCCTTAAATTATTGCTTTCTCCCAGAGTTACTTCTTTCTCCCTCCATCTAATCACCTCTGAGCCCAAAGACACTTCAGTGCTCTCATAGGAAAGCTGACTCATCTCTCAGAGATAGGAAACTTCTCATAGTAAATCCCACTCTATTTCTTGACTTGCACACGTCCCTCTATTTTTGGTCTTTCCTCTGAAATATCTATGATGATATCCACATATCCTCTTTGGTTCTCTGCATTTATTCATTTTGTACATGTTGTGTCATTTTTTAAGTATAGGCTTCAGAAGGAGAAAATTGTCCATTTTCAAATATAGCATCTTGAAAGTCAAGAATAGAGAGTTAAATGCTCAGGTTAATAACAGCTCATTATCTTGAAATAATTTATTAATAATATGCACATTTAAAATTAATGAAATATTTGTCTTCCTAAGAGAATTATGGCATCTTAAATCTCTTGCAAATAAGATAATAAAATTTAAGAGGAGGTCGAAAAATAGAAATTCTCCTGTAATATTTTCTTTTCATTTTAAAACTGCGACACGCCTATAGCCAATAAACAGATGTGATGACATGCCCATAACCAATGAATGGATGTGAAATTTGAAGTTCAAAGGCTGAGGAATGTTACAGGGCTAGGATATGAAGATCATAAAGATGAACTAAATGAGTGCGTGTGTGTGTGTGTGTGTGTGTGTGTGTGTGTGTGTGTGTGTATTTCCCCTCTGTTTTGGAAGCTAAAGACAATTTTATGTTAAGTGTTTAGCCAAGATTATAAAATTTATGAAAAAGTATGTTTCATTCTTTTACAGGAAGGTTTTTTACTGATGCATCAGTATATTGGCTTGTTACTCATCAGTTCTCTCATCCTGGGATATCCTTTTTCTCCAGAATTTATAACATTATAGCTCTTACTCCTAAAGGGCTATGAAGAGAGCAGCTTGATGAGCTCTTCTGTGCCACTGGATACCATTTGGATTTACATTTTTACATTGTAGTGAAAAGGGCCATTAACTCTTTACTGCAAACTCATTTGGTATACAGGTATTAATTTAATTATTCCTTTATCAGAAGCATGGTTGAAGGCAATTAAAAAGTTACTGATTTGACTTGTTTCTGGTATTTGCATATGTCTGATATTTTATTATAATCATAAATGGATTATAAATGATATGATCATATTATGTTGTATTATAATTAAGCTATAAATTCATTTGTACTTTTAGTAGTGATAATGTGATAAATTGTTGCTAAAAGTCATGGTTTATAACAAAAGATACACATTTCTCTTTCAAAAAACTTATATATATATGCCAACATTTTGTGATAATTTTCTAATTTTATCAAACATATCGTGGAAGCCATCAATATTTGTTCCTCAAGATTTGGAATTGTAATATTTTGAAGTAATGCCTGTACAAAGTTACTTCTAAGTATGGGCTATTAAAATGTCAGACAAAACAAATTTTCTATACTTATAAAGGTTTATTTTCTCTGGAAATCATACATATATACAATTTGCATTATCTAGGGAGTCAGCAACTGAGGTTTCATTTTGCAGCAGTGCAGCTGGAATGAAAGCATGGAACAGTACATTCACTGGGTCAGCTATAATATAAGCTTGAGAGGAAGTGTGTGACCCCAGATTGGGTGTATATATTTAGTTACTGCAGATCTATGGTTATTATTCTGCTCTATGGCAATAATTTAAGGTTTCACCAGTTTTCCAATTGCATTTCACTTCTTAGAATTTATGTCAAAAGCGAAAGGTCATGATTTTTAGCTATTAATTTTTCCTCTCTGGAGAAACAATCCAACTATGTTTAGTTGGAAGAGCTGTTTCAAACTGTTGACTGTATAGTACTAAAGTTTAGAATGTTGCAGTTTTTGCAACCAATCTCCCTTATTTAAGTTTCAGTGATAGATCTTTTTATTTTGTTTATCACCAAATAACAATGCAAACATGTCATGATGTGTGGTCATTGGAAGAGGCATTTGCTAAATTGATTTTGGGTCTAGGTCTTTAAAACTTATTAAAAGCATCTTATTGTTATGCACAGCTATAGAGAAAAAAAATAAGCTTTTTGTTTACAGAGGATGAGACTAAGCCAGTCACTTTGTCTTCTTGATCATCACTTGTTTGGTTAATCAGAAAAGCTATGTTATTACAGTTTTTTTGTAAACAGCAGTTTAGGAGAACAACTGCAAATGGTATTATGGGGAAATGTGTTACTGGAAATTGAAATTCCAATTTTAAAATTAGACAAGCATTTTATGTGTTTATCATATTAGAATAATTAAGTTTCTCTCACAGATTAGAATGTAAACTTTTAGCAAAAGTATACTCTTGCTATATTTTGGTAACACAAATGTTATTACAAAAGCACTGTAGGGTTTTGGGCTTTTCTGGATAATTATGAGTAAATGATCATTTTATAATGAAGTCATCTTCAGCTTGTGACTCTCAACTGATTTTTCCATCTGGTGTTTGTCATGTAAAGATGTCCAGTCAGCAGCATTAAGCAGTTTGAAAAATACCAACTGAGCTTCTATATTTACAGAGCCTGCTTATTCGATATAGTTTTTTCTAGATCTCTATTTGAAGGGCATTTTCTTCTCAGGATAGCAGAAAGAACATTTCATTTTTATTTCTAATTCACCTAAAAACTTGAATGAGTGCAATCACTTTCTGCCTATTCCTTGTTTATCTTACATAGAAAACATAGCTACCAATTAAAACAACCGTGTTCCCTGGGTCTTGTTGGGTTGTGCAAAAAAATGAGAGTATAAACCACAGGACATTTCTTTTTTAATCCCAATTTCTAAATTATCCTCTGATAATTTTCCAATAAGTATTTCCTTTCTTCTACTGCCACAACCTTACCCTTTTGAATCAAGCTTCTTCATGTACCAGAGAATTCCTTATAACGCCTTTTTCATGTTTGTACGAATCACTGTTTTGTACTTAAAATACACACTGGTTCCAGTTTCCAGAATCCTAGAAAAAAAGGCAGGGAGAGGGGGAAGCTTTATTGAATTAAATGTTCAAAAATGTGTTCTGTTAGAAGAATTTTCTTACTAGGCATTTTCAGTTGCCAGGCCTGTCAGCCCTCAGAGGCATCCACCACACCCCTTTGCTCTGCTCTGCTCTGTTTTGTCTTCAGTGGGGCCTGATTCCTATAGGGTACCTTTCTTAGATAACTTTTGACTAGGTTTCACCAGTGGCAGCCCTGCTGAAAGGTTGGAGGGCAGGAGTGTGGAAAGCAGAGTGACTTCATTTCACTGACCTTAAATGTATCCCCCCCAGTAGCATTGACCCCTCTGTGGTTCATTGCTTACCAGCAGAGTCAGAAATGTTTTCAGCTTCCTCCATGTGAATGTGATCATGAGTTCCAATAACCTGCAGGGCCCCTTGTCCCTCAAGGGTAAGGGTGGAGGGACACCTTCTGTTGTTGCTAAGGCCCCATTCTGGCCTTAGCAGGACCCTCCCCTGCATAGCCTGTGGGCCAGAATCCTTCCAAAGACCTAACCCAGCCTCAGGTTCTCTAAGCAGGTAATAGGGTGGGTGCAGGGGGTGAGGCATCCCCCATCATTGGGGTTTATATTCTTATATGTGGTATGTGCAACCCCTGTACATCCTGTGAGATCTGGATTTGTCTGAGAAGTATGATAGTTGTTCCACGGCCTGGGGCCTGATTCTTCCACTTTCTGAGCCACCTCTACTGCTCAGGGTACCTCAGTCTATCTTCTCTTTGTCCTTCAAACACACCTACTATCCACACACAGCCACAGTAACAAAGTGCACTCTAAGAGCTCCAATTGTACCCTGATAGCCTTTCTGGAGACCCCATATTTTACCTACCTAGACTAGGCCCCTATTCAGACTTAAGCATCCCACATAAAATAATTTATTTAATATTTAATTTTATTGCAGTATAGTTGATTTACAATGTTGTGTTAGTTTCAGGCATATAGCAAAATGTTTCAGTATATACATACACACACATACATTCATCCTTTTTTAGAAACTTTTCTCATATAGGTCATCATTGATCATTGAGTAGAGTTATCTGTGCTATATAATAGGTCCTTGTTGGCCATCCATCTTATATATAGTGGTGTTGTATATTCATCCCAAGATCCTGATTTATTCACTCCCCCAAATTTCCCCTCTAGTAACCAAAAGTTTGTTTTTGATAACTGAACGTCTGTTTCTATTTTGTAAGTAAGTTCAGTTTTATCATTTTTTCAAGTTAGATTCCACATGTGAGAGATATCACACGATATGTCTTGCACTGTCAGACTTACTTCATTTAGTGCGAGAATTTCTAGGTCCATCTGTGTTGCTGCAAGTGGCCTTATCTCACTTTATGGCTTAGTAATATTCCCTTGCATACATGTACCACACCTCCCTTGTCCATTCCTCTGTTGATGGATATTTAGGTTGTTTCCCTGTGTTGGCCATTGTAAACAGCAGTGCAATGAACATTGGGTGCACAATCTTTTCAAATTATAGTTATCTCTAGATACGTGCCCAGGAGTAGGATTGTTGGGTCAAATGGTAGCAAAAAAAATCAAGTCCCATATCCATTGTTTAGGTGACCCACAAACTGGAAAATAATTATACCAAAGAAGTCCTCCAATAGGACTCATCGGTTTGAACCCAGCAAAAGGCTTCCCAGCCTGAGGGTCTGGTAATGGGAAGAGGAGCCCCCAGAGAATCTGGATTTGAAGGCTAGCAGGGTTTGACTGCAGGATTTCCATCAGACTTGGAGAAACAGAAACTCTACTTTTGGAGGTCACACGCAAGGTCTCGTGTGCACCAGGATCCAGGGATAAAAGCAGGGGCATCGTGAGAGACTGTATACTACCTTCCAGTACTGTGGGATCTCCTGCGGAGACAGCTATGGCTCATTCTGGGGACAAAGACACTAGTGGCAGCGGTTCTGGCAGATATGCATTAGTGTGAGCTATTCTAATAGAGAAGCTTATAGCAATATAATCTTCCCTCAGACAATCTACCCTTACATCTAAAGCAACTAGAGAAAGAAGAAAAACAAAGCCCAAAGTCAGTATAAGGAAAGAAATGGTAAAGATAGGGGCAGAAATAAATGATACAGAGACAACGATAACACTGGAAAAAAAAAATCAGTGAAACTCAAGCTGGTTCTTTGAAAAATGAACAAAATTGATAAGCCTGTAGCTAGACTCATCAAGAAAAAAGACAGAGGGCTCAAGTCAATAAAATTGAAAATAGGAAAGAAGTTGCAAAGGACACTAATGAAATGGTGCAGAAATGCATATAGAGCTTTTGACAAAATTTAGCACCCATTCATGATAAATATCCTCCAGAAAGTGGGCAAACAGGGAAGGAACATACCTCAACTCAATAAAGGCCACACATGACAAACATACAACTAACATCATACTCAATGGTGAAAAGTTGAAAATATTTCCTCTAAGATTACAAAGAAGACAAGTGTCAACTCTTGCCACTTTTATTCAACATAGTTCTGAAAGTCCTAGTGACAACACTAAGAAGAAAAATAAAAGGAATCCAAATTGGGAACGAAATTAAATTGTCACTGTTTGCAGATTATGATAATATACATAAAAAAATCCCAAAAATATGCTACCAGAAAAATACTAGACTTGCTCAATGAATTGTGTAAATTTGCAGGATACAAAATTAATATAGAAATCTATTGCATTTCTATATATTAACAATAGATTCAGAAAAGGAAATTAAGGAAACAATTCCATTTACTGTCACATCAAAAAGAATAAAATACCTAGTAATAAAGTTATCTAAAGAGGCAAAAGACTTGCATACTGAAAAATGTAAGATGCTGATAAAAGAAATTGAAGATGGCACAAACAGATGGAAAGCTATACCATGTTCTTCAATTGGAAAAATCAGCATTGTCAAATTGACTATACTACCCAAGGCAATCTACAGATTCTGTGCAATCCCTATTGAATTACCAATGGCATTTTTTCTTTTTCTTTTTTTTTTTAATAGAACTAGAACAAAAATCTTAAAATTTATAGAAACACAAAAGACCCCAAAGAGCCAAAGCAATCTCAAGAAAAAAGAACAGAGCTGGAGGAATCATGCTCACATACTACAAATCTACAGTCATCAAATCAGTATGATACTGGCAGAAAAGCAGAAATATTGATCAGGATCGAAATCTCAAAAATAAACCCATTGCACTTATGGTCAATTAATCTATGGCAAAGTAGACAAGACTATACAATGGAGAAAATACAGTCTCTCCAATAAATGGTATTGGGAAAACTGGACAGCTACAAAAAGAAAGAACAAAAAAAAGTGATATCATTACTTATATGATTTAATATATTTGAAGAAAAAGAAAAAATATATATATATCTTACCTTGTTATTGCAAAGTCAAGAAATTCCTTCAGAAGGTTTTCATAAAAACAGTATGTTCTAATGTAGTTAATAAAGGTCTCAATAGCATCCTTAGGGTTACTACCACAATGACTTTTTAAGGGGTTTTTTCAAATAAAGAGCCTTCATATTGGCTATATTGGCTAATAGTGTAAAGCCAAAGTAAAGTTTGAATAAAATAGTCTTCTTAATCAGAATCTGCCAGATCTTCAAATCAAGGCTTTCTAAAAGGAACAAACGCAACATGATGCTTAGAATAAGATTTGTATTTGTTGTAATGTTAGGTGAAATCTGATCTTTGATTTATTAATCACTTTTTATTTAAAGATTTTTCCTTACTTATTCCATCTCTTTCTCTTCCTTATTCCCTCTTCTTATATCCTAACTTCCCAGCCTCCATTTTCATTTTCTTCCTACTTCATCCTTTCCTTCTCTTCTTCCTTCCCTTTTTTTTCTTTTCTTTCATCCTTCTTTACTTTGAATCTAAAATGTTGAGTTTATTTTCTCAGAATTAAATATGGAGAGAATTTTAAAAATAACTCTCAATTTACTGAAGAAGTGAGAGGAAAACATTTTTCCTCTTAACTAAGTAGACAATGTATTGGAATGTCATTAATCTACTTTAAAACCTCATAGAATCTCTTATTCTCAATGATTCCCTGATTGTATTAACTGCCCCTCAGTGCATATAGATTCTTGGACCCTTAAAGAGAATGGGGGGCAGTTATCATTTTCTACTCAAATGTTCCATATTGCACATGTAGCAAGTGAATTATTAAGAAACGGTGTCTTATCTTTTCTTTATATTATAGATTTGTCACCTAAAAAAAAGAAAGGTTGTTTTCCTCTGTTTAAAAAAAAAATGAAAATCAGGACATTCTCTAACATCATACACAAAAATAATCTCAAAATGGATCAAAAACCTAAATGTAAGGGAGGATACTATAAAACTCTTAGAGGGAAACATAGGCAGAACACTCTGATATAAATTGTAAGATCTTTTTTGATCCACCTCCCCATATGAAGTAAATAAAAACAAAAATAAACAAATGAAATCTAATTAAACGTAAAAGCTTTTGCACAGCAAAGGAAACCATAAACAAAGCAAACCACCAAAGAGAGGAAAATAGTTACAAATGAAGCAACCTTCAAAAATTAATATCCAGGATTTCCCTGGTGCTCCAGTGGTTAGGAATCTGTTTGCCAATGCAGGGGCCATGGGTTCAACACCATGGGGCAACTAATCCTATGCTCCACAACCCTGACTCTGCACCACAGAGACTATGTTCCACAACAAGAGAAGTCACTACAATGAGAAACCCAAGGCACCACAACTAGAAAAAGCCCACGCAGCAGTGAAGACTCATCAGAGCCAAAGTAAACAAGCAAATTTAAAAAAGAGAGAGAATAGCCAAAATATACAAACAGCTCATGCAGCTCAATAATAAAAATGATAAAAATCCAGTCAAAACCGTAATGAGATGTTGCCTCATACCAGTGAGAATGGCCATCATCAAGAAGTCCGTAAACAGTAAATACTGGAGAGGGTGTGGAGAAAAGGGAACCCTCTTGTCCAGTTGGTGGCAATGTAACTCGATACAGTCACTATGGAGAACAGTATGGAGGTTCTTTAAAAGTCTAAAAATGGAACTACTATATGACCCAGTAATCTCACTACTGGGTATATACACAGAGAAAACCACAATCCAACCGCAATCCAACCGACTACCAAACTCAGTAGTCATTGCAGTACTATTTCCACACACAATGGAGTATTAGCCGTTAAAAAGAATACATTTGAATCAGTTCTAATGAGATGGATGAAACTGGAGCCGATTATACAGAGTGAAGTAAGCCAGAAAGAAAAACACCAATACAGTATACTAACACATATATATGGAATTTAGAAAGATGGTAATGATGACCCTATATGCAAGACAGCAAAAAAGACACAGATGTGTATAGCGGACTTTTGGACTCAGAGGGAGAGGGAGAGGGTGGGATGATTTGGGAGAATGGCATTGAAACATGTATACTATCATGTAAGAATCGAATCACCAGTCTATGTCCGATGCAGGATACAGCATGCTTGGGGCTGGTGCATGGGGATGACCCAGAAGGATGTTGTGGGGAGGGAGGTGGGAGGGGGGTTCATGTTTGGGATCGCATGTACACCCGTGGTGGATTCATGTCAATGTATGGCAAAACCAATACAGTATTGTAAAGTAAAATAAAGTAAAAATAAAAATATAAAATAATAAAATAAAAAAATAAAATTAAAATTAAAAAAATAAAGAATAAAAGCATAATCCATAAAAAAAAATGTGATGGAAACAAAAGTGATGAGCCATGCATATACCTGAGGGAAGAACATTTCATGTAGAAGGAACAGCAAATAGCAACTACAAAGGCTTGATGGCAAGAAACACTGCCTTAGGAACTAAATGCTTGGGTTTACTACGTTGCTGCAAGGAAGATTTGAGGTTTTATTTGATTTTTTTTTTGGAATTATTTCCTTTGGTGTTATAAAACTGATCTACTTGATAAAAAGAAAATATGCCAGTGAAAATTCCAAGATCAACATTTTCTCTAATGTGTTTGACTACCTTAATTTTTTTTTCAATAGACTGTTTTCCCAGTAATTTGTGTTTTTGAGAAGTGATGGGCAAAATAGGCAATAATTTTGCTCTATTATGCTTTTGAACATATATTCTAGTGAGAAATAAGAATTAAAATTAATATACATACATATGAGTTACAAAAACAAGAGTATGTGTGTGTATATATATAAGTATATATATATTCAGACATACAGAAACATATATAAGAAAGTATCAAACTAAGGAATATATTTGTACGTACATATATATATATACACACACACACACACACACACATATATATATTCTTTTTCTTACCTAAAATATTTTGATTAAAGGTATGATGACCTAGGAAGGACTGATGCTGAAGCTGAAACTCCAATACTTTGTCCACCTGATGCAAAGAACTGACTCATTGGTAAAGACCCTGTTGCTGGGAAAGATTGAAGGCTGGAGGAGAAGGGGATGAGAGAGGATGAGATAGTTGATGGCATCACTGACATGATGGACATGAATTTGAATAGGCTCTGGGAGTTGGTGATGGACAGGAAAGCCTGGTGTGCTGCAGTCCATGGTGTCCAAAGAGTTGGACATGACTGAGCAACTGAACTGAATGATGACCTAAGAAGTGTCTGTGCTTAGTAGTGGCTCTTTGCAACCCCATGGACTTTAGCCTGCCAAGCTCCTCTGTCCATAAGATTCTCCAGTCAAGAATACCGGAGTGGGCTGCCATGCCTTCCTCCAGGGGATCTTCCCAACCCAGGGACTGAACCCAGGTCTCTCGCATTGCAAGCAGATTCTTTACCATCTGAGCCACCAGGAAAGCCCAAGCGTATGGGAGTGGGTAGCTATCCCTTCTCCAGGGGATCTTCCCAACCCAGGAATCGAACTGGGGTCTCCTGCATTGTAGGCAGATTCTTTACCAGCTGAGCTACCTCAAAGGTCAAATGCTGAAGATGAGAAAGATAATTTACTCAGTGTTCTAATGTAAATAGAAAAGGAAAGTTTTAGATTTATTATGAGAATCAAATTGGGAGTCTATAAATTCCATAAGAATGAAAATATTCTTATAGATAAAGATTAGGAATCAGGATTAATATGGATATTAAAGGGCGATACACTTATTTTACCCAATATATCATCTCCAGAGATCTATTAAGCAAACCTTGTACCTCATCTTCTGACTTTCCAGCTGGTACATTCACAGCTAATCAATGAGTTCAGAAAAGAAGAACTAAAATAAAATCAAATTCCAAAAAAGTGATTACTCTGAGTGAGAGTAAAAATGCTTGTGTGGAAAATATTTCAAATCAAACTGTCAGAAAACAAAACCTCTGAATTTCCAAGAAATGCTATGCATGTTGGCAGTGCAAACACAGGCACGCCCCAGATCTCTGAACTAACATATATAAGGTGTTAATAACCCAAGGATTAACATCCACACCCGCCTTCAGCATAAAGAGTGATTCAAAGGCCAGTCAGTTCCAAATACCTTAGCCAATCAGGAAGCTGTAGGATTATCACTGAATGACACAAAGTTAAAAGCAGCAATCTGATACACTTTTGCAAGAAAATGCCTCCAAAGAACCTCATAAGTATTCAAGTTTCATTTGGTTTTGTTTCTGAAATTTAGCTAGGGCTTATAAAATAAACTACTTTTGATTCTGTGCCTATATCAAAGCATATTTGGTAAAGTTGTAAGAGGTATTTTCATTATAAACTTCTGCTTTCCTCTTCTAAAATTTTTCCTTTTGGGGCCTAGGAATTTCCATGTGTGGTTTTATTCTTAATGGAAACTCCTTGGAAAAATGTGAAAAATCCATAGATCCAATAAATGCTTGGGAAATATGGAGTGGGGACATGGAGGCCTGCTTCTGCTGTCTTTATCAAAAGAAGTGTAATTTCTACTACCATTATTGTTCAAAAATAACATCATAAACCACTTCAAGGTTCCCACCAGATTAGATCTCCAGGGAGAAAAGGATGTAACAGCTACATAATCCAGCAATATGAGAGGAGTGTTGAGTTCGTTGGCATATAAAAGAGCTTCGTATTAAGGAGCAGAAGGTGACGGTGTCTCAACATGACAGAATTGAGTATAAACCAGGAAATCTGTCTTCCATTTTTGTCATGTCAGAACACAAAGCCAAATTGGAGTGACTTCATAGAAGAACAACAAAATGATTAGGAGACCAAGGCCTTGATTTATGTGGAAAGATTAAAAGAGCACAGAGTAATGTATATTTTGGCTAAGTGATTGTTAAGAGGAGCATGATAAGAGTCTCCAAATATGTGAAAGATGTAAACGCCTCAGGAGAGGAGGAATCCTTTGGCGGGATGCAAATGGACAGCATGGAGGACTAACAGGGAGGCATCCGAGTGAAACATGAGAGAGGAAGATGCTCACCGTGAGAACCCATCGCATCCTTAGAAAACCAGTGAGCCGCCTCATTCTTGGGACATTTGAAACATCCTAAATGAAACCTCAGGAGGCTTTCTGAGAGAACAATTCTTTTGTGGTGTGATGCTATGGAATCAGTGGTCCCTTGGGTCAAGGGAAAATAGGAAGCACAGATTGTGGTGTGTGTGTGTGTGTGTGTGTGTGTGTGTGTGTGTGTGTGTGTGTGTGTGTGTTCTCACACGGCTTATGGAATTGGGGAAGAATTGGGGAGTGGGGTTCATTGAACTTTGGTTAAAAAATAGACAAAGATAAAATAAAAATATTTTCCAGCTGCATTAAAATGGACAATTTATTTTTGTTTCTTTTCTAAAACTTATGAGTAACTGAGGGGAAACAAATCCCCTTCCTTAGGTTTTGGAGGTTGACCAAAATATTACAATAGACTCCTAAGGTCATCTTGCCCTCTCAGGACATCATCAGAGGACATAGGTAATTATATATCAGCTCTGTTAGCCACAGTTCCTAAGTTCAAGGTTGGGAGGGAATGGTCATAGCATATGCCACTTTTGGAGTATGTTAGAATTTTTTATTTAAACGTCTCTCATCCAACCATAATATAAAATCATCTTTGAAGCAGCTTAAGTCTATAACAGCCTGGAGTGGTATCACATCAACCTTTGTAAGTGTGGAGTAAACAATATTGATTTGGAGAAATGGTGAAAAGAGGTGTTTTCATTCTCATGCAACCCTTCCCTGGCCCTCTGGCCACCTTCAACACAGGCAGAAACTAACAAATGTGCTAGTTTCTGAAAAGGCATCATTTAAAGCCATTTTCCCTGGGAAGAAAAGGAAGAGAAACTTCTACACCATTAATGAAAAAAAAGGTGGGAGGACAGAGGGTAAAGAAAAGACTTTTATTTCCTTCTGCCGTCCTTCTCTCCTTGGTTTTGCAGCTAACCAACAGAAAAGATCTTTACCTCTAGGAACAAGGTCAAGTGCACAGGCCCCCCCACAGCCAGTGCTCTGTGGAGTGACCAAGTGCTCCAGCTGCCATCCGTGTGAGACTGAGCACATCTGCTCAGAGATGTTTTCAGCATTCCCTGACCTAGGGCATGGGAACCTCAGAACATTTCCTAACCCAGGTCTCATTAGCTTGATACAATTAGATTACGGAAGAATGCAGTTGACGAAAGGCACATATTATTTATAATTTCCATTAGCAGTAAAAATTGCTCCAGACGAAATTTCATAAGGCCATCCCATGTCATTTGTCATACAATTAATCTCACCAAGTGGGGGAGGGTATGGCATGAGAGAATTATAAGAAATATTCGCCTGCCAAATCACTGATGTATTTTTTTAGTTTTCTTTCTTTAAGACAAGAATGGTTACTAGGCTTGGTTTAGTTCTGTGTGTGTGCTACTGTTGCATGCTACTTTTGGCAAATAGATATAATAAAATTGTAAAATATTATTTTTCAACTTATGAGCTTTTTGGAGAATGAATCCAAGGATAAGTAATTACCAGGTTGATGTTTACAGTTTAGGGTCCAAAATGTCATTAACAACACTTTAAAGTAATATACAGATTGAAATAGGTGATTTGAAGGGGGCTGGGAGTCTTGGGCTGAGTGAAAAGAGGGAATTTCCATTGGTGGCTCTGTCAGGTGCTTATGTTCAGTCCTTGCAGAAGACACACAAAAATGCTTTCTGTAATTCATTTTTTTGTGTATTTAGGTTGTTGCATAAAGAAAGCTTAGCACCGAAGAATTGATGCTTTTGAACTCTGGTATTGGAAAAGACTCTTGAGTCCCTTGGACTGCAAGGAGATCCAACCAGTCCATCCTAAAGGAAATCAGTCCTGAATGTTCGTTGGAAGGACTGATGTTGAAGCTAAAACTCCAATACTTTGGCCACCTGGTGTGAAGAGCTGACTCATTTGAAAAGACCCTGATGTTGGGAAAGATTGAAGGCGGGAAGAGAAGGGGACGACAGAGAATGAGATGGTTGGATGGCATCACCAATTCAATGGACATGAGCTTGAGTAAACTCCAGGAGTTTGTGGTGGACAGGGAAGCCTGGTGTGCTACAGTCCATGGAGTCGCAAAGAGTCGGACACAACTAAGTGACTGAATTGAGGTTATTGCATGAAATGAATACTAAGAGCCTGGATATATCTAAAGTCATTTAAATTTATTGGCTAATGATTAGATGAAATAAGTATAATTTTTTGCTTGAAAACTATGCATAAATGTACATGTGTATATGAGGACTGACAGACTAATGTACTGCAACATCGAATCTTGGATTCCTTTTATGCAAAAATAGAAATAACTGATCTTTTTTCAATATGTATAGCAAATTGAATGGACAAAATGAACTTCCTCTTATATAGCTGATTTCCTCCCTTTACTGCATATTTATGTAAGAACTAGTTATTATAGGATTTTTACTAAGATAAAAAGGGGGTAGAATGTATTTTTTTGCTGGAATGATCCAAGAGAAATCTTTCCTTGGTCATGCTACTATACATTGTTCTTGAGGAATAAATTCAAGCTAATTTGGACTATAATATAATATGGATATAACAAATTTAGAGCTTACAGGGTAGTTCATTCTCAGTTTCTAAAATTCTCCCTAATGGAGTGCCCAGATGTGTATACCTTCTATTTAATAGAGCTCCATATCATACTTTCTGAGAGGAGGCTTAGAGTAAGCTTGTAGATCATTCTTAAAAGCAAGAACTATAGAAAGAGAATATAAAATTAAGTTTCTCTTTGCTTTTGTATTTTAATAATTATTTAATGAAATGAGGACATTCTACTATGAAAAAATATTGTTACAGTAGCTGGTAAATTTTAATGATGTAATTTTTAAATGCTTACAAACAATGTCGACATTATGGGTCCAAACACAGAAATTTATTCATTCATTTACTCAGTCTATTTAATGGACACTTACTAAGTATATACAATTTGGCAGACATTCTTGAGCATAAGGATACAACATTTGTGTAAATAAAAGCTAGTTGGAGATATGCTGGGGTCTCTGGTAATCCAAAATAAGGCATTTAATATTTTTAAGAACAGGAGGGGCTCTTCATAGGATACTGCTTTGAGGTGGAGATATAGGAACAGGAGTTAGCCAACTGAAAATATGGTGAAGTGGGAAATAAGGGGTGGTGGTAAGGGGAAAATGATGCATAAGCTCTAAGAAAAGTTTTCCAGGGAAGGATCTCTAAATTGAAAGGCTTGGACATTTATATTTTGACACATAATAAAAATTACCCTCCAGAAAGGCTGTGTCAATTTATATTCTCACTAAAGTGCACCAGAGAGTCCATATGCCCACAGGTTTCACTAGGGCTAGAAATCTTTTTTATTAGATAAATACTAGTTGCATGTGTTTTGTTCAGCACTGTGGAGACTGTGGTCTACACTGGATTAACATGGATAAGACAGAGCCTATGTCCCCTAGGGACTTATTAACTAGTTGAAACAAGAACTAGGAAGCAGAGAATAATAATGAGATACACATATTAAGAGCACAATTTTAAAATGCACTGAAAAGGTGGTGAGGTGTCTAAGTAGTAAAGGTAATTAGTAAAAGTTTCTAAAGCCTACAGAACAAATGCACACTTGATGAAAGAGCAGGGAAAGTATGAATGGATAGTATCTCTGCATTTCAGAGCAGTTCTGCTGGGTTCCCTTACCCTACTGCTCTCCCCCCGGGTGCCCTTTCCCAATAAAATCTCTTGCTTTGTCAGCACATGTGTCTCCTCGGACAATTCATTTCCGAGTGTTGGACAAGAGCCCAGTTTCGGGCCCTGGAAGGGGTCCGCCTTCCTGAAACAAATGGCGACTCTGGTGGGGACCCTTCTTCGCTGAGACTGACATTCTGACCACTCGGGGTACTCAGGGGCCAGCTTGCCTGCCAATGGACCAGACCCAGCGGCCGCTACGGGGACCCTTTTGTCCCTGGTCTCCTCCTGACATGGACAACTGGCCAGAGTGCCCCGACCAGTAATGAA
Source organism: Capra hircus (assembly GCF_001704415.2). Taxonomy (NCBI): domain Eukaryota; kingdom Metazoa; phylum Chordata; class Mammalia; order Artiodactyla; family Bovidae; genus Capra; species Capra hircus. The sequence goes on along the minus strand of NC_030809.1, from coordinate 86,191,366 downwards.
CAAGAGACTTTATTGACCTCTCTCCCCTCCCCTCTCTCTTTCCTCTCTTTAACCTTTCCTATCCTTCCCGGTTTTTCTAGTCCCCCAGTCCTGGACACAGGAATCTGGTTGAAGGGTCCTCAGCCTGAGCTGAGAATTGGAGACTGATCACCTCCTCTTGACAGAGAACTCGAATTCTGGTTCTTGTCTGATCTGATTTCTGGTAGGGCAGAGTTCCAGTCCTCGCTTCTCTGGAGGCCCAGGGAAAAGTCCCATAACGCTTGGGCATCTGTAGGTGACAGGAGACGTCTGTAAGGCCACCCCTTTCACCCTTCCTCTCCCTCCTCCTCCCTCTTCTTTCAACCTGGCTTCCTTTCCTCCCTTGAAATCTTTGATGTTAGTACTTGGAGTCTTGTATTTAAGGGCTTCCCTGGTGGAGCAGAGGTTAAAGTGTTTATGTGCAATGTGGGAAACCTGGGTTCAATCCCTGCATCAGGAAGATCCCCTGGAGAAGGAAATGGCAACGCACTCCAGTATTCTTGCCTGGAGAATCCCATGGATGGAGGAGCTTGGTGGGCTACAGTCCATGGGTCGCAAAGAGTCGGACACGACTGAGCGACTTCACTTTCACTGCATTTCTAAGATTACTTTTCCACTTAACGTACTTGCTTCCATCAAATCATGAGGACAATTGTTTTTGCCATAGATGATCATTTTCAAGCTAGACATATTACGAAATGGTCTATACCTGGCCACTGTGAGTTATGATAATCTTTTCATCAGAATTTTTTCACCTAAATTCTTTATCATCAATAAACATAATTAGAAGATAGGCACGGACTCATTTAGTAAATAATAAATAATCATTTACTAAATAATGTTCTAGAAAATTATAAACCTCCTCCCAGCAATATTTTCATTAAAAAGCATAAATCCCAATGCCTATATTCAAAATGGATCTGCCAGAAGATGGCGGAGTAGAAGGACATGTGCTCATCTTCTCCTGTGAGAACTCCAAAATTGCAACTGACTGCTGAATAGCAATTGACAGGAAAGTGTTAGATCCCATCAAAAAAAAGATACCCCAGGTCCAAGGGCAAGGGAGAAGCCCCAACAAGATGGTTGGAGGGGGAATATTGAGTTTAGAATCAAACAACATACCCACCAGAGATGCTCAAAAGGCTCAAACAAAACCTTGTGTGCACAGTACCCAGGGACCCCACAAGTGACTGAGCCAGACCTACATTCAAGCATCTGAGCATCTCCTGTGGAGGCACGGATCATCAGTGGCCTTCCCAGGGGACAGGGCTTCTGGCTGCAGTGGACCTGGGAGGCACAGCGTGTGAGCCCCACCATAGAGCCACCGAGCAGACAAACCACAAACTGAAGAACAATTATACCAAAGATGTTCTCGCACTGTTGCAAAAGTTGAAGGGCCCACAAGAGATTTTCCAACCTGGGGATCTGGCAAAGGGACTGAGAACATGCAGGTAATTTGACTTTGAAGGTCAGTGGGATTTAATTATAGAACTTCCACAGGACTAAGGAAACAGACTCTTGAAGGACACAAACAAAACATTTGTGCTCACCAGGAACCAGGAGAAAGGAGTAGTAACCCCATAAGAGACTAAGCCAGACTTGCCTGTGAGTGTCTGGCAGTCTCCGGCAGAGACATGGGTCAACAGTAGCCTGCCATGGGGTCAGTAGCACTGAATACAACAGTCCTGGCATAAGTCCTTTTAATCCACCATAGTTTGGCCTCAGGCCTAACTACAGGGAGGAAACACAGCCCCACCAAGCAACAGAAAAATTAAAGATTTATTGAGCATGGCCTTGCCAATCAGAGCCAGACCCAGCTTCACCCATTACTAGTCCCTCCCATCAGGAGGCTTCCACAAGCCTCTTAATCTTATCCATCAGAGGGCAGACAGAATGGAAACTGCAATTACTGAAAACTAATGAAACTTATCACATGAATCACAGCCTTGACTAACTCATTGAAACTAGGAGCCATGCCATATAGGGCCACCCAAAACAGATGGGCCACAGTGCGGAGTTCTGACAAAACGTGGTACACTGGAGAAGGGAATGACAAACCACTTAAATATTCTTGCCTTGAGAACCCCATGAACAGTAAGAGAAGGCAAAAAGATATGACACTGAAAGATGACCTCTCCAGGTCAGTAGGTGCCCAATGTGCTACTGGAGAAGAGTGGAGAAATAGCTATAGAAAGAGTGAAGAGACTGAGCCAAAGCAAAAACCAAAAAAACAAAAAAAACCACCCAGGTGTGGATGTGACTGGTAATGCAAGTAAAGTACGATAATGTAAAGAACAGCTTTGCATAAGAAGCAGGAATGTTCGGTCCATGAATCAAGGCAAATTGGAAGTGGTCAGACAGGAGATGGCAAATACTTGGGTGAAATCTAAAAAGCAACAGAATAACCTCTGTTTGTTTCCAAGGCAAACCATTAAATATTACAGTAATCTAAGTCTATGTCACAACCACTAATGCTGAAGAAGCTGAAGTTGAATAGTTCTATGATGATCTACAAATCTTCCAGAACAAACACCAAAAAAAGATGTCCTTTTCATGATAGGGGACTGGAATGCAAAAGTAGGAAGTCAAGAGATACCTGGAATAACAGGCAAGTTTGCCCTTGGAGTACAAAATGAAGCAGGACAAAGGATAACAGAGTTTTGCCAAGAGAATGCACTTATCATAGCACACACCTTATTCCAACAACACAAAAGATGAGTCTACACATGGATATCACGAGACAGTCAATACCAAAATCAGACTATTATATTCTATTTGTAAGAAGAGGTGGCAAGAAAACACAGAACTATACAAAAAGATCTTCACAACCCAGATAATCACGACGGTGTGATCACTTATCTAGAAGCAGACATCCTGGAGTGCAAAGTTGAGTGGGCCTTAGGAAGCATCACTACAAAGAAAGCTAGTTGAAGTGATGGAATTCCAGTTGAGCTATTTCAAATCCTAAAAGACGATGTTGTGAAAGTGTTGCACTCAATATGCCAGCAAATTTGGAAAATGTGGCAGTGGCCACAGGACTGGAAAAGGTCAGTTTTCATTCCAATCCCAAAGAAAGGCAATGCCAAAGAATGCTCAAACTACCACACAATTGCACTCATCTCACATGCTAGTAAAGTAATACTCAAAATTCTCCAAGCCAGGCTTCAGCAATACGTGAACTGTGAACTTCCAGATGTTCAAGCTGGTTTTAGAAAAGGCATAGAAATCCAGAGATTAAATTGCCAATATCTATTGGATCATCAAAAAAGCATGAAAATTCCAGAAAAGCATCTACTTTATTGATTATCCCAAAGCCTTTGACTGTGTGGATAACAAAAACTATGAAAAATTCTTAAAAAGATGGGAATACCAGACCACCTCACCTGCTTCTTGAGAAATCTGTATGCATGTCGAGAGGCAACAATTAGAACTAGACATGGAACAAAGGACTGGTTCCAAATTAGGAAAGGAGTACATCAAGACTGTGTATTGTCTCCTTGCTTATTTAACTTATATGCAGAGTACATCATGGGAAATGCCAGACTTGGTGAAGCACAAGCTGGATCAAATTGTCAGGAGGAATATCAATCACCTCAGATATGCAGATGATACCACCCTTATGGCAGAAAGTGAAGAAAAACTAAAGAGCCTCTTGATGAATGTGAAACAGGAGAGTGAACAAGTTGGCTTAAAATTCAACATTCAAAAAACGAAGATCATGGCATCTGGACCCATCATTACATGGCCAATAGATGGGGAAAAAATGGAAACAGTGACAAACTTTATTTTCTTGGGCTCCAAAATCACTGCAGATGGTGATTGTAGCCATGAAATTAAAAGATGCTTGCTCCTTGGAGAAAAGCAATAACAAACCTAGACAGCAAGACTGTTAAGTCACTTCAGTTGTGTCTGACTCTGTGCAACCCCATAGATGGCAACCCACTAGGCTCCCCCGTCCCTGGGATTCTCTAGGCAAGAACACTGGAGTGGGTTGCCATTGCGTACTAAAAAGCAGAGACATTACTTTACTAACAAAGGTCCCCGCAGTCAAAGCTATGGTTGTTGTAGTAGTCATGTATGGATGTGAGATTTGGACCATAAAGAAAGCTGAGCACCAAAGAATTGATGCTTTTGAACTGTGGTGTTGGAGAAAACTCTTAAGAGTCCCTTGGACTACAGGGAGATCCAACCAATCAATCCTAAAGGATATCAGTCCTGAGTATTCACTGGAAGAACTGATGCTGAAATTGAAGCTCCAATACTTTGGCCACCTGATACGATGAACTCACTCATTGGAAAAGACCCTGATGCTGGGAAAGGCTGAAGGAAAGAGAAGGGGATGATAATGGATAGGATGGTTGGAATGCATCACTAAGGACATGAGTTCGTGCAATCTCTAAGAGTTGGTGTTAGAACAGGAAGCCGTGAGTGCTGCATTCCATGGGGGTCACAAAGAGCTGGACATGACTGAACTGAACAGATGTTCAAAATGATTTCCAGTGATAGAAAATATATTCTGCATTAGTGTGTTTATATTTGCAATTTCATAAAGAAAAACTTGCTTGTATATGCACTCATGATTTACACTGAATAAAAAATGTATTAGAATAAAGACAGGACCTAACTTTCCATAGCCACAGCCATCAAATTATCCAAGTTTGTATGGCTTAATAGAAAGCACACAAGCTGTAGAATTGGTTTCATACAGATATGAGTCTTTATATTATGCATTTTATAAGACTATAAACAAGGTTAAGCTATTTATATATCTGAAGTTCTATCTTTGAAACCTGGAAATTGGATATCATAATAATAATGTCTTTCATATATTGTGGGTTAATTTGTTGATAGGATCATCCACAATTCTGGATACAGTTTAAACATTCAGAGAAAAAAAATATTTTATATGCAAATCAATCAATGAATAAACCACATATGCAAAAGTCAAAACCACATGATCATCTCAATAGGTGCAGAAAAATCATTTGACAAAATTCTATATCCATTCATGATAAGAACTCTTACCAAAGAGTTAGATATAGAGGGAGATAGAGGGAATGTATCTCGACATAATAAAGCCACTTATGAAAAACTCACATTGAATATAATATGCAACAGTGAAAAGCTGAAAGTATTCCTGCTAAAATCTGAAGTAAGACAAGGATGCTTACTCTCATCTCTTCTATTAATTAGTACTGGAAGTCCTAGTCACAGCAATAAGAAAGAAAAAGAAATAAAAGTTATACATATTGGAAAGGAAAAGGTAAAATTGTCATTATAGGCAGATTGCATGATACTATATATAGAAAACTCTAAAAATTCCACACAAAAACTGTTAGGTCTAATAAATAAATTCAGCAAAGTAGCAGGATAAAAACTATTAGATCTAGTAAATGAATTCAGAAAAGTAGCAGCATACAAGATTAACACTCAGAAATTGGTTACATTACTTTACACTAACGATGAAATATCAGAAAGGGAATGTAAAAAAAAAAACCCTTAAAATTGAAGTAAAAATAAAATACTGAGGAATAAACCTGATCAAGGAAATGAAAGATTTACATGCTGAGAACTGGACATGGAAGCAACCTAGATGTCCATCAGCAGATGAATGGATAAGAAAGCCGTGGTACATATACACAACAGAGTATTACTCAGCCATTAAAAAGAATACATTTGAATCAGTTCTAATGAGGTGGATGAAACTGGAGCCTATTATACAGAGTGAAGGAAGCCAGAAAGAAAAACACCAATACAGTATACTAACAATATATATGGAATTTAGAAAGATGGTAACAATAACCCTCTATGCGAGACAGCAAAAGAGACCCAGATGTATAGAATGGACTTTTGGACTCTGTGGGAGAGGGAGAGGGTGGGATGATTTGGGAGAATGGCATTGAAACATGTATAATATCTTATATGAAACAAATTGCCAGTCCAGGTTCGACTCATGATACTGGATGCTTGGGGCTGGTGCACTGGGATGACCCAGAGGGATGGTACAGGGAGGGAGGAGGGAAGAGGGTTCAGGATGGGGAACACGTGTATACCTGTGGCAGATTCATGATGATATAAGGCAAAACCAATACAATATTGTAAAGTGATTAACCTCCAATTAAAATAAATTAAAAATAAAAAACCAAAAACATTAATAAAGGAAGATTAAAGGAACATTAAAGAAGATTCAAAGAAGTCAGAGAAGGCAATGGCAACCCACTCCAGTACTCTTGCCTGGAAAATTCCATGGATGGAGGAGCCTGGTAGGCTGCAGTCCATGGGGTCGCACAGAGTTGGACACCACTGAGGTGACTTAGCAGCAGCAGCAGCAGCAAAGAAAGGGAAAGAGAGCCCATGCTTTTGTACTGAAAGAATTAATATTGTGAATGGTCATACTACCCAAAAGAATCTACAGAGCCAATGTGATCCCTATCAAATTACCCATAATATATTTCACAGAACTAGAAAAAATATTCTAAAACTAAATGTAACAATAAAAGACCGATAATTGCCAAAGCAATCCTGAAGAAAGAGAACAAAGCAGGAAGCATAACCCTCTCATACTTCAGACACCACTACAAAGCTATAGTAATAAAAACAGTGTAGTATTGGTACAAAAACAGACATACAGATCAACAGAACAGAATAGATAGCCCAGAAATAAATGCATACACTTATAGTCATTTAAATTTCAGCAAATAAGTCAAGAATACACAGTGGAAAAAAGACAGTCTCTTCAGCAAGTGGTACGTGCTGGTTCATGCATTAAAAATACTCAAAATAGCTTCAGAATGTAAATACAAGACATGACACCATAAAACTCCTGGAAGAGAACATAAGCAAAACATTCTCTGACATAAATCATACCAATGTTTTCTTAGGTCAGTCTCCCAAAGCAATCAAAATAAAAGCAAAAATAAACTAATGGGACATAATCAAACTTACAAGCTTTCGCACAGCAAAGGGAATCTTTAAAAGAGAGAGAGAACCTACAGAATGAGAGAAAATATCTGCAAATGTTGTGATGGATAAGGCTTAAATTCTAAAATATACAAACAGCTCATGCAACGCAATGAAAAACAAATTCAATTGAAAAATGGGCAGAATTTATTAATAGACATTTCTCCAAAGAACACATATACTTGTTCACTAGACACATGAAAAGATACTTATCACTAATTATTAGAGAAATGCAAATCTAAGTACAACGAGGTATCACCTCACACTGGTCAGATCAGTTAGTTCAGACTCTCATTCGAGTCTGACTCTGTGACCACAAGGACTGCAATATGCCAGGCCTCCCTATCCATCACCGACTCCTGGATGAGTGATGTGTCTGTGATGAGTTGAGTCCATGATGCCATCCAACCACCTCATCCTCTGAGTCCCCTTCTCCTCCCACCTTCAATCTTTCCCAACATCAGGGTCTTTACAAATGAGTCAGCTCTTCACATCAGGTGACCAAAGTATTGGTCAACATCAATCCTTCCAAAGAATATTCAGGACTGATTTCCTTTAGGATGGAGTAGTTTGATCTCCTTGCAGTCCAAGGGACTCTCAAGTGTCTTCTCCAACACCATAGTTCAAAAGCATCTTTCTTTTGCACCCAGCTTTCTTTATAGTCCAACTTTCACATCTATACATAACTACTGGAAAAACCATAGCCTTGACTAGATGGATCTTTGTTGGCAAAGTAATGTCTATGCTTTTGAATATGCTGTCTAGGTTGGTCATAATTTTTCTTCCAAGGAATAAGTGTCCTTTAATTTCATGGCTGCAGTTACCATCTGCAGTGATTTTGGAGCCACCCAAAAATAAAGTCAGCCTCTGTTTCCATTGTTTCCCCATCTATTTGCAATGAAGTGATGGAACCAGATGCCATGATCTTAGTTTTCTCACTCTCCTCTTTCACTTTCATCAAGAGGCTCTTTAGTTCTTCTTTGCTTTCTGCCATAAAGGTTGTGTCATTTGCATATCTGAGGTTATTTATTTTTCCCCTGGCTATCTTGATTCCAGCTTGTGTTTCATCCAGCCCAGCATTTCTCATGTTGTACTCTGCATATAAGTTAAATAAGCAGGGTGACAGTATACAGCCTTGACTTAATCCTTTTCCTATCTGGAACCAGTCTGTTCCATGTCCAGTTCTAACTGTTTTTTCCTGACCTGCATATAGGTTTCTCAAGAGACAGGTCAGGTGGTCTGGTATGCCCATCTCTTTCAGAATTTTCCACAGTTTATGGTGATCCACACAGTCAAAGGCTTTGGCATAGTCAATAAAGCAGAAACAGATGTTTTTCTAGAACTCTCTTGCTTTTTCAATGATCCATTGGATGTTGGCAATTTGATCTCTGGTGTCTCTGCCTTTTCTAAAACCAGCTTGAACATCTGGAAGTTCACAGTTCATGTATTGTTGAAGCCTGGCTTGGAGAATTTTGAGCATTACTTTACTAGCTTGTGAGATGTGTGAAATTTGCATTAGTTTGAGCATTCTTTGACATTGTCTTTAGTTGGGATTGAAATGAAAACTGACTTCTTCCAGTCCTGTGGTCACTGCTGCATTTTCCAAATGTGCTGGCATATTGAGTCCAGCACTTTCACAGCATCATCTTTCAGGATTTGAAATAGCTCAACTGGAATTCCATCACCTCCACTAGCTTTCTTTGCAGTGATGCCTCCTAAGGCCCACTTGACTCAACATTCCAGGATGTCTGGCTCTAGGTGAGTGATCACACCATCATGATTATCTGGGTTATGAAGATCTTTTTTGTATAGTTCTTCTGTGTATTCTTGCCACCTCTTCTTCATATCTCCTGCTTCTTTAAATTCATACCATTTATGTCCTTTACTGAACACATCTTTGCATGAAATGTTCCCTTCACATCTCTAATTTTCTTGAAGAGATCTCTAGTCTTTCCCATTCTATTGTTTTCCTTTATTTTTTGCACTGATCACTGAGGAAGGCTTTCTTATCTCTCCTTGCTATTCTTTGGAACTCTGCATTCAAATGGGTATTATCTTTCCTCTTCTCCTTTACTTTTCACTTCTCTTCTTTCCACAGCTATTTGTAAGCCCTCCTCTGATAGCCATTTTGCTTTTTTGTATTTCTTTTTCTTGGGGATGGTCTTGATCCCTCTCTCCTATACAATGTCATGAACATCTGCCCATAGTTCATCAGGCACTCTATCAGATCTAGTCCATTAAATCTATTTGTCACTTCCACTGTATAATCATAAAGGATTTGATTTAGGTCATATGTGGATGGTCTAGTAGCTTTCCCTACTTTCTTCAATTTAAGTCTGGTCAGAGTAGCCATCATTATATACTCTACAAATAACAAATGCTGGAGAGAGTGTAGAGAAAATGGAACATCTTACACTGTTGGTAGGAATGTAAGTTCTTGCAGCCAGTATGGATAAATTATGGAGGGTCCTCAGAAAACTAAAAATAGAACTACTATATGATCCAGCAATTCCACTCCTGGGCATATACCCTGTAAAAAGTTTAATTGAAAAAGAGGCATGTACCTGTATGTTCAGAGTAGCACTATCTACAACAGGCAGGACATGTAAGCAACTTAAATGTCCATTGACAGGTGAATGGATAAAGCAGATGTGGTCCACATATACAATGGACTACTACTCAACCATAAGAAAGAATGAAACAATGCCATTTGGAGCATCATGGATGCAACTAAAGATTATTTTACAAAGTGAAGTAAGAAAGAGAAAGGCAAATACCATGTGATATCACTTATATGTGGAATCTAAAATATGGCACAATGAATCTACCTAAAAAACTGAAATAGACCTACAGACAGATATCAGAAATGTGGTTGCCAAGAGGGAGGGGTGAAAGAGAAGGGTGGACAGATTGTTTGGGGTAGGTAGATGCAAATTATTACATTTAGAATGGATAAACAACAAGATCCTACCTCAAACCACAGGGAATTATATAAAATCTCCTGGAGTAAACCATAATGGAAAAGAATATATATGTATACATACATATAGATATATAGATATAAGTATATTTGTATAAGTGAGTCACTTTGCTGTGTAGCACAACTTGGCACACAGTGTAATGAACTATACTTCAATAAATAAGTTATTATTTTGTAAAAATGACTTAATACCTGAGTCAATTAGGTCCACAATCAAGATGGCAGAGGAGTAGAATGTGGAGTGTGCCTTCTCCACAAAAACACTAAAAATACATGTACAAGTGGAACAATTCACATAGAACATCTACATAATGCTGGCAGAAGACCAAAGGCTTCCCAAAGGACAAGGAAACCTCCATGTAACTAGGTAGGACAAAAGGAAAAAGAAAAAGAGATGTATCAGGACTGGACTGCACTCCAGAGAGGGTGCTATGGAGGAGGAAAAGTTCCTGCATCCTGCCAAGTCACCTTAGCAGCAAGATCAGCCTGGACACAGAGGGAGCTTCACGGCCTAGAAGGACAGTACAGCAACCAGTCTGCAGAAGGCAAAATGGAGAGTAACCCGCAAGGTAGGATGGCACTGCTGCACTGCAATCCCCACTCATTGGTATTGGTATAGCTGCATGCTAAAGGGTCAGCCTTCCGAGGTCAGACCCAGGGAGAGGACTGGGGTTCACTGTGTGGAGACAGACTGAAGAAGCTGTATTATGGCAACTGAAAGTGAACTCAGAAGAAACCTAGCCTACTAGAGAGGCAAGGTTTTATTATTGTGGGGCACGTGAAGAGAGGCGGGATGTGAAAGCTCCATTTCCTGTAAGCACTCTCATGAAACATGTCACTGCTTACAGGAGCTATCATTGGCTCCAGAGGTAGGCATGGGCCACCACTACCAAGAGACCCATGAGCAGGCACAAAGCACTTCCTGCACTGGTTCAACAGTGTGTGGGCCACAGCTGCCCCTTAGAGACCTGCGAGCAAGTACAAAGTGCTGCCACTGCCATCCTGGGGACACAGAGGCTGTCACACCTGCACATTCCATATCAAGGGGATCACGGCCAGCATACACTGAGGAAAGCAGCAGCAAGCATCCAAATTAAAAGCAGCCCTTCAATTTCAGACAAGGTGGTGGAGTAGGACTTGAGCTCGTTTCATCTCATGAAAACATCAAAATCACAACTAACTGCTGAACCAGCATTGGAATAAAAAAAAAAAAAAGACTAGGACCTACTAAAACAGGTATTTTACATTTATGCAAATAAATCACAATGAGACAGTGGGTAGGCACCAGTACTTCCAACAAGGTAGCCTGCACAAGTCCCAGGACTAAGCTCTCCCACCAGGGGCAGACACCAAAAGCAAGAGGAGCTACAATCCTGAAGCCTGCAGATAGGACACCACAAATACAGTAAGTGAGAAAAAGTGAGATGAAAGATAAGTGTGTTTCAGAGGAAGAAACAAGGTTAAAAACCCACAAAAAATGTAAATGGAGAGGAGATAGGCAATATAAGTCCAGAAAGTGCAGAGAGTCCCAGACAGGATAAACACAAGGAATAACACAGAGACATATGTTAATCAAATTGAAAATACTAAAGACAGAGAAAATATTAAAAGCAATACATAACATACAAGGGAATTCCCATAAGGTTATCAGCTAAATTTTTCAGCAGAAAGTCTGCAGGCCAGAAGGGAATGGCACAATATATTTAAAGTGACAAAAGGGAAGAACCTATGATCAAGAAAGCTCTACCCAGCAAGGTTCTCATTCAGATTCAGTGCTGATATCAAAAGCTTTACAAATAAGCAAAAGGTAAGAGAATTTAGTATCACCAGACCAGCTCTGCAAAAAACGCTAAAGGAACTTCCCTAGGTGCAAAAGAAATGGTCACAACTAGAAACAAGATAATTATGAATGGAAAAGCTCACATGTAAAGGCAAATATGGAGTAAAAGTAGGAACTCATCCAAACACAAATATGATATCAAAACCACCAATTGTGAGGAGACTGCAAATGCAGGATATTGGAAATGCATTGGAAATGAGAGGCCACCAAATTTAAATAATCTTTATATATATATATGTATATGCATGTATATATACATAAGAATCTACCTGCATATATGTATATTATATATGTACACATACACATATATGTATGTGTCTATATATATACATGCACACACATACATACATACAGATTTGCCTGTAATGCAGGAGACCCAGGATTCATCCTTGGGTTGGGAAGATCTCCTGGAGAAGGGAATGGCTATACATTTCAGTATTCTTGCCTAGAGAATTTTATGGACAGAGGAGTCAGGCAGACCGCAGTCCATAGGTTGCAAAGAATCAGACACAACTAAGTGATTAACACTAGTTTTAGATATGTCTGTGTATATATGCACACACACACACTACTGTATCAAAACCTCATGGGAAAATGCAAAACAAAAATCCACAATAGATACACAGAAAAAAGCAAAACAATCCAAAGCAAAAAAGCAAAACACAACACTAAAAATATTTATCAAATCATAAGAAGTGAACAAAAGAGGAATTTTAAAAAAAACTACACAAACAAATCCAAATCAATTAAGAAAATGGTACTAAGAGCATAAACATCAATAATTATCTTAAATATAATGGATTAAATGCCCAAAGCAAAAGACACAGACTGGCTGAATGGATATAAAAATAAGACCCATATGCTGTCTACAAGAGATCCACTTCAGATATAGGGACATTTATAGACTGAAAGTGAGAGGGTGGAAGAAGCTATTACATGCAAATGCAAATCAAAAGTTAGCTAGAGTAACAATATTCATTATCAAACAAAATAGACTTTAAACACTGTTACAAGAAACATGGAGGACATTATATAATGATGAATCTAAGAAGTAGATATGTCAAATATATATATGTGCCCAAGATAGGAGCACCTTATTATATAAGACAAATGCTAACATCCATAAAAGGAGAAATCAGCTGGAACATAGTTATAGTGAGGGTTTTAACACCACACTTACAAAAATGGATAAATCATCCGGATAGAAAATTGCTAAGGAAACACAAGCCTTAAATGACATATTAGACAAGATGGACTTAATTGATATTTTAGAACATTCCATTTGAAAAGTGCAGAATACACTTACTTCTCAAGTGCACATGGAACATCCTCCAAGATAGAGCATATCTTGGGTCATAAATCAATCCTCAGTAAATTTAAGGAAATTGAAATTATACCAAACATCATTTTCAACCATAATCACTATGGACCCCAAGTAGCCAAAGCATTCCTAAGAAAGAAAAAGGGAGCTGGAGGAATCAGGGTTCATGACTTCAGACTATACCACAAAGTTACTGTCATCAAATCAGTATGGTACTGGCACAAAAACAGATGTACAGATCAATGAAACAAGATAGAAAGCCCAGAAATAAAGCCATACACCTATAGCCAATTAATCTATGGCAAATGAGGCAAGAATATACAATGGAGGAAAATAGTCTTAGTGCTTAGAAAATTAGACAATTACATGTAAAAGAATGAAATTAGAACACCCTCTAATACCATATACAAAAAATAAACTCAAAATTGATTACAGACCTAAATCTAAGGTCAGATACTATAAAACTCTTGGAGGAAAACCTATGTAGAATACTCTGACATAAATTACAGCAAGATCTTTTATGATTCACTTCATAGATTAATGAAAATAAAAACAAAAATAAATAAATGATATTTAATTAAACTTAAAAGTTTCTGCACAGCAAAGGAAAGCATAAACAAAACAAAAAGACTGCCCTCAGATTGGGGGAAAATATTTGTAAATGAAGCAATCGACAAGGGATTAATCTCCAAAATATACAAACACATCATGCAGCTAAGTATCAAAAATCAAAAAAATTGCAAATAGAACTACCTTATGACCCAGCAATCCCACTTCTGGGCATACACACGGAGGAAACCAGAATTGAAAGAGACACATGTACCCCAATGTTCATCGCAGCACTGTTTATAATAGCCAGGACATGGAAACAACCTAGATGTCCATCAGCAGATGAATGGATAAGAAAGCTGTGGTACATATACACAATGGAGTATTACTCAGCCGTTAAAAAGAATTCATTTGAATCAGTTCTGATGAGATGGATGAAACTGGAGCCAATTATACAGAGTGAAGTAAGCCAGAAAGAAAAACACCAATACAGTATACTGACACATATATATGGAATTTAGGAAGATGGCAATGACGACCCTGTATGCAAGACAGGAAAAAAGACACAGATGTGTATAACGGACTTTTGGACTCAGAGGGAGAGGGAGAGGGTGGGACGATTTGGGAGAATGGGAATTCTAACATGTATACTGTCATGTAAGAATTGAATCGCCAGTCCATGTCTGACGTAGGGTGCAGCTTGCTTGGGGCAGGTGCATGGGGATGACCCAGAGAGATGTTGTGGGGAGGGAGGTGGGAGGGGGGTTCATGTTTGGGAACGCATGTAAGAATTTAAGATTTTAAAATTTAAAAAAAAAAAAAAAAACAAAAAAAAAAACAAGTGGAAGATCTGAATAGACATTTCTCCAAAGAAGACATAAAAAAGCACATAAAAGATACTCAACATCACTGATTATTAGAGAAATGCAAATCAAAACTACAGTGAGGTAGCTGACAAATATCAGAACGGCCATCATCAAAAAAATCTACAAACAGCAAATTCTGGAGAGGTTGCAGAGAAAAGAAAATCCTCCTACACTGTTGATGAGAATATAAATGGTACAACCATTACTGAGAACAGTATGGAGGAGTTTCTTTAACACATTGTTGACCACAGACATATTAGTATGTCTTTTGTTACCCAAATGTTACTGACTAGAGATGGATCAATACATTTTTAGAAAGTGACACAATTAACATCACTGTGCAAAGCTGTTAGAGCTTAAAACTCATCAACAGTTCATTATACAATTTGTGATTATAGTTATCATTCACAATTTTTCCCCATTAGGTTTTTGTTCCAACACTGAATATATTATAAACACAATTCTATTACCGTAAATTTTTCAAGAGTGAAATTTTGGATGAGGAAGACTTTTTTTGGTGAATTTTATGCAGATACTCTCTCTGATTGTCTGAGTGACATGTACACTAGTATCTCAGAAGATCAAAGTTCTTCAAAACATAGTTCTGATTCAGACAATCTGAATATTAAAGCAAGAAAACAAGAAAAAATGTAGTGATTGATTCTGATATGAAAAGTGAAAATGGTACTGGAGAATGCGCTTTTGCTTCTACATAAGAGTAGATTGAGGACAACATTTCATGAAAATTAGAAGGCTTTACAGGTGTGTCAAATGTAACCACTGAATTTAATAACCCACAAAGTGTTAGTGAAATAATAGAATTAATTTTTGGTAATGACTTTTTGGAGGTGACACTTCTCAAACAAACTTGCATCACCAACAGAAAGAAAGATCATATAAAAATATGATAAGGCTTTAAAGTGGATGATATAACCAACGGTGATGTGAAGTTTCTTGGATTAATAATTTTTATAGGACAATAAGAAAGTCACACTTGAAAAAATATTGGTCAACTGATCCGTTACTTGAAACATCTATTTTTCCAAAGATTATAAGAAGCTTTGAACAAATAATGACATTTCTTCACGTTAGTGATGACTGAAAAATTCCACTTCCTGCAGACAGTATTTCAAAAGTTACCCTTTTTTTTGGATCATTTTCTACCAAAATTTCTATTGATCTATTTACCCAAACAAGAGCTATCACTTGACGAGGCAATGATAAACTGGCAAGGGTGACTCAGATACAAGACCTACAATCCTGGAAAACTTACAAAACACAGAATTTTGGTCTGGATGATTAGCAAAAGTGAAACTGGATACATATGCCATCTTGAGATTTACACAGGTGAAGGAAAGAAACTGCAAGAAACAATATTACTGGTCCTACAAGCTTATCTTCATTCACAATATCATATTTATAAAGACAATTATTACAACAGTATGCCCACATCTGAAATACTGTTGAAAAATAAAAGTGGAGTTTGTGGGACTATAAGACAATCATGGTTACCAAACCAACTAAAAGAGAAATCTAAAAATCTACAGAGGGGAGAAATGACATTCTTCAGGAAGGGAGAAGTGATTCTTATATGGAAATATAAGAGGAGGCTATTCTGCATGATGAAAACTATTTGTGAAAACTATTTCAGCATCTACAGAAAAGGAAGACAGGAGGACTGGCCATCAGGTAACTAAGCCCACTTGTATATTAGAGTCTAATAAACATATGAAAGGATTGACTCAATCAATCCCTGGCAATCTTCAATATCTTCTGGAAAACTTAAAAATGGTATAAGAAAGTGAGTTTCTATTTGAGTAACTGCAGTTTATTCAATGCATTTAAAATTTATTGTAGCATTACATGCACAGAATAAAATTACTTACAAGCAACAGCTAGCGAATGTGAAACCGACCATTCTAATGAATGAAGTTTGTTAGTCCTACACTTGGTCCTTGTGGCATTTCTAAAAGAGCCACCTTCAAAGGTCATCCTTGTTGGCTACAAGATCCTTTGCAGGATCTTTACCTATAAAGAACCACCAGGTAAAATACTGGAACATATTCCAGAGGAAATAATCCCTATAGAACTAAAATAAATTCTACCAGAAAGTAGAGTCTAGTCTTCCAGGGGAAGGCACAGTGAAACACAGTATATTTGTAATAGATATATTTTACCCCCTGCACAGAGGTGCCCGCTATAGGGCCTATCACACTCCAACAAAATATTAGATACTTCAGTCAGACATGTGCAACATTTCAAATAAATACATCATTAGCAGAAAAAAGTTGCTGATATTTACTCAAATGTAGGTGTTTCAATATTACCTTATATAACAAATCATTGGCCATAGGCTTTAGTTTCTGCAAAAATCCCTTGGTTGATAAAGTACTAAGAAAGTAAAAGAATGATCCAGCAATCCCAATCCTGGGCACATATCCAAAGAAAACCATAATTCAAAAAGATATATACACCCCAGTGTTCATCTGCAGCACTATTTACAACAGCCAGGATATGCAAACAATCTAAATAGCCATCAAGCAAGGAGTGGATAAGGAAGACGCAGTACACACACACACACACACACACACCATGGAATATTACTTGCCCATAAAAAAAGAATTAAATAGTGCCATTTGCAGCATCCTGTATATGGGCTCAGAGACTGTCATATTGAATAAAGTAAGTCAGACAGAGAAAGACAGATATTATATGGTATCATTTACATATGGAATCTAAAAAAATGGTACAGACGAACTTATAAAACAGAAATAGAATCACAGAGGGATTTCCCTGGTGGTCCAGTGGTTAAGACTCCATGCTTCCAATGCAGGAGACTTGGGTGCAATCCCTTGTTGGGGAACTAAGATACCATCTGCCAAAACATGAAAAGATGAACAAGAATCTGTAGTTTTTAGGGGCTTCCCTGTTGCTTGGACTGCAAGGAGATCCAACCAGTCCATTCTAAAGGAGATCCACCCTGGGTGTTCTTTGGAAGGAATGATGCTAAAGCTGAAACTCCAGTACTTTGGCCACCTCATGCGAAGAGTTGACTCATTGGAAAAGACTCTGATGCTGGGAGGGATTGGGGGCAGGAGGAGAAGGGGATGACAGAGGATGAGATGGCTGGATGGCATCACCGACTCGATGGACATGAGTTTGAGTGAACTCCAGGAGATGGTGATGGACAGGGAGGTGATGGACAGGGAGGCCTGGCGTGCTGCGATTCACGGGGTTGCAAAGAGTCAGACACGACTGAGCAACTGAACTGAACTGAGCTGGTGGCTCAGATGGTAAAGAATCTGTCTGCAGTGCAGAAGATCCAGATTCAATCCCTGGGTCAGGAAGATCCCCTGGAGAAGGGAATGGCAACCCACTGCAGTATTCTTGCCTGGAGAATCCCAAGGACAGAGGAGCCTGGCGGGCTACAGTCCATGAGGTTGCAAAGAGTTGAACATGACTGAGTGACTACACTACTACTACTAGAATCACAGATATAGAAAACAAACTTATGGTTACCGGAGGGGAAAGGGGGAGGGATAAACTGAGAAATTGTGATTGACAAATACATACTACTGTATGTAAAATAGATAACTATAAAGGACCTACTGTATAGCGCAGGGAACTCTACTCAATATTTCCTATATGTGAAAAGGATCTGAAAAGAATGAATGAACGTATAACTGAATCACTCTGCTATACACCTAAAACTAACACACTATAAATCAGCTATACTCCAATTTAAAAAAATTAGCCAACACAAATAAGAAAGTGATGAGTGCTACAAAGGAAGTTCCGAATGTGCCACATAGTTTCAGGAAAAGTAGGTATTTTGTTAAATATCAAATATAAAAAGAAATCAACATATCTTCATAAAAGCAATAGAAATGACTAATATCAGTTGACATGTTTGAAATAAAAACATTGTCATAGCCATTCAAGAAAAATATAAGTAACCCTTCTCCAAATAGTTATAAAATTAATTTTCATCGATGTTTACTAAATAAAGTCTTCTACTTTGAAAACTGTGGAAATCACAATTCTCAGGTAAATGTATCAGAAGAACAAGAATGTTTCTGAATTTTTGTAATCTGTATTATAATATAGAATTGTACAGTGCATTGTAAAGGCCTTTATTTAGACTACTGTAAACTTCATATGTCATTAATAAAACAATGATTTTTACATGTTATAAAAAGTGTTGAGTCAATTAGGGAGACTAGTATTTGTTAGGGTAAAAATAAAATTTACTACAGAAGATATGGTACCAATGCTAGTTTTAATTATTTTAGAATATAATTTATTGTTTAATTTGGATAAACTGAAATTCATACCGTTTAATCTGCAATTTTATGTCTTGGGTCATGGAGGAAGGAGGTCTCAATGTTAGCTTTAATTAGAAATTTACTGTTATATCTAAACAGACCATGTCAAATTAAACATAAAATCTCTAAGTACTTCTACCTCTTAAAACTAAAATTGCATGCATTTTGTTTTTTAAAACATTAAATATTTTACTGGTAAATATTCTTATTTTATACTTGTTAAAGACAATTTCATCATCTATAAAACTATTAGTAAAATCAACTGATTCCCCACTGATTTGGGTAAGTGGAGATTCAAGTTTTGGTCTACAATTCCCTGTTTATTCTATTGGTAGATGCAAAATTGTTAATATTTTTCCTTGAGGAATGCACATCATTGAATTCAGAATTGTCAGCATTCTTAGGTACTGAAATAATATTCAGTTCCGCTCAGTTCAGTTACTCAGTTGTGTCCGACTCTTTGTGACCCCATGAATCGCAGCACGCCAGGCCTCCCTGTCCATCACCAACTCCCGGAGTTCAATCACTCATGTGCATCGAGTCAGTGATGCCATCCAGCCATCTCATCCTCTGTCGTCCCCTTCTCCCTCCTGCCTCCAATCCCTCCCAGCATCAGAGTCTTGGGTTCCAATATACTTAAGAAATTCAACTAGTCATGAACAAGAATATGCAATTATTTTAATGTGAGTGTTACTGGTATATAGTTACTCAGGCTGTTCACTACATTCTTAAAAAAGAGTCATGTGAGAGGATGTTTTTATCAATATGACCAGTATTTGCATGTTTGTATTTTGCTTTCCTCATTGGTCCTTGTTTTCTATAAGAAACTGACTCTGGTATCTATTTTTATTACCTCCTAACAAATTGAGATCATCCCCATGGCAGGCAATTAGGTTGGGAATCAATTTGTCAGTTCTATATGTAGCTGTACAAAATGGCTGATTTAGTAGGTCAAGTTTGTCTGCTATACTCATATTAAAGATCAGACTCAACACTGTAGGAAAGGTAGCCCAAATTTGACAGGTCAGATTCTCTCTAAAACTTTCTGAAAATTAATCAATTAAAGATTCATCAACAAAGACTCACTGTGTAGCCCAGAAAACTCTGTTCAATATTACATGACAACCTAAATGGGAAGAGAATCTGAAAAAGAACAGTTACATGTATCAGTAAATTACTTTGCTGTACACCTGAGACACATCATTGCTAATCAGCTACATTCCACATAAAATGAAAAGTTAAAATGAAACATTAAAATGGCTGAGACAATCATTTTATTTTTAAATGCAGATATCCTTTATAAGGATTTTTATATACCATTCACACTTTATTTCAAATGAGTTAGTAACAATTTTTGTTGTTGTTGTTTTAGTCTTCACTAAGATTAACTTCTGTATAGCGGGAGACCCGGGTTCAGTCCCTGGGTTGAGAAGATTCCCTGGACAAGGAAATAGCAGTTCCATCCAGTACTATTGCCTGGAAAATCCCATGGACAGAGGAGCCTGGTAGGCTACAGTCCATGGGGTCGCAAAGAGTTGGCCACGACTGAGCCATTTTACTTTCAAGATTAACTTCTGTACAACTGAGAAGTTGATGCAGTTTGAAGAATAATTTTGGAAATGGGTGTTCTGGGTCATGCACAGCCCCTGAGTGCCTGGATGTCTAGACAAGGAGTTTACATGGGGAGTATCAAGCATCAGCATCTTAGCACATTCCCAGGGTGGAAGGAAGCCATGAGGCAGATGGGAGACCAAGAGGAGGTGCCAGAGCCAGAATATAAGCACAAAGCACAATGTTCATCACATAGTAGGTGCCTAAAAATGTTTACTCAATGCGTGAATGTGAACATCTGCTTATAGTTTTGATAAATACAGATTTAGAAAAAAGAACAATAAGAAGAGGAATTCTAGGCTTATCTAAGTGAAGCTAGATCTGAGTGTAGCAAAAAAAAAAAAAAAAAAAAAAAAAAAAAAAGAGAGCAAGGAAAGAAAATGTGACCCAGTAGGGAAAAAATGATGAAAAGAGATTAGACTCACCTTCCATCAGAAGTCCATCCAAGGATCCATTTCTCTGCTAAAGCAAATACTTGGCTGCCTTCTTTAATTCTCTTCTGTCCTTGGTACTTGTCCTCTAGGATGGAAGCCCTACTCACTGAATTTAAAGCTATTGATCTATTCTCGCTGGGGCATTACTTCTTAAAGACCTTATTCTAACTGTTGGATCAGTAAGATGAATAGAGCCAAGCAACATATGTTTATTATGTCACTTTATTTCATTATAAAGCATATAGATAACAAAGATGGAGTAGGAAGAGATAGCTTAGGACATATAACACTTATTCAAATGGACTAGCTAAGAATCACTGGGAAAATACATTTATCTCTTTTACACTTGTTTGCCTTCTAGCACTCAGAACAGTGTTTATGAGTAACCTCCTGAACTGAATCAATTAGGAAATGAAGGCAGGCAAACTAGGAAATTATTCTGCTTCTTAAAGTTTCAAATTTGGAACAGATAAAGAGATCAGATTGTTTCATCTGGTTAGTGATGAAATTTGTAGAATACTTGCCTGGCTTTATATTCACTTTCTCCATGTAAACACATTTATGACCTTCTCAGTAACAGGAACTTTTTCTTCAATTAACCAAATTATGACCTCAGAAATTCACTTACCGAGGCTTTATAAGTCCCCTCCTCACATTTTTTATTTTTTCTAGGAGTTTCCCCCCACTCTCTTATTTTTTCTTCCAGAAAATTACTTTCAAATTCTCTTCACAGACACCATTTAAGCTAATGTTATATGATCACAGGAAAGTGAATAGTAGGTTATAATATTTAGGCAAAAAGATATAAAATCCTCATGTAAAGATTCAAATTTTACTTGGGAGGACAATTATGATTCACCTGGATTCACAAACATTTCTATATGGAGACAGAGTGATTTATTGACAATGTATTAGGTTGGCCCATAAAGTTCTTTAGGGTTTTTCCATAAGATGTTATGAAAAAAACCCAAACAAACTTTTTGACCAATTCAATAGCTTGTTTCTGTGCTGTTGTGGTATGGAGACATATTGCAAAGGGTCCAGGAAGTCTGATGGACTGTTTCTTCAGTCCTCCCAAACTAAAAGCAGAGACACTCCAAAGCACGAATTTGTGTCTTGGGTCTTCCATTGTAATTTGTACATGTTTATTCTTGGTCCAAATAAGAGCTTACTAGTTTGTAGGAAATGCTATAACCTGGACACTGAGAGCCCTGTGCTCTGATCTTGATACTAAATAGTCAAGTTGCTATTATTAAGTTTTTTCTTTTAGCTCTTTAAGCACTTAAATATATCCAATGAAATACTTATCAAGTCCAATAAATATCTAATATTCTAACATTGCTATCATATATGATTACATTTTTCTTGCAAATTGAAGTATATTAATAACTAAAGTTCCATGATCAGATACTTCCTGAGCTAAAGTATAAAACAGCATATCTACTAGTGTAGCTGTCCACATAAATAATATAACATCCTTTGGAAACACTGTATAGGACACCAGATCATGAAGATGGACATCATCACAATATGTATGCTTTAAAAGGATCACTGTAAATGATCAGTTCTCAAAAATATAGTCACATTATTACATTCCTAATGAGATTTGATAACCCTGCACATCTAAACAGCTAAATCCTTAAATATGAGGGGTGCATGTGTGTGTGTGTGTCTTCTCTGGCTCAGATAGTAAAGAATCTGCCTGCAATGTAGGAGACCTAGATTCAATCCCTGGGTCAGGAAGATCCCCTGGAGAAGGGAATCTCCAATATTCTTGGCTAGAGAAATTCATGGACAGAGGAGCCTGGCAGGCTACAGTTGCAGAGAGTTGGACATGACTCCAACTAAGTGACTCTCACTCATATACACACACGCACACACACACATATATACACATTCACAAATCATTTGTGCTTTGTGGCTCAATAAATCAAGGAATTGTAATCTTAACATTAGGAACATTTTGATCATCTCACACTGTAACAGAGACCAAGGAGTTGAAATTAAGCATCATCAAATGCAGATTAAAATTATAAAGACCTTCTTGTAATACAAAATTCATGGAAACAAAACTCTAATTTCCTGATGGATATATTATATTAATGTAATGGATACCTCAGTGTAGTTAAATTGCATTAAATGGTTATTAATGCTTGAATAAACTTCAAGGAAGTGGGTACTGGTTGAAATGGGATAATATTTTGTTCTGCTAAATTATACGTTAATTGGTATTTCCTCTCTTGTAAAAGGACCTAAAGAGTTTAATAAAATATGTGGTAGAAACATTATTTTTTTTTTCCTTCTTGAGATATTAACTCAAGAGTTTAACTGGAAGTATTTCAAACCTTTCCCAGAAAATTCTTCAGTATTTGCGATGACATGGGTTTCAGGGACTCCCAAAAGTAAATAATTAAAGCTTTTAGTCATCCAAATAATGATAGACTGCATCATGGGAAAAAATGTTACAAATTGCGCAATGGAGATTTGCTTTCTTACATACTCCATAGAGGGAAGAAAAGGAGGGGTGCAGGGTGGAAAAAGAGAGGCATTCCATAGGCAAGTGCAGGCCATCTTTGCTATTCTGAAGTTACTTCAAAAACTGTATTTGATAATACAAGGAACAGGACCTTGCAGTCATTTTCATTTTATCAGATTATGAAAAAATACCAGAAACTTCAAGCTTTACCTGAGGTATGTGATGCTTCTGCTATGCATGAGGAAAACAGCTGCAACCAAGTACTTGACTGGCCAGGCTAGAGTCTTGCTTTGAGCTTTAAATTTTTAGAGTGGTGTCAACTCTGTGATAAAATTAGGTCTGTGCCCCCTGAATGCTTAAAAGGGACAAAGTACTTAAAAATCATATAGTTTTCAAGACTGAATACAAATGATACTGGCACAGGGGGCATGTCAGGAAAATTAAGTTTGGGAACTTAGAAAGTACATGAAAATTTACAAGCCAGAGTGAGTGTACTGACTTCTATTTAAACTTTATTTAGAAGTTTTGGTGCTCAGTTCTTGTCTTATGGGAGGCATATCTCATTTTCTTTAGGGTCAGCAGTTATACAGTGTTACTCAAGTACCATACAAAAAAGGAAACACAAGCCACTCAATCTAAAATAATAGACAACATGGCCCAGTCACAGGGACTACATCACCGAGATGAAATATCTGTAGCACTGTAAAAGCTAAACCCATGGGGCTGGCAATTCCAAGTAACTAAGACCAACAGGAAGTGACCCCAACTCTAGGGTGACACACTGCTTTCAGTTGAAACATACTTATCAACAGGGAAGTTAAGAGAAACTACAGCAAGGGAGTGAAGAGTCATTAATCAAGGCACCAAAAGGGGAAAATGGTATGTGCACTTCAGGATAAACAGGAACACGGTAAGGTCAATGTAAATTCATGGCCATTTAAATCTATCACTGAAACCTGTGTGTACCCTCAGGTCCTTTAGGACCACCCACACACCCACACCCAGACCCATTATCCATCTAGACAGAATATGGAGAAAAATCAAAAAGGCTAAATTTCAGCTAAAACCATACAACTGAGACGTATATATACACTCACATCATATAGGATTAGCAAGTTAAAAAAAAAAGTGTCCTCAACTTTTAGTGTATTTGTCAACCAACAGAAGATACATTCCTGGTTTAAAATTTCAGGCTTTGTATGGATTCTACCTCATTGAGCTTCCTCTAACATAATTCTCTTCAGAGGTTACTGTATTCGTTATTTTTAATAAGACACTTTATGTATTTGTTTTTTAAAGATACTTTATTAAACCAATACAGTATTGTAAAGTAAAATAAAGTAAAAATAAATATCAAAATAAATGAATAAATAAATAAAGACACTTTATCAAGACTTGACAGGATCTTACTTTTCTAGTGATTTAAACCTAGGAAGTACCTAGTTTCCAATAATTCTAGTTGTTTGTCATCTAGTTTATACAGATGGAAACCATTGTTTTTTCTTTTGTGCGTGGATGGTTCAAACTGATGATTCTGCAACATTATGTCTTCTCTGGAGAAAACATAAAAAACTTTATTGGTCTCCAAAGACAGTGCACCTAATAACAGTGCATGGGAAAATATCTTCCTGTCTCTTAACACTTCCTAGACTGTGCAGAGGAAATAAAAGGTCTAATTCCATGTCAGCACCAACGTAAGTGTATTGTTTTATCTATAAGATTTTAATCCAAAAAAAAATCACATAAAATATGTTAATATCCTAGTTAAACTGAAAACAGACAGCTGTTAGCCAGCTTTAAATCACAAGCTGTGATTGCACTAGCTCAAGGGAAAGCATTGGTGACAGAGAACTACTTACTCCAGCTTACTAACTTTGTGATCTTAAATGAATTACCTACATACCCCTATTTAATCTTCATCTTCTTTAAAATGAGGTACTCACTTCCTTAAGTTGTGATGAGACTTGCATAGTACATATGTATTTTTTTCAACAGTCCCAAGGCCCTCTCCCATAGGAGAGTTTCAAAAGGAGTCATTATAACACGCCTCTGGTCCCATCACTTCACGGGAAATAGATGGGGAAACAGTGGAAACAGTGTCAGACTTTATTTTGGGGGGCTCCAGAATCACTGCAGATGGTGACTGCAGCCATGAAATTAAAAGACGCTTACTCCTTGGAAGGAAAGTTATGACCAACCTAGAGAGCATATTCAAAAGTAGAGACATTACTTTGTCAACAAAGTCCGTCTAGTCAAGGCTATGGTTTTTCCTGTGGTCATGTATGGATGTGAGAGTTGGACTGTGAAGAAAGCTGAACGCCGAAGAACTGAAGCTTTTGAACTGTGGTGTTGGAGAAGACTCTTGAGAGTCCCTTGGACTGCAAGGAGATCCAACCAGTCCATCCTAAAGGAGACCAGTCCTGAGTGTTCATTGGAAGGACTAATGTGGAGGCTGAAACTCCAATACTTTGGCCACCTCATGTAAAGAACTGACTCATTGGAAAAGACTCTGATGCTGGGAGGGACTGAGGGCAGGAGGAGAAGGGGACGACAGAGGATGAGATGGCTGGATGGCATCACTGACTTGATGCACATGAGTTTGGGTGAACTCCGAAAGTTGGTGATGGACAGGGAGGCCTGGCGTGCTGCAATTCACGGGGTCGCAAGGAGTCAGACATGACTGAGTGACTGAACTGAACTGAGCCAAATCCAAGAAATTTTTTCACATCAAGTGATATCATACTTCATAAACTATACACAAATAGAAGTGTTGTAAGTTAGCACTCCTTTTATTATTAAACTTGTTCCTCCTAAAAGGCCATACGATTTAGAAAATCCTTCTCCTATTAAATATTTTATATCCCTGCCCAAATTCCTATGATTAGAAAAAAATGATTACAGTATCTCACCAAGAGAGGATATTGTCACCTTTAGGTATAATATATTCCCCCATCCTTCCCACTGTATTTAACTCAGATAGTTGTCCTACATCTGGTGTTCACCTTCCTGACACAAAATAGACGTTTCTTTTCCCAGTAGCTCTCTAAACAACAGTGATAATTATTGGTGCAGAATAAGTGTGATAATGGCTGCCAAATATTCTGTGTCTCTATTTGGAAGCTTATAGTATTTCTCTGTCTCATCCCACTTTTGACATCATCCCAAAGCTGTGATATGTCTTTGGGATGCAGAATGTAGACAACTGCATTAAACCACAAAAATCTTTGCACATTTTGTCTGAAGGCTTTACCCTGACCTGTTACTTTCCATTATCTGGGGGCACACTGTGGTTCATAAAGGAAGAAGCTGCCTGGGAAATGGAGAGAAGGGAGACTGTCAGGTGCATGGACATGAACTTAGTCTATAGCTGTGATACAATTTGAATAACTGAGGGCGAACCTGTGAATGCCCCTTTGGATTCTGGGACTGTCCAGTGGGTTAAAAGAAGTAACAGAGTTAGAACAGAAAGGTACCACTTATTAAATACATTTCTGGGCAAATATTAGACAGTGGTCATATACTGAGAGAATGCTAAAAATGATATTCTTACTCAGGAATTTTATTCAGATACTTAAAATTCCACAGGTCACTTGAAAATATAGATATCACATGTCCTTACTGATGACAAAAGTGTAAGAGTTAAAGTTTGTAAGTAAATGAAAGCTTCATAGTAGAATCCATTCCTATCTAAGAGCATTTAGAAACCTCTGGAAAAGATAGAGAAAAACCTAAAAAAGAAGAAGCACTTGGGAAAGTGCATTCGACTGGTTAGTATGACCAAGGAGATTGTGGACTCAAAGACAAGCATAAAGTCAATGCTGTCTTACAAATGAAAAGAAGATGTGTGCTCCAAGTAAATCTGTACAGACAAAAGTGTGAGAGCCTGTGGGCTTTCAGTGTTGGACAGTCATAACAGCCAGCCTGGTCATTTGTTATTTATAACTGTTAAGCTCACGGGCTATTCAACAGCCTTTCTACAGTGTTCTAGATTATTGCTTCTGCTAGACTCAGAAAAAACAAAGTAATTTTTCTAGTGCATTCAGTGACTTTTGAGTGAAATTCTAACCATAAGACATAAAACCTAAAGTGAGATTCAATTGGCTGATAGGCACAGGTTCTCAAGACATACACTGCTGCCTACCAGGGGAATGAACCTTGCAACTCTCAGAACAGAGTTCAGAGTGCCTCCTTATGTTATGTCTGGAAGCAAAAGACAGATATCAGGTCAATAAGGAGGTTAATAAAAATATGCAGAGGCAATGACATGCTGTTTTAACAGATGTCTGACATGCTGTTCTGTAAAAGGAAATTTGTGACTATGAACTGTTGATTATTAGTGGCCTAATGGTGGTAATATTGATAATTTAGATCATACTGTAGATGATGATAATTATGGAAGGCCACGGTCTCTCTATTGTGAATTTGGCTTTTAACATGTTGCTTCTTCTTTGGAAGAAAAAATGTTATTGAAGCTATTATGTTATTACTACATTCTAGGACAAAAATGAATGAACCTATTTTCCGAGAATGACAGATGATCACTGGATCATCATCCACTCAGACAAAATAGCGGCAAACACTAACTCAGTTACCCCTTCACAACAGAATATTTTTTCAGCTTTCAATCCCTCAATTCTCCTTGGTCATATATCTGCTAGTTCTGATCAAATTGTTTAAAACATTTGAGCCATTATAAAGGAGAAATTAGATTTGATCTTCCTACTTAGAAGTGGCAACCAAAATATGAATTAACAAAAACGTACTGAGCAACCACTGCAGTAAAGATACTGTCCTAGTGTATCACAGGAGAAGCCAAGGGAAAGATGGGCAGGATATAGAAATGCACATTCTACACATTATAGTCGAGGTGTACAGATGAACTAAACATATTTGAAAAGCTTACTAAATGCCAACATTACATATTAACTCAACAGAATGGCTGCAGAGCAATTCAAAATAAAATTTCTCTTTGAAGAACTACAGCATAAAATGCTATGAATGAAAAATGGACTAGACTGCAGTGCCCTGGAAGTGGGCTGAGGCTATGACTGTCACAGAACTGAGAGAAAAAGGAAAGCGTGGACATGAGCACAAGCTCAGGCAAAAGAGTGCGGGACAAGCTTCCTAATATAAGCCCGAACTAACAGAATACTGGCTTTAGAAGTAGAATGTATTACATTTTACCTGTTTCTCAAGTTAAACTCAAGGCTAGCCTGCTTGGTAGTAGAGGGTGGTTCAGCCACTCTGAAAACAAATGATTAGAGTTAAACATCAAGAAAATATTAAGGGAGGAGTTGAAGGAAATAAATCCATCAAATCTATAGTAAGTCAATATGTATTAAGATATAATAAGCAAAATAAAGGTTTACCCTATCCCTTCCCCACACAAACACAACTACTATGAGATTATAGGCAAGGCATAAGTCATAGACTTTTTGCCATTCTTAGTCTATTTAATTTATGAAAAAAAATTTAATTTCTCATTATCAGTGTCAAAAATATTCTCTTTTGAGATATAATCAGGGACATCCCTGGTGGTCTGGTGGTTAAAAATTTGCCCTGCAGTTCAGGGGACAAAGGTTCAATCCTTGGTCGAGGAGTGAATATCCCACATTCCACAAAGCAACTAAGCCCAGGCACCGCAACTATTAAAGTCTGCGTGCCATAGCTGGAGAGTCTGTGCAATGTAATGAAGGAACCTGCATGCTGCAACTAAGACCCAATGCAGCCAAGTAAATTAATGGTTTTTCATTTTTTCATTTTTTAATTCTTTTACTTATTATTATTATTTTTTACTTTACAATATTGTATTGGTTTTGCCACACATCAACTGCCCAGTCTTATAGTACATTCACATCCTGATTATATCTTTTTAAAAAATCATTAATTAATTAATTCTTCAGTGAATTAATGATTTTTTAAAAAGATACAATCAAGATGTGGATGTACTGCAAGACTGGACAGATGCTGAGGTGAAAAGTATGAGAATACACTTGGTCCACATTACAGGTTCTGTCACTTCAAGGGAGACACACATATGAACATGTCAGAGTTGGCTGAAAAAGGTGGAGTTGCCATTTTAAGTACAACCTTGGACTTGGAAACAGGGCTGCCAGGGAACCGAAAACAGATGCCCTGCTGGACTTATTAATACTGTAACACTTTTATATAAAGCACTGAGATCTGGGTATGGTTTTTATAAAGAAGCAAAAATCCAGGAAAACCTTTCAGTTGCTTAGGTCACTGGACTTGTTAATGTTTGCTCTGATTATTGCTTTGGGACTTTAAAAGATCCTTTTCTTTGAATGTTTTAAAAACTTTCTCTGGGCATTGCTTTTAAAATAATATCCTGTTTTGCTAGTAGGCATCCACACTCTTTAACTACTTGTACCTTTCTCTACTTTGGCATTAGAATTAAAACATTCATGTTTTAAAGTTTAACCAGAAGTGTGTTTTTGTATTTGCCTTCTTAGACAGATTCTTGAATATTAATGAGGCTCCTCCCCATTTTCCTGTAATTCTCTATACAGGCTCAAATAAGAATAAATTATCCAACCTCCTTACTCTTGACAGTGTTTTCTCAACTGTTTAGCCATAAGAGCAAGAAAAATCGTTTCTGTCAATTTTATGAGATTTCTACAGTATACCTCACAGTGCAGTACACTTAATCCTGTGTAACTCAGTAAGCAGAATAAGGACTGAGGGTTCACCATACTATTTTATAATCTTTTGGCGTTTCCCCCAAGTACTACTTCCTCTTGAACCCCTTATACCAAACTTATAAGGGAATCTGAAAATCTCTGCTTGGAAACTCCTTAAATTTCCAAATATAGGCCTCTACACATTGATTTTAATTAATTATCAAAGATAACATAAGTCATGCTGGAGGTCCAATTGCTAATCCTCCTAGTCGGCTTTCATCTAAGACATGGACAATTCATCCATGGCAAAATTTAATTTTAGCTATAATTATAAAAGTTTGAAATTAAATCACACGAGTGCTATGCTTCCATTAATATGGACAAAATAACTGATCTACTTAGGATTAATGTGGGGGACAAAAGTAAGATTTAATTTTTAACTTTTATAATTAATTGGGAAAATGTGATAAAGGATTTGTTTCGAGAGAAAGAAATAGAGAAAGTTTCAGAGTTTCAAGGAAGACATTCCAGCAGTCTCTCAAACCTCGTATATCCTTAAAGAATATTGCTTAAGGTAATATGAACTGTAGCTCAAATTAAAAATAATATATAACAATTCTCAAACTTGAAGAATTGAAAGTTGAGCCTACATTTCTCTCTGACAATTAAAGAGGACAGAGATATAGAACAGAATTCTGATTTTTTTATACACTACAGGATAACTACATAAGCCAAATATATTGATAATCAAGGTCATCATAAGGAATACAATACTCTTACACAAAAAAGACACCAGCTTTTCAATTACTTTATCGCAGTCAATATTTCTTCATGCTGCTAATATTTTCACTGGTATATGAGTTTCAAGTTATTAAGGTCCAGAAAATTAAAAGAAACAAAGAAACATACTAAGAACCAGACTCTGAGATACATTCAAGAAAATCTCAATGCTCATTTTTCTGGTTCCTATTTATTCTACTTAAATGACAGCTGTGGTTTGTGGAATGAAACATTCTCAAGTTTCAAAAAATTTCCAGCTTAGACCACAAAGGGAGTAATCAATGGAGAGAGAGATTCATAACATTCTCTAACCACAGAACTCTCAGAGATACAGACAAGAAAGTCTTTTCAGTAACCCTAACGTGAATTACCACAGTGGGAAATCCTAATGTGTAACAGAATGTAAATGATGATCATCAGTAAGCTGAGGCAACAGGGACTCTGTAGGAATTGATCATTATAAGAGAAACATACTTAATCATAACTTCCTTTTGCCTCAAATATTCAGGTAGTTAGAGATATCTTTGGTTTTCTTCTTCCTTTGTATGCCTATTGTCTTCACTGTTCTGGCAATTTATGGAGTAAACACAAAATAAAATATGGTGACACATTTAGATATGTTGCTGAAGGAGAAAAGAGAGTGTACTAAGTTCTGAGAATTGATACCACCTGGTTTTAGTAACTACAGAGAGAGAATAATTATTTAGTCTTAAAGACAAGCTCATTTTTTTAATAGTCCATTTCTCTCTTATTTAAATCAGCTAGGTTTATAACCTCAGATATGCAGATGACACCCCCCTTATGGCAGAAAGTGAAGAGGAGCTAAAAAGCCTCTTGATGAAAGTGAAAGAGGAGAGTGAAAAAGTTGGTTTAAAGCTCAACATTCAGAAAATGAAGATCATGACATCCAGTCCCATCACTTCATGGGAAATAGATGGGGAAACAGTGGAAACAGTGTCAGATTTTATTTTGGGGGGCTCTGAAATCACTGCAGATGATGACTGCAGCCATGAAATTAAAAGACGCTTACTCCTTGGAAGAAAAGTTATGACCAACCTAGATAGCATATTCAAAAGCAGAGATATTACTTTGCTGACTAAGGTCCGTCTAGTCAAGGCTATGGTTTTTCCTGTGGTCGTGTATGGATGTGAGAGTTGGACTGTGAAGAAGGCTGAGCGCCGGAGAATTGATGCTTTTGAACTGTGGTGTTGGAGAAGACTCTTGAGAGTCCCTTGGACTGCAAGGAGATCCAACCAGTCCATTCTGAAGGCGATCAGCCCTGGGATTTCTTTGGAAGGAATGATGCTAAAGCTGAAACTCCAGTACTTCGGCCACCTCATGCAAAGAGTTGACTCATTGGAAAAGAATCTGATGCTGGGAGGGATTGGGGGCAGGAGGAGAAGGGGACAACAGAGGATGAGATGGCTGGATGGCATCACGGACTTGATGGACGTGAGTCTGAATGAACTCCGGGAGTTGGTGATGGGCAGGGAGGCCTGGTGTGCTGCAATTCATGGGATCACAAAGAGTCGGACACGACTGAGCGACTGAACTGAACTGAGGTTTATATTTTAAGAAAATTACAGATTTTCCCTTAGGATCAATGACATACTTGGATGTTACACTGCATGAGAAATTTCAAATCACCACAAAATAAATGTTATGCCTAAATTCGAATTTAGGCATAACAAAATAATTATGACCGGTAAAATCCAATGGCAAGATATGTAAATGAAACTAGTGTTATTTTATTGGAGATAAAGAGCTATGTTCTTTTGGCAAATGAAAAGAATGTATGGATTGATACATGGTTAAATTACTAGAATATTAGAAAGTGAGAGTTAAGTTTGAAAGATCTGCAATATACCAAATGAATACAGAGGGAGCACTGCTCATCTAATTAGCATTAAATGAATAATAATAATTTTCAAGAACATTTTTATAGCATTTTTGTTGGTGATAAATTATATTTAAAAATAAGCCTTTAAAATTATAAGCCATAAAGTAATAAGAAATTCAAAATTATTTTTTCACATTTGTTTCCTTAAAATGCATCATCTCTCTTATTTAAGAAGGCTACCAATTACTGGGTTTCACTTCATGCTAGTGGCCCATTAATGACACAAAAATAAGCTTGCTGAAAAATTAAATACAAACCCCAAAGTGAAAAAGATGTTACTGCCAAAATGTGAATGACCTTATTTTGTGGAAGAAAACAACATTAGCCTTTCCCATAAGCATTTGTTTGATTTCAGTGTACTTAGTCTTCAAAAATATGCAATTGATATTTTTTTCAGTCAGGATTAGATTAGATTAAAAGCGTGAAAATGGAATGGTGAATATCACGTCAGAAACTTCTGATAAATATCAGTTCTGAAGTTTTCTATTGTTCTCTTCACCTTTGATTAAGATCCTCATTTATTCTGAACATTTCTATGTCAGATAAAAATACATCATTGAGTCCACTTAGAGGTTAAATTATCCTGGAAACAAGGGGCTTATATAAATGAACAATTAAAATAAACTACATTCAATTCAGCCTAACAGAAGATAGAATCAGATTTTTTTTTCCCCTGAATGATTTAAAACATTAATTTTTGTTGACAGAAACTATCTCTTCTTACTACTGGTAAGTCAACAGAAGGATATAGTTTGATATAGTGGTTACTATTGTTTAAGTAATTAAGGAGAACTGTGTAATCAATTCAACTATAGTAATTTGTGCTTGTTGAAACATCTAGAATGAAAAGCTAGTATATGTTCCAGTTTCTTTTAAAGAACTTTTGACTGACAATCTATACAGATTATGAGATTAAATATTTCTGAATAAGAAATTTTTTTTCTGTATGGCTTAGGAAGATAATCTTAGCAATATTTATAAACAATGCAGAGTGCATCTCAATCTATGAAGTATAATTTGTACAATTTCACAAAATCCCGAACATAAGGTAAGATCAAAATAGAGGCAGAAATCATGAAGCCTGCAGAACAAAGCCCAGATAACTTTCCATTTCTAACAAAGACAGAAATTTAGACAAAATTAGACAGCAGAGAAATATGTTCCAGAGAAAGGGAAAAGTAAAATCTCAGAATAACATTAAGTAAAGTGGAGAAAGGAAACCTGCTTGAGAAATAATTCAGAATAATGATGGTAAAGATGATCCAAGATCTTGAAAAAAGAATGGAGGCACAGACCAAGAAGATAGAAGAAATACTGAACAAAAATCTAGAAGATTTTTAAGGAAAAGCAGAGATGAATAATACAATAACTGAAGTGAAAAATACACAAGAAGGAATCAATAACAGAATAAATGAGGTAGAAGAATGAGAAGGTGAGCTGGAAGAAAGACTGGTGGAAATTACTGACATAGAAGAGAATAATGAAAAAAAGAATGAAAAGAAATGAGGACAGTCTAAGAGGCCTCTGGACTACATTAAATATTCCAACACTTATAATACAAGGTAGCAGAAGAAGAAATAAAGGGCCTAAGAAAATATTTGAAGAGATAATAACTGAAAACTTCCCTAACATCAAAAAGGAAACACTCAAGTTCAGGAAGCACAGAGTCACAGACAGGATAAACACAAGGAGGAACAGGCTTTAGTTCAGTTGCTCAGTTGTGTCAGACTCTTTGCATCCCCATGGACTGCAGCATGCCAGGACTCCCTGTCCATCACCAACTCCTGGAGTTGACTCAAACTCATGTCTATTGAGTCAGTGATGCCATCCAACCATCTCATCCTCTGTCATCCCTTTCTCCTCCTGCCTTCAATCTTTCCCAACATCAGGGTCTTTTCAAATGAGTCAGCTCTTCGCATCAGGTGGTCAAAGTATTGGAGTATCAGCTTCAACATCAGTCCTTCCAATGAATATTCAGGACTGATTTCCTTTAGAATGGACTGGTTGGATCTCTCACAGTCCAAGGAACTCTCAAGAGTCTCCTCCAACACCACAGTTCAAAAGCATTAAAGACAAAGAGAAAATATCAGTAGCAACAGGGGAAAAGTAAAAAATAACATGCAAGGGAATCACCTTGAGGTTATCAGGTAACTTTTTTCAGCATAAACTCTGCAGGTCAGAACAGAGTGGCATGATATATTTAAAGTGATGAAAGGGAAAAATTTACAATAAAAAATACTCTACCCAGCAAAGCTCTCATTCAGATTTGATGGAAAAGTCAAAGCTTTACAGACAAGCAAAAGCTAGGAAAATTTAGAACCACCAAACCAGATTTACAATAAATCCTAAAGGAACTTATCTAGACAGAAAAGGCGACAACTAGAAACAAAAAAATTTCACCAGTAAAGGCAAACATACAGTAATGGTAGGAAATGACACACAACTATGATATGAAAACCAGTAATCATAAGAGGAGAGTATTAGATACACAAAGGTATTAGAAACACACTGGAAGATAAGAGACCAATAACTTAATCTTGTGTGTGATATGTATGTGTATATATGTATGTGTATATATGTGTATGTGTGTATACATGTACATATATATTTGTACATGTGTGTATATGTATACATGTATAGACTGCTATGTCAAAACCTCATGGGAGACACAAACCAACAATCTACAATAGAATCTACAATCACACAAAAATAAAAAACAATCCAAACCCAACACTGAAGATAGTCATCAAATCAAAAGAGAAATGAACAAAAGAGTAAAAAGACCTACAAAAATGAATCCAAAACAATTACCAAAATTCCAAAAAGATCATACATATCAATAGTTATCTTAAATGTAAATGGAATAAATGCTCCCATGAAAAGACATAGACTGGAGAAGGCAATGGCAACCCACTCCAGTGCTCTTGCCTGGAAATTCCCATGGATGGAGGAGCCTGGTGGGCTGCAGTCCATGGGGTTGCGAAGAGTCGGACACGGCTGAGCAACTTCACTTTCACTTTTCACTTTCATGCATTGGAGAAGGAAATGGCAACCCACTCCAGTGTTCTTGCCTGGAGAATCCTGGGGATGGGGGAGCCTGGTGGGCTGCCGTCTATGGGGTTGCTAAGAGTCAGACACGACTGAAGCGACTTAGCAGCAGCAGCAGTGGCAGTAAAGGGACACAAAAACAAGACATGCTATCTTCAAGAGACCAACTTCAGACCTAGGGGCACAAATAGACTAAAAGTGAGGGGATAGAAAAAGTTATTGTATTCAAATGGAAGGAGTAGCAATTCTCATATAAAAAATAGACATTAAAATAAAGATTATTACAAGAGACAAGGAAAGACATTACATGATGGTCAAAGGATCAATTCAAGAAGAAGATATAACAAATGCAAATATATACATACCCAACATAGGAGCACCTCAACACATAAGACAAATGTTATTAGTAACAGCCATAAAAGAGGAAATCAACAGTAACATAATAATAGTTGGGGACTTCATCAGCGGGAAGACCATCCAGACAGAAAGTCAATAAGGAAACATAAGCTTTAAATGATACATTAGATGATGGGATTTATTAATATTTATAGAGCATTCCATCTTAAAGCAGCAGAATACACTCTCTTTTCAAGTCACAAGGAACACTATCCAGTATAGATCACATGCTGGGCCACAAGTCAAACATGGGCACATTTAAGAAAACTGAAATAATATCAAACAACTTTCCCAACCATGGTGCTATCAGATTAGAAATAACTAAAGGAATAAAACTGTAATACACACACACACACAAGTGGAGACTAAATAATATGATACTAAAAGCCCAATAGATTATTGAAGAAATCAAAGAGGAAGTACAGTAACTAAAGAAAAATGAAAACTAAAACGTGATGACCCCAAACCTATGGTATTCAACAAAAGCAGTTTTCAGAGAAAAGTTTATAGCAATGAAATCTTACCTCAGGAAAGAAGAAAAATCTCAAATAAAGAAGCTAACCTTACACCTAAAGCAACTAGAGAAAGAACAAAATGCAAAGTTAGTAGAAAGAAAAAAATTCATGAAGATCATAGAAGAAATAAATGAAGTACAGATGAAAAAAATAGATCAAACTAAAAGCTGGTACTTTGAAAGGATAAACAAAACTGATAAAACTTTAGCCAGATCAAGAAAAACAGAGAGAGAGCTCAAATGAAACATATTAGAAAAAGGAGAATTCACAATGGACATTGCAAAATACAAAGGATTGAGAGAAAATACTATAAGCAACTATATGCCAATAAAATGGACAACACAAAATAAATGGACACATTCTTATAAAGATACAACCTTCCACAACTGAAAAAGAAATAAACAGAAAATACGAACAGACTAAAAACAAGTAATAAAATTAAAACTGTAAAAAAATTTCCCCAAAAAAGACCAAAAAACCCCTCCAGGACAGAATGGTTTGACATGTGAATTATATCAAATATTTAGAGTACAGTTAACACCTATCCTTCAGAAACTCTTACAAAAGAAATTGCAAAGGAAGGAACATTCCCAAACTCATGATGCCATGATCACACTGATATCAAAACTAGATAAAGATATCACAAGAAAAGAAAAGTACAGGCCAATACCACTATGAATACAAATGCAAAATTCTCCATAAAATGTTGGCAAACAGAATCCAACAATACATTAAAAGGACCATTCACCATGATCAAGTGGCTTGTGTAACTTATTGAGCCATGCCATGCAGGGTCATCCAATATGCTCAGGTCACAGTGAAGAGTTCTGACATCAACTGGTCCACTGCAGGAGGAAATGGCAACCCACTCCAGTGTTCTTGCCTCTAGAATCCCACAAAGAGTATGAAAAGGCAAAAAATCTGACACCATAAGATGAGCTCCCCCAGGTTGGAAGGTTGTCCAATATGCTAATGGGGAAGAGCAGAGGCAATTAGTAAGGAAGAATGAAGCTCCAGAAAGAATGAAGCAGCTGGACAAAGTGGATACAGTGCTCAACTGTGGATATGTCTGGTGGTGAAGGTAAAGTCTGATACTGTAAAGAACAATATTACATAGGAACCTGTAATGTTAAGATGAAATGACATAAATTGGTCATGGTCAAGCAGAAGATGGCAAGACTGAACACTGACATTTTAGGAATCAGTGAGCTAAAATGGATGGGAATGGGCAAATTTAACTCAGATGACCATTATATCTACTACTGTGGGCAAGAATCCCATAGAAGAAATGGAGCATCCCTCATAGTCAAAAAGAGAGTCCAAAATGCAGTACTTCGGTGCAGCCTCATAAATTACAGAATGATCTCGGTCTGTTTCCAAGGCAAATCATTGAACATCGCAGCAATCCAATTCTATACCCAAACCACTGATGCCAAAGAAGCTGAAGTTGACCGGTTCTATGAAGATATACAACACCTTCTAGAACTAACACCAATAAGAGATGTACTTTTCTTTCTCTCTCTTTTTTTTTTTTTTTTGCAATTAGAATGCAATTTTAGGGAAAATGCAAAATTAGGAAGTCAAGAGATACCTGGAATAACAGGAAAGTTCAGCTTTAAAGTACAAAATGAAGTAGGGCTAAGGCTACCCAAGTTCGGACAAGAAAACACACTGGTCATAGAAAACACTCTTTTCCGCTAACCCAAGAGATGACTTGTTCAGTCATGGCTGACTCTTTAAACCCCACAGATTGCAAAAACAAGACCTGGAGTTGACTGTAGCTCAGATCAACAGCTCCTTACTGCAACATTCAGACTGAACAAAGTAGGGAAAACCATTAGGCCATTCAGGTGTGACCTAAATAAAATCCGCTGTAATTATATGATGGAGGTGATGAATAGATTCAAGGGATTAGATCTGATAGAGTGCCAAAAGAACTATGGACAAAGGTTCATAACACTGTAAAGGAGGCATTGACCAAAACCATCCCAAAGAAAAAGAAATGCAAGAATGCAAAGTGATTGTCTGAGAAGGCTTTAGAAATATAGCTGAGGATAGAAAAGAAGCAAAAAGCAAAGGAGAAAGGGAAAGCTAAACCAACTGAATGCAGAGTTCCAGAGAACAGCAAGGAAAGATAAGAAGTCCTTCTTAAATGAAGAATGCAAAGAAATAGAGGGAAAGAATGGGAAGGACTAGAGATCTCTTCAAGAAAATTGGAGATACTAAGGAAACATTTCATACAAAGATGGGCACAATAAACGACAGAAATGGCAAGGAACTAACAGAAACAGAAGATATTGAGAAAAGGTGGCAAGAATACACAGAAGAATTAAATTTAAAAGTATAATGGCCTGGATAATCACAATGGGGTGGCCACTCACCTAGAGCCAGACATCATGGAGTGTGGAAGTTAAGTGGGCCATAGGAAGCATTACTATGAACAAAGCTAGTGGAGGTGATGGAATTTCAGCTGAGCTATTTCAAATCCTAAAAGAATATGCTTTTCCAGGGCTGCTCTCAATATGCCAGCATATCTGGAAAACTCAACAGTGGCCAAAGGACTGGAAAATGTCACTCTTTGTTCCAATGCCAAAGAATGTTCAAACTACCACACAACTCTATTCATTTCACATACTAGCAAGGCAATGCTCAAAATCCTTCAAGCCAGACTTTAAAGATACATGAACTGAGAACTTCCAGATATAGAAACTGGGTTTAGAAAAGGCAGAAGAAGCACAGATCAAATTGCCAACATTCACTGGATCACAGAAAAAGCAAGGTATTCCAGAAAAGCATCTAATTTTGCTTCATTGACTCTCCCAAAGCCTTTGGCTATGTGATCACAACAAATTGTTGTAGTTGTTGTTGTTCAGTCAATGAATTCTGTCCAACTCTTTGTGAGCCCATGGACTACAGCACTTGGCAGGCTCCCCTATACTTCATGATCTCCCAGAGCTTGGTCAAACTAATGTTCAGTGAGTTGGTGATGCCATCCAACAATTGAGTCCTCTGTCGTCCCCCTCTCCTCCTGCCTTCAATCTTTCCCAGCATCAGAGTCTTTTCTAATGCATCAGTTCTTCGCATCAGGTGGCCAAAGTATTGGAGTTTCAGCTTCAGCATCAGTCCTTCCAATGAACATTCAGGACTGATTTCCATTAGGATTATCTGGTTTTATCTCCTTGCAGTCCAAGGGACTCTCAAGAGTCTTCTCCAACACCACAGTTCAAAAGCATCAATTCCTCAGCACTCAGCCTTCTTTATGGTCCAACTCGCACATCGATACATGATTACTGGAACACCCATAGCTTTGACTAGATGGAATTTTGTTGGCAAACTAATGTCTCTGCTTTTTAATATGCTGTCTAGGTTTGTCAGAACTTTTCTTCCAAGGAGCAAGTGTCATAA
Organism: Capra hircus; assembly: GCF_001704415.2. NCBI lineage: Eukaryota > Metazoa > Chordata > Mammalia > Artiodactyla > Bovidae > Capra > Capra hircus. The sequence continues at coordinate 86,151,301 of NC_030809.1, read as the reverse complement.
TTTCATAGCTGTAGTCACCAGCTGCAGTAATTTTGGAGCCAAAGAAAATAAAGTCTGCCACTGTTTCCATTGTTTCCTCATCTATTTGCCATGAAGAGATGGGACTGGATGATCTTAGTTTTCTGAATATTGAGTTTTAAGCCAACTTTTTCACTCTCTTTCACTTTAATTAAGAGACCCTTCTGTTCTTCTTCACTTTCTGCCATAAGGGTGGTGTCATCTGCATATCTGAGGTAATTGATATTCCTCCCAGCAATCTTGATTCCAGCTTGTGCTTCATCCAGTCTGGCATTTCTCCTGATGTACACTGCATATAAGTTAAATAAGCAAGGTGACAATATACAGCCTTGATGTACTCCTTTCCCAATTTGTAACCAGTCCATCGTTCCATATCCGGTTCTAACTGTTGTTTCTTGACCTGCATACAGGTTTCACAGGAGGCAGCTAAGGTGGTCTGGTACTCCCATCTCTTGAAGAATTTTCCACAGTTTGTGTTATCCACACAATCAAATGCTTTAGCATAGTCCATGAAGCAGTAGAAGATATTTTTCTGGAATTTCCTTGCAGAAATTTCCTTTTCTGGAATTTTCTTTGATCCAACAGATGTTGCCAATTTGATCTCTGGTTCCCCTTCCTTTTCTAAATCCAGCATGTACATCTAAAAGTTCTCAGTTCACATACTGTTGAAGCCTAGCTTGGAGAATTTTGAGTATTTCTTTGCTAGTGTTTGAAATGAGTGCATCTGTAATTCTTAAAGAGATGGGAGTACCAGACCAACTTGCCTGTTTCCTAAGAAACCTGTATGCAGGTCAAGAAGTGACAGTTAGACCTGGGCATGGAACAACTGACTGGTTCAAATTTGGCAAAGGAATATGACAAGGCTGTATACTGCTTATTTGACTTATATACAGAATACATCATGTAAAATGTTGAGCTGGATGAATTACAAGATAGAATCAAGACTTCCAGAACTATCAGCAACCTCATATATGCAGATACCGCACTAATAGCAAAAAGTGAAAAGGAACCAAATAACCTCTTAAAGAAGGTGAAAGAGAAGAGTGAAAAAACTGGCTTGAAACTCAACATTCAAAAAACTAAGATCATGGTATCTGGTCCTGTCACTTCATAGGAAATAGATGGAGGAAAATTGGGAGAAGTGACAGATTTTATTTTCTTGGGCTCCAGAATCACTGTGGATGGTGACTACAGCCATGAAATTAAACAACACTTGATCTATGACAAACCTAGACAGCCTACTTAAAAGCAGAGACATCACTTTGTCAACAAAGACTCATATGGTCCAAGCTATAGGTTTTCCAGTATTCATGTAAGTATGTGAGAGTTGGAACATAAAGAAAGCTGAGCACTGAAGAACTGATGCTTTCAAGTTGTGTTGCTGAAGAAGACTCTTGAGAGTCTCTTGGACTGCAGAGAGATCAAATTAGTGGATCCTAAAGGAAATCAACCCTGTATATTCTTTGGAAGACTGATGCTGAAGCTGAAGCTCCAATATTTTGGTCACCTGATGTGAAGAGACAACTCATTGGAAAAACCCTGACCCTGGGAAAAATTAAAAGCAAATGGATAAGGGGTCAGCAGAGAATGAGATGGTTAGACAACCTCACCAACTCAATGGAAATGAATTTTAGGAAACTCAGGAAGATAACGGAGGACAGAGGAGTCTGGTGTGCTGTAGTCCATGCAATTGCAGAGTCAGACATGACAAGTACTTAACAACAATATCAAAAAAGGAGGCAATAATATGCAATTGAGAAAGGGCAGTCTATTCAATAAGTGGTGCTGGGAAAACTGGACAGCTACCTGTAAAAGAATGAAATTAGAACACTTTTAACACTACACACAAAAATAAACTCAAATTGGATTAGAGATCTAAATGTAAGACTGGATACAATAAAATACAAGAGAGAACAGTCTTTGACATAAACAGCAGCAATTATATTGATATGTTTGTATCCACCTTCTCCAGTAGTGAAAATAAAAACAAGATAAACAAGTGGGACCTAATTAAACTTAAAATCTTTTGCATGACAGTAGAAACCATAAGCAAAATCAAACAAACACCAAAATGGTTGCAATTGAAGTGACTGACAGAGGATTATTCTCCAAGATATACAAACACCTCATGCAGTTCAATACTCAAAAACAACCAAATAAAAAACTGGGAAAAAAATCTAAATATACATCTCCCTAAATAAAACATACAGATGGCCAAGACACACATGAAAAGATATTTAACATCACTAATCATTCAGTTCAGTTCAGTCACTCAGTCATGTCTGACTCTTTGCAACCCCATGAATCACAGCACGCCAGTCCTCCCTGTCCATCACCAACTCCCGGAGTTCACCCAAACTCATGTGCATCAAGTCAGTGATGCCATCCAGCCATCTCATCCTCTGTCATCCCCTTCTCCTCCTGCACCCAATCCCTCCCAGCCTCAGGGTCTTTTCCAATGAGTCAACTCTTTTCATGAGGTGGCCAAAGTATTGGAGTTTCAACCTCAGCATCATTCCTTCCAAGGAACACCCAGGACTGATCTTTAGATCAGGACTGGTTGGATCTCCTTGCAGTCCAAGGGACTTGCAAGAGTCTTTTCCAGCTAATCATTAGAGAAGTGGAAATCAAAACTACTATGAGGTATCACCTCACACCAGTCAGAATTGCCATGATCCAAAATTCACAAATGTTTGAGAGTCTGGAGAAAAGGGAAACTCATACACTATTGGTGGGAATGTAAATTAGTACAACCACTACAAGGAACAGTATTGAGGTTCCTCTTTAAACTAAAAATTGAACTGCCATATGATCCAGCAATATCACTTCTGGGCATATATCTGGAGAAAACCATAATTCAAAAAGATGTATGCACCTCAGTGTTCAATAGCCAACACATGGCCATAACCTCAGTGTTCATCAATACAGGAAGAGAGAAAGATTTGGTACATATATACAATGGAACATTCTCTGCTGTAAAAAAAAAAAAAAAAAAAAAAAAAAAGGAAAGAAAGAAAGAAATAATGTCATTTGCAGCAATATGGATGAACCAAGAGATTATCATGATAAGTGAAGTAAATGAGACAGAGAAAGACAATAACGTATATCATTTATATGTGGAATCTAAAATCTGACATGAATGAACTTATTTACAAAACAGAAAAAGGCTCACAATCTTTGAAAAAGAAACTTATGATTACCAAAGGGTAAACATTGGTGAGGGGAGGGGGTAAATTAGGAGTTTGGAATTAACATATACACACGAATTTATAATAGCCAACAAGGACCTACTTTATATCACAGGGAATTCTACTCAATATTCTATAATAATTTATATGAGAAAATAATCTGAAAAAGAATGGATATATGTATATATAAAACTGAATCCCTTTGCTATAAACCTGAAACAAGCAACCATAAATCAACTATACTCCAGTATAAAAATAAACATTTAATTTTTAAAAAGAGGGTAGAATTTAATGACCTTAGCATCACATCAATAGATGTTTGTTTTTTCATTGAACATTTGTATCAATCTGTTGGACAGAGAAGCACTCAGGAAGAGTCAGGTCACTTGATTTCTTTCCAAATCTCTTCATATGACTTATCAAAATTACAGATTTTGTTATTGATTTTGGAGTTCCTATCCATGTAGGTTTTAATTACTCTACCACTTGATCCATGGACATTGTTTTCCCCTGAACAAATGAGAAAAGACACTGTATAGAAAGACAATGTGCATAAGGCTTAGGAGTCTGGTATCTATTGTGGTAACATCTGAATGCTGCTGCTGCTGCTGCTATGTCGCTTCAGTCGTGTCAGACTCTGTGCGACCCCATAGACGGCAGCCCACCAGGCTCCCCCGTCCCTGAGATTCTCCAAGCAAGAACACTGGAGTGGGTTGCCATTTCCTTCTCCAATGCATGAAAGTGAAAAGTCAAAGCGAAGTCGCTCAATTGTGTCTGACTCTTAGAGACCCCATGGACTGCCCCTACCAGGCTCCTCTGTCTATGGGATTTTCCAGGCAAGAGTGGGGTGCCATTGCCTTCTCCGGAGGAGTTCCATAACCTTCCCCAAAATCCCTCATGCTACACTTTTGCATTCAAAACTTCCCTTGATTTATAATCCTTGTAGCCATTAATTTATTCTCCATCGATGTAGCTTTATTTTTTCAAGAAACTTAAATGAATCAATTTATTCAGTATGCTGACTTTTGAGATTGACTTGTATCTTGTTTCATAATATGAGATTCATCCATATGGTTGCATGTATCAATAGTTACTTCGTTTCTATTTTTATTTTGTCTATTTTCCCTTGTTTATATATTCCCTCAGTTCAGTTCAGTCGCTCAGCTGTGTCCAACTCTTTGCGATTCAATGAACTGCAGCACGCCAGACATCCCTGTCCATCACCAACTCCTGAAGTTTAACAAACTCATGTCCATTGTTGAGTGATGCCATTCAGCCATCTCATCCTCTGTTGTCCCCTTCTTCTCCCTTCAATCTTTCCAAAATCAGGGTCTTTTCAAATGAGTTGGTTCTTTGTATCATGTGGCCAAGTATTGGAGTTTCAGCTTCAACATCAGTCCTGCCAATGAACACCCAGGACTAATCCCCTTTAGGATGGACTGTCTGATCTCCTTGCAGTTCAAGAGAATCTCAAGAATCTTCTCCAGCACCACAGTTCAAAAGCATCAGTTCTAAGGTGCTCAGTTTTCTTTATAGTCCAACTCTCACATCCATACATGACTACTAGAAAAACCATAGCCTTGACTAGATGGACATTTTTTGGCAAAGTAATGTTTCTGCTTTTTAATATGCAGTCTAGATTGGTCATAACTTTCCTTCCAAAGAGTGAACATCTTTTAACTTCATGGCTGCAGCCACCATCTGCAGTGAATTTGGAGGCCAAAAAAATAAAGTCTGTCACTGTTCCCACTATTTCCCCATCAATTTGCCATGAGGAAATGGGACTAGATATCATGATCTTAGTTTTCTGAATGCTGAGCTTTAAACCAAATTTTTCACTCTCTTCTTACACTTTCATTGAGAGACTCTTCAGTTCTTCGCTTTCTGCCATAAGGGTGGTGTCATCTGCATTTATAACATTATTGACATTTCTCCCAGCAATCTTGATTCCAGCTTGTGCTTCATTAAGTCTAGCATTTCTCATGATGTACTCTGCACAGAAGTTAAATAAGTAGGGTGACAATATGCAGATTTGACTTACTATTTTCCTGATTTGGAACCAGTCTGTTGTTCCATGTCCAGTTCTAACTGTTGCTTCCTGACCTGCATACAGATTTCTCAGGAGACAGGTCAGGCGGTCTGGTGTTCCATCTCTTTAAGAATTTTTCATAGTTTTTTGTAATCCACACAGTCAAAGGCTTTGGCATAGTCAATAAAATAGAAATATATGTTTTTCTGGAACTCTCTTGCTTTTTCAATGATCCAGTAGATGTTGGCAATTTGATCTCTGGCCTTTGCTAAATCCAGCTTGAACATCTGCAAGTTAATGGTTCACGTATTGTTGAAGCCTGCTTGGAGAATTTTGAGCATTACTTTGCTAGCATGTGAGATGAGTACAGTTGTGTGGTAGTATGAGCATTTTTTGGCATTGCCTTTCTTTGGATTGTAATGAAACCTGACCTTTTCCAGGTCTGTGACCACTGCTGAGTTGTCCAAATTTGCTGACATATTGAATGCAGCACTTTCACAGCATCATCTTTTAGGATTTGAAATAGCTCCACTGGAATTCCATCACCTCCACTAGCTTTGTTCATAGTGATGCTTCCTAAGGACACTTGACTTCACATTCCAGGATGTCTGGCTCTAGATGAGTGATCACACCACTGTGATTATCTGGGTCATGAAGATTTTTTTTGTACAGTTCTTCTGTGTATTCTTGCCACCTCTTCTTAATGTCTTTTGCTTCTGTTAGGTCCATATATGACTTCTGTATTTTTTGAGCCCGTTTTTGCATGAAATATTCCCTTGGTATCTCTAATTTTCTTGAAGAGATCTCTAGTTTTCCAATTTTATTGTTTTCCTCTATTTCTTTGCACTGATCACTGAGGAAGGCTTTCTTTTCTCTTATTGCTATTCCTTGGAACTATACATTCAAACGGAGAAGGCAATGGCACCCCACTCCAGTACTCTTGCCTGGAAAATCCCATGGGTGGAGGAGCCTGGTAGGCTGCAGTCCATGGGGTTGCTAAGAGTTGAACACGACTGAGTGACTTAACTTTCACTTTTCACTTTCATGCATTGGAGAAGGAAATGGCAACCCACTCCAGTCTTCTTGCCTGGAGAGTCCCAGGGATGGGGGAGCCTGGTGGGCTGCCGTCTATGGGGTCGCACAGAGTCGGACACGACTGAAGCGACTTAGTAGTAGTAGTAGTACACATTCAAATGGGTATATCTTTCCTTTTCTCCTTTGCCTTTTGCTTCTCTTCTTTTCATAGCTATTTGTAATGCCTGCTCAGACAACCTTTTTGCCTTTTTGTATTTCTTTTTCTTGGGTATGGTCTTCATATCTGCCTCTTATACAATCTCAGGAACCTCCATCCATAGTTTGTTAGGCACTCTATCACATCTACTCCCTTGAATCTATTTGTCTCTTCCACTGTATAATTGTAATAATTTTATTTAGGTCATACCTGAATGGTCTAGTGGTTTTCCCTACTTCAATTTATGTCTGAATTTGGCAATAAGGTGTTGTGGTTTGAGCCACAGTCAGCTCTTGGCCTTCTTTTTGCTGACTGTATAGAACTTCTCCATCTTTGGCTGCAAAGAATAAATCAATCTGATTTCAGTGTTGACCATCTGGTGATGTCCATGTGTAGAGTCTTCTCTTGTGTTGTTGGAAGAGGGTATTTACTATGACCTGGGTGTTTGCTTAGCAAAACTTGGTTAGCCTTTGCCTTGCTTCATTCTGTACCCCAAGGCCAAATTTGCCTGTTACTCCAGGTATTTCTTGCCTCCCTACTTTGGCATTGCAGTTCCCTATAATGAAAAGGACATCTGGGTGTTAGTTCTAGAAGGTCTTGTAGGTCTTCATATAACCATTGAACTTCAGCTTCTTCAGTATTACTGGTCGGGACATAGACTTGGATTACTGTGATATTGAATGGTTTGCCTTGGAAATGGACAGAGTTCATTCAGTCTTTGAAACAGCACCCAAATACTGCATTTCAGTCTCTTTTGTTGTCTATGATGGGTACTCCATTTCTTCTAAGGGATTCTTGCTCACAGTAGTAGATATAATGGTCATATGAGTTAAATTCACCCATTTCAGTCCATTTTAGTTCACTGATTCCTAAAATGTTTATTTTCACCCTTGCCACCACCTGTTTGACTGCTTTTAATTTGCCTTGATTCATGGACCTAACATTCCAGGTTCTTATGCAATATTGCTCTTTACAGCATTGGACTTTTCTTCTATTGCTTATCACATACACAACCGGGTGTTGTTTTTGCTTTGGCTCTGTCTCTTCTTTGTTTCTGGAGTTATTTCTCTACTGATCTCCAGTAGCATATTGGGCACCTACCGACCTGGGGAATTCATCTTTCAGTGTCCTATCTTTTTGCCTTTTCATACTAGTCAGGGTTCTCAAGGTAAGAATACTGATGTGGTTTGCCATTCTCTTCTCTAGTGGACCACATTTTGTCAGAACTCTTTACCAGGACCCTACATGTCTTTGGTTGCCCTACACAGCATGGCTCCTAATTTAATTGAGTAGACAAGGCTGTGGTTCATGTGATGAGATTGGTTAGTTTTCAGTAATTGCGGTTTTGAGTCTATCTGCCCTCTGATGGAGAAGGATAAGAGCCTATGGAAGCTCCCTGATGGGAGAGACTGACAGGGGGAAAAGGTCTTGTTCTGATGGGCCATGCTCAGTACAGTTCAGTTCAGTTCAGTTGCTCAGTCGTGTCTGATTCTTTGTGATCCCATGAATCACAGCAGGCCAGGCCTCCCTGTCCATCACCAACTCCCAGAGTTCACTCAGACTTGTGTCCATCGAGTCAGTGATGCCATCCAGGCATCTCATCCTCAATCGTCCCCTTCTTCTCCTGCCCCCAATCTCTCCCAGCATCAGAGTATTTTCCAATGAGTCAACTCTTCGCATTAGGTAGCCAAAGTACTGGAGTTTCAGCTTTAGCATCATTCCTTCCAAAGAAATCCCAGGGCTGATCGCCTTCAGAATGGACTGGTTGGATCTCCTTGCAGTCCAAGGGACTCTCAAGAGTCTTCTCCAACACCACAGTTCAAAAGCATCAATTTTTTGATGCTCACCCTTCTTCACAGTCCAACTCTCACATCCATACATGACCACAGGAAAAACCATAGCCTTGACTAGATGGACCTTAGTCAGCAAAGTAATATCTCTGCTTTTGAATATGCTCTCTAGGTTGGTCATAACTTTTCTTCCAAGGAGTAAGCGTCTTTTAATTTCATGGCTGCAATCAACATCTGCAGTGATTTTGGAGCCCTGAAAAATAAAGTCTGATACTATTTCCACTGTTTCTCCATCTATTTCCCATGTAGTGATGGGACAGGAGGCCGTGATCTTTGTTTTCTGAATGTTGAGCTTTAAGCTGACTTTTTCACTCTCCTCTTTTACTTTCATCAAGAGGCTTTTTAGTTCCTCTTCAATTTCTGCCATAAGGGTGATGTCATCTGCATATCTGAGGTTATTTTTTTCTCCTGGGAATCTTGATTCCAGCTTGTGTTTCTTCCAGCCTAGCATTTCTCATTATGTACTCTGCGTAGAAGTTAAATAAGCAGGGTGACAATATACAGCCTTGACGTACTCCTTTTCCTATTTGGAACCAGTCTGTTGTTCCATGTCCATTTCTAACTGTTGCTTCCTGACATGCATATACGTTTCTTAAGAGGCAGGCTAGGTGGTCTGGTATTCCCATCTCTTTCAGAATTTTCCACAGTTTATTGTGATCCACACAGTCAAAGGCTTTGGTATAGTCAAAAAAGCAGAAATAGATGTTTTTCTGGAACTCTCTTGCTTTTTCCATGATCTAGTGGATGTTGGCAATTTGATCTCTGGTTCCTCTGCCTTTTCTAAGACCAGCTTGAACATCTGGAAGTTCACAGTTCACGTATTGCTGAAGCCTGGCTTGGAGAATTTTGAGCATTACTTTACTAGCATGTGAGATGAATGGAATTGTGAGGTAGTTTGAGCATTCTTCGGCATTGCCTTTCTTTGGCAATTGGAATGAAAACTGACCTTTTCCAGTCCTTTGACCATTGCTGAGTTTTCCAAATGTGCTGGCATATTGAGTCCAGCACTTTCACAGCATCATTTTCAGGATTTGAAATAGCTCTACTGGAATTCCATCACCTCCACTAGCTTTGTTTGGAGTGATGCTTTCTAAGGCCCACTTGACTTCACATTCCAAGATGTCTGGTTCTAGCTGAGTGATCACACCATCGTGATTATCTGGGTTGTGAAGATCCTTTTTGTACAGTTCTTCTGTGTATTCTTGCCATCTCTTCTTAATATCTTTTACTTCTGTTAGGTCCATACCATTTCTGTCCTTTATCGAGCCCAGCTTTGCATGAAATGTTTCCTTGATATCTCTAATTTTCTTGAAGAGATCTCTAGTCTCCCATTCTGTTGTTTTCCTCTATTTCTTTGCATTGACCGCTGAAGAAGGCTTCCTTATCTCTTCTTGCTATTCTTTGGAACTCTGCATTCAGATGCTTATATCTTTCCTTTTCTCCTTTGCTTTTTGCTTCTCTTCTTTTCACAGCTATTTGTAAGGCTTCCCCAGACAGCCATTTTACTTGTTTGCATTTCTTTTCCATGGGGATGGTCTTGATCCCCATCTCCTGTACAATGTCATGAAACTCATTCCATAGTTCTTCAGGCACTAAGTATCAGATCTAGGCCCTTAAATCTATTTCTCACTTTCACTGTATAATCATAAGGGATTTGATTGAGGTCATACCTGAATGGTCTAGCGGTTTTCCCTACCTTCTTCAATTTAAGTCTGAATTTGGTAATATGGAGTTGATGATCTGAGCCACAGTCAGCTCCTGGTCTTGTTTTTGTTGACTATATAGAGATTCTCCATCTTTTGCTGCAGAGAATATAATCAATCTGATTTCGGTGTTGACCATCTGGTGATGCCCATGTGTAGAGTCTTCTCTTGTGTTGTTGGAAAAGGGTGTTGCTATGACCAGTGCATTTTCTTGGCAAAACTCTATTAGTCTTTACCCTGCTTCATTCTGCATTCCAAGGCCAAATTTGCCTGTTACTCCAGGTGTTTCTTGACTTCCTACTTTTGCATTCTAGTCCCCTATAATGAAAATGGCATCGTTTTGGGGTGTTAGTTCTAAAAGGTCTTGTAGGTCTTCATAGAACCGTTCAACTTCAGCTTCTTCAGCATTACTGGTTGGGACATAGACTTGGATAACTGTGATATTGAATGGTTTGCCTTGGAAACAAACAGAGATCATTCTGTCATTTTTGAGATTGCATCCAAGTACTGCATTTCGGACTCTTTTGTTGACCATGATGGCTATTTCATTTCTTCTGAGGGATTCCTGCCCGCAGTAGTAGATAAAATAGTCATCTGAGTTAAATTCACCCATTCCAGTCCATTTTAGTTCGCTGATTCCTAGAATATCGACGTTCATTCTTGCCATCTCCTGTTTGACCACTTCCAATTTGCCTTGATTCATAGACCTGACATTCCAGGTTCCTATGCAATATTGTTCTTTATGGCATCAGAGCTTGCTTCTATCACCAGTCACATCCACATCTGGGTACTGTTTTTGCTTTGGTTCTATCCCTTCATTCTTTCTGGACTTATTTCTCCACTGATCTCCTGTAGCATATTGGGCACCTAATGACCTGGGGAGTTCCTCTTTCAGTATGCTATCATTTTGCCTTTTCCTAGTGTTCATGGGGTTCTCAAGGCAAGAATACTGAAGTGGTTTACCATTCCGTTCTCCAGGGGACCACATTGTGTCAGACCTCTTCACCATGACCTGCCTGTCTTGGTTGCCCTGCAGGCATGTCTTAGTTTCATTGAGTTAGACAAGGCTGTGGTCCTAGTGTGATTAGATTGACTAGTTTTCTGTGAGTATGGTTTCAGTGTGTCTGCCCTCTGATGCCCTCTTGCAACACCTACCATTTTACTTGGGTTTCTCTTACCTTGGGTGTGGGGTATCTCTTACATTGGGTGTGGGGTATCTCTTACCTTGGGTGTGGGGTATCTCTTACCTTGGGTGTGGGGTATCTCTTACCTTGGGCGTGGAGTATCTCTTACCATGGGCATGGGGTATCTCTTCATGGCTGTTCCAGCAAAGCACAGCCACTGCTCCTTACCTTGGATGAGGGGTATCTCCTCCCACCGCCCTTCCTGACATTCAGCGTGGGATGGCTCCTCTAGGCCCTCCTGTGCCCCCGGCAGCCGCCACTCCTCAGGCGTGGGGTTGCTCCTCTCTGCCATCACCCCATGCTCAGTAAATCTTTAATCCAATTTTCTGCTAAAGGGTGAGGCTGTGTTCCCTCCCTGTTGTTTGACCAAACTCCTGTGAAGGTAATGAAGATACTGAAGATCTCCTTCAAAATGTCCCATACATGCACTGCTAAACTGAGTGCCCCCAACCCTCCAGCAGCCCAGTGCTGACCCTTGCCTCTGCCAGAGACTCCTGGACATTCGTGAGCAAGTCTGAGTCAGTCTCTTGTGGGGTCACTGGAGCGCCAGCTGTGTGGTGCTGAAGTGTCTTTGAGGAGATCCCCCAATCCAAGGGCAAAGGAGAAGCCCCAGCAAGATGGTAGGAGGGGCAAATTCACATTTAGAATCAAACCCAATACCCACCAAAGATGCTCAGAAGGCTCAAATATAACTTGTGCACACCAGGACCTAGATACCCCACAAAGACTGAGACAGAACTGTGTTTGGGTGTCTCCTGAGGAGGTATTGGTCAGCTGTGGACTGCTACAGAGGCATGGGTTCTCGGCACAGTAGACCCAGGTATAGCAAAAGCCCTCTTAGAGGAGGTCCTCATTAACCCACAATAGAGCCACCAGAACTTACACAGGGCTGGGGAAACAGACTCTTGGAAGGGCACAAACAGAGCCCTGTGTGCACCAGGACCCAGGAGAAAGGATATATTCCAGGATATTTCGGTTGCTTTCATGGCTTAGTGATTAGAAATGTAACTTTTATACACACTGTATATATTTCTTTATACAAGAACATCAATACATAACGCACATAGATACAAATCATGTATTAAGATGTACATACAATTCGCTGATGTTCAGTGTATTTCTAGAGTTATGCAACAATTCATCAATAAGTTTTAGGACATTTTTATCACCCAATTGTAATGTTATCTTTAATATTTTAAGGACTGTCAAAATGTTTTCCAAAGGAGTTGCCTCATTTTATAGTCAAGTCAGCATTGTATGGTGGTTCCAGCCTCTCCATGTCCTTGTGAAAAACTGGTTTGTTTCTGAGTGTTTTACTATAACAGTCCTAGTGGGTGTATAGTGATTTTATTGTAGTTTGATTTGCATTTCCCTATGCCTGGAGAATCCCAGGGATGGGGGAGCCTGGTGGGCTGCCGTCTATGGGATCGCGCAGAGTCGGACACGACTGAAGCAACTTAGCAGCAGCATGTTTACTGATGTAAAGCATCTTTCATGTACTTTTTGTATATATTCTCCGGATAAATATTTAAATCTTTTTCCTTTTTTAAAATGGGATATTTTTCTTTCATCTTATTATTTGTCAGAGCTCTTTATTTCAGCTACAAATATCATCAGATACATACAGGTAAAATACCCAGGCATTTTCTTTTATTGTCTTTCTGCTTTCTTAATGGTATCTTCTGGAACAAAATAATAATAATTATAATTATAATGAAGTTTAATTTTTATGTATTTTTATTTTGTCCTTCATGCCTTTGGTGTCTCTAGGTGAAAATTTTGATTCACACAAGGACACAGAGGTTTGCTACATTTTCTTCCAAGACATCGTGGCTTTAGATCTTATGTTTAAATCTATGTTCCATTTAGAATTAATTTTTGTGTATAGTTAAGCTTCATCCTTTTGCATGTGGATACCCAGCTTAATTTCTGAAGACTGTTCTCTCCCAATAAAATTGTCTTGGCATATGTGTCAAAATCAATTTATGATAAATATGAAGGCTTATTTCTGACTCTCAGTTCTGGTCTATTGATCTATATATCTACCCTTATGCCATCACATCACCACATTGTTTTGACTACTGTATCTTCACACCAAATTTTAATTTAGGAAGTGTGAGTCCTCCAACTCTATTCTTGTTCAGAATTTTTGGGTTCCATGCTTTCCACTAAGAGTTTTAGGATCATCTTGTCAGTTTCTATAAAAGAGAAATCTGGAATTTTGATAGATACTGCATTAAATCTGTAGACAAGTTTGGATAATACTGCCACTTTAAACATTAAGTCTTCTGATCTACAGACATAGGTTTTTTGGCAAAAATTTAGATTTTTAATTTCTTTCAAAAATCATTCATCAGTCAGTTCTGTTCAGTCACTCAGTCGTGTCCAACTCTTTGCAATTCAATGGAGTGCAGCACGCCAGGCTTCCCTGTCCATCACCAACTCCTAGAGCTTGCTCAAACTCATGTCCATTGGGTTGGAGATGCCATGCAACCATCTCATCCTCTGTCATGCCCTTCTCCTCCTGCCTTCAATCTTTGCCAGCATCAGGGTCTTTTCCAATGAGTTGGTTCTTCCCATCAAGTTGCCAAAGTGTTGGAGTTTCAGCTTCAGTCCTTCGAATGAATATTCAGGACTGATTTCCTTTACGCTTGACTAATTGGATCTCCTTGCAGCCCAATCGGCTCTCAAGAGTCTTCTCCAACACCACAGTTCAAAAGCATCAATTCTTTGGTGCTCAGCCTTCTTCACAGTCCAACTCTCACATCCATACATGACTACAGGAAAAACCATAGCCCTGACCAAATGGACCTTTGTTGGCAAAATAATGTCTCTGCTTTTTAATATGCTGTCTTGGTTAGTCATAGCTTTTCTTCCAAGGAACAAGCATCTTTTAATTTCATGGCTGCAGTCACCAGCTGCAGTGATTTTGGAGCTCCCCAAAATAAAGTCTGTCACTGTTTCCCTAGTTTCTTCATCTATTTAACATGAAATTATGGGACCAGATGCCATATCTTAGTTTTCTGAATGTTGAGTTTTAAACCAACTTTTTAACTCTGCTGTTTCACTTTCATCAAGAGGCTCTTTAGTTCTTGCTTTCTGCCATAAGGATGGTGTCATCTGCATATCTGAGGTTATTGATATTTCTCCCGGCAATCTCTAATTCCAGCTTGTGCTTCATCCAGCCTGGCATTTCACATGATGTACTCTACATATAATTTAAATAAGCAGGGTAACAATATACAGCCTTGATGTCTTACTTTCCTTATTCGGAACCAATCCATTGTTCCACATACAGTTCTAACTGTTGCTTCTTGACCTGCAGGAGGCTTTCACCTTTTATATGCTTACCTTCTGTAGTAATGCCCTCTTTTATTGATACTATTGTTAATTTCAGTCTTTTATTTTGGTCAGACTAGGAAGTGGTTATACATTTCTTAGTACTGTGTCAGAACCATCTATTATCTCCACTGATTCAATTTTGTTTTTACATAACTATTTCTGTTCTTTTTATTTTCTTTTGCTTGGTTTTTGTTACTCTTTTACTAGTTTCTCAAGGCAGAAGCTCTGATTATTAAGATCTTTATTATTTTAATACAAATATTTATTGCTATAAATTTCCCTTTTAGAACTACTTTAGCTGCATTCCACACATTTTAATGTGTAGTAATTCTAGTAAAAAATATGTTTCATTTTTCTTTGTGACTCACATTTATCACCATTATTTATACTGAAGTAAAGTGTTTAATTTCAACCTACTTGGGGATTATCCAGCTATTTTCCTGTTGATAATTTCTACGTTAAGCCTGACATTATCAGAAACATACTTTGTATCATTTCCTATATAATCTAAAAATACTTTTAGATTTTTTTTTAAGGCTTTGTTTATGGTCCAAAGTATGGTCTGTCTTAGGATATATGCCATGAACATGTGCAATAATATCTGTTCTGCAGTTGCTGAGTAGAGTGTTGTATAAATATCAATTGATTTCTAGTTCAGAAATTGGCACACTTTTTATTACAGTGAAAAGTAGTAAGTATTTTACAATTTCCAGACTAAGGGATAATATTGAAGATATTTGTAGGTATTTTACAAAAAAACATTCTTTACTCAGGGACCAGGCCAAAAAAAGTTGGCAGTCCAGATTTTCTTGGTAAGCCACAGTTTGTTAACCTCTGTTCTAGTTAGTTGATGGTATTTTTGCATCGTTGACAATTTTATATCTGCTCTATCAATTACAGAGGAGTGTTGATATCTTCAAATATAATTCTGGACTTCTCTATTTTTCCTTTTTAAGTCAGTTTAGTATTTCTTTTATTCTGGTTCTCTCTACAAATAATGATACTTTCAAGATTGCCATGGATTTGGAGTTTATTGACTTTTCTGAAACTGAATGTATGTCTTTCACCAAATTTGGGATGCTTTCAACTACTGTTTCTTCAAGTATGCTTTATGTAATTCATTCTCCTCTTTCAGGAATTCCAATGACAAAAATATTAAATATATAAGTATTATTTCACAAGCGTCTAAGGCTTTTTTCAGTTTTTTTTTTTTAATTTTTGTTTCCACTGGATAATTTCTATTGTTCTGTCTTCAATTTTACTGTCTCTTTCTTCTTTCCTCCTCCTTCTCTCCAGTCTAATATTGAGCTCATCTAATAATTTTTTAATTTCAGATATTTATTTCTAAATTCATCATTTGCTTCTGTTTTATGCTTTCCATTTCTCTGCTTAAAGCATCTAATCTCCCATTCATTTCAATAATGTTTGTATTTACCTCATAAGCATGATTATAATAACTTCTTTGAAGTCACAATGCAGTACTTCCAGCATCTGTATTATCTCAGGATTCTCTTCAACAGTTTGTCTTTTCCTTTGATAACTGGTCCAATTTTCCTTATTCTTGGTCATATTGTCCTGGGTTTGGATATTTTGGGTAATCTGGATTGTATCCTGGACATTTGGAAGCTATACTGTAAGAAATTGGGTCTTCTTTACACAGATGGCCAAGAGGCACATGAAAAGATGCATGACATCATTATTACAGAAATGCAAATCAAAATTACAATGAGATATGACCTCATATAAGTCAGAATAGTGGGTGAAAGTGAAGTTGCTCAGTCATGTCCGACTCTTTGTGACCCCATGGACTGTAGCCTACCAGGCCCTTCTGTCCATGGGATTTTCCAGCAATAGTACTGGAGTGGGTTGCCATTTCCTTCTCCAGGGGATCTTCCTAACCCAGGGATTGAACCCAGGTCTGCCGCATTGTAGACAGATGCTTTACCTCTGAGACACCAGGGAAGTCAGAATGGCCATCATCAAAAAATCTGCAAGCAATAAATCCTGGACATGGTGGAATAAAGGAAACTCTCCTACACTGTTAACAGGAATGTAAATTGGTGCAGCCACTATGGAGAACAGTATAGAGATTCCTTAAAGAACTAAAGATAGAGCTACCATATGATCCAGCAGTCCCATTCATCCTTGGGAACATTATCTGAAGAAAAACATGGCTTGAAGGGATACATTCACTTCAGTGTTCACTGCAGTACTATTTACAATAGCCAAGACATGGAAGGGCTTCCCTGGTGGCTCAGAGGTTAAAGTGTCTGCCTGGAATGCAGGAGACCTGGGTTCGATCCTTGGGTTGGGAAAATCCCCTGGAGAAGGAAATGGCAACCCACTCCAGTACTCTTTCCTGGAGAATCCCATGGAGGGAGGAGTCTGGTAGGCTACATTCCATGGGGTCACAAAGAGTTGGACATGACTGAGTGACTTTACTTACTTAAGACATGGAAGCCACCTAAATATCCATTGACAGATGGGTGGATAAAGATGTGACACATATATACAACGAAATATTACTCAGCCATTAAAAAATACTGCAATTTTCAACAACATGGATGAACCTAGAGATCATACTAAGTGAAATAAGTCAGACAAAGACAAATACCATATGAAATCGCTTATTTGTGGAATCTAAAAAATGATACAAATGAACTTATTTACAAAACAGAAACAAACTCACAGACTGAGAGAACAAATTCATGGTTACTAGGGGGAAGGAAGGGGGAAGGATGGGTTGGGAGTTTGGGATTTACATGTACAAACTGCCATATTTATTAATGAAATAAAATGACTTTCCATAAAAAAAAAAGGAATTGGATCTTCTTAAAATTGAGGGGACAACTGATTTTCATTTTAATAGGCAATCAACTCATGTACAGAATGCAAGTGAGACTGTCCTCTACAGGTCATGATTCTAACGTAAGGTAAATTTTCAAGGTGCTTACTATGTTGAGTATACCTTTTATATGAGCAACTCAGAGGATGAACAAGGACCCAACTATAGGATCTTACTCCAAATAGTGTGGTTTGTATGGTAGTTCATTTTCAAACCCTTGGCTGTGCTTCTTGGGTATGTTCTGCACATACTCAAGGGGTGTGAATTTAGGACTCTTTTATGGGATATCCATGACACTCTGCAGCTTTTGTGGACTGACATTTTGTTTGTTTGGGTGATATTGTTTTTGGTTGCTAGGAACAAAAATGGTAAGATTCTCTCAGTCTCTTGGCCTCTCATGTTCTTGTGCAGTGCCATATATCTGGGCCTATTCCTGGAACAAGGTAAAGAGAGAAGAGATAGAAAAAAATACTGAAAATTCTCCTACATTCTTTGTATAAAAAGATTCCTTTGTTCCTAAATCCAGAGTACTAAGTATTTTTCTCATCTCTAGGTATCTGTGCCACTTTGGCTCTGCAGTATTGTAGTTCTGCAATGGGGCTGGTTTTGCAGCAGTGCTAGGAAAATCTCAAAAAGGAAAAATGAATTATCCCTATTTGATTGAGCTCACAAGTGGTTTTTTTCTAGAAGTTGTTGTCAGAAAGACAGGTTATAGGAGATTTTGTTGATGGTATCCATCATCCAGTTTACTGTGTCAGATAGTGGGGAGATAAAGAAAAAAATGCAAAACACAAAAACTACAAACTACCTTAGTTGTTCTTCAAGATTTAACATCTTTCCCAATTTTCTTGTTGTTATTTACTTTTCAGATCCCTCAAGCAGTTGCTTTTTGTATTTTTTCAAGTTTTAAGTAGTAATCAACTGCAGTGTTCTTACTCCAAATAGAAGTTTTAGTTCTTTGCTTTATAATTCTAAGGCAACACACATACCACAGACTATAAAAACAGGAGTTCTACCAAAAAAAAAAAAAAAAAAAAAAAGGACTACTACTGTGTACTTCTAAAGAGTAAATGTTCTTATTTATTTAGTTGCTAAAGGTACAGTTTTTGTTGTTAGCATTACATCAGTTCAGTTCAGTTGCTCAGTCGTATCCGACTATTTATGACCCCATGGACTGCAGCACACCAGGCTTCCCTGTCCATCACCAATTCCTGGAGCTTACTCAAACTCATGCCCATCGAGTCCGTGATGCCATCCAACCATGTCATCCTCTGTTGTCCCTTTCTTCTCACACCTTCAATCTTTTCCAGCATCAGGGTCTTTTCAAATGAGTCAGTTCTTTGCATCAGGTGGCCAAAGTATTAGAGTTTCAGCTTCAACATCAGTTCTTCCAATGAATATTCAGGACTGATTTCCTTTAGAATGCACTGGTTGGATCTCCTTGCTGTCCAAAGGACTTTCAAGAGTCTTCTCCAACATAGGGCTGAGCATAGCATAGCATTACACAGGGTTGAGCATTTTTGGGAACAGAGCTCAGGTTTATGAGCATTTAACTTCTTATCTTAGGAGTCATAAACTGAAATTGCCATTTCTAAAGAGTGTATTTTTTCCTAGAATCTTGATTTCCTTGAAACCCTTTATAAAACTTCAGAGACAAATTATCATAATTGATTATACTGTGATATCTGAATAAATTAAACAGTATTTTAATGTTACTATGATAATATTTTGTCAGATTCATAATTAGTTTTTTACTCTAAAAAGATAAGCTGGCCAAACATCTCTCAAGTGGTCATGCAATACTGCTGAGGGACATTCCAAGGAAATATCTGTTTATGAATTTTAAATTATCTACTTCCTCATAAATTAAAAAAAATCCAACATATATGTCACAATTGAAATTTATCATTATCAAATGATTTGAAAAAATGAATCTACTTAGAATTATTTTTATCAATACTTCTCTTTACAGGTGTCTCAAAGTGTATTCTTTAACTTTTAAAATAATATTAGTGAGATGCCAAGCACCCAAGACATTGAAAAAATCAACCCCTATGCCATAGAGTAATTGGGGCTAAGATAAACGTTATAGCCCACAAAAGGCTAAATATTGATCTGTTCAGTTTGCATCCATTATTGCTGATCTTTCAGGATTTAAATATTGATTGTGCAGTGCAGTTACGATAAGCTAGAGCTAAAGCTCATCCATATTGCACTGTTGGGCAAAAGAAAAAGAGTTTTAACCTCAATAAGCCTGTGCCCTAGTTAGAAAATGTTGTCCTCCTTCTAAATCTTTAGCCTCCCTATGAAAAATTAATAATTTATTAAAACATACTTTATTACAGGACTTTCCCTTCTGTCTCCCTGGCACAATGCCAGTGTACACTATGAAGTAATAGTTGGAAAATGACCTCTACTTCTTCAAATGAGTTGTTTCTTTAGTTTGGCTTGATATTAATCATTAATTGTAAAAAAATACAAGAACTGTTTCTCAGGATAGCTAAACTTTCATGCACATGTGGCTCTTTGCCAGAGTCTAAGATGACATCAGAGTGATATTACTATGTACCAACCATCCTAGAATTATTGATACAATACATTGATCTGATGATATAGTAAACATTGATGTGGAAATTGAATATATAACTAGCAATGACTGAGGAAATATAATTTAATATCTTCTCAGAAGGCAATGGCAACCCACTCCAGTGTTCTTGCCTGGAGAATCCCAGGGATGGTGGAGCCTGGTGGTCTGTGGTCTAAGGGGTCACACAGAGTTGGACACGATTGAAGCGATTTAGCAGCAGCAGCAGCAGCATGCTACCTTCTTCTTCCACTTCCCTCACTAGGATTACTTAGGGTCACGTCTCCTCAATCAATTCTTATTATTTCAAATAGGATATCCTGACGTATAATACAAGTTGATAAGCAGACACCAAAACCTTTTGTTGGAAATATTTTGTACATATTACAACACTCAAGGGGATTTCTCATTCCTTTTTTAAAATAAATATAAAAGTAGAATTAAAGACCTGATTTTTCCTCTCCTTCTCCAAAATAGTACATGGGTAGCTTAGTTGGCAAAGAATCCTCCTGCAATGCAGAAGGCCTTGGTTCAATTCCTGGATCGGGAAGATCACCTGGAAAAGGGATAGGCTACCCACACCAGCATTCTTGGGCTTCCCTGGTGGCTCAGATGATAAAGAATCCACCCGTAATGTGGGAGACCTGGGTTTGATTGCTGGGTTCGGAAGATCCCCTGGAGAAGGGAACAATTACCCCCTCCAGTATTCTGGCCTGGAGCATCCCATGGACTGAGGAACCTGGAAGGTTACAGTCCATGGGATCACAGAGTCGGACACGACTGAGTGACTTTCACTTTTTTTTTTCTTTCAATTAAATAGCTGATTGTTCATAGATCCAGAAAGCATAAAACATCCCTTGAAACATCTTACACTGAAGCTTGTTTCTAATCTGTCCAGAAACCATATTTATAAACTCTCAGCCAACATTTCAGAGACAAAATATCCTTCACATTTTTACCAACCTAGCAGAATCAACTTCTGCCATATTGTCTCATTGACATTTATTTCTTATACTAATCAGCAAAAAAAAAAAAAAAAAAGCATTGTTTTGAAGAAAATCAGAAGGCAATAATTTCAGGTTGCCCTTGAGTCTATTTTATATTTGTCCTTTTCTGTTTCCTGGGAATATTTTTCATTTATTTTCTCTTTCAAGTACCATCTGAACTGTCAGATATTTTCCTAAAAAATCACACAGTGTGATTTTGAGAAACATTGTCTTAGATTTATCATCCTGAGACTTACCCAAAAAGAAATCCACTGATTTCCCCTTTACTTTTATTCTGGGGTTTTCAACGTCTGATATTATTTGGCCTTGTGAGTTGCAAGAAAAGTATAACTCACAGTTTGATGACAATTTCCTGTACTCTGCTGTTTTCAAGTTTCAAATAATTATATATTTTTAAAACAACTGCTGTGAGACAGGCAAAAATTGTCAGCTTTGTCTCTTCACATTTACATTTTTTGGCCAAAAATAATGGATAAATTTCAGAAACAAAATCCTACTCAGTTTCCACATAAACTGTTCACAGTGAAGAAAAGAGTTTAACAATTGTCTAATCCTACAACTGGCAGAGTACTCTACAGGATCACACCTGCTCAGCCCTTAGGCCAGCATCTGTCTTTACTTACTTCGTACATTTTTGAATAAATGAAAGTTTCTTCCCCAATTTCATATTTATGCTGTTACCACTTTGTTTTGGGGAGGGGCTTTCTGGAGATTGCTTCCCTTTTCATACCCATCCCTCAAATGCAGTTAGTAATAGTAATAAACTTGCTTTGCATGAGATCCATAGCGTGCATATTTAGACTAATGGCCAATTGTCAAGACAGCTCTTTTCAGCATGTTGTCTTTGATTAAGACCATATACTGAAAAAGAGGTCGGGGGAATAGTGCGAAATGGCAAGGAAACATCTAGAATACATAATATTTGGATAATAAAATTGCATTTCAATGACAGAATTGGATTGACCAGAAGAATTTTTTCATGAAAATAATGTACATTATAGTGGCATGTTCTGCAGTTCTCTGGGAACATTTTTTTCTAAAATTATTTTCCCTATAATCCTGAGCCAGAATAGCTCCTACACTGTTGTTGTGTAGGAAAAATGACAGTGCTTACAATCTTGCTGTATAGCCACTGAGGGCAAGTGGCTTCAGTGGTCAGAGGGTACACGTGGTGTATTTCAAGTGTTTTTTTTTTTTTTTTCATTTTGTAAAACTTAATCCTCAAGGGTAGGATGTCTAAAGCCCCTCTTATCAAGTTTTTCAAGAAATGATATCCAGTGTAACTTAAAATTCCCACTATTCACTAAAATTTATTCACTTAAAGTGGGTTTTGGGAATATCATATTATTTGCACAGGATCCTCATCAAACTGTTGGATTCCTGGGTCTTGCAACAACTTTATTAAATGTTTAGGGTAATCTTATTCTGGGTAATAGCACATTCCTGGGTCACTGTACACATTCCTTAGGGAACTTAGTTAGTTGTTTTAAGTTTTGCCCTTGAATAAAGTAACATACTTACATTTTATCATAAAGTCACTGACATTTTTAGCAGGTTGTGAGCACAAACTTAAAAAAAGCTTTCTCCCTATCTCTCATCATACTGAAAAATTAATTCAAAGTAGATAACAGGACTAAATATAAGAGCTAAAACTATAAATGTCCTAAATAAAACAAAAACAAACAAAAAAACAGGAGTAAATCTTTGTGACCTTGTGCTAGGCAACAATTTCATAGATGTGACACCAAAAGCACAAGTGATAAAAGAGAATATTGACAAGGTTGACTTTATCAATTAAAAAAAGCCCTTTGTACTTCAAGGATGCCACCAAGGAAGTAAAAAAAAAAAAACAACCCATAGGGAAAAAATATTTGTAAATAACATATCTGATAATGAACTTGTGTCCAGAACACATAAAGTAAGTTTATGATTTAATTATGAAAAAGAAATAATAACCTAATTCAAAAATGGGTCCAGTGTTTGAATAATTATTTTTTTTCCAAAGAAAATCTAAAAATGATCAATAATCACTAAAAAGGTGCTCAATATCATTAGTTGTTAGGAAATTGCAAATTAATACCACAATGGGATAATGCTTCAAACCTACTAAGATTTCTTGGATCAAAAACATAATAGCAATACTGGCAAAGAAACAGAAAAAGTAGAATCCTCATATATTGCTAAGAATGTAAAATAGTGCAACCAATTTAGAATACAGTTTGGCAGTTCCTGTGGAGAAGGCAATAGCACCCCACTCCAGTACTCTTGCCTGGAAAATCCCGTGGGCAGAGCCTGGTAGGCTGCAGTCCATGGGGTCGCTAAGAATTGGACACGACTGAGCTACTTCACTTTCACTTTTCACTTTTCACTTTCATGCATTGGAGAAGGAAATGGCAACCCATTCCACTGTTCTTGCCTGGAGAATCCCAGGGATAGGTGAGCCTGATGGGCTGCCATCTATGGGGTTGCACAGAGTCGGGCACTACTGAAGTGACTGAGCAGTAGCAGTGGCAGTTCCTGAAAATTTTTAACATAGTTTGTCATGTAACCCAGCATTTCGACTCATAGTTTTCATTTTCATAAAAATGAAATTATGTCCATGCAAAAAGCTGTACACAAATGTTCCCAGTATAGCTAAAATGTGTAAAGAACCCAAATGCCCATTGACTAATGAATGGATACACTTAACGTGGACCTTTATACAATAGAATATTACTCAAACATGTTACCACATGGATAGACCTCCAAGTCGCCATGTTTATTAAGCCTGCTACCTACCAATGTAGAATGGTCTGCCTCTTTCTTGGTTTGTGCTTGGCCTTTGAGTATGGAGGCTGGTTTCAGATTTCAGCCAGGAAGTTCCTGATAATGTTGAGAACCAACAATTGAAGAGACAACCAGGAGACCAAAGAAATGGGCTTTAGGAAAGAGGCACGTTCCAGGAAATGCCCAGTTGGCAATCAATATCTATGTTGGGAGGGGTGCACCACTTGTTAGATGCCTGTGGAGCACTGCATGATTTGGGGATTCCCTGAGAACACCAGCTGGTTAAATGTGCTTATTTGAGGATGATGCACAGTGCACTGTGACCAAAAAGATCAACAAATGGCTGCACAGTTGGTTGGCCTGCATTGTGGGCGTTCCACCTGCCACCAAAGACCAACAAGAGGCTGAGCTTAAATTAAAATGTTGAAAAGCTGAGCTTGGAGAACGACCTTCTTTTTGCCCATTATTTGCTAGCTTGCAGATAAGACAGACCTTAGTGTGACATTTTGCAAAACAAGGTCAGTGCTTGCTGCCTTGAATTAAGGTCAGAGTGCTTGTGACAAAGCCAAATAGGGACTTGAGATAGAATCCTTAAAAGAGTGTTGATGAAAAAAGGATAAAATGTTATTATGTTGATTGATGAAATGGACAAAATGCCCCATGCCACCCAACAACTTATAGAAAGAAAAGCAAAATCACATCCTGAGCTAGCCAGGCATCCCCCAACTGAGAAATATTCATGATGACAGAATATATTTTAGCTGAGCTATGGACATTGGTGCCAAGTTGCAACAAAAGGCCAGAGAAACTATCCAGGCACAGTCAGTGTGGCTATGAGACAAAGTGGACAATGACATTTCTGTAACCAGGTAGGAGGCAAAAAAAAAAAAAAAATTAAAAAGTAATATCATCACACCTTACCCTCTGACAGAGTTTATGGAGATCAGGGGATTCAAGACATTCACTTTCTGGTAGATTGCATTAGTCTTTTCTAAAGAGAGGCTTTGCCCAATGAAGGGAATCTCCCTGGACATGTGGGACTCTGAAAATCTAGAGAAGGTACAACAAATCCTTACAACATCGGGAATGAAATAGGCAAATTATACCCCATCTTCGAAGACCCTGGTTGAGCCGCATTCACTACAGAAATGAAAGTTAAGATGTTCCAGGCTACTCCCAACACCTGATATGGGCTGGGGTGCTGATATCCATGCTGAGCCCAGTTCTAAGAAAAGATATTTATGATGGTGGGTAAGCAGAGACATTACTTTTCCAACAAAGGTTTGTCTAGTCAAGGCTATGGTTTTTCCAGTGGTCATGTATGGATGTGAGAGTTGGACTGTGAGGAAAGCTGAGCACCAAAGAATTGATGGTTTTGAACTGTGGTGTTGGAGAAGACTCTTGAGAATCCCTTGGACTGCAAGGAGATCCAACCAGTCCATTCTGAAGGAGATCAGTCCTGGGTGTTCTTTGGAAGGAATGATTCTAAAGCTGAAACTCCAGTACTTTGGCCACCTCATGCAAAGAGATGACTCATTGTAAAAGACTCTGATGCTGGGAGGGATTGGGGGCAGGAGGAGAAGGGGATGACAGAGGATGAGATGGCTGGATGGCATCACTGACTTGATGGACACGAGTTTGAGTGATCTCCGGGAGATGGTGATGGACAGGGAGGCCTGGCGTGCTGTGATTCATGGGGTGGCAAAGAGTCGGACACAACTGAGCAACTGAACTGAACTGAATCCTTTGTTGATCAGGGCAAAACCAACAAATTCTGGGAATAAGAATGAGCTGTGGGAGAGAGAGGGAAGGAGCTCAGGAAGCCAAGGAACCATCCCAATAGGCTATAAAGGGTCCAGTAAAAATAACGCAAAAGCAAACATGGCTTCCCCTCATTGCTGTTGAGGATTCCACCTGAACAGACAGACAGGCTGAAACCCAGTGCTGTGCTGGCCAACTTAAGAAATTTTTTAGAACCAGAAGAGTAGTTTAGAGTTCCCCATCTGCCCTATTACCCTTAATGGCCTACCTGCTTCAGCAGAGGCCTCAAGTATACAGTCCTATGCAGGATGGGCACTCCCCTTTTCCCTGGGTATAGGATACAGGCCAAGACTGTCTCTAGGTAAGGCCCACTAGAGGCAATCAGAGATCTCATGTTGAACACAGTATTCACAGGTCCTCCAGAAATTCACAAAAGATGATGACTGGTTGACACTGGAGCCGAATAGTCCCTAATACATGGTAACACTCAAGAGTTTTCTAGCCCCCTCAGCAACACTGATGATTATCGAGGGCAAACAGCTAGAGCTGGAAGATCCTTTTGACACTGCAAGTTGGGGGTTTATCCCCACCTCCACCAAAAATATGAGGTTTATAAATCTCTCCAGTACCATAGAACATATTGGCATTGATATCCTGTGAACTTCTATCAGTGACTTTGAACTCCAGGTTAAAGTAATCAAACCAGTACTGTGAGGGAACATCAACTGGGAACCAGCAAGCTTGATGCCCCTGTGAAGAACAGCAGCTGTCAAATAATATAAATGTTTGGGTGGCATAAAGAAATAGGAGAAACTAAGAATTGCACTAAGTGAGTAGTGTATGCCCTTCCCATTGTGCTTTCAACAGTGGGTTAAAGAAAAAAGAAAAACAAAACCAAATGGTTCATGACATGTTAACAGTAAACTCCCAAGAACTGAACAAGGTAGTACCCTCCACCATCCATAAGTCTGTACTCAACATTGCCACCATCTTAGATACTTTGGCCATGGTCCCGGGAGTATACTATGCTGTACTGGACTGAACAAGTAACTTTTTAGTACACTGCTGGACCCTGTTCAGTTCAGTTGCTCACTCGTGAGTCACGAGATAAATTTCCCTTCTCTCTGGAGGGGCAACAATGGGCCTTTCAAGTGCTTCCCCGTGGTTACCTGCCCAGCCACACTAGATATCATGGGGTAGTAACCTGCGACCTGTCTCTGTTCTCTTTCACCACCTCAGTAAACTTAATGATATAATGTTATCATGTAAAGACTTGCCCCAAACTTCCCTGGTGGTCCATTCGTTAAGAATTTGCCTGCCAATGCAGGGGACACAGGTTTGATCCCTAGTCCAGGAAGATCCCACAAGCCACGGGGCAACTAAACCATCTGCCACAACTACTGAGCACATGCTTCAGAGCCCATGAGTCACAATCACTGAGCCTATACACCAGAACTCCTGAAGCCCTCGCACCCTAGAGTTCATGCTCTGCAACAAGAGAACATATAGCAATGAGAAGCCCACGCAACTAGAGAAAGCCTGCATGCAGCGATGACAACCCAGGACAGACAAAAACAAATATGTAAATAATAATAAAAACAGACTGAAAAAGTTGAAAATAAAAAGTTAAAAAATTAAAAGACTTGCCTCTGAAGCAAGATATGCAGACTTCACTAGAACACCTTCAGTGGAGAAGATGGGTGGTGAAACCACAGAAAATTCAAGGCCCAGACACTGCTGTAAGTTTCAGAAATCGTTTTGTCAGCTAAGACATGTGTTGTCTCCAAAGCTGTTTAATAAGATACAAGCTATCCAACCTCTAAAAGAGTAAAAGAGATGCAAGCCTTTGAAGGGATTTGAGGGTGTTCAAGGACTTTTATTCTCCACCTGGCACTGTCTCCATCTCAGTCCCTCAGTCATGTCCAACTCTTTGTGACCACCTAAACTGTAGCCCACCAGGCTCCTGTGTCCATGGGGATTCTCCAGGCAAGAATACTGGAGTGGGTTGCATGCCCTCCTCTAGGGAATCTTCCCAACCCAGGGATCGAACTCAGGTCTCTAACATTGCAGGCGGATTTTTTACTGTCTGAACCACCAGGGAAACCCTCCATCCCTTATACTGCTTGATAATGAAAGGAGACATATGGGACCAAACATCAAAGCATCAAGCCACTCCAAGAAGGCAGAAACACTAATCAAAAGCTCTGGACATCCCCCAGTGCAGGCTCCCATTTGAGTTAGGTATGTCTGTGACTCTGGAAGGTATGAGTCAGGCACTGTGGCAAAAACAACAGAAGGGGAGATACTCCAGGAATTTTGGTCCCAGCTCTGAAAGGCGAGAAAAATCCAATAAAATCCCCAGAGCAACAATTCCTAACAGCATACAGAGTACTTCTCCAGATGGAACCTCTCAGGAAGGAATATACACCACAGCAACAAATAGGCTGAACTCAGAGCAGTTTGGCTGAAGATCACTCATAAGCCTTTACACTAACATTTGGGCTGTTGTAAAGAGATTAACACTATGGCTGGGACAACGGGAAGCCAAGGGGTAGGTGATTCATGATTAGGCTCTTATGGAGTCAGGATGTATGGGGTACATTTAGGTTAGCAACAGCCTGAGCGTTCCTCAATTTTCCCTGTCCTGATACTGACACCACCAGGAAGCTGATGTCCTAGCAATTGACACTTCAGTGGATACAACAACTTAGGTACATAAGCAAATAACCACCTCTGCACCCAGTAGGATGGCATATTGCCAAACATGCCAGATTATCCTAAAAATGCATGAATTGGTTAATGCAGTAACAGTATGTTCTCTGTGTATGTGGTTTTTTCGCCCATGCCGGAGAGTTCCCTGACCAGGGATTGAACCCAAGACCCCAGTGATGGAAGTGCCAAATCATAACCATTGGACCACCAGGGAATTCCCTGTCCTGAGTGTTCTAAACAACACACAAGGCAACTTCCAAAGGAGCCTTGGCCCATTCACTGGAATTCCCAATCAGTGAAAGGTTGGCAAATTGACTATACCAACCCACTCCTTCTGAATGAAGGTACTAAGTATAACTTGGTTTGCTTGTACAAATTCAAAATCTGACCTAGCCCAAGATTTATTTACCCTGTCATTGTACAAACCAGGCTGCTGTTTTTAGGGTATTAGAGAGGCTGAGAATCATGTTTGGATACCCTCATCAAATGGAAGTGATTGAGTGTCACACTTCAAAAGTCATGATATGCAAGGCTGGACAAAGCAAACACACAAAAATGCCATGACATTAAGGAGAGGTGCCATCTCCCCTATAATCTGAAAAAGGCAGAATTGATAGGGAAAACAGAATACAATATTAAAACAGCAGATTAAATCACTAACAGGTAAAAATCACCTCAATAGAGTGGACTAAAGTACTGTCAGTACATTCAAATAATACATTTGAATGATCAACCTATAAGGTCTGTTGCCCCATATGGCAAACTAAAGACTCTGCTGAGGCACCCAATACCATAAACTATAAAAATCATGGAAAATAGCATTGTACTGACTTTCACCAAAGACCAACATATTATGCTGCTGAGAATACCATGTTCCATCATGCCTAGAAAAGGAATTATCTACTAAAATTTACACTGCCAGGATGGATGAATTACTTGGCACCCCTGGATGAAAAGGAAACCGTTCAATCTCCACTATATAGCACTGTCCTGCTACAGGCTGGACCTATCAAAACACATCACACGTGGAGTAGAATGCACATCATTAAAAGAGAGGACAAGACATTTTGGCCTGGCATATCCTGCCTGCAATCCATTGCCTCCTGCCTGGCAGTGCTGCTTCCCCTACCATCACCAACATGCACGGTACATTCAACCAAGCCAAGTTCCGAAAGCTGACAATTTCCTTCTCCTCATGGCCAGGTAGGCACATTCATTTTCCCACAGGTACAACCATTTAGCTGCCATCTTTGTTCCCTCCATTCACATGGAGGCCCTTATGCTGCTGCTGCTGCTAAGCCGCTTCAGTCGTGTCCGACTCTGTGCGACCCCGTGGACGGCAGCCCACCAGGCTCCCCCGTCCCTGGGATTCTCCAGGCAAGAACACTGGAGTAGTTGCCATTTCCTTCTCCAATGCATGAAAGTGAAAAGTGAGAGTGAAGTCGCTCAGTCGTGTCCGACTCTTAGCGACCCTATGGACAGCAGCCTACCAGGCTCCTCCATCCATGGGATTTTTCAGGCAAGAGTACTGGAGTGAGGTGCATAAATTCACCCAAAAATGCTTAAATGATGGCCAACAAAGCCTGTTCTTAAACACTGGAATGTCTCTAATTAAAAAAGAAAGCTTTCCTCCAAATTAAATGGCCTTGGACATTATTATGCTTCAAAAGGAGCCATCTGAACTATTATGCCAATAAAATGTTGTGTTGTTCATACGTGATGAGTCTGTTAATGTGTTGCTGCT
Organism: Capra hircus; assembly: GCF_001704415.2. Classification (NCBI taxonomy): domain Eukaryota; kingdom Metazoa; phylum Chordata; class Mammalia; order Artiodactyla; family Bovidae; genus Capra; species Capra hircus. The sequence goes on along the minus strand of NC_030809.1, from coordinate 86,121,337 downwards.
GCTGCTAAGTCACTTCAGTCGTGTCCGACTCTGTGCGACCCCATAGACGGCAGCCCACCAGGCTCCCCCATCCCTGGGATTCTCCAGGCAAGAACACTGGAGTGGGTTGCCATTTCCTTCCCTAATGCATGAAAGTGAAAAATGAAAGTGAAGTCGCTCAGTCGTGTCCAACTCTTGGCGACCCCATGGACTGCAGCCTACCAGGCTCCTCCATTCATGGGATTTTCCAGGCAAGAGTACTGGAGTGGGGTGTCATTGCCTTCTCCATTAATGTGTTATTTTTATTAAATCACATAAAAACGCAAGTGAACACTCAGTGATCTTGGGCCCAAGTCTAGGGGATTTAGTAAATAAATGGTTTTGCTCATGGGGCTCTTGGTAAAAAAAAATAAAATAAAAAAAAAAGGTGTCACTAATTTTAAAAGTATCATCTCAATCTTTGTTTTCTCTTACATGTGCTTGCATTGATGCTTTGCATTGTCGCCGAGGCATCTGTTTCCAATGCGGCCATAGAGCCACCAAGCGGGCCATCTCCATGCTAGTGAGACCACTTGCTTACCACGCAGGATGTATTGCAAAAGAGGAAATATAAAGATTATAAAAGCCAGTCAACACATGGAGTGTTGCAGGAAGTAATGAGGACGTGACCACCAGTTAAGCCAAGAACTAAATCTGGTCATCAAAATTTCCTGACTCCCTCCCTCTATGCTTGGAATGTACACTGAGTGAGCAATATTTTGTTGAGACCATCTGGTTGGTATACCTGACTGAACTCAGTTACTGCCTCTATATAAACCCGTAAGATTCGGTGGGCAGGTGAGAAAATCTACCAGTCTTACACCTACCCAAGCCAAATCTCATAAGCAGGTTTTCATGCTTATTAAACCTGCCACCTACCAAGTATGGAGGTTGGTTTCAGTATTCATCTGAGAAGGCTGTGATCCAGCACACTAAAACTGTTCCAGCAGTACCCAATACACAACTATAAATATGGTAATTTGGATTTTTTTTTTTTTTAAGTAGGAATAGTAGTGTGGTGATTTTGAAAAACTAACAAGTGAAAGGACAGACTAGTCAGGTCTCTATTGCTGGTATTGTGATCCTGGGCAAGATACTCATTTTCTATTTTAGTTTTATAGCTAATAAAATGGGACAATAGTACCTACCTCAGAGGACTATTAAAAGAAAGAAATTATATAACCAGCATGAAGTAGTAATACTCAGCAGAGTGCTTGGCATACATAAAATCAATTTCTGATATTTATTATTAGAACTATTATAATTAAAAAAAATTTTTACTTCCATTTGTACTCTTGCTCCAGGCGATTTGTTTTTTAGGATCAGGACTGCCTTTTGCCATCCCTTACTCCATTCTTCAGCTCTTGTCACCGAACCAAAGTTGAATCTACTCAGGGAACTCAGAACAAAGTCAATCTACTGATACTGGGTTGTGATGAAAGAAAGTACAGCATTTTTCTCAAAGTGCCTAACATGAGGCCAAGTAAAGAGAACAATAGCTCATGCTTAAAAGACCTGAATTCTCTGATGGCTTCCAGGAAAGGATATTTAAAGACAAGGTACCTGATCAGCTCAGATGTTCTTCTGATTGGTTGGTGGGAGATTAACAGAGTGGTACATCATCATCTATTTTCTAATTCCAACTAGTCTGGGGTTTAGTGCTGTGCTTGTGATCAGCACGTAGTTATTTTCTGCCATCTGGTGAGGTTCTAGGATCTGTAAAACAACTCAAGGATAAGGGTTAGAATATTATCTATAGCCCTCGAGGAGGAACAAAAGGCTCTTTGGGTTTATGACTAAACAACTATTATTATATGCCACTTGACCGTTTTTGTTTCTTCATTTTCCTTACTTTTCTGATTAAATTTGTTCTTTGAAACTCAGGGAAGGCCTAGGAGGCCAAAGTTTTTGGTATTTGTTTTATTTTTAAACAAACAAGATAAGGGGGGACACTGGGTTTCTGCCCCCAGGAAGGCCCCACAGGGTCCTACTCAGTTTCACTCTCTGTTACACATAACCTGCCCGCAGAGTCATCTTCCTAAACCCCAGTTCACCCTCCATTTCAATGTGTTTCAAACTCCCTCCAAGTTTCTATCTAAATCAGAAGGAAAAGCCTGCATCTCTCTCTAGAGCTTTGAAAGTCTCAGGTATCACACAGATTTCGTGCTCCAGCTTTATCTTCTGCTGCTCCTCAATAATCTATGTCAGGTGCATTCTCACACCAACAGACAAATAACAGTATAGAACAACAGTGAAAGCATCACTCTCAGTTCCTCTTAAAATAATTTCAAAATCTGCTTTGCATCTGCAGTCCAACTGTCAGGCTTTTTTTTTTTTTTTTAAATTCTTACAATAACTGCCAGATTGCTCTTTCTGAGTCAAGTTCCTCAGCTGTCCATTTTATATCATTTCCAGATTCAGCTAGGTAGACTACAAATTGTAACATATCTCTTTCTGTTCCATCCACATGATGGTTCCTTCACATACTACAGTCTTTCATAACTTGGTACCTACCACCATGTTGTTGCTTAGTCTTCTTTCCTTGGCTTACAATATTTTCCCCAATTTCAGTGTCTGGGGTACTCATGAAAGTCCATACCAAAAGTTGCATTTAAAGTCTGCTAAAATATAATCTATGTTTATACATTCATTGTGTTTACAGAAATCATTTTGAAACATCCACTTTTGGAGCAATGGTCTTCTGGGACTTGGGATAATGTAGAACAACACTAAGTCAGAGGGAGTCCCTTCTTTGAAAGCATTTTATATCCACAACTCATTGTAGGACCTAAAGAAATGAATGCTTTCTGCCCAGATTTTAAAACAAGCTTAAAAAAATTTACAGAATATTGTGAGGCAAAGAGTCAGCAAAGATTCTGAGATAAATGAATTTTTGACAACAGTAATACCGTTCTTAAGCACTAAAAGATCTGGTCTATATTGTACATCTTAGACAGACATATGATATGGAACCTCTCCATTCTGTCTAGCATCAAGAATCAGAGGGAAAATAAAAGCAGAAATATTTTAAGACAAAATGAAAAAAACATGGACTAACTTCTTGCTAATCAACAGTAGTCTGTCACATGCTTAGCCATAGAGGAAATCCAGATGAAAAAGTTGAGTAGGAAAACATTGTTTCTGAGCATCACTGCTTACATGGAAAGAATAATTCCTTCAATGTCTGTTGAAGGCAATATCAATCATCTGCCCCTCCCTTTTCATAGGCAGACCTGATGCCTTATAATGCTTTATAACTCCAAGCTTGATACATTTCTGTGTTCATTTCTTGATGCTCAAATATTAGTCTCATGAAGGAATCAATACTCAGCATACAGAATACATCTAAACTATATTGATGTTTTAAAGTTACCATGTAAAAAGAATGCTTTCATTACCTAAAACTCCATTCCCATATATAACCACCACATATTAAATACTTTTAATAAGCCAAGTTAATATTCCCATGCATGTCATATTGTATATACATACACACACACACAGATAAAGCTAATTACTATGTAACCAAACACAATTGTTTAACCCATGTTAATTCCAACTAGCTGATTTTGCACTTATGAGTTTGTAAAAACTGCATAATCATAAACACAAATTTCACCAGAGTTATTTGACTGAATCAATTGATTAGGTTGAATATAAGTAGTTCTGTCATTTCACTGACCCAGACACTATCTTATTGGATTATAACCCATTGGTCAAATCACATCATTTATCTCAAAGTTAAATATATTATCTATTTTGCATTTAACACAGTTTGGCTGCATTTATTTGAGTGATTTAAGTGCTGATAAGGACCAGGTCTTAGAATTGTATAATATGTATGTTATAATACATTTTCAAATGCCAATAATATTTTTGGCACTATCTTAAAAAATAACAGTTTTAAGACCTGACACAAATTTGCTTGCAAACCTCCCATTTTACCTTTCAGTGCTTTACTGAGGCACTCCTGTGAAAATTTAGCAAGGTCTCTAACACAAAGTTTAAATTCTTCCTGGCCAATGGAATTCTGCAATTCCATTAACACATGAGTCTGACATAGCTAAGATTTATATTGCCAGAAACTCTCATTTGATTTATAATCTGGTAATCCTTTTATCCTCCATTTATATGCAGTATAACTTGACATGAGTGCAAGAATGCCTTCACTAATAGAATTCACGAATATTGGACCAAGACGTTTTTTAGATCATAAAGGCTCTCTGAAAAGGGAAAGAAAGGGAAAGACTGGAGCTGGCTGAGATGGGATCTGGCTTTAAATCAGCCTAATAAAATGAAACTCAGGTTAAAACTACTGATTTTAGAACGTTAGCTTGGCATACAGTTCTCTTTCGATGGGTCTGCTCCCTCAACTCAGCCCACATAATTGTTTTACCAGCCCTCAGGCTACAAAGGAGTCAGATATCTGTAGCTTTTGTTACAGTTCATATTAAAAAGTTATGTGGACTTATGAAGTATATGTAGATGGGGAGAAGCAAAGAAAGTGGAATATGGGAGGGGAGAAAGTTCTAAACATCACACTGAGCCTGGGAAAATTCTGGGATATAATGAAAGGGAAGAACAACAAAGAACATCTGCCACATCTGCTTCATTTACAAAATGATATTTTTAAATCAAACACCACCACCACCACCAAAACAGTAAACTAAGAATCCAAGGTTTGTATCTGTTACCATCCACATTATGCCCTATTTGTTGACTATACTATAAACTTGGTTTGAGTGTTAATTCTTCTCAATGTTTTCCATTTAACAATAAAACACCATTTCTGCTTCTTCCCATTCATTCAAATGCTGATATTGAACAAGTATTATTTTCATGGTTTTTATCTATGCACTTCAGAATTCTAGTTAAAAAAAACAAACACCTCTTAGATATGTAAGAAATAGATGCATAAGCCCATTTCCACACATGACATTTGCATAGAAAACTCAATTAGAGGACTATATTATTACATTTGGGAGATTAGTGGGGTATCAAATGACTTGAAGATACTTCTGTATGTTTTCCAAATTTTATTCTTGACTGTGTTATTTTGGAGATTCCTAAAATTCAAAAATTATTCTTGGGAAAAAATGAACTTTGCAGGTATGTAAATTAATAGAAAACTATATCAGAGTACAATGATAAGGTCATAGGAGGGCAATGCTTTATGATAATTAACAGGTAGGTCATCCAAAACAGGGTACTAATCAATCAGCTAGTTTTTAACATTTTTGAGTTTTCTGTGATTAAATATTACTTTCTCATCAATAATATGTCTATTATTTTCATCATTTGGCATTTTAAATCCTACAATATATAGCATCCACAATACCAAATAACTGTGGCAAAACACATTTTAAGGTTAATTTAGCTACATACTTACAGCATTAAAACAAATTTCACAAGTGAAGCAGGATGAAAATTTATTTACAGCTACACTTAATAGTTTCAGACACAGAATAGTAAATGTAAATACTTAATTCTACTGAATTTAATGGTTCGATTTTTATTTTAGTAATTTTAAATTCTGAAAGAACGGGAGAGACAGATCCAGAGTGGCAGAGATAGAAAGGCAGAATTAGAGTTGGAGAGAGAAAGGAGGAGAAAGAGAAAAATCACATTATCAACATGATGCCGAATCTTAGGCCAGGACCAAAAGCTCTGTCCCTGTAGTTAATGTGACTATGAGTCAACTTCAAAATGTCTCTCCATCCTCTAAAGGAGAAATACTATTACCAAGATCTCATACCACAAACATGCTGCCTCACAGTTTAAGCTAAATGCAAAGCCTGGCATCATAAAAGTTGTACAACTAACTCTTTCTCCATTAAAATGCATATATTTATTATTAATTATTATTAAATTCCTTAATTTTAGAGTATTAGAGGGCAATGGAGAAATTTTGTTGACTCATTAGAAAGACCTAATGTGATAATCTGCACAATGTAACACTGTATTAAAAGGCTGTATTTATAGCATTAATTTTAAGTCTCCATTTGAACTGTTATATTAGAGAAGAACACAAACAAGGTAAATGTAAAGATTAAATCGAGAACTTTGCCTATTTAGTTTTCCAATTTGCTGAACACACACATATTCTCCACATATTCTCTCATTTTCTCACCTCGTACGTACCCCACTCTAAAAGTTAAATTTCTTTAACTTTTTGTTTTTATCTATTTCCCTTTCTGTTACCCTATCTCCATTTTTTTCTTTTTCACTCCTCTCTTTCTCCCTATTCTTTTAAAATTATTTTTACCCCACTGTTATATAAGTAGAATTTTGAATATTACTATGTCAGTTCTGAAATGCATTGATTTATTCACAATGATCAAAGACAAATTATTAAATTTCTTTTTAAAGCAGTTGAGATTTTCAGAAATTTCATGCATTATAGCAATTCATGATTCAGTCAAAATGAATCAAATAAAATCTTGGTTAAGTTTTATATTCTACTTCTCTACGACTTATGATCTGGTTGAACTAAAATAAAATTAGGAATTTGCTCAGAATTAATTTAAGCATTGTACTAGAATGTGTAGCACATTACTGAGATTCATTTTTTCTTATTTTCTAGATAATGACTGCTTCTGTGATACAATAATATAATAGCTATCATGTTCAATTTTTCATCAAAATACATTTAATTCTGGTAGTGATAAGAAATCAATGCATTACAGTATCTATACAACTGTATCATTCAGGAAAAGAAGAATGCACTATTTATGCCTTTTTCTATATCTTAATATGGAAAAATTTGTTACTAATTGCAAGTATATATTATCTTGACTTACAAGACACAAAGTAGAAGATGAGGGGAAAAGATTGGCATTCCAAAATTAACTTAAGTCCTTGATGATATGTTTTTCAAGGGGTGTGTTTGCGTAAGCAAAAATCGAACAAAAAATGGAAAAGGACATATTCCAGATGTGATCAAAAATAATATCGAGATAGTTTATAAAGTGTTCTGGAGAACTCATTTTCCTTAGGAATGGTGGATTCTCTCTAGAGTCAGGGAAATGAATTAATGTATCTTTAAATATCATTTCACTTTGCTTTATCTGTGAAAACTTTCTAAAAATAATTTGATAGAAGTTGGAGAGTTAGAAATACCTGATGTAATTATCTTTTATTACAAACTTTTGAGAAGGTTGCTTAACCCTATGCTTCTCAGTTTTTCACTAAAATCATGGAGATTACAATCCTCAATGATATGTGTGGTTTAAAGGATATAATAAAAATTAAAGCAACTAGTATGAGTATACAATACATATTTCTCTCTTTCTTTCTTGTCCCACACTTCTTTCAGCAGATCATTTTGCCCTTACTTTCAAGGGTTTTATATGTGCTAGGGTAACTATTTTGTTAAAACTCTTAAAATAAGAACATTAATAAGACTCTTTTGTTCCACTGAATTATGCCTTCATTTCTGAAAGTAGAAAAGCTTTATGCTAAAATAATATAAGCTAAATATATTAAATATATAAATTATCTCTGACGTGTTTAGAAAAGCTAACTGGATTTTCTCTTTTTCTTTTAAATGAGTAATGTAAAGCATATGATAAAAAGAATTTTTCTGTCTAGTTTTTACTGTTAGATCTGCAGTGGCTAGAAGAACAGCTCAGACATATTATGCACTCAAGGAATAATTGTGTAATTAAAAATACAATAAAGTTTGAGTTTTATCCATTTTCCTCAATCCATTTTAATTGGAAATAACTGTCTTTGACTTGGTTTTATTAAAAATGGACAATTTAAATATATGGTTACCAGGGGAAAAGAGGGAGAGGGATAAATTTGGAGATTGGGATTAACATATACACACTACTAGGTATAAAATAGAGAAGGAATAAAGACCTACTGTATAGCACAGGGAAATCTACTCAATACTCTGTAATGGCCTATAAGGGGAGAGAATCCAAAAAAGAGTGGATATATGTACATGTAGAAGTGATTCACTTTACTGTACACCCAAAACATTGCAAACTATAAATCAACTATGTGTGGTCAGTCGCTCAGTCGTGTCTCACTCTGTGACCCCATGGACTGTATCCCACCAGGTTCCTCTGTCCATGGGGATTCTCCAGGCAAGAATACTAGAGTGGGTTGCTATGCCCTCTTCCAGGGGATCTTCCCAAGCCAGGGATTGAACCCAGGTCTACTCCATTGCAGATGGATTCTTTACTATCTGAAGCATCAGGAAAGCCCATGGACTTTACCCCAGTATTTTTTTTTAATAGACAATTTAACACTTTCAATGATAATGTACAGTTTTCTTCATTTTAGTTGAAAGCATAAAATGGAAAAGGTGATGCATACAGTAGAAAATTAATTTATCAGTCTACTCATTTTTGGAAATGAATCAAGCAAAGTTTATTAAAACTATATATTTGGAAAATATATTTACCATCATGCCAATATGAGAAGAATGCTTGTACTTGCTTCAGTAGCATATATATCAATATGAGAAGAATGATAACAAAAATTTAATATGCTCATTGTCCTAGAGAACAATTTGTATTGGCAATTTGCAAAATTGAGTGCTCAGTATAACTCTAGCTCAAAATAATAGAATACAACTGAATTCTGAGTTCATGTGAATATTTCACTTCTTGGAATTGACAGACTTGTAGTTTGATTATGCTATTATGTTAATCTGTAGCTTACTTTCTAAATATATATACATATAATTTAAATATATATATATATATTATATGTAAAAGATGGAGGGCAGAAGGAGAAGAGGGTGTTAGAGAATGAGATGACTGGATGGTAATGGACATGAACTTGGGAAAACTCCAGGAGACTGTGAGAGACAGGGAGGCTTGGCATGCTGCAGTCCATGGGGTCTCAACGAGTTAGACACGACTGGACGATTGAACAACAACATAGTTGTTGTTCAGTCCTATATACATATATATGTATATATATATATATATATATATATGTATATATATATATATATATATATATAGCATCCCAGGTGGCTCATTGGTAAAGAATCTGCCTACCAGTGCAGTAGATGTGGGTTTGATTCCTGGCCTGGGAAGATCCCCTGGAGAAATGGCAACCCCCTCCAGTATTATTGCCTGGGAGATCCCATGTACAGAGGAGCCTGTCAGGCTACTGTCTATGGGGTCACTAAAAAGTTGGACACGACTTAGCAACTAAACAACAAAATACTTATATATGCTTTCTTTTAATCTCCCACAATAATAAAAGTTTTTTATAACAAAATGAATTCAAGAGCTACCATCTGGAGAGAGTGCCAGGTACATCATCAAAGGCAATGAATCTAAGAATCCAGGAAGGTCTTGAACTCTTTCAATTTAATTTTTAATAATGAAAATACTTGTTAGGAAAGAAGACTATCTAAATAACAGCCATTTTTATATTCAGATATTTTCCATGTAAAATAATTGGATGTCAGATGAGGAACTGCCTGTCATATATTACTATTAAAATAATATACTTTTTGTGCATAACCAAACCTGCCTGAGTGAGTTACTATAGCCTATGGTCTCCCTGAGATTTTTCCAGTGGGATTTTAATAATGCTCTTATGTTTGCCATCTTAGCACTACAGCCTGTTAAACAATTTGTAAGAAAAATAGTCAGGTATAAAGCTAGATAATCTGTATCCCTTTGGAATCAAAAGTCACTTTGCCAAAATATTTTAACATGCAAAATTGCTTCTTGAGAGATGTTTGCCATGATAAAATGACAGAAAACTACATTTCCATTATAATTATAACTGACTTGTGGTGCTAAGTTTTTATAATTTAAAGGTATTCTCAACTCTGACAGCCCTTCCATGTTGAATTATGCATCTCAGGCTCTTAAATAGTTCTGCTGGCATGAGACAGCTGAGATGAAGTTGTCTTTCTAAAATAATTGCTCCATGGAGCATCCATTATACCTTCAGAAAAAATGTATTACTTGACTTCTACAAATTATAGACTAGCCTATAATGGGTATTTTTGACAGCTATTAGCTTAAAAAAAATCTGAACAGTAAAATGAGTATTGATATCACAATGGTGTGCTGTGCATGTTAATACCAACCTTCTCTGTACTTCCCTTCTGAAGCATGATGTAATCATTAATTATAATAATATTGATGTAACCGAACTCATGTTAAAAATACAGTATTGGCAAAGTATGTCATTTTCTCACCTGTGAGATAAAAACCATTAACTCAAATTTAAAATACATATTGAAGACATCCACGTTTAAAAGATAAAAAATGAATTCACTTTTGGTAATGTTTTTCTGATTCATTAAGTTACTGGGTAAATTTTAAAAATCACAAATGAGACAATAATCAGATAAAGAAAAAGATTATATGTTTTTACCTCCCAGATGGCTCTTTAAAATATTGAACATTGATGACAACCTAATTTATCAATACTTTGTTAAAATATATATTCTTATTTCTTATCAAGAATTTTACACTTTATATTTCTATGGCAGTTAAAATTTCCCCTAATAAAAACACTTGCAAGTATCTTTGCAGGAATATTCTACCTCATGGAAATATAATGATTCCATTATTATTAAAGTCCAGAATGAAAACAATAGTGACAGTCTATCAGAATCTTTATTATTTCTGTGTATATCAATTGAATGCAGTCATGTGAATGAAAATACTTGTTGCTACGTTTAGGAGAATTCTATGCAAATATAGGCAAAGTGTTTATTAGTAGGTAAATATATGGTAAATATTTTCCAATTCTATTGAATCACCAGGTTTTGAGGGGTTGTTTGTTTGACCACAGTAGGAAGAAATGGCTTAGGTTCCTATGTCCCTCCTGTACAAACATATGATAGATCCAGACACATATACACATATATCTCTGGTCTCAAGAATCAAAAAGCTAACATCTATAATGAAACTTAAGCTAATGAACATATTAATCTAAGGTGTATCAAGTGCCTACTGTCTCATTCTGCCAAGAACTGATCACACAGTTATTATTTATACCTGTCCCTTATTAACCAAATCCTAGAGGGTTCATACCTCTGCACATGGCCAGAAGAAAAATTGCACACATTATGTGCTCTCTCCAAATTCTCTTGGCTTTAGGCTCACCTTCATCTCTTAGGTTAATAGCAGAGAGACAAATCTTGTGCTGAGCTCTAATACTTCATTTGTTACTTACTGAGGCTTAGGTGGGGTGGAATAGGTAGAATGATAGATGGAAACCTGATGGTTTTAGTACAGCTTTCCAGTTCTACTATCACATCTCTTATTTAAACGAAGTATTTAGAAGTCTAAATGACTGGCTAACTTAAGAGAAAAAGAAACATTTAGAAATTGTCAACTATATTGGCACTTGCCATCTACCTCTAAAAGGATTAAATCATATGCTGCTAAATTGCTGCTAATTTTCAACACCCCCTGAAAGCAGTTCAGGATGGAGAGCAGAAATGAGGCACACTTTGCTTGGGGAAAAACTGGCAGAACAAGTCTAGATATTTTGAAGGGCTGAATTTATGAACACAATTCTATCTCCTCATATCTAGAAAATCCTTCATGGAGACAACTGCTCCTCAAGACTAGCAGAAACACTCTGCAAAACTATATATATATATATATATATATATATATATATATATATATGTGTGTGTGTGTGTGTGTGTGTGTGTGTGTGTCTGTGTGTCTGTGTGTCTGTGTGTGTGTGTTTGTGTGTGTTTGACTACACATACTCCCATTTCACCAAAATCACATATGCTGACCTTGCCCCCTGCCCTTTGGAGCAGGTTCTAAGAGGTATCTGAGGTGCTGTCTCCAGGGCTGAAGTGCTCTTTTTGCCCCAATAAAATAACTTTCATCTATATTGTGCATTTTTTCTAAGACGACACCTTTATGACGACCATGAAGAAGGGACCCAGAATGGACTCCTCTCCTTCACCCAAACTCTAAGTGGAACCAGAGTGTTGGTACCAGAAGCCCCCTTCACCCATCTTCCTCCTTGAAGAGTCCAGATGACTTGGGTAAGTCTTTCCTGATTCTTTTATCTTCCTTATTAGTTGATGATCCTGAGTTGTATTTTGTGGTGTATAGCAGGAACCTGCCTTCGCCCACTTGAAAGATACTGGGCGGTGGGGGGTGGAAAAGGAGAAGTTGAAAGCTACCTGGGAATATCCACCCAGTGGAAAGATATAGGATGGGGTTTAGTTGAATGATATGGGGGAGTACTCACCCAGGTGAAAGATCCTGGAGTGGTGGAAGGCTGGCTGAAAGACATCAGGGTTTGCTCAGTTGTAGGAGACTGACTGGGCTGTGCTGAGTGGTTAAGTAAGAGGCTGATATGATGCTTTTCCTCAGTTCAGCTGCCTTAATAGAATTTGCTGGGAAAAAGTGAAGGTATATAAGAGCTTTGCTCTGAAGAAAAGGGACAAGACTCCTCCTGGCCAGTTACGGTTTTCTTGGACAGCTGGGAAATTTATGGGAGTGGTGGAGGCAGAGTCCTCATACCATGCAGTAGTCTCATAGGGAAACCAACTCATTAATTAAAACACTTTCTCATCCAGGTGTCACAGAGAAAATATGGCCATTCAATGTTCCAAGCACCTACATAGGCTTAGGCTACCAACCCAATGGGAGAAACTGAGAAACGTAAGAGAGCCAGAACAACTCTAGGGTGTTGCCTGGAGGAGTTAAGTTCCCAAGCAGCACGCTGGACCAGCACACAATTTCACCAGCTAATTTTATCCCTGACAAATTCAATTTAAAACAGGAAATAGAGCCTTTCAAAGAGAAACAAAAGGCATCAGAAAGCAAGTCTCAAAATAACACCCCAGCCAGGATTATGTATGTACAAAACTCATACTTGCAAGTACCTACTTAATTGGGGAAATTATACTAAAGAATATCAACTATACCAATCTAAAATTACCAAACTGGGATTTTTCAATACCCAAAATTAATATTTTTTTGTGCACAGTTAGAAAAAAAAACGGCCATAAGATCTAACAGACTGAATGGAAAGCTTACATTGATTTGTATCTAGAAGCAACTAAATGAGGCAATAATAGTGTAACTTCTTGAAACTATATCAGAACTAAAAGAGGCTGCTAGCACTCTGATTCTGACTCTCCCTGCTCCTCCAACATATCCTCTTTCATCTGAATTACCTGGCCAGACACTATCTCTTTTTTCTTCTCCAACTCCTTTGCCTCTTACTACTGCTTTCCCCAGGACAGAAGGATAAAAAATCAGAAGTAATTATAGTTGTTCCCTTTAAGGAAAAATCTATTACAGGGAGAAGTGAACCACCCTTATTGCTTATGTATACACCCAGAACCTGAGCAGAACTTAGAGCCTTGGCTAAGGAATATTTTCAGCCAAGTCAGGGTTCATTGGGATTTGGCTAAGAATTTGAGTTCCATCTGCTCCCGCAAGCCCGGGTTTTCAGATCTGTGTCATTGAGAACAGCTATCAGGTTCTGAAAGCAAAGCAATGGAATGAATAGAGAAAGTAGGATGAAAACACCCCTTAATTCATTTTGAATCATATAACCCACAGGTTTACAATGAATGCAAGGAATTAGCTCAGAAATTACTCAAATTTACCCCAGAGCTTTTTCTAAAAACATACGCCAAAGATTCAACACTGCAAGCAAAGATCAGATGAATCAATTCTGGACTATTATTAAAGATTTGAAAAAACTTTTAAGAAATATTCTGGCTTGACACATGAATCATTCTCTAACCACCAAAATGATCCAGTCCAGTTAACTAAAGGATCATTTTGGTAGTTAGAGAATGATTCATGTGTCAAGCCAGAATATTTCTTAAATTTCTTTTTTTCCCCAAACCTTTCATTTTAGAGGGCTTCCTTCATAGCTCGGTTGGTAAATCATCTGTCTGCAATGCAGGAGACCTGGGTTTGATTCCTGGGCTGGGAAGATCTCTTGGAGAAGAAATGGCATCCGACTCAAGTATTCCTGCCTGGTGAATCCCGTGGACAGAGGAGCCTGGAAGGCTACAGTCCACAGGATGGCAAGAGTTGGACATGACTTAGCAACTCAATCACCACCATCTTTTTAGAAGACGCTACTTTATTCAAAAGACAATCAGGCTGCTCAGATTTATACACAAAATCCTTGTTACACGGGCTGATTGACTTTTCACAATCATTAAAAATAAATAAGGAGGAATCTACAAAAATTATGAGTTTTCAATTGTGCCAGTTAAGTACACAATGCTGGTTGAAGTTTACCTCAACCCCCAGCTGCTGCTGCTAAGTCACTTCAGTCGTGTCCAACTCTGTGCGACCCCATAGACAGCAGCCCACCAGGCTCCCCTGTCCCTGGGATTCTCCAGGCAAGAACAATGGAGTGGGTTGCCATTTCCTTCTCCAATGCATGAAAGTGAAAAGTGAAAGTGAAGTCGCTCAGTTGTGTCCGACTCTTCGGGACCCCATGGACTGCAGCCTGCCAGGCTCCTCTGTCCATGGGATTTTCCAGGCAAGAGTACTGGAGTGGGGTGCCATTGCCTTCTCCCCAGAGCCCCCGCTTAATTTCCAATCAGTAGAGAAAGCTAGCTTGAAAGAAAAAAATCTTCAGAATTCAGATCCTGAGGGAATAAGTTGTTCCTGTGCCTTGAGACCAGAGCTCTCAAAATCACTTATCTAGACTATCTCTGATACCTGAAACTGAGAAAAAAGAGAGAATAAAGCATTTAAAATGTTTTCTTATTATAAGTGTTATTTAAACTAGTAAGTTTTATACTGTGCTATCTGATTCATGACTAAATTTAGAAACTGAGATTTCTCATTGTGTCTGTGTATGTTTACATGTGTATTATCTTTGTTTTTTACCTTTGAATGGCAATACCAAAAATTAATTTGTATAGTTAGATTAAAGGAAATTAAGTGCTTATATAAATTTTCAAAAAAATACAGAAGGACAGAATTAATTTCAGGTTAACATAAACTGAGAAATATCCAATATTAAATTAATATCTGGTATTAATGTGTGTTTGTTGATCTAATTAATATAGGCATGCCTTAGAGTCGTCAACATTATGCATAATATTTTCATTATGCCTAGGTTTAATATAAATTAAACAAAACCTTGTTATAACTGTTACTAATTTGTCAGCAAAGAAAGTAACTTGATGTGAAGAAACTTTTAAGGAAAGAAAATGTAAATGAGATAAGAACTTTTAGATAAACTCTATTAAGAATAATTATGCTTAGGAACGTCTGTCTGAAATAGTCTCTCTGGATTTTGGTAACTTGAATTTTTAAGGCTGTGAGAGATTAAGTGATGGAAGTTTATTGAAGAGTTACCGCTACTGCTAAGTCACTTCAGTCATGTCCAACTCTGTGTGACCCCATAGACGGCAGCCCACCAGGGTCCCCCAGCCCTGGGATTTTCTAGGCAAGAACACTGGAGTGGATTGCCATTTCCTTCTCCAAAGCATGAAAGTGAAAAGTGAAAGTGAAGTCGCTCAGTAGTGTCTGACTCTTAGTGACCCCATGGACTGCAGCCCACCAGGCTCCTCCATCCATGGGATTTTCCAAGAGTACTGGAGTGGGGTGCCATTGCCTTCTCCAATTGAAGAGTTAGGTCACTTCCCAATATAGTAAGATAATGAAAGATTAATTACTGAACACTGGCTTCCTCTTACAGAGAAACTAGATATTTTGGACTATTAACATGTTTGGTGCCATCCTGAGATATTCTCTATGAGAAAATGTTTCTAGAAATTATCACTGGTATTTATGTTCACCAGTCTACAGAATGCTAGTATAAAGGACAAAGCACAGTTACTTAAGGAAAGTAGGATGTGTGTTTTCAGTAAAGAAGGCATAAGGAATGTAATTGTACTTTATTAAGGGAAAGGATGTAGATCTGATTTACAAGTGACTGTTTCTGAATGGAAAATAATGGATATGGAAAGTTATTAAAAGGTTTGTGGAAAGTCAACCCTGAGGAAAGAGTTTTGTGTATGGTCAATACTAAGTTTAAAATAAATTTAACTAAGTGAATACATTTTAAAAGTAAGCTGGTACAAAAGTTGGATTCGGTTTTCTCTGTTAAGAGGACAAGTTTTCTTAAGATGTTGGACCACCTTTGATAACACATTTTAAGTTCTTTACCTTTTAAGTGATCTGCTTTATATTTGCCTTTAAAATCTTTTATTGTTAGTTGGCTAAGTGAATAACTATTGTTTCACAGTGACCTATGATCCTATGTGACTGGATTTTCTAAACCTTTTTGATATTTATTGACAAAACTTCCTAAATCAAAATTTAATGAGGTCGTTTGATCTCTAGCTAACTTTGAGATGCTTCAAAAGTCCCCTGAAACATCCCCCAAAGAGTTATTAATTAGGTTAATTTGGTATATTAACTTACTTGGGAAGTATTGTCAACTGAATAATAATCTTAAGTATATTGCAAAGTAAATGCTTAGTAATGACAGTTTAGGAATTATATAAAATTCCTAAAAACCTGACATGTCCTGGTAAAACGTTATGTCATAATTCTAGATATTATCTTAGTGTTGTGTGGCACAGCAGTAACCAAGTCTCTTTGTCAGTTGTATTGTAATCAGATTTAAATATGGCTTCTTAAATGCTTGTCATTATAGTCGGTTATAGCTTTATTTTAATGCCCTTGCAAAAATGCTTCCTCTTCAAGAAGATTAACAAGAAGAACTTTTGGATAAATATAAGTTTTTGACTTTCAGAACATAATGTTGAACTGGGTAACTAATTAAAGAATCCTAGTAAGAAACCTGATGGCTTCATAAACTGTTACAAAAGCATTACATAAAACTGAGTGAAATGTTGAATATAGTTAAAATTCTTTATGAATTTGAAAAATTATTGGTTTAAATGTGTTTTCCATTTGAAAAATTATTGGTTTATATCTGTGTTTTCCAGATATAAGGAAAACCTTTCCCTCAAACTAATTATGATGTACAATAATTTGGTAAATTATATTTTTATAAGCAGAACTGAGAGTCCTTGGACTGCAAGGAGATCCAACCAGCCCATCCTAAAGGAAATCAGTCCTGAATATTCATTGGAGGGACTGATGTTGAAGCTGAAACTCCAATACTTTGGCCACCTGATGCAAAGAACTGACTCATTGGAAAAGACCCTGATGCTGGGAAACTGAAGGCAGGAGGAGAAGGGGACAACAGAGGATGAGATGGTTGGATGGCATCACCAACGCAATAGACATGAGTTTGAGTAAGCTCTGGGAGTTGGTGATGGACAGGGAAGCTGGGTGTGCTGCAGTCCATGGGGTCACAGAGGTTCATACACGACTGAGTGACTGAACTGAACTGAAGCAGAACTGAAACATTTACCTTTTCTTTCTATCTGATCCCTCCAGAGATTGCAAACTCAAGTTCTCAGCAGCTTTATCAGATAAATCAGGAAGGCAACTCACTAAATGGTACAGAAAGCTCAAGGTATTTGGGGGATTTTAAGAGGGAGGAATTCACCTGTATCTGTAAGGTGAAATCTGTAATAAGTCTTTGGCATGACTTTCCTAGCCTTGAGAGGTCTTTTAAAAGTTTAGTCTGAGACTCCTTTTAAAAGTTTCAGCAAAGCAAAAAGCCTATATGGTCAATTATATAAATTATCAGGCCAAAATTTTAAAGATTAGACATATTTTACAAACAAATTAGTCTTAATTTGGATACATTTGGTAGAAATTAGGGTAATTTTAGAGAGAAAAGATGTTTCAATAAATGCTAAATCCAAGTTTTGTTAATGGAAATCTGTACTGACTCACTTACCAGATAGTTCCTTGCAGTTATGTTAATATAAAGTTTAACTGAGTTGTTAAAGGACACTAAGCTTTTTTCTGAAGCTTATCTCAGTAATCTATCTTTGAGTAAAAATCAAATGTTCCATGATCTACAACAAGGAGATCATTTATAGTGGAAAAGACATACTTTAAAGGACTATCTCCAATCTGGATGGATGGACCTTTATCAGGTACTCACTCTTAGCTATCTTAGGCACAGTCAAACTGAAGGGAAACCGACTCTTGGATTAATTCCTACTTCCAAAGGTCCCTACACCAGACTGGTCTTTGAGAGACTGCTGACCTAAAATCACCTTAATGCTCAAACAGAGGAGAAACTATACTCACTCTAGGAGGAGAAGATGACAACCATTAGAAGTAGACAGGTAGCCCAAGATTCTGGCCCTGACTCATATGATCATTTATAATGCTTTCTTGACTTTTTAGAGCTTTGTATATAAATTAAATGTTTTTCTATTATGGGCATGTTCCTGTGTTAGTTTCAAAAATTAATCCAATTGTTGGATTTCTGGCTAATTACCTAGGCCCAGTACTTCTAGATTACTTTGGTGAATTTCTCCACTCCAAGGCTATAATTGGATGTTCTTTAGGAAATTTACTTTAGAAGAAAGAAAAATCAGTCCTCTTCAGGCTAATCTTGATGTTACTAGATAGGATCCTCTCATGTGGCCAATTAATAATACCTGCTCTAGCCCAGGCCATAAATGTGAATTTTCCTCTAAAATACTCAGAGCAACAACAACAAAAAAATCAGCAAATGAATTAAATCTCCCACAATTATGGGATGGATTTATGTGGTTAATACCAGTCTGTGATCATTTAAGATTTAAAGCCCCGTTTATCTTGGGAACAATTAAATTATACTAAGAATAACCAGCCTAGCAACACTAGGAAATTGGGCTCAGAGCCTTATGAACAGTGCTAATATATTAATATGATTTCCCTGAAAAATAAAGATTGGTACAGAAGAGACTAAAATAAACAACCTGTGGATATACTGGGCTGCATGTAATGGAATTTCTTAGCTTAATTCTTACTTATGACTTTAATAATACTGCCAGCAATTCTATTTGTACTTTGTCTGTTTTACAAGATTGTTGTTTCTTGCATTACCAAATGTGTGACTGAACCTCTTACAAAATATATAATTTCATATGAGATCAATGGTTGTAATAGTGTAACTCTAGATATGGAAAGATACAACAAGAGGAAATTTATTCTGGAACATACAGATTAATCAAACAGGTGGTCCAGAGCCCTTTGGTTGCTGTTGATAAAACCTGGTCTAGCAATAGCACATTGAGTGGCCTATCATCAAAATCTTTGCCAGACCTACGAAAAAGCCTTCTTAGCACAATGGGACAAAATGATCATAAAATGCCTCCCAAAACATGATGTAATTTATGATCATGAGGGAGCCATGTTAACCACAAATTGGCACTTGCCATCTACAAGGATTAAATCATGTGCTGCTAGAGTTGCTGCTGATTTTAAATACCTCCTGAAAGGAGTACAAGGTGGAGAGCAGAAATGAGGCACTCTATGGTTGGGGTGGGAGAACTGGCACAACAGGTCTTCAGGTAGATATTTTCAGGAGCCAATTTTATGAGCCCAATTCTTGTATCTCCTCATATCTAGAAAAGCATGAAAATCCATTATGGTGACAACTATTCCTTATGCCTAGCAGAAATTTTCAGGAGACGAACAGAAACCTTCTGCAAAAATAATGTTCTTATTTCATGTACTTCCTCTTTACCAAAATCACATGTATACTGATCTTCCCCTTGCCTCTTTGGAGCAGTTTCTCAGAGCTATCTAAGGTTCTATCTCTCAGGCTGCACTCCTCACTCTTCCCCCAATAAAACTTAACTTGAAACACTCATGTTGTGCAATTTTTCAAGTCAACAGTCAACAATACTTACAGTTATGAATGATGAACTCAACTGCTTATCATAGGTATTTCAATTGATTTCCTTTAAACTTTATTAAAGAAAGAAAGAAAGAAAGTGTAGTTGCTCAGTCGTGTCTGACTCTTTGTGATCCAATGGACTGTAGCCTACGAGGGTCCTCGCTCCATGGGATTCTCCAGGCAAGAATACTGGATTATTCCATAAATGAATCAGCTCCAGGGTGGCCAGCAGCAGCAGTGAGGCTGGAGGGGAGCTTCTACTCCTGGGCAGTGGATAGACTCCAGGACCACCAGTGGTAGCAGAGAGTCCAGGGTGCCCTGTGCTCCTGGGTGTCCACCAACATTGGTTTCAACCTCCCCTGTACCCTTTTCCCAGCCACTCCAACAGGGAGGTTGCCTCCATCACAAGCTGCCCATTTACCGACACCTGACAGCCAGTGAAGATTTACATGCTCAACAAGGGCCAGCAGAGGGACAACCAGGACTCTGGGCATGTCATTCAGCTATATGGAGTGGTTAAATGACATGTCCCTGCTAGTTAGGGCCTGACAAAATGTGGTCCACTGGAGAAGGGAATGGCAAAACACTTCACTATTCTTGCCTTGAGAATCCTGTGAACAGTATGAAAAGGCAAAAAGATATGATGCTGAAAGATGAGCACACCAGGTTGGTAGCTGTCCAATATACTATTGGGGAAGAGTGAAGAAATAACTATAGAAAGAATGAAGAGCCTGAGCCAAAGCAGAAACAATGCTCAGTTGTGGTTGTGTTTAATGGTGGAAGTAAAGTTTGATGCTGTAAAGAACCATATTGCATAGGAACCTGGAATGTTAGTTCCATGAATCAAGGTGAACTGGAAGTGGTCAAACAGGAGGTGGCAAGAGTGAACATTGACATTTTAGGAATCAGTGAACCAAAATGAAAAGGAATGGAGGAATTTAATTCAAATGGCCATTATGTCTACTACTGAGGGCAAGAATCCCTTAGAAGGAATGGAGTAGCCTTCATAGTCAACAAAAGAGTCTGAAATGCAGTACTAGTTTGCGATCTCAAAAATGATAGATTGTTCTTGATTTGTTACCAAGGCAAACCATTCAACATCACGGTAATCAGTCTATGCCCCAACTACTAATGCTAAAGAAGTTGAAGTTGAATGAGTTTATGAAGACATATGAGACATCCTAGAACTAACACCAAAAAAAGATGTCCTTATCATCATAGGGGACTGGAATGCAAAAGTAAAAGTAGTAAGTCAAGAGATACCTGGAGAAACAGGCAAGTTTGGCCTTTAAGTACAAAATGAAGAAGGGCAAAGGCTGACACAATTTTGCCAAGAGAACACACAACTGGTCATAGCAAACACCCTCTTCCAACAACACAAGTGATGACACTATGCATATATATCACCAGATGCTCAATACCAAAATCAAATTGATTACATTCTTTGCAGCTGAAGATGGAGAAGCTCTATACAGTCAGTGAAAACAAGGACAGCTGACTGTGGTGCAGATCATAAACTCCTTATTGCAAAATTCAGACTTAAAATTGAAGAAAGTAGTGAAAACCACTAGGCCATTCAGATATGACCTAAGTCAAATCCCTTACAATTATACAGAAGAGGTGATAAATAGATTCAAGGGATCAGATCTGTTAGACAGAGTGCCTGAAGAAGTATGGGTGGAGGTTTGTGACACTATACAGGAGGCAGTGATCAAGATCATCTCCAATAAAAAGAAATGCGGAAAGGCAAAATGGTTGTCAGGGGATGGCTTACAAATAGCTGAGAAAAGAGAAATGCAAAGCAAAGGAGAAAGGGAAAGATATATCCATCTGAATGCAGTGTTCCAAAGAATAGCAAGGAGAGATGAGAAAACCTTCCTAAGTGATCAATGCAAAGAAATGGAGGAAAAGGACAGAATGGGGAAGACTGGAGATCACTTCAGTGAATTCCAAGGGAATATTTCATGCAAAGATGGCTACAATAAAGGACAGAAATGGTATGGACCTAACAGAAGCAGAAGATATTAAGAAGAGGTGGCAAGAATACACAGAACTATACAAAAAAGATACTGATGACTCAGATAACCATAATGATGTGATCACTCAGCTAGAGCCAGATATCCTCGAGTCAAGTGGACATTAGGAAGTATCACTATGAACAAAGCTAGTGAAGGTGATGGAATTCCAGCTGAGCTATTTCAAATCCTAAAAGATGATGCTGTGAAAGTGCTGCACTCAATATGGCAGCAAAATTGGAAAACTCAGCAGTGGTCACAGGACTGGAAAAGGTCAGCTTTCATTCCAATCCAAAAGAGGAACAATGCCAAAGAATGTTCAGACTACAGCACAACTGCACTCTTCTCACATGCTAGCAAAGTAATGGTCAAAATTCTCCAAGCTAGGCTTCAATAGTACATGAACTGAGAACTTCCAGATTTTCAACCTGGATTTAAAAAAGGCACAGGAACTAGAGATTAAATTTCCAACACCTGTTGGACAGTAGAAAAAGCAAGAGAATTCCAGAAAAAACATCTACTCTGCTCCATGGACTATGCTAAAGTCTTTGACTGTGAGGGTCACAACAAACTGGAAAATTATTTAAGATTTAGGAATACAAGATCATCTATCCTGCCTCTGGAGAGATCTGTATGCAGGTAAAGAAGCAACAATTAGAACCAGACATGGAACAACAGACTGGTTCAAAACTGGGAAAGGAGTACACCATGGCTGCACATTGGCACCCTGCTTATTTAACTTATATGCACAGTACATTATGAGAAATGCCAGGCCAGATGAAGCACAAGCTGGAATCAAGATTGCTGGGAGAAATGTCAATAACCTCAGATACGAAGATGACACCACCATTAGGGCAGAAAACAAAGAGGAACTATAGATCCTCTTGATGAAGGGGAAAGAGAAGAGTGAAAAAGCTGGCTTAAAACTCAACATTCAAAAAACGAAGATCATGGCATCCAATTTCATCACTTCAGGCTCCAAAATCACTGCCGATGGTGATTGCAGCCATGAAAATAAAAGATGCTTGCTCCTTGGAAGAAAAGCTATGACCAACCTAGACAGCATATTGAAAAGCAGATACATTGTTTGCCAACAAGATCCATATAGTCAAAGCTATGTTTTTTCCAATAGTCATGTATGGTTGTGAAAGTTGGACCATAAAAAGGCTGAGTGCCAAAGAATTGGTGCTTTTGAACTGTGGTGTTGGAGAAGACTCTTGAGAGTCCCTTGGACTGCAAGGAGATCAAACCCATCAATCCTGAAGGAAATCAGTTCTGCATATTCATTGGAAGGACTGATGCTGAAGCTCCAGTACTTTGGCCACCTGATGCGAAGAACCAACTCATTAGAAAAGACCCTGGTGCTGGGAGAGATGGAAGGCAGGAGAAGAAAGGAATGACAGCGGACAAGAGAGTTTTATGGCATCACTGCCTCAATGGACATGAGTCTGAGCAAAGTCAGGGAGATGGGGAAGGACAGGGAAGCCTGGTATGCTGCAGTTCATGGAGTCAGACATGACCTCCTGACTGAACAACATTCCCCATCATAAATGGGACAGATGCTTACAGGCTCCTTGTGAGGATGCTGTTGACCTTGTGACCTACAAGCTTTGCTTTAGAGTTCTTAGATGTGAACATAACTAGCACTTAAGATTCCCTCAGATTCTAAAATGACCATGTCTTGGCTTGATATTGAAAGAAGTCAAGTATTTCTCTCCTTCGTAGGGCTTTCTGCTCATGGACTATCTGTGACCAAAGCTTCTCTCTCACCACCTGAGAAGTAATTCACTTTGTCCATACAGGTCTCAGGATTAAATGCCTCTGGGGCCTGCTGCTCCTTTGGCTAGTGATAGCATCAGGACTATAGAGGTATAGTCTATATACGCTTCTGTACACAGAATTTAAAGCGATTCCTCTACTTCATGATCCATCTTGTCTATATATCTGTTGATTTCTTATGTTTAATTTTTCTGCTTATAGTCCCTCATTCTCAATAGGTTTTCTGTGTATACCGCATAGAGGGCTGTGCTTCTTTTCTATGTTTTCAACCCTTTTTATTTCTATTTATAATAACTCACCATAATAGCTCTTGGCACACATTTATCTAGATTATTAAATATAAATGCATTTTTGCAATTATTTTGAGATACTTGGGGACAAAAAACATGAGAGAAGGGGAAGTACATGCCAGTACTCAGTTTATAACGTTGGACCAAATCTCCTTAGAGCTGTATTTACTTAGAAAATATATATAGCAGTTACATGTTTGTACATGATACATGTCATATATGCATACTAGAGGAAATTTTATATTCCCTGTGTATTTTTATGTTTTCAATGAACAGTATTGATTTTATGATTAAATATATCATTAAAAATAAGTTTTACAGGATGGCATTAAACTACAGCATGCCTGGTTTAATCTTTATAAAATGACAATGACTAAACACAATAGGTCTTTTATGTGCAAAGTACTCTAAGTATTTTATCTGTATTAAGTTATTCAATCCTTACAGGCGTCCTTTGTGAGGGTTATTATTCCTTTTATATAGTTGGGAACTGAAGCACAGAGAAGTTAAAGAACTTGCCTAATACTACATAGCCTGTATGAAAGGGAAATAGATTTCAAACCAAGTACTTTTTAGTCCATTCATAAATTATGTGTGTTTTGCAGAGATTAGGGATGAGGAAAGAGTTAGTAAATACAAATGCAGGTGAAAAAGAATTAATCAGACATAGTCTAAATCTCACAACTTCATTTCAATATACCTGCATCTGAATAAATGTTAGAAATTTCCTTTGTATTGTAAGACTTCTTTTGGACATATATTCATGTTATAACTGCTAGGAATTAAAAATTATGAAATGAGATTCCTTTGAGAATATAATCAAGATTTGCTTGTGTGGCAGTTTTTATGGAGTGCCAGGAAAAGCATTTTATACTAAAACATCCCATGGTCATAGAAGTGTTATCATTAGAAAATCATTAATTTGAAGTTCTCTTTTCATCTTTGAATGTTCTACATATGATTTCAAAAATGCATGCATATGAGAAAAAAAACAGCTAATTAATGAATATTTTAAAGACTTATCTAAGCTGATCTCTAACTAAAAACATGTGGCTGAGAAAATGTAGCATTAAATGAATACTGAAGAAAAGGAAGAAGTGCCAGACTTTACCGGGAGGAAAAAAAAAAAAAAAAAAACAATTGAAAGGAGTTATATCAGATGGAATTTTTAATCCCCTGAGTGGGGATGACTTGGGTGCATAACATTAGACACAGTACTTAAAGTATTCACTCAACTTTATAATCCATATATTACAGAAACTTGAATTAAGTAAGGGAAGTTATATTAGGATTAGAGCTCAGGGTGGTAGGATCTTCAGAATTCTTATATTAGAAATCTTCTCATCTTACAGATCAGCTTGTGTTATGGGACTTAAAAAGGAACCAGTGGATCACTTAAGCGACCCAAGTGAAGATTCTGTGAAGCATCATAGTCACATGAAGAAATCTGGGGTATCAAGTTTTACCAAAGTCTCTGACTAAAACTTCTTTGTATTGAGTAGATATCCTGACCTTCAGAAATTAATTTCTCTGCCTAAGATTCCTCATCTATTAAAATAAGGATTCTAATGATACCTTACTCCTAAGATCGTTATAAGAATGAAATAACTCAATGTTTATAATTTGCTTAGAACAATACTGATATCCAATTACTGCTATATGTGTGAATGATACAGGCATATATGTACACAATTGTTTTCTGAGATCATCTTTATTCACTTCACATCTAATGATGTTTGCATTGGCACTTTTCCATTTCTCCATAAAAAATAAGAATAACTTCTTTGCAAAATTGCTGAGTATAGTTTAAGATTCTTGAACATACCAACGATCTAAATTTATGTACATTAACTTATATCTGATGTTTAGACTGTGACTTGTTTTATGTAAATTGTCTTCTGTATATTGTAAATAAAATAAGTATTTGATAAAATATGTTTTTATATTGTGGCAAGGTCCTCAAATTTTCTCTAAAATTTCAATGTGATTTACAATTAATTGAAATCAAAATCTTTTCATAAAACTGTAATAGCTAAGCTATTTATAAGTTGATGTGCTATTATGTCTTTTTCTGATTATAAAAGCAACACAAGTACATTGTAGAATTTTTTTAATATAAGGAAGCATAAAATCACATCTTCCCTTCAGGAATAAACATTGTTAAATTTTTATTATATTTTGCTAATCGTTTTTTTTTATAAATAAGCCTATATTTAACAAAATTAAAAACACATTAAGCTTATTGTCTTGTAATCTGATTTTTCCACTTTACATGCATCTGTGACTTTATAAACGGAAAAGGGATAATCTATGACTTTTTGGTTTTTAAACTTCTCTGATCTTAAAGGTAATACCATAAATTGAAACAGTTAGCAAAATACAAAAATGTAAGAAATACAATTAAGCTTTTCCTCAAAGAAACTTTTGCTTTCAGTTTTCTATATATGTCTATATAATATTCCCTTTACATATGTAACCATCAGTTCAGTTCAGTCGCTCAGTTGTGTCCAACTCTTTGCGACTCCATGAATCACAGCACGTCAGGCCTCGCTCTCCATCACCAACTCCCAGAGATCACCCAAACTCATGTCCATTAAGTCGGTCATGCCATCCAGCCATCTCATCCTCTTTCATCCCCATCTCCTACTGCCCCCAATCCCTCCCAGCATCAGAGTCTTTTCCAATGAGTCAGCTCTTCGCATGAGGTGGCCAAAGTACTGGGGTTTCAGCTTTAGCATCAGTCCTTCCAATGAACACCCAGGTCTGATCTCTTTTAGGATGGATTAGATGGATCTCCTTGATGTCCAAGGGACTCTCAAGAGTCTTCTCTAACACCACAGTTCAAAGGCATCAATTCTTTGGCGCTCAGCTTTCTTCACAGTCCAACTCTCACATCCATACATGACCACAGGAAAAACCATAGCCTTGACAAGACGGACCTTTGTTGGCAAAGTAATGTCTCTGCTTTTTAATATGCTATCTATCTAGGTTGGTCATAGCTTTCCTTCCAAGGAGCAAGCATCTTTTAATTTCATGGCTGTAATCACCATCTGCAGTGATTTTGGAGCCCCCAAAAATAAAGTCTGACACTGTTTCCACTGTTTCCCCATCTATTTCCCATGAAGTGATGGGACCAGATGCCTGATCTTAGTTTTCTGAATGTTGAGTTTTAAGCCAACTTTTTCACTCTCTTCTTTCACTTTCATCAAGAGGCTTTTCAGTTCCTCTTCACTTTCTGCCATAAGGTGTCATCTGCATATCTGAGGTTGACATTTCTCCCGGCAATCGTGATTCCATCTTGTGCTTCTCCCAGTCCAGCATTTCTCATGATGTACTCTGCATATAAGCTAAATAAGCAAGGTGACAATATACAGCCTTGACCTACTCCTTTTCCTATTTGGAACCAGTCTGTTGTTCCATGTCCACTTCTAACTGTTACTCCCTGACCTGCATGCAGATTTCCCAAGAGGCAGGTCAGGTGGTCTGGTATTCCTATCTCTTTCAGAATTTTCCACAGTTTATTGTGATCCACACAGTCAAAGCCTTTGGCATAGAGAATAAAGCAGAATAGAGATAGATTTTATCTAGTTATATATATACTGGTGTGTGTGTTAGTCTGGTGTACAGTAGTGTGTTAGTTGCTCAGCCATGTCCGAATCTTTGAGCCCACATGAACTGTAGCCCATCAGGCTCCTCTGCACATGGAATTCTACAGAAAAGAATACTTGAGTTGACTGTCATTCCCTTCTTCAGGGGATCTTTCCATCCCAGGGATCGAACCTGGGTCTCCTGAATTGCAGACAGATTCTTTACCATCTGAGCCACCAGGGTGTGTTTTCTTTTCACAATGTATTTTGGTAATCTTTCCAAATAAGTATATTGAGATATATCCATTTTCTTTTAAAGCTGCATATTATTATGAGGATATACCACATTCATTAACCTGTTACATTTTTCCTGGACATTTGTATTGTTTCCCTTTTTTAACATTACTAAAAAAGAAACTATGAGCCACGCTGTGTAGGGCCACTCAAGACAGACAGATAATGGTGGAGAGTTCTGATAAAACGTGGTCCACTGGATAATAGAATGGCAAACCACTTCAGTATTTTTGTCTTGAGAACCCCATGACTAGTATGAAAAGGCAAAAAGATAGGACACTGAAAGATGAACTCCTCAGGTTGGTAGGTGCCCAATATGCTACTAGAGATCAGTGGAGAAATAACTCAGGAAAGAATGAAGGGATGAAGCCAAAGCAAAAACAACACCCAGTTGTGGATGTGACTGGTGATGGAAGTAAAGAGCAATATTGCATAGGAACCTGGAATGTTTGGACCATGAATCAAAGCAAATTGGAAGTGGTCAGACAGGAGATGGCAAGAGTGAATGTTGACATTTTAGGAATCAGTGAACTAAAATGGACTGGAATGGGTGAATTTAACTCAGATAACCATTATATCTACTACTGTGGGCAAAAAAAAAAAAAAAAAAAAAAAACACTTAGAAGAAATGGAATAGCCATCATAGTCAACAAAAGAGTCCAAAATGCAGTGCCTGTATTCAATATCAAAGACAGAATTAACTCTGTTCATTTCCAAGGCAAATCATTCAATATCACAGTAATCCAAGTCTATGCACTGACCAGTAATGCTGAAGAAGCTGAAGTTGAATGGTTCTAGGAAGACCTACAAGACCATCTAAAACTAATACCCAAAAAAGATGTCCTTATCATTATAGGGGACTGAAATGCAAAAGTGGGGAGTCAAGAAATACCTGGAGTAACAGGCAAATTGGCCTTGAATTACAGAATGAAACTGGGCAAAGGATAAGAGAGTTTTGCCAAGTGAACACACTGGTCATAGCAAACACCCTCTTCCAACAACACAAGAGAAGATTCTACATATGAACATCACCAGATGGTCAATAGTGAAATTAGAATGACTATATACTTTGCAGCCAAAGATGGAGAAGTTCTATACAGTCAGCAAAAACAAGATTGGGAGGTGACTGTGGCTCAGATCATGAACTTCGTATTGCCAAATTCAGGCTTAAATTGAAGAAAGTAGGGAAAACCACTAAACCATTCAGGTGTGACCTAAATCAAATCCCTTACAATTATACAAGAAGTGACAAATAGATACAAGGAATTGAATCTGAGAGACAGAGTGCCTGAAGAACTATGGATGGAGGTTTGTGACATTCTACAGGAGGAAGGGATTGAGACCATCCACAAGGAAAAGAAAGGCAAAAAAGTTTGTCTGAGGAGGCCTTATAAATAGCTGTGAATAGAAAAGAAGCAAAAGGCAAAGGTGAAAAGGAAAGATATATCCATTTGAATGCAAAGTTCCAAAGAATAGCAAGAAGAGATAAAGTCTTCCTCAGCGATCAATGCAAAGAAATAGAAGAAACCAATAAAATGGGAATGTCTAGAGATTTCTTTAAGAAAATTAGAAATACCTAGGGAAGATTTCAGGCAAAGAGGGCACAAAAAGAATAGAAATGGTATGGACCTAACAGAAGCAGAAGCTATTAAAAACAGGTGACAAGAATACACAGAAGAACTATACAAAAAAGATCTTCATGACCCAGATAATCATGATGGTGTGATCACCAACCTAGAGTCAGACATCCTGGAATGTGAATTCAAGTGGGCTTTAGGAAGCATCACTATGAAGAAAGCTAGTATAGGTGATGGGATTCCACTTGAGTTATTTTAAATCCTAAGAAATGATGCTTTTAAAGTGCTGCACTCAATATTCCAGCAAATTTGGAAAACTCAGCAGTGGCAACCAGACTGAAAAAGGTCAGCTTTCATTCCAATCCCAAAGAAAGGCAATGCCAAAGAATGCTCAAACTATCGCACAATTGCACTCATCTCACACACTAGTAAAGTAAGTTCAAAATTCTCCAAGCCAGGCTTCAACTGTACATAAATCATGAACTTCCAGATGTTCAAGCTAGTTTTAGAAAAGGCAGAGGAACCAGAGATCAAATTGCCAACATCTGTTGGATCATCAAAAAAGCAAGAGATTTCCAGAAAACCATCTACTTTTGCTTTATTG
The DNA here is from genome assembly GCF_001704415.2 of Capra hircus. NCBI lineage: Eukaryota > Metazoa > Chordata > Mammalia > Artiodactyla > Bovidae > Capra > Capra hircus. The sequence goes on along the minus strand of NC_030809.1, from coordinate 86,091,460 downwards.
ACTATGCGAAGACTTTGACTGTGTGGACCACAACAAACTCTGGAAAATTCTTAAAGAGATGGGAATACCAGACTACCTGATGTTCCTCTTGAGAAATCTGTATGCATTCAGGAAACAACAGTTAGAATTGGACATGGAACAATAGACTGGTTCCAAATTGTGAAAGGAGTACGTCAAGGCTGTACATTGTCACCCTGCTTATTTAATTTATATGTAGAGCACATAATGAGAAATGCTGGGCTGGGTGAAGCACAAGATGGAATCAAGATTGCTGGGAGAAATATCAATAACTTCAGCTATGCAGATGATACCACCTTTATGGTAGACAGTGAAGAAGAAATAAAAGCCTCTTGATGAAAGTGAAAGCGGAGAATGAAAAAGTTGGCTTAAAGCTCAACATTCAGAAAACGAAGATCATGGCATCTGGTCCCATCACTTCATGGCGAATAGATGGGGTAAGAGTGGAAACAGTGTCAGACTTTATTTTGGGGGGCTCCAAAATCCCTGCAGACGGTGATTACAGCCATGAAATTAAAAGATGCTTACTCCTTGGAAGAAAAGCTATGACCAACCTAGACAGCATATTAAAAAGCAGAAACATTACTTTGGCAACAAAGGTCCGTCTTGTCAAAGCTATGGTTTTTCCTGTGGTCATGTATGGATGTGAGAGTTGGAGTATAAAGAAGGCTGAGTGCTGAAAAATTGATGCTTTTGAACACTGGTGTTGGAGAAGACTCCTGAGAGTCCCGTGGACTGCAAGGAGATCTAACCCATCCATCCCAAAGAAATCTGTCCTGAAAATTCATTGGAAGGACTGATGCTGAAGCTGCAACTCCAATTCTTTGGCCACCTGATGCAAAAACATGACTCATTTGAAAAGACCCCAATGCTGGGAAAGACTGAAGGTGGTAGAAGAAGAGGATGACAGAAGATGAGATGGTTGGATGGTATCAGCAACTCAATGGACATGAATTTGGATATACTCCAGGAGTTGGTGATGGACAGGGATGCCTGGTGTGCCGCAGTCCATGGGTCACAAAGTGTTGGACACAGCCGAGAGACTGAACTGAACAATGTCTTAGCGAGTCTCCTCCTTTTTATCTTTGTGCACTGATGTCAGAATTTCTATAGGATAAATTGGTTGAAATGGATTTGCTGAGTCAAAGGAGAAACATATTTATAATAACCTTTAATTTTAGTAATTTTCCTTCTGAATTGGTTATAGCAATATACATGTTCTAAAACAGTAGGAGAGGATATGTTTTCTCTTCATCATATATTTTTAATGTTTTAAAATTTTGGCCAAATAAGAGGTCAAAAATGAAGTATTTTACCAAGCAATACAAACTGTCCCTTTATTTTTCAATGCTGGATCTTTTCTAGCTTTCCAGATGTGTCCAATATCTGATTTCCACTTCCAATGGGGGTTTTGGTGGAATTCTTGACAATGTCTAACCATCTTTCTCTATTTCATAGTTGAGGTAGAAAGGAGTACTGGGTAATTTGCTTACATGTTGTATAGAAAGAGAGAGGGAAAGAAATGCAAATATACAGATATAAGACATACTTCTTGGCCTCAAGCTTATACACACTAGAAACAAATAAGACATTTCCAGAAGATTATGTCTATATTGAGGAATAAAGAAAGACTGTAAAAGAGATAATGTTTTTTAATACCGCCCCCCAAAATGGAATTACAACATATTTGTTGAAAAGCATGAGTCTGATTTTAAGTAATAATTAATATCATGTTATTAAATGGTCAGTTAATCAACATGATTAATGTTTGGGTTTGTGTGTAAACCTGTCCATTGTAAATAGTCCATTAGAATTGTATTGATTACAATCTGCAATTCTCCTTTAGACACTGCTTTAAAAGAATTCTTGAAGATTCAACAAGTAAGACCATAGATGCATTAGCAACACTGACTGAGTGAGGAGAGACTCTGGATGTGGTTCTTTCTATTATGGTGAGTCTGATATTGTGGAGAAATGTGAATAAACTTTAAAAGAGATGTATGGCAAAACCAATACAGTATTGTAAAGTAAAATAAAGTAAAAATAAAAATTAAAAAAAAGAACTAATTTGCTCTGTATAAAAATTTAAAAAAAAGAGAGAGATGCCAAAAAACTGGACTGAAGTCTAGTTTTGAAACAATCTAGTGACAATTTTAAATCATTTCATCCTGAACAACTGATTATTCAATGGAATTACTACTGTGAATGGCATTTCAGTTCCCACTAGCTCCAAGACTATGAATCAGGATGCTATAATCTCTTAGCAATCTCTGATCTCTACAATCTTCCACAGTTCCCTTACCTATCTCTTCTAGCTTCACTCTGTAAATTACAGTAAACTTCCTGTCACTGCAAGGTATTAAAATTTTTAATAGGTTCTAAGTAGCCCTTTTTGTTATCCATCCTTTCTCTTTTAAGGATTGTCACTGCCCCTACTTCCTAGGTTGGAGGCAATGCTCTTCTTCCCTCTTTAGAAGCTGAAATCTTCCTATTGCTCACTGCTGGTAGCCAGGACACTAACCACTGGTCCATGATCAGCCAATTGAATGTCCCAAGTTGGGTTTTGTGTATCAAGCAAACGACTCAAAGACAAAAGGTTGATAAATTAATAGAAGTCTCTTTGTTCTGATCTAGATCTTCCAAGTTATGTTGATGTCTGAGTCTTCCAGTTCACAGCCTTTGAAGTTGCCTTTTCCTGACCCTTTTCTAAAGTGGTTTCTCCTGACTCTGAACAATCTTGAGAACCCCTAATACCCTTCCAGTAAATACTTACACTTACTGTCTGTTCTTTGTAATCTAAAGAATTCTGAAGTATTATATCTAGCCTCTTTACTGGATCTTTGTTTTTTTAGGAAGTCTATTCTTGTTAAGGTCTTCCCTGCTGGCTCAGAGGTTAAAGCATCTGCCTGCAATGAGGGAGACCTGGGTTCGATCCCTGGGTCAAGAAGATTCCCTGGAGAAGGAAATGGCAACCTACTCCAGTATTTTTGCCTGGAGAATCCCACAGACGGAGGAGCCTGGTGGGCTACAGTCCATGGGGTTGCAAAGAGTTGGACACGACTGAGCGACTTCACTTCACTATTCTTGTAAACATAAGAGTGGTTATTGGAAATAAGGAAAATTCCCACTGAAAAAATAAAAACGAAGAGTAAAAATGCTGAGACAATAAAACCCTATGTTATAAGACTACATCATTGTCAGCTTTTGTTAACTGGAAGAAGTGCATATAATTAGAAATAGTTGATGGAAACACACTTATGTGGCTAATATATGAGGGGCAGCCTTCTTGAAGTAATATTTGTAAAAGATCCTTGTTTGCACCCCTGTAATAAGTACTACAATGTTCTCTAACTACTCAACATATCCATTTTCAAGAAATATGACTTTAGTATAGTCAACCTTCTATTTTTCTTTCACTATAGTTGTTGTATGTTAATATTAGATAATTCTTAGAATAATATAGCTAACCTGCCTCTGCTTTATTTCTCATTCCTAACCCACCTAGAAGATGGAATAAGGTGAAAAATCATTGAGGATAAAGCTTAGCCAATAAAAATTTTTCATGCTACTTTGCCCTAATCCTTTACATAAGTTCTAATGTTTAGAACTGTGGAGTCAAAAGAGTGCTATGATTCTAAAGCATAGTTTTAAGGAAACCAGGAAAAACCCAATGAAAGACGGCAATGTTTACTACAGTTTCTGGATCATAGAAGAAACTCAATAAGCATCTGTAGAAGGAAGAAGAGAAAAACAAAAGACAGAATAAAGGAAAGAAGAGGAAGGGAGGAAAAAGGAATATATAGAAGGTGGGTTTTTGAACATCAAAATGGGAATTTTCTTCTTTTTTGTTCTTTGAGAAATTTTAGGACCTGCATAAATTCTAACATAAATTGCTCTCCAAAAATACTGGAACAGAAATTAAACAATATATCTCTAAACTAACTTATCAACATGAAAGCATTATATAAGATAGACTTACATGTCAAAATTTTAGGCATCTAGCAGACCCCACTGTAAGGTCTATGGGCCCAATATTTGAATCTGACTTTATGATTGTCTTACTACCAATTTCATGACCTCTCAGCTGTTAAGCTGGCCAAATAGTAATGCTATGTCACGGTAGTATCAGAAGGAGTAATGTAGCCTATGTATCCTTATGGCTCCAAAGCTGCTATAAAGTAACTCTACTAAATTGTGTTACCATTTGAGAGACCAAATAATAACTTTTGGGGAGCCAGGAAAGTCTTTATTAAAGTCCATTAAAATCGCTTTTTCTGTATCCAGTTTTCCTTCCTCCCTCTCTCTCCCTCTATTTCTCCTTTTACAATTGCTAGAAACTGGTCTTTATAGAGGTCTTTTAAAACTAGATCATGGTTAAATTAATTACCCACAGTACACCTTACTTTAGGATAGAAAGTCATTGTACCTGTAGAATACAGCACGAACTTCAGGAACACAAGGAGAAATGAAGATCAGAAATCAAGTTGAGTGGGACAAGAAGTGTGAAAATACAGAAAAATTCTTTCCGTTTATCCACCTAACAAGTATTTCTTGACTTACTTATTATACCAAGGATATGAGCTGGGCCGTGGAGATGTGTAATCCCAAATTACTTTACTAATCCTTAATTGACCACCTTTTATTCCTAGCATTATCTACTGTGTTCTTTCTAATTTATAACCAACTTTCCACCGGAACCTGAATTTTTATAGATCTGCATAGGACTGAGTGACTTCAATCATAAAATGGAGCAATAAGCCTAAAGTGCCTGTATGTGTGTGTGCGCTCAGTCATGTCTAGCTCTTTGTGGCCCCATGAACTGTGCAGGCTGTCAGGCTCCTCTGCTCATGGAATTTTTCAGGCAAGAATACTGGAGTGGACTGCCATTTCCTGCTCCAAGAGATCTTCCCAACCCAGGGATCAAAACCGTGTCTCTTGCATCTCCTGCACTGGTAGGTGGATTCTTTCTTTCCCAGTAGCACCACCTGGGAAGCCCTGGGCCATATAATTATACTCAATGAACTGCACGGCGCTACTCAGCACTGCACTGAGTCAGCTTCAAAGACATCACCAAAGACAATGTTACAAGAAGAGAATCCACTCTGATGTCTAAATTCTCCCTTCTTTACCTCTCATGAGCCCCAGTCAACCCACTGCCTTTCCCAAGTATCTTTTACAGTGTCATTTCCATTTTAGCACGCTGAATAATACTGCAATAAACAACAAGAAAGTTTCTGTATCTATAGAGAACTAACTTTTCTATTTGGTTTAGCTTGAACATAAGAGGGGAAAGCAGCTGTTAAATAAGTAGCCTGTGTAAAAGTTCATTATGAACATTGTACACTAACAAAGTAAATATGCCATATTTTCTGAATAATACATGTATATACCATGTTAATCTTTTATAGCATATACTTATCAGGAAATAAATCTTATTAAGGCACAAAAAAGTTATTGCACTTATTAAAATGGGTGAATCAATTTAAGCTTTCTTATGGTTTGTCAAATTTGCAAAATATTATATTTCTCTTCAGATAGAGTTACATTCTGTGTAGCTCAAAGATAATCCCTATGGTCTTGGCATATGTTACTTAATTGTCTCAGAAGGAAATGCCATAAATAGCATGCTGTCATCCCCCACAGGCACTGCCTCATCTGTCACAGTGGGGGCTCCAGACAGGGTGAGGTGCTCTAAGACATTTCTTAGTCTATGTAAATCACAGCCGTTACTTCTTACTTTTCAATTGGTCAATTATGTATAAACATGTGTTAATAAAAATTTGCCTCTGTGCCTCTAAGGTACACACCCATAAAGCTATGTGAGTATGATAAAGTATAAATGGCATACATTATTATTTGATTCAACCTACCTCATCAATTATGATCCAAAGTGCTTCCATAGAAACAAAATTCCAAAAAAGCCTCTAGAGCCAAATGCTTGAAAAAAAATTTAAAAGACAGAATGGAAAACAGTATTTTCTCCTCAGATTTTGTAACTCAGAAGAAATCACTCAATTTCGTCTTAGAAGAAGAAAGAAAACTGAAAATGTATTATTTTATAAATGCTTTTTATAAACATTTGAACTCTTAATTGTTATGATAGTAGGACTATAAAAATAAATTTCCTAATTTAGTAATAAATATAGTAGGGGTACTTATAAAAAATCTATAAATGCATTGGTTTTAAAATATTAAAAACAGATTTTCTGAAAAATATTTAAATAATGATTATCATAAAGATGAGCCATTGTTGTTTGGTCACTAAGTCATATCCAACTCTTTTGCAATCGCATGGACTGTAGCCCACCAAGCTCCTCTGGTCCATTGAATTCTCCAGGGAAAAATCCCGGAGTGGGTTGCCATTTCCTTCTCCAGGGGATCTTCCTCACTCACGGGTTGAACCCTTATCCCCTGTGTTGGCAGGCAGATTCTTTACCACCGAGCCCCCAGGGAAGACCAAAGATGAGCCATATGTACTTTGATTAGGGTACTCCTGATCAAAAAGTATAAGCAGTAGTCTGATGTATGCTATTGAGGATTATGAGAGAAATGTAATAAGCATGTTGTAGTGGAAGGTGTAGGGGATTAAGATCGTAAGCCCTGAAATAAAGTCACTCTCTCTTTAGGGCTTTACAACTTCGGACATATTGAACTTTTCTAAGTGTCAGTAACCTTAGCAAAGCAATGGTTGCTTATGTCAGTCCAGCTCACAGAGTTGATATTGAGGAATAAATGAGGTTAGTAAATGCTAAAAAATAGTTTACAAATGTAGGTCGTTATTACTGGCATTTAAAAAAGACTTTCTAATAAAAATATTGAAAGATATTTAAGACTAATGGTCATAAATTTATAATTTGGGGGGAGGTAACAAACAAAATATTCTTTAAAAGCAAATTTGTTAGTGTTTCTTAGTTGATGCAACAGTATATAGGATAGTAAATTATGCCTGAACTGAATTAAAATTGCACTGGTAGTGATTGATTGTTTATTATTCCACTAGGAATTGTGTCTACCTTCAAAAAGCATATAATTTAGAATAAGACTTTAGAAATAGATTATTACAGACATCAAAGAAATGCCAGTTTATCTGCTGTGTATAATTTACTCATCTATGTAGTGCCTCTTTTCATCTGGGCTTTAAAAAATCTGGAATTTCTTAATCCACTGACAAGATTTATCTAGATTTAAAGTAGGGTGGATCCCAGCTAAGTGTACAGAAATGTCAACCAACAGATATATGAGTCAATAACAATATATCAGGACACACTCCAACATAATTGTAGAATTGCCCAGGACTTGATACCTGGTAAAATAATTTTGTGAGCACTGGAATAAGGTTACATCGTCACCCAAAAAATGTTAAACTGACTTTTGACATTGAAGAAATTTTAGAATTCTGTTTTAGTTTAACAGACATGGGCTAAATATTATTGTTTAATATTTTGAGGATTCTCAACATCCTTATTCTACTTGTATATGATTGATAGGAATTAATCCCTAAATGATATGCCACAGGCAATTTAGTAAAACAAATCATCAACTATTATTTATCAACTTTGAATATAATGAGTAATTAAGGAGAATAAAGAGATTATAATTACAAATGATGGGGTGTAGATTCATGAAAAATAGAGGCATGGCTATTTACTACTTTTTATACCACTATAACATCAGTCTATGTGGATTTACTAATAACCAGGGGATATAGCAATTTTTAATAAGAATTTTTTGAATCCTTACTCATATTTGCAACTATATAACCTTTAACCTTCTTGCAACCTACATAACCCACAATAGATCCAAAGAGAACTATGCATCATTATGCAATAAAATTAATACATACAGTAGAGAAGTCATTATGCTCTCGGGTCATTTTAACTTTTGTATCTGAGCAATTAACACTCAGAAATTTCACTATATAACATATATTGTATGAAATAAGGACTTTCGTATATTTGAGGACTATGCCACAACCTTCCTCCATACTTTCTTTTCTTTCCTTCCTGTATACATTTAAGTTGGTTCAAAACACATTTATTAGATGGCTCCTACACAACAGCCAATACTTTGGCCACCTCATGCGAAGAGTTGACTCATTGGAAAAGACACTGATGCTGGGAGGGTTTAGGGGCAGGAGGAGAAGGGGATGGCACAGGATGAGATGGCTGCATGGCATCACCGACTTGATGGACATGAGTTTGAGTGAACTCTGGGAGTTGGTGATGCACAAGGAGGCCTGGCATGCTGCGATTCATGGGGTCACAAAGAGTCTGACACGACTGAGCGACTGAATTGAACACAACAACCAGGACATACAAAAATGAATAGAGTAGCCTTCCTTTAAAGAGTGTTTATATGGTACAAAAATTACCTTTCACAATTTTGTAATAGATTAATTTAAATCGCAATGCTTCACTATGAGATAAAAATACACTTCCATAGCAGGCTGTAATAATAAATTTAAATAAACACATAATTACAGAATAACTAACATAAGGAGATACTGCGGTGAAAACAGAAATAACGTAGGTCCACATCAGCATTACAAAGTACTGGGGTAGCATACTATATAAACATGATTAAATTAAATGGGTATATATTAATATATATAATGATATATGTGTGTGTGTATGTGTGTGTGTGTGAGCATGTATATATAGTCCTCTGTTTCTGGCAATATGGCAAACAGGACACCCTAGGAGTATCTCTTTGTGCAAAATTACTAGGTCTAGATAAATTCTATATCTTAAATATATTGCTGGGATTGTAATCAAGAGGGAACATCTCAAGGATATCCTGTAAAAACAGATCCCACAAAATATCTAGGAGCAAGAAGAAGAAACATAGTTGCTGTGAGGGAAACTGCTCTTGATATGCAGTAATCTGCATTAGATCATATGTCTTGGACAAGATGATTGAAAAATCTTGTTAAGTCAGACTAAGATGGCTATAGATAAAAAGTCAAGAAAATATAAGAAGTCACCAGACATATGAGCTAGAGTTAGCAAAAGCAGAAATACAGACACATATATTCCTCTACTTCAATTTGATATTAATATGATTAAATTCACAATATAGAATTGAAATTATAAAATATTAAAAAAAATTATTGGCGGTTAAGGCAATAGGAAACTTTTAGGAATGACTGTATTGGAGAAGGAAATGGCAACCAACTCCAGTGTTGTTGCCTGGAGAATTCCAGGGACGGGGGAGCCTGGTGTGCTGTTGTCTATGGGGTCGCACAGAGTCAGACACAACTGAAGCGACTTAGCAGCAGCAGCAGCACCAGGCAGACTAAATTTAAAAAAAACATATATTATAAATTCAAAATGTATTGATGGAAATATGCAATTAATTAGACAAAACTCAAGAGAATTAGAGAACTGAAAAAGATATCTGAGGAACTTACTAATAGAATATGTATATTAGCAATGAAGAAGTGGGCAGTGAAATAAAATAATACTATTGTGTACAATACTTAAAGATCACACATTCATCTCGAGTATATACAGAATACTTATATAAAATGACCATGTATCACTCCCCAACTTTAACTGAAAAAAAAAAACCACAAAAATACAAAATGCAATTAAGTTGGAAGTTATTAAAATACAAATTAAAAAATCTCTACACATTTGGTAATATATTTTCCAGAACTTCACGTGCAAAATAAGACCATAACACTAAAATAGTTTGATACAAGGATATAGAGCCAATAAAGAAAAACACTGAACGTTTGTGAAATGAAACAGGAAGCAAAATCATTTATGATAGCATCATGGCAAGTATTTTCTAAGAAATATTTAGGACTGCATTCAACATAAGTGCTTAGTAACAAATTATTATGTAATTGCTATATATGAATTTGGGAAAGTGAACAAAAGAGATATTAAATGGAATTGTATAGCATTAAACATATGAATTAGAAGATAAGAAAGGCTGAAAATTAAATGAGATAACATTCTATTTGAGTAGTGAGGAAAATAAAAACACAGAAAAATAAACATAACTAAGAATAAGTAAGGTAAAATAAAGATAACACTAGAAAGTAAAACAAAAAAGCATAGAGGATCAAAAACAAGCAAGTTTGTACTTATATGAGTCTAGTAAAATAGATAAACTGCAACATTAAGGAAGAAAAAAAGGCAAAAATAATCTTAAGATCTCAAAATGGGAATGTATTATAATTATTAATTGCAGTAAAGAATATTATTAGTAAATTTATTCTGAACACATAGATAAAATGGATAAATACATAGGATACTAAAATTTACTAAATCTAATCTATTCTTTAAAAATACCCACAATCTTCTTACAACTAGTTAAGAAAGAGAACTAGTAATTTAAAAGAACTTATGGGAAAAACTCAGATTCAAATGATTTCATAGACAAGTTCTAGACAATTTCAATAAACAGGTAAATTCAGTTATATGCAACAAGTAAGTTAGATTACTTCACAATCATTTCCATTAAAGTAGTATAACCAAATGCAACCCACTCCAGTACTCTTGCCTGGAAAATCCCATGGATGGAGGAGCCTGTTAGGCTACAGTCCATGGGGTCGCAAAGAGTCGGACATGACTGAGCGACTTCACCTCACCTCACCTCACCTCACCTCAAATCCAGACAATGAGTGTGTGAGAAAACCAAGCCAGAGGGCAATCTTGCTGTGAATATAGATCAACATTCACGTGCTCAGAAGCCACATCCTATGGTGTAAAAAGGTATCAACCATGAGCAAGTGATTTATCTCAGAATTTAAAGGTTGGCTTAACATTGGAAAAATCAATGATAATTTACCACATAAAATGATTAAAAGAGGATAAATAATATGATACCTACCAAAGGATAAATTTTTAAAAGCAGAAATTGTGTTCTAACATATTCAACTATTTATCATTAAATCTGTTAGCAAAGTAATCCATTAGAGACAGCTATCAAAAATCATAGTAAATACTATTCAACTGAAAATATTTGAAGCACTTCCTCTAAAGTAAGAAGATCACCTCTATCACCACTTTTATTCAACTATGTACCAAATGTCTTAGCCAGCACAGAAAAAAGAAAATAGAGAAAACATAAAATAAACAAAGGCAAATGGCTAGAAAAATAAGAAACAATAAATGCTATGCTTGTGCTATGATACACAACCCAGTAGAGTAATCAAAATAGCATGGTATTGGCATAAATACAGACACATGGATCAATGGAATACAGAGCCCAGACATAAACTCACACACTTACGGTCAGTTAATCTCTGACAAATGAGGCAAGAATACACAATAGAGAAAGACAGTCTCTTCAGCAAGTGGTGCTGGGAAAACTGGACAGCTGCATGTAAATCAATGAAGTTAGAACACACTCTCATATCTTGCACAAAAATAAACTCAAAATGGCTTAGAGACTTACACATAAAACATGACATCATTAAACTCCTAGAAGAGATCATAGGCAAAACATTCTCTGACATAAATTATACTATCAGTCTCCCACGGCAATATAAATAAAAACAAAAATAAACAAATGGGATATAATTAAACTTTGCTTTTGCACAGCAAAGGAAACCATAAACAAAATGAAAAGACAATCAATAGAAATGCAGAAAATATTTGCAAATGATGTGACTGATAAGGGCTCAATTTCCAAAATATACAAAGAGCTCATACAACTCAACAAAAAATGAACAGCCCAATTGAAAAATATAAAGAAGACCTAAAAAGACAATTCTCCAAAAATGACATACACATGGTCAGCAGACACATGAAGAGATGTTCAACATCGCTAATTATTAGAGAAATGCAAATCAAAACTTTAATGAAGTATCCCCTCACACCAGTCAGAATGGCCATCATCAAGAAATCTACAAATAAATGCTGGAGAAGGTGTGCAGAAAAGGAAATTCTTGGTAGGAATGTAAACTGGCACAGCTATTATGGAGAACAGTATCAGGGAGTCACCATTTTATCCAGCAATCCCACTCCTGGGCATACATCCAGAGAAAACTATATAATTTTGGTGCAGTTTGCTTGGGGCTGGTGCATGGGGATGACCCAGAGAGATGTTGTGGGGAGGGAGGTGGGAGGGGGGTTCATGTTTGGGAACGCATGTAAGAATTAAAGATTTTAAAATTAAAAAAAAAATAAAAAATTAAAATTAAAAAAAAAAAATACGTGCACCACTATATTCATAGAAGCACTATTCTCAATAGCCAAGACTTGGAAACAACTTATACATCCATCAACAGATGAATGGGAACACGTGTACACACGTGGTGGATTCATGTTGATGTATGGCAAAACCAATACAGTATTGTAAAATAAAGTAAAATTTAAAAAAATAAATTAATTAAGAAAAAAAATGAATGGATAAAGATGTGACGCATATATACAATGGAATACTATATATAATGGAATACTACCCAGCCATAAAAATGAAAATAATCCCAACTGCAGCAACATGGATGCAACTAGAGATTATCACACTAAGAGAAGCCAGTAAGAGAAAGGCAAATACCATGCGATATCACTCATATATGGCACAAGTTAACTTATCTATGAAACAAAGAACAGATGCACAGACACAGAAAAAAGACTAGTGGTTGCCAAGGGGGAGCTAGGTGTGGGGGGACACACAGACTGGGGATTTGAGGTGAGCCATTGCAAACCATTACATATAGAACAGATAAACAATAAGGTCCTACTGTATAGCACAGGGGGCTATATTCAGAATCCTGGGATAAACCATAATGAAAAGGAATATAAAAAACAATGCATATATGTGTATAACTGAGTCACTACGTTGTAGAGCAGAGATTAACACAACATTGTAAAGCAACTATACTTCAATTAAAAATACTTTAAAAAATAAAACTATATTTCCAAGTAAAATAAATACTTATTTTTAATCCATCTAATATATTGTAATGTTTTTATCACATTTATTATAAATTTTTGCCTTTTGAGTCATGAGAGGCCAACTCCTGGCTTGTTCATTACTAGTTGAGGCCAAGTAACTCACTTATTCTAAATTTTAGTTTCCTCCAAAGTTGAGATAATGACTTATTTCACAAGGTTCTAGTAGCTAAATATTTCTTTAAATCAGGGGTCCCTAACTTTCTGGATCTAGTGCCTGATGATATGAGGCGGAGTCGATGTAACTAACAATAGACATAAAGTGCACAATAAATATAATGCGCTTGAATCATCCTGAAGCTAACCACCCTCCACCCTGCCACTCAGTCCATGAGAAAATTATCTTCCACAAAACGGGTGTTTAGTGCCTAAAAAGTTGGGGACAGCTGCTATAAAGTCTAAAACATTTTATTAGCACTCTGCAAAACCGTGCTGGCATGACTGACATTTTTCTCTTGTTTTCATTTGATTTTTTTCTCTAATGAAACTACCATTATAAATACTGTGAACTAAAGAAAGACAAACGGTATGTTTGCTTACCTTCCATATCTCTTAAGGTCCCGATGAAAGAGCAAAAAGAAAACAAATGGAAGCAGAAAAATCATAACATGGTTGGAAAGCATGAAACAGAAAAACTACAGTACAAAATACTGAAAAACAGACTTAAGGAGAAAGAAAAAAAACAGAGGAAACACCCAGGAGAGCAGAGGAAAGCATGGCTTTTCCTCAAAGAGCTGGGCACAAACTGAAGCAGAGACACCACCAATATAATATGCAAGTGTGGACTTTGGGCCCACGGACAGGTAAGCTTCTTAATAACCTTTATCCATGACAGTTGGCCACCTGGGTGTGGCCTCTTCCCATTCCTCAGGCCCCTAAGTAGGTTACCTACTAACTAACCTTTATTCATCACAGCTGGTCATGTGGGTATTGCCTCTTCCTATTCTGCAGAGAAAAGCTTTTTAAAATAAAACTTGAGAACCAAACTCAAAAGAAAGTGATTGGTTTGTCTAAGTAACAAACTAGTGTGGGCTGTCAAGCCCAAGATAAAAGAGCAAAGCTTAAGGAAACTGAACTTTATTATCAGATGCTGAAAAAATATATATACTTGGAACAAAAATGTCAAAGGTAGCTCAAGTATTCTCCCTGAAGATTAGAAAAGCTTTTGCCAGTTGTGGGGATCCACAGCCTGGCTCCCCCTGTGTTTCATTCACACCCAGACCAACTCTCAAACACCCGTTTGGTCATTTCATTTAAAGGAACAGACTGTCATGAAAAGATATCTACAGCAATAAAAGAAAACCACCCTAGACAGCTGTATTCATCAACCTAATTCCTGGTAACTTGTTACTTGGTGGGGTAATCACAAAGTTTTTGAGGAAAATTAATAGAATGTGCTCAAAACAACACAAAAGGTCTAATATGGAGACACTTATACTAAACCGTACTAAGTCGATTCAGTCATGCCCAACTCTTTGTGACCCTAGGGACCATGAATCATGTGACCCCATGGACTGTAGCCTGCCGGGCTCCTCTGTCCATGGGATTCTCCAGGCAAGAGTACTGGAGGGGGTTGCCATTTCCTTCTCCAGGGAATCTTCCCAACCCAAGGATCAAACCCAGGTCTCCACATTGTAGACAGACACCTTACAGTCTGAGCCACCAGGGAAGTATAAGAATACTGGAGGGGGTCACCATATCTTCCTCCAGGGGATCTTTCCGAACCAGGGATCAAACCTGCATGTCTTCCATCTCCTGCATTAGTAGGAAGGTTCTTTCTCACTAGCACCACCTGGGAAGCACCACCTGGGAAGCACCACCACTAAGCTACATGAAACCATCCTAGAGTTAAATATTAGTTTCAGCTCTCCAGGAAATGGACTCTTTTAACCAGATTCTTAAATCAAGAACCACCTGATCAGTATTAACTAGGTAATCTGCTTGAGACACCCTTGCAATCCCCTAAAGGACAGTATCCAACCTACAATTTTTGCGTAGTATAACGTCTTTGTTCCCACTCTCCTCTGCCTGCAGAAACTCATTTTGTTCAGCTCTTCAGAGCTCCTTTCTATCTGTTAGATTGTATGCTGCCTGACTCAGATGGATTTTTGCTCAATTAAACTGCTTAAAATAAAATAGGGGAAAAAAAGTCAGACTTTTGAAATGAAATGCTCTGAGGAGAGTAACAGTAGTTGCTCACCATGTTACTTGTGATGTAGCATGTGGCTTTTCACTTGAATAATAATTTATAATAAGTTTTATAAATAACTGACAGAAAATAGAGAATAGAAAAATTCCACCCTCTTCATTAAGACCAAAGCCTTGATAGAATTGTTGCCAAAATAAATGGATATTTCAGAATCAAGATCATGTACTACAAGTTTCATTTGTAAGAAACATGGCTATAATATAAATCCCAGCATGTCATGGAATTTTGCTAAATTCTCCATGTCCATTAACTATACAGATTATTGTATTATAACATATGATCCAATATTTGCTGGTATGTGCTATAAAGACTTTTATATTAAGCGGTCACATTGATTAACATCGACGGGGAAGAAAAAGGTATTCCACTGGACAGATTCCATCTTTTGAAGCCTTGAGTTCTTGGCCCAAATTTCAATTTCAAACGTAGACTATAATTTATTTAGACTTGGCTTTTGTTCTTTCTCACCCCCAACCTTAAAAACTACAGGGTAATATCAGGCATTTGAATTTATTAGCATTCATCAAAGAGTATTTTTGGCAGTACTGGATCACAAAGCCTGACATTGGCATATATAAAACAATACATGTGCAAGCCTACAAATAAGGACATTTGAAGGGAATGTCCATTATATAACTTAAGCTGTTTTTGCTGGATCAAATAAAATTATACAGGCGCCATGCACAGTACTGTTGCTGAAGGCCATTATAAACCCTCGTTTTCATGGGGTTAAATGGTCTGTTTGCCATGAAAATTTTTTGTTTTGTTTTTAAGTTGCTAAAGTACTGTGGCAGCCTGTGAGAGGAGAGACATTATTATTTTTTTTCCAATTAAAACAAAAGAGTACATACAAAGTAAGTCCTTTAAAGGCAGATGAAGTCAAAATTTAAATGCTTTGATGACTATTCTGGAACTGCGTCATTTTTCTTCCTGTAGTAAATGTCTATTATGTGATTATAGTTGTCTCTAGTCAACGTGTTTTAAAAGCAAGGAGACATATCTATTATACCAATTTATTTTTCAAGTATCTTGTTAAAAGTTAATATGCAAATAGCCAGGCATGATAAAACAAATCAGTAAGCATCCTATCACTCATCCATTGCTTAGGATTCAAAATCATAAGTTTCTACTCTTTTCTGTATATAAAACTGATTTCAAAAATCATCTAAGTTGCTAACTTTATTATGTGTTTGAGGCTTTAAGAAAACAAAAATTCAGAGAAATTCAAAATTTAAATCATACCTGGATTCCTTTCCATAGGAAACATATGCAAATTCAGAAATTTCCTAACATTTTACTAAACCTTTCCATCAGAGTCAGATATTTAACTAGAGAGAGGTTTTCTCTTTAGTTATGAATCAAGACAACATATACATGACATCAAAACAAAGTGACTGTAATAAATTAAATCAGCAAGTTGTACCATCTCTGATAAACTTCTTGAACTCTGTTATGCTACTGTAAATTGCAAAATAGATTGATGTTCTTTCATGAATCTCTTATAAAATTGTAGTTATGTCCTTTCACATCAGAGGGCATATGAAATCAGTTTATCCTATTATTGTTGTTGGTAAGTTGAATCATTTGGCTCAGGTAATCCACAAAATTTCTCCATTGACTAATTAGTTTTTCTTTTTGTATAGCAAGTAATACAGATTACAATATTGTTTGAATATTCTGTTCTCCAATAGTCTTTTACCAACAATTTTGGCATCCATTGGTTTACCAAAAATTTTGGCATCCATTGGCAATTTTCAATTACAGTAATCAATTCTCTATTTGTGGTAAGGTGATGATTATTGATATCTATTATTTCTTCCACATATATGAGTAGGCAGTATTCTTTTAGGAAAGTTCCCACCTCAAGTCATCAATTTTAATGATTTCAGTGTCAGTACATGTCAGGAAACAACAGTTAGAACTTGACATGGAACAATAGACTGGTTCCAAATAGGAAAAGGAGTATGTCAAGGCTGTATATTGTCACCCTGCATATTTAACTTATATGCAGAGTGTATCATGAGAAATGCTGGGCTGGAAGAAGCAGAAGCTAGGATCAAGATTACCTGGAGAAATATCAATAACCTCAGATATGCAGATGACACCATCCGTATGGCAGAAAGTGAAGAAGAACTAAAGAGCCTCTTGATGAAAGTGAAAGAGGAGAGTGAAAAAGTTGGCTTAAAGCTCAACATTCAGAAAACTAAGATCATGGCATCCAGTCCCATCACTTCATGGCAAATAGATGGGGAAACAGTGGAAACAGTGGCTGACTTTATTTTTGGGGGCTCCAAAAATCACTGCAGATGGTGATTGCAGCCATGAAATTAAAAGATGCTTACTCCATGGAAGGAAAGTTATGACCAACCTAGACAGCATATTAAAAAGCAGAGACATTACTTTGTCAACAAAGGTCCATCTAGTCAAGGCTACAGTTTTTCCAGTGGTCATGTATGAATGTGAGAGGTGGACTGTGAAGAAAGATGAGTGCCGAAGAATTGCTGCTTTTGAACTGTGATGTTGGAGAAGACTCTTGAGAGTCCCTTGGACTGCAAGGAGATCCAACCAGTCCACCCTAAAAAATCAGTCCTGGGTGTTCTTTGGAAGGACTGATGTTGAAGCTGAAGCTCCAACACTTTGGCCACCTTATGTGAAGAGTTGACTCATTTGAAAAGAGCCTGATGCTGGGAAAGATTGAGGGCAGGAGGAGAAGGGGACAGCAAAGGATGAGATGGTTGGATGGCATCACCGACTTGATGGACATGGGTTTGGATGGACTCCAGGAGTTGGTGATGGATAAGGAAGCCTGGCGTGCTGTGGTTCATAGGGTCACAAAGAGTCAGGCACAACTAAGCAACTGAACTGAACTGAAGAACTCATAGATCCTTTGCTTAACCAACATGCTATAATCAATTTCTGTAAATATTTATTTTATGACCAGTTGTCTTAATGAAACAATGAAACAAAGTCCTTTCTAGATGACTTCTATGTCCTTTAACATCATTAACTGCTTTTTGAACACTTCTTCAGTTTTTAACATGAAAGAAAGGACAATTTTTTTTTTAATGACATACTTTTGGATTCTTGACTGAAAAAGAAGGGAGAGGGATAAAAGAAGAGGGAGGAGGAGAAGAACAAAGCTGAAAAAAGCATTATTGGACAACTGGAAATTTTTAATGTTGACCATACATTAGAAACGAGTATGTATTAATGTAACTTTCCTTAGTGTGAAAATTTCACATAGAAAAATACTATTATTCTTAAGAGATCTATGCTTGAATATTGAAGGATAAAATAGCTGCATGTCTTTAATTTTCAAATGTTTCAACAAATGTTATAAAATGTTAACAGTTGGTGAACCTATGAAAAGAGTACTATTTTGGAGTTGGAAATATTTCCAAATTAAAGTTGGGGTAAAAAAGAATAAAAATTATATTTAGATAATCCCTAGTGGGAATAAAAGCATAAATTTACCAAGCAAATGCAAAATAGTGGGTGGCTTTAACATTTTTTTTTCACTAATGAGGAAAAATAAGGACTTCAAGTTCTAGAAAATCCAGCTGCTTGCATTAGTTGGTAAAGATTCATTTCTAACACAGCTAAAATTACATACCTAGCATCAAAAAATAAGCTACTAACCAGATGTAAAGAACAAAGATGTGGTCAACCGAATTTTCAGAAAATTTATTTAAAGATATTATTTATCAAAATTAAATCAAAAATAAAAATAAAAAATAATCCCTGCCATGATATTATATATATATTTTTTTTCTAACATATCAACTACATAAGCTAAATGTAATCAAACTTTTCTAATATTCACCATAAAATATGGAGAAGATATAGATGATTGAGCTGAATATATACATTATGAAAGAGACCAGGATATTTTGTATATTATTACGAGTCTTGCTCATAGCAACATTAGAAATAAAGGGAGTGAAAGTTCTGTTGATGTAGATTTTGGTTAACTGGGTTCCAGTCAACTAAGTTCTCCCTCAGTAATTTTACCCATATTTTCAAAGATTCCTACAGGAGAAAAAAAATTATGGTAAAATATTAATGTTTTGGAGAAGTAAATGGCAACCCACTCCAGAACCCTTGCCTAGAGAATTCCATGGACAGAGGAGCCTGGTGGGCTGCCATCTATGGGGTCACACAGGGCGGGACAGGACTGAAGCAACTTAGCAGCAGCAGCAGCATTAACGTTTTAATGGAAAATGGAAACTGATATCAAATTCTCTGTATCTCATTACTAAGTTTTCTGCTTGAATAAAGCTCCTTGAAAAGAAAATTTTTAGCCAGCCAAGGGTAAAAACTAGGAAAGATGTGTTTATATATGTGTGTGTGTGTGTGTGTGTGTGTGTGTGTGTTTGTATAGATGTGTATATATTATCAGGGTTTTGTGAGGATTAGATAAGAATGCATACATATATGTATACACATATACATGCATACATATATATATGCATACATATATATATACACATAATGCATGAATTATTATCAGTATTTAACAAATTAAGAGACTTGACCATAGGAAATTTAATTCAAATATGCTACTTTAAAAGGTAAATCATGCAATTTTAGTCACCTATGGTGTTTTTCTGGAAGGAAAGACAATTTCTTTATAATATACAGGAGATACTGTTCATCTAGACGATGAAGTGTCTTCCATCTAGCCAAAGACAAGTAACAAAGCACACTCACTTAACAGGAAGAGCAAGTGCTACAACATAGATTTTTGGAAATATGAGAGGTGGGAAAACAAATCTTTAAGCATTCATTATTATAATACCCATCACTATCAGAAGTAGTCTGTAAAGTTGTTTTTCTGGAATTCTAAATCCTCCAGTTCAAAAGCATTGATTAAATTAAATTAATTGAAATTAATCATTGTAAAGTTTGACTTTTTTAATTACAGAGATTTATAATTAAGGAGTTAAAGACAACAGGTTAGCAGTGCATATTGGATGTGCTGGAAATTAGAATGCATATGAAAATGAAAAAATCCGACTAAACTGTGCATGCCAATAAGTGGCATGTTATTAGCACTTTTAAAACTTTCCTTTTGTAAATCCAACTAAACTATATTTAGACTTCTAAACAAGGAAATCTTCTCCTAAGGCATTGCTGGTCTTGATGTTCAGTTTTAATTTTTTTCTTTTTTTACTAAATGATACTTGTTTAAAAAGCAAAATCATGTTGTTAACCAATTATTAAATGTATGTGATTACTAATTCACAAAGTGCTTAAATTATCTATGAATGCTTTTACATGATGGTTAAACATCAGTTCTAAAACATATGATGTAGTAAATAATGAGTGGCAGGAAAGAATATGTTCAAAGGAGTACGCAATATTTTCATTCTAAGTACAAAATAGTTTTCTTAGCACAAAATAGTTTACTTAGTACAAAATAGCTTACATATAAAAATGGAACAGGCATGTAAGCATTTGATTTTTAGATTTTTACATTAGACGGGGTGATCATATAGACTGTATTCCATACAGATGTGTTATCCAAAATGTGTGAACTGTCACTGTTGAATATTACATATAACTATTAGATACATACACACACACACACACACAAATATATACACACACATATATTCACACACATATATTAGATTGATACAAAATTTTGCAAAATATTGCTGTCACTAGTAAGTTTTATTTTTCCTAAAATATGGAAAAATATAATCTAAGAAAAGTGATAATAAACATTGTAGATCAACTATATTCCAATAAAAATAATTAAAAACTATTTTTAAAAAGGAGAATGAGTCCTAACACAACCAAATGATGCAGGTGAAGTTACAAATAATTTAAACCTGTTTATATCTGCCAATCACTGAAAATGACAATTATGGAAAAAAGGAAGTAAAAGTGACAATATAAAGTACTCTGTAAACACAATGGAAACTATAACAATTTCTTATTTTTTTGAAAACAATTATGGGAAATAAAAGAACCAAAATATTTATGTAAATTAAGTGAGAAATGTTATCCTTTCTGAGCTCAATGAAATTGTGTTGATTTAAATAGTTACTCAATCATGACCCCCTTTATGTTATACTAGTGATATAGGTCAGAGAAGGCAATGGCACCCCACTCCGGTACTCTTGCCTGGAAAATCCCATGGATGGAGGAGCCTGGTAGGCTGTGGTCCATGGGGTCGCTAAGAGTTGGACACGACTGAGCGACTTCACTTTCACTTTTCACTTTCATGCATTGGAGAGGGAAATGGCAACCCACTCCAATGTTCTTGCCTGGAGAATCCCAGGGACGGGGGAGCCTGGTGGGCTTCCGTCTATGGGGTCGCACAGAGTCAGCCACAACTGAAGCGACTTAGCAGCAGCAGTGATATAGGTGTGTTATTCATTTGATAATAATGTAATTACACTATTACATTCTGTTTAATAGTTTACATATTTCATAATGATTTAATAGCTAATATAATGACATTTTGGGCTAACATTACCACAGATACAGTTGATCCTTGAATGACATTAGTTTGAACTGCTTGGATCTGGTTATATACATAGATATCTTTAATAAATTAACTAATGTACTACACAACCCATAACTGGCTGAACACTCAGAGCTGGACTGCAGGCACAGAAGGTCAACTACAAAGTTATACATGGAATTTTGGACTTACCTAGAAATCCAGTGGTTTAGACTCCATACTTCCACTGCAAGGCACATGAGTTCAATCACTGGTTGGGAAACTAATATCCTGAATGCTATGTACTCTGGCCAAAAAATAAAAAGAAAAAAGTTAGAGTTACATATGGATTTCTGACTGCATAGAGAGTTGGTATCCTGCATGGTTCAAGGGTCAGCTGTCAACTGCTTACTAAAAGAAATATAAACACAGTTTAGATGACTTAATCTATTCCCAAAGCAAAGTCATAACTAAGCAGAGTCTTAAAGTTCTTACAGAAGGCCTTGCTATTAGAGGCAAGAAGACTTGACCTTGTGAAGTACTAACAAATATTATTTGTTAAATATTTTCCAAAATTTCTCTTTCTTTTTCCACTCTGTCCTTAGTTTTCTGATTTCTAATTACCAAAATTTTGGTATGAAATAAAATGCTGCTTTTTTACCATCATACTAATTCTCACTAATCTATAGGAGATGTCATGGTAATGAATTGGAATACATATGTGTTTTATGGGAAATGATTAAGAGATTAGAACAAAGATCAATAATAGATGTATATTCTTCACTGTGAGAAGCTGAAGGTTGGAATCGTGGCTTTTGGGACTTACATCTTTCAGTGTGTTTGCTAGTGATGAAGAAGACAACATAAACAGAGAGATGGTGAAATATTCTGACAA
This sequence comes from Capra hircus, assembly GCF_001704415.2. Lineage (NCBI taxonomy): Eukaryota > Metazoa > Chordata > Mammalia > Artiodactyla > Bovidae > Capra > Capra hircus. The sequence continues at coordinate 86,068,973 of NC_030809.1, read as the reverse complement.
CACTAAACTGTTTGGGTTGGTTAAAAGCTAATGAGGTTTGGGAGACGCTCCAGATGGTTGTAATCATGCCGGAGAATTGGGCAGCCCAGTAGCAGATGAAATTCATTTTTGATAAATGTACAGTATGGGATATTGAAAACTTTTAATATAAACTCTCCAAGCATACCTACCATGAGGTTTTGAACTTGCAAATTCTCTGAAGAGCAAGACGTTTTCTGCTACCATTGCTGGTTCAATGAAGGTGTCCCCAATGTACATCTGTTTGAAAACAGCTGAGTGGATGCATGGATGTGTTTGAAAATGCAAATAATAGGGAAAGCTGTTTCGAGACAGATAAAGAATGTTTTACCCGTTGCAGCAGGATGGATTTGTTCTGGGTAACAAGTGAGAAGAGACGGAAACAAGGAACTCATAGAAGCTTGTGGAAATAGTGAGTTATTCCTAAAGTAAAATGGAAAAGCAGGCTGACAACTGGAGAACACGTATACAGATGCCCAAACCTGTTAGTACCATACAGTTTTTCAATTTTGAACAAGATTTGAACCACGGAGAATTTGATCTCATTAACGAGGCAGCAACTGTGGGGACCCTGACAATTAATAAATGAGTTTGAAGATTTCGCACTTCAAAGTTAAAAATTCAAGGTTTAGTTCCATTTGTACTTTGTTGTAGGTGATAAATTCTGACTTTGTATGGTCATAGCCTCTTTGTAAAGTTTATACTCTTAAGAAAAAGAGTGATTAGCATATCAACAGACCATGCTTCCAATTCACCACTACGTGAACAAGTAATAGGTAAAGATAGGGAGGCAAGTGTTAGCTACAAACACAGAGATTGCTTTAAACTAAGGAAAGCCAACAATAAATTGCTCACACTATATTTTTTGTGTTTGTTCTAAATGAGTAATTGGAAAACTGTCTCAAATTGTTTGTTTTTGACACACATCTGACAAAAATAGGGAAAAACACAAACAAAGTTCATTGATAAGTTGACAGCTTTTTTTTTTAAAGAATAGAATAATTTACTATAATCAAGGAAACATTAAAATATGTATTATTTTCTTAAGGAATTGCAATAAAGCCTCTGATCTGTTCAAGATAAGTGGAAAGTATCAGGATAAATATTCTGTAAATACTGTTTAAGAATTCCCCAAAGTGAAAGAAAGTGAAAGTGAAGTCGCTCAGTCATGTTCGATTCTTTGCGACCCTGTGGACTGCAGCCCGCCAGGCTCCTCTGTCCATGGGATTCTCCAGGCAAGAATCCTGGAGTGGGTTGCCATTTCCTTCTCCAGGGGATCTCCCCAACCCAGAGATCGAATCCAGGTCTCCAGATTGCAGGCAGACGCTTTATCCTCTGAGCCACCAGGGAAGCTCCTGGTAGCCAAAAAGCCAAAAAGCCATGTTTTTCATGAAGTAGAAATAAAGTTAGTCTTTTTTTTTTTAATTTTTATTATTACTTTATTTTACTTTACAATACTGTATTGGTTTTGCCATACATTGACATGAATCCGCCACGGATGTACATGAGTTCTGAAACATGAACGCCCCCTCCCACCTCCCACCCCATATCATCTCTCTGGATCATCCCCGTGCACCAGCCCCAAGCATCCTGTATCCTACATCAAATATAGACTGGCAATTCATTTCTTACATGATAGTACACATGTTTCAATGCCATTCTCCCAAATCATCCCACCCTCTCCCTCTCCCAAAGAGTCCAAAAGTCCGCTCTATACATCTGTGTCTCTTTTGCTGTCTCGCATACAGGGTTATCATTACCATCTTTCTAAATTCCATATATATGTGTTAGTATACTGTATTGGTGTTTTTCTTTCTGGCTTACTTCACTCTGTATAATCGGCTCCAGTTTCATCCATCTCATTGGAACTGATTCAAATGTATTCTTTTTAATGGCTGAGTAATACTCCATTGTGTGTATGTACCACTGCTTTCTTATCCATTCATCTGCTGATGGACATCTAGGTTGTTTCCATGTCCTGGCTATTATAAATAGTGCTGCTATGAACATTGGGGTACATGTGTCTCTTTCAATTCTGGTTTCCTCGGTGTGTATGCCCAGCACTGGGATTGCTGGGTCATAAGGTAGTTCTATTTGCAATTTTTTAAGGAATCTCCACACTGTTCTCCATAGTGGCTGTACTAGTTTGCATTCCCACCAACAGTGTAAAAGGGTTCCCTTTTCTCCACACCCTCTCCAGCATTTATTGCTTATAGACTTTTGGATCACAGCCATTCTGACTGGTGTGAAATGGTACCTCATTGTGGTCTTGATTTGCATTTCTCTGATAATGAGTGATGTTGAGCATCTTTTCATGTGTTTGTTAGCCATCCATATGTCTTCTTTGGAGAAATGCTTATTTAGTTCTTTGGCCCATTTTTTGATTGGGTCGTTTGTTTTTCTGGAATTGAGCTGCATAAGTTGCTTGTATATTTTTGAGATTAGTCCTTTGTCAGTTGCTTCATTTGCTATTATTTCTCCCATTCTGAAGGCTGTCTTTTCACCTTGCTTATAGTTTCCTTTCTTGTGCAGAAGCTTTTAATTTTAATTAGATCCCACTTGTTTATTTTTGCTTTTATTTCCAGTATTCTGGGAGGTGGATCATAGAGGATCCTGCTGTGATTTATGTCGGAGAGTGTTTTGCCTAGGTTCTCCTCTAGGAGTTTTATAGTTTCTGGTCTTATGTTTAGATCTTTAATGCATTTTGAGTTTATTTTTGTGTGTGATGTTAGAAAGTGATCTAGTTTCATCCTTTTACAAGTGGTTGACCAGTTTTCCCAGCACCACTTGTTAAAGAGATTGTCTTTACTCCATTGTATATTCTTGCCTCCTTTGTCAAAGATAAGGTGTCCATATATGTGTGGATTTATCTCTGGGCTTTCTATTTTGTTCCATTGATCTATATGTCTGTCTTTGTGCCAGTACCATACTGTCTTGATAACTATGGCTTTGTAGTAGAGCCTGAAGTCAGGCAAGTTGATTCCTCCAGTTCCATTCCTTCTCTCTCAAGATTACTTTGGCTATTCGAGGTTTTTTGTATTTCCATACAAATCTTGAAATTATTTGTTCTAGTTCTGTGAAAAATACTGCTGGTAGCTTGATAGGGATTGCATTGAATCTGTAGATTGCTTTGGGTGGTATACTCATTTTCACTATATTGATTCTTCCAATCCAAGAACATGGTATATTTCTCCATCTATTAGTGTCCTCTTTGATTTCTTTCATCAGTGTTTTATAGTTTTCTATATATAGGTCTTTAGTTTCTTTAGGTATATATATTCCTAAGTATTTTATTCTTTTCATTGCAATGGTGAATGGAATTGTTTCCTTAATTTCTTTTTATACTTTCTCATTATCAGTGTATAGGAATGCAAGGGATTTCTTGTGTTGATTTTATATCCTGCAACTTTACTATATTCATTGATTAGCTCTAGTAATTTTCTGGTGGAATCTTTAGGGTTTTCTAAGTAGAGGATCATGTCATCTGCAAACAGTGAGAGTTTTACTTCTTCTTTTCCAATTTGGATATCTTTTATTTCTTTTTCTGCTCTGATTGCTGTGGCCAAAACTTCCAGAACTATGTTGAAAAGTAGCAGTGAAAGTGGGCACCTTTGTCTTGTTCCTGACTTTAGGGGAAATGCTTTCAATGTTTGTCATATATAGCTTTTAGTATGTTGTGGTATGTTCCTTCTATTCCTGCTTTCTGGAGCATTTTTATCATAAATGGATGTTGAATTTTGTCAAAGGCCTTCTTTGCATCTATTGAGATAATCATATGGCTTTTATTTTTCAATTTGTTTATGTGGTGAATTACATTGAGTGATTTGTGGATATTGAAGAATCCTTGCATCCCTGGGATAAAGCCCACTTGGTCATGGTGTATGATCTTTTTAATGTGTTGTTGGATTCTGATTGCTAGAATTTTGTTAAGGATTTTTGCCTCTATGTTAATCAGTGATATTGGCCTGTAGTTTTCTTTTTTTGTGGCATCTTTGTCAGGTTTTGGTATTAGGGTGATGATCGCCTCATAGAATGAGTTTGGAAGTTTACCTTCCTCTGTAATTTTCTGGAAGACTTTGAGTAGGATAGGTGTTAGCTCTTCTCGAAATTTTTGGTAGAATTCAGCTGTGAAGCCATCTGGACCTGGGCTTTTGTTTGCTGGAAGATTTCTGATTACAGTTTCAATTTCCGTGCTTGTGATGGGTCTGTTAAGTTTTTCTATTTCTTCCTGGTTCAGTTTTGGAAAGTTGTACTTTTCTAAGAATTTGTCCATTTCTTCCAAGTTGTCCATTTTATTGGCATATAATTGCTGATAGTAGTCTCTTACGATCCTTTGTATTTCTGTGTTGTCTGTTGTGATCTCTCCATTTTTATTTCTAATTTTATTGATTTGATTTTTCTCTCTTTGTTTCTTGATGAGTCTGGCTAATGGCTTGTCAATTTTATTTATCCTTTCAAAGAACCAGCTTTTGGCTTTGTTGATTTTTGCTATGGTCTCTTTTGTTTCTTTTGCATTTATTTCTGCCCTAATTTTTAAGATTTCTTTCCTTCTACTAACTCTGGGGTTCTCCATTTCTTCCTTTTCTAGTTTCTTTAAGTGCAGAGTTAGGTTAATGAAATAGAAAGAAAGTTAGTCTTAAGAAATACAAATCAGCAGGTATTTAAAATTATACTACACATTTCATGACCACTGATTATGATTAAATAAGCTGAAGTTTCAATATGACAAGTAAACTCAAGCAATTATGTGCTATATATTTACACTGTATGTTTATATATCATATGTATTAGCATTCATGTTTACTAAAATTGAGAACTATAATTATATAGCCATACTACACTATATGACATATGACACACATATATATATATATAATATAATTATTTAACTATAAGATAGAGGATGAGATAGCTTGATGGCATTACCAGCTCGATGGACATGAGTTTGAGCAAGCTCTGGGAGTTGGTGATGGACAAGAAAGCCTGGCGTGCGGCAGTCCATATGTTTGCAAAAAGTTGAACACAACTGAGTGACTGAATTGAACTGAACTGATATTACATTAAGTATATTATATCTTTATATGTATGTTTCTAGTTTTTCTTCATAATTAAAATTTGCCTTAAGTCTTTTATTTTTTTGATTCATGATTCTTAAATGAAACAGCCCATGTAGTTTACATTTTGCTTTTTACTAGAGCAACATTGGAAATGAAATATCTTGGGAAGCAGAACTCATGAAGTTTTTAACATGCTTCCTAACATACCTTTACAAACACATGCACATAGTGAGCTTTATAATTATCCATGTAAAGTTTTCTGTATTTTTAAATAATTTTTAAAATTAAACCCAACCTGAACATTAGATTACAAACATGCCTAACAACTCGTTGGATTCTTTTTTATTTTAAGATTTTTATTGGAGTATAGTTGATTTACAATATTGTGTTAGTTTCTGCTGTATAGCAAAGTGAATTAGTTATACATAGTGTATACATATACCCACTCTTTTTAAGATTCCCTTCCCATATAGGTCATTACAGATTATTGAGTAGAGCTTCCTATACTGTATGGTATAACCTTGCTAGGTATCTATTTTATACATTGTAGTGTGTAATTGCTTGCATGAGACTTAAGGCATACTGCTTAAGAATTTGTTTGAATCTACATTAGTGCAAAACTACCTATAGGTTGGTTTAGAGATCTTTGAATGTTTCCAAATTGCTGGCATGTTGAAAATTGGCTGGGATGGCCAAGTGAACCTGTAGTTTTTGAAACAGTAGCAGTGAGAAATTAATGAAAGAGTAAGTAAGGAAGGGGCTGTTCAATAATACTTCCTATCCTAAGCATGTCCCTCTGAATGCCACATGTTCTTTCAAGATGTCGAACAGACGGTTTCTACAGGGATGCCCCAGTCATCAACAGATTCATGACGGAAGGCACCTGAAACTGTGATTGAATCCTTCTGCCTGCATCTGCATTGCCCTCTGGCTCTCAGCATTCCTAGAACTCAACTCTCCTCAGCAATAAATCTCTTCCAGCACACTACACTGAAAGTTCACTATTCATACATGCTGTTTCCCTTTTACTGAGTAATTTGTATAAGTGAAAATGAGTAATATTGGTCACAGAGGTTACAAACAAAAGTGGTTCCATGTGTACTTGGAGAAGCAATTCACATTCAAAAAGGGGTAGCACCATCCTTTAATTCCACTGGTACTCTAAGAAAGCCATGCTGATCCAGGATTTCCCTGGTAGTCCAGTGGCTAAGACTCTACGCTCCAAATACAAGGGGTCCAGGTTTGATCCCTGGACAAGAAATTAGATCCCACATGCCACAACTAAGAATGTGCATGCCACAAGTAAACATCCTGTGTGCCACAACAAAGGCTGACAATCCTGAGAGCCTCAACTAAGACCGAGCACAGCCAAATAAATAATTTTAAAAGAAAGAAAAGAAAGCCACACTGATCCAAATTCTCCAGATGGAAAAACTGATTACTATGATGATATTAGTTTGAAGTTGCGATTTGTTAATAAAACCTCTTCCAAAATAATTGTTTCTAAGGGAGACTACACAAATCAGTGAGTATAATAACCACAATAACATCAGTTTGGAAATCTTTACTCATATCTCTTTTATATTACATTTTTCTAGAAATTAGTGAGTATGCTTTCAGTAGAAAGCCAAGTATTTTGCTTTATCCTTTAAAACAACCAAACAAAACCCCTTTTAATTCTTCTAGGAGTTTTGAGTTTAGGGAAATGAATGAGAAAATGGCTGCTTAATCTGTTCAATAGATCGTATTACTAGAGGAATAATCTCACTCTTTTATCTTGCCTTCCATAAAAATGAGCAGATACTCTTAGATGGAAGACACATAGTTTGAGGGCAAATTGTAGCATATTACAAGTGAATGTCTGGATGAATAAAATTTCCACTGTCCCAAAACAGTAAAACCACAGCTAAAGAATTACACTTGGCAGAATCAGAGGAAAAATAAGACCCTACTGAGCTTGACTGCAGTCTCACAGTGAAAAGAAATAAGAAATACAGTCACATCTTCCAAATCACTACTTCTTTGGTGGCTCAGATGGTAAAGAATCTGCCTGCAATGCAGGAGACCTGGGTTCGATCCTTGGGTTAGGAAGACCCCTGGAAGAGGGCAAGGCAACCCACTCCAGTATTCTGGCCTGGAGAATCCCCATGGACAGAGGAGTCTGCTATGTCTGCCACAGGCCACAGTCTATAGGGTTGCAAAGAGTCGGACATGACCAAGTGACTAAGCACAGCACAGCACTGCATTTTCATGTCATTAGGTTACAAAGTAGCATGGATGTGCCTTCCTTTTCTCCCTTGGCACACATTATGAGAAAGAGTTATTCTGTCCTCCATATGGCCAGGCATTTCTCTCTTTTTACTTTTTATGATTCTACATAATATCTAACAAGTACTTTATTGGTAACTATATGCTTAATTAAAAAATGAATAAATGAATAATAAATGATTTAATGAAGGGAATGCAGAGAGCATTTGATATCTGTGATACCAGGAAAAATGATCATGTTGGAAGTCTGAGGGCTTGAAAAAGGAGGCACTTCCAGTTGCTCCCTTCAAAATGGCATAGTTTCAAGAAGTCTACCATACAGCATCCCATCAAGTTATGTATTTTTTTTTCTTTTACTTCCATATGTTTTTATGGAAGAGAATACAGAAGTTCCTTGTAATTCCTGGTTCCTCAAGATAAGACAACAACCTGGCATAAAATAAGAGCTCTCTCATTGCTTGTTTGAAATGAAACTTTCTCATCTCTTGATATTCTTAATGTTGCCTTTTTTGATTCTCTACTCAGAGTATGAACACTCATGGAACTGCTCTTTCTTCCAAGAAAAAATAAATCTTCCCCAAAGCTAAGTCCACATCTATCCTTCTCATCCCTTATCCTACAATAGCCTGAGCTCTCACATTCAAGCAAATTGAATCATACTCATTGGTCTTTATATCTTGCTCTGACCTCTTTTTCATTCATCAAATCCTATGTTCCCACAGAAGATAAGGACTCTTAAGTTCTTTATGCTCAAAATTGATGTTTTTCTTTTACTCTTTTACTCCTACTTTGCATTCTCAGTGCCATATTGTCATGTCAGTGTCTTTTCAGTGAGGGTTGAAACATTCACTCAGCCATTAAACAGGTATCGGAATGATCCAATCCATCATACCTCCCTAACAATCACCCCATGCCACAGCTTTCACTTCTCCACTGCACAATTTATCAGGTCATCAGATATTTTTACTTCTTTACTCCATGTCAGTTCTTTTCTCTTTTAAAATAAGTTTTATGTTGCTGCCAGATATATCCCTATAATTATCCTGGGTCTTTATGAGATGTCAAGGAATAAAAATCTTCAATTAGTTGTCCAAGTCTAAATAATTCAACCTAAACTTCAATTCCCAAAATCTGAATGGTAGGATGTTCATCTTTACCTCCCACTTAAGCCACTTCTATGCATTATATCCCCCCCGCCCCCAAAAAAAGCAGGACTTTGAGACTAGGGACAACTGAATTTGAAATAAGCCTCCCATATTAATAATTTTGAATGACACAGATAATTTCTTTCAGCCCACTTCCTTATTGTAAGATGCAGATTGCTTTATTAACTCTAAAGCCTTAAGATAATAAAATAAGGTAAGGTGTGCAAACACACGGAGTATATTAGGGTCACATAAGTTAGTGAGCTTTCTTAAAGATAGCTCCATTTTTAAACTGTTAATTTACTTGAATGGTGGAGTAGCAATAAATCACAATGGTGAGAAAGAAACCAGATTTTGCTTTGAGAGGATAAGAAGTTTGAATCTGTCACTCACTAGGTGTGATGAAAAATTCAGTTCATTTATCAAAGTGGCAGTTTATCTCATCAGCAAAACAATTCCTACTTCTCAAATGTGTCCTTAGGATTAACTGAGATACCATCTGTGGAAGTGCCCAATGTGAAGACTTTCTGCTGAAGAAATAAATAAAGCACTTTCATCTTTTTCCCAGTGTTTACTATAACACATGGATAGTGGATATCATAGAGAATGGTGAATTAGTGATTATTGGCCTAATTAATTATGTTAATCCATCATTAAATATGCAACTGTTGGATCTGATTTAAAAATGGAAAGATCCATCAACCTGGTATGATTTTTTATTTTATGGTTTTCTTTACTGGGTTATGGTTTCTGAGATTTCTAAAACATTTTACTGTTAGTGACTATTTCAAGACTACCCAATGAAGGACAGTACCTCAAACCTTAGTCTCTGATTTCCATTTCTTCAGCTTGATTGTGTTAAGGTTTTGTGGGTAAATTACTTTAAAAGAAATCAGTTAATATAAAAAGGTATTTTAGGTCCAGGTTCCAAACTCATCGTAACACATATCTACCACTATTTGAAATATGCATTTAGTTTCAGCCCTGACATTACGGACAGAGTAGATGAGTTCAGTGAATTCTGACATGCAATACTAGTGGGGAATAAAAGGAAAGTTACTCATTATTCAACATTCACTTCTACACATATTTAATTTGCCATAGATTAGCAAAATGACTTCATCATAGGTATTTAGACTGGATTAGTAAAACCACTGATGCTGAGTCCACACAGATTTGTGATATTTGGTGCCTGGCATGTACATCTGCTTTGAGACTGAGGTGTGAGAGGCTTGCTGTGCCTGAGCTATCTTGTTGTTATAATTGCATGGACTTATTCTACTGGGCTACATGTACATTACTCCCATCAAACTAAAATGGGTCTGTTTTTCAGTTTAGTCATGCATCAATACATTTTTAATTAAAAGTGTGTGACAGGTACAATAGTGAAACACACCAAATAATCTTCTCTTTTCCTCAAAGATAGGTAATCAGACTCTTGTCTGTGTTAGTCAGTGAGAGTATTTTTTATCTAGATGCTTGATTAAATATCTGAGAACTTTATGCAAAACCAATACAGTATTGCAAAGTAAAATAAAGTAAAAATAAAAATTAAAAAATAAATAAATAAATAAATAAATAAACCAGTGAATTGGTTTTTTTTTTCCTATTCTACCACAGATACTGTATAATTTTCCATCAAAATAAAGCATTTTTTTTTCCTGGCAGAACTAAAATAGGTGATAAGCAATTTGATGAGCCTTTTTATTTTTAATGTTTATAATAGAGAGATAAGAAGTCAGCAGTGATATGAATAGGGGAATCAATTAGAGCATGGTTGTTTCAGGAGAGAAATCAGTGGAAAGCTTAGATGCAAAGAAACTGAGGGAACAACTTCAGGATGCCTTTACAAAGGTACTGTGTTTACACAGAAAGACTAACTTCCTAGTGAACTCTAAGCATGAAAGTTGGGGGACCAGAGGAGAGTGCCACTTCTTGAATTCTCTGCATATATCACAGTGCAAATTCTTGAAAACCAATAACCTAAATAGAAGGCAGAAAATCCAGTTTTGCTAAAAATGCTAGATCTAGCAGTCCAACTACTGATGTAACAAGTTTAGAGTGTTCATGAGAAGGGACTTTAATGGTTTAATGGTTTTCTTTAATGGTCATGTATTTTCAGAATTTCAATGCTTTACATTTAAATAATTAATTGTGTATACGTGTGAGTCGCTTAGTCGTGTCCAACTCTGCCATTGCAGCCCTCCAGGCTCCTCTGTCCATAAGATTCTCCAGGCAAGAATACTAGAATGGGTTGTCAGTCCTTTCTCCAGGGGATCTTCCCAACCCAGGCGTTAAACCAAGGTCTCCCACATCACAGGCTTACCGTCTGAGCCATGAGGGAAGCCATTAACCACTACTAGAAAATACACTACACTCTTTAACGATGGTGGAATGACACTTTGGTGATAACTTCACATGAATTGAGGTCATGGGCTAGTTTTCTAAATAATATTCCATAAACCCATCAAAGCAACTCATACAACATATAACATGAACAAAAAGCTTTGGCTAAGTCAGTAAATAAGTCAATCAAACTTATTTGCATTGCTATATGTTTAAAAGTTGTCTGACTACTAAAAATATATATACATTTCTTTTTTATTTTATTTTTATTTTTTTAATTTTTATTTTTACTTTATTTTACTTTACAATACTGTATTGGTTTTGCCATACATTGACATGAATCTGCCACGGGTGTACATGAGTTCCCAATCCTGAACCCCCCTCCCACCTCCCACCTCATATCATTTCTCTGGATCATCCCTGTGCACCAGCCCCAAGCATCCTGTATCCTGTATCGAACATAGACTGGCGATTCGTGTCTTACATGATAGTATACATGTTTCAGTGCCATTCTCCCAAATCATCCCACCCTCTCCCTCTCCCACAGAGTCCAAAAGTCCGTTCTATATATCTGTGTCTCTTCTGCTGTCTCGCATACAGGGTTATCATTACCATCTTTCTAAATTCCATATATATGTGTTAGTATACTGTATTGGTGTTTTTCTTTCTGGCTTCCTTCACTCTGTATAATCGGCTCCAGTTTCATCCATCTCATTAGAACTGATTCAAATGTATTCTTTTTAATGGCTGAGTAATACTCCATTGTGTATATGTACCACAGCTTTCTTATCCATTCATCTGCTGATGGACATCTAGGTTGTTTCCATGTCCTGGCTATTATAAACAGTGCTGCGATGAACATTGGGGTACACGTGTCTCTTTCAATTCTGGTTTCCTCAGTGTGTATGCCCAGCAGAGGGATTGCTGGGTCATAAGGCAGTTCTATTTGCAATTTTTTAAGGAATCTCCACACTGTTCTCCATAGTGGCTGTACTAGTTTGCATTCCCACCAGCAGTGTAAGAGGGTTCCCTTTTCTCCACACCCTCTCCAGCATTTATTGCTTATAGACTTTTGGATCGCAGCCATTCTGACTGGTGTAAAATGGTATCTCATTGTGGTCTTGATTTGCATTTCTCTGATAATAAGTGATGGTACTGGCACAAAGACAGAAATATAGATCAATGGAGTAAAATAGAAAGCCCAGAGATAAATCCGCACACATGTGGACACCTTATCTTCAACAAAGGAGGCAAGAATATACAATAGAGTAAAGACAATCTCTTTAACAAGTGGTGCTGGGAAAACTGGTCAACCACTTGTAAAAGAATGAAACTAGATCACTTTCTAACACCATACACAAAAATAAACTCAAAATGGATTAAAGACCTAAACGTAAGACCAGAAACTATAAAACTCCTAGAGGAGAACATAGGCAAAACACTCTCTGACATAAATCACAGCAGGATCCTCTATGATCCACCTCCCAGAATACTGGAAATAAAAGCAAAAACAAACAAATGGGATCTAATTAAAATTAAAAGCTTCTGCACAACGAAGGAAACTATCAGCAAAGTGAAAAGACAGCCTTCTGAATGGGAGAAAATAATAGCAAATGAAGCAACTGACAAAGGACTAATCTCAAAAATATACAAGCAACTTATGCAGCTCAATTCCAGAAAAACAAACGACCCAATCAAAAAATGGGCCAAAGAATTAAATAGACATTTCTCCAAAGAAGACATATGGATGGCTAACAAACACATGAAAAGATGCTCAACATGTATATACATTTCTATGTAATATATTTAAGACATTATTTTTATATATGCTATATTACTTCATCATTTCAAAGTTCATCACATTAGATTGTTGCAATGTTTTTAAGTGAAACAATCCAAAATATTGATAGAAGAAATTTGTTTTGATTTGGAGAAGGTGATGGCATCCCACTCCAGTACTCTTGCCTGCAAAATCCCATGGATGTAGTAGCCTGGTAGGCTCCAGTCCATAGGGTCGCGAAGAGTCGGACACAACTAAGCGACCTCATTTTCAGTTTCACATTCTATGTTATTACACAATGCTATTACTAATATTAAGACATTAAACAGAATTACCATCATTATATTAAAAATGGCATGATACATATTCTCAAAAATATATATAATTCTGTCAGGGAAACAATAATCTTACAAACAATGCCACTGTAGAATAATATGACATATAACAATGAAAGAGCATCTTGTCTTGGTGGGAAAAAATTAACCACTTAAAATTGGAACACTTAATGATTATGCATTTGGTACCTTTACCTACTGTCAGTGATGTGAGATATTGCAAACTTATTCAATTTTGATTTTTCATTTATAAATGAGAATAAAATTATAATTGTATGCCCCACTCCAGTACTCTTGCCTGGAAATCCCATGGACAGAGGAGCCTGGTAAGCTGCAGTCCATGGGGTCGCTAAGAGTCGGACACGACTGAGCGACTTCACTTTCACTTTTCACTTTCATGCATTGGAGAAGGAAATGGCAACCCACTCCAGTGTTCTTGCCTGGAGAATCCCAGGGACAGAGGAGCCTGGTAGGAGGCCGTCTATGGGGCCGCACAGAGTCGGACACGACTGAAGCGACTCAGCAGCAGCAGCAGCATAGTCATATAAAGTTGTTGAGAAGAGCTAATTAAATTGTATTCATGACAGGAGTTTCATTAACTGGAAATTTCTATATCCATGACTATTAGTTCATTTATTAAAAAGAATGTTATCAAGCACTTGAGTGAGTCACACTTAAGCTAAGAACTGAGGAATGAGTGGAGACACTTAAATAAAGAGAAAAGGGTGCATGGAAATATCATACAGAAAATTTAACATGTGATAGGTTATCACTGCCACACACACACAACTCGAGGGCAAGGACCCAGGTAGGTATTGGCAGTAGAAGTTCTATTCACCTGGTACTCTTCCCAGAGTTATGAAGTACACTAAATTGCATGGCTATGTATACCATAATGGTTCTGGTGAAACCAGAAAAAGCTTGGGAATTTCCAGAAGTGTAATAAGCCTAGTGTAGCTTGGCTTTTGTCAGTTCGTTTGGCCAAAAACCAAAAGAGAGTAAAGTTAAAGCTAACAAAGAAAAAGGTTAGGTGATTTAATCCAGGTTTCTTACAAGATCAATTGAAAATACTGAGTGTCGTATTTTATCCTAGGAGAAAAGAAGACATATTCAATGGTTTAAAAAAAGATTAGAGTTTGTTATAAAAAGAATCATTTTAACAGTTGTATAGTGAACGGATCTAGTGATTCAAGTTTCCAGTATAAAAAAATTGTAGTAGTTTAAGCTCGGAATAATGGTGTTCTTGGTTACAGATGTGGAGATGAGGCAAAACACAGGTTGTCAAGAAAATTAGAGGCATTATAAACAGGATTTGATGGAAAAATAACAGTGATAACATTTACCTAATTCACTAAAGCTGTATTTGTTGCCTATTATATTTCAGGTTTTATGAAATATTAATTGAAGGAAGCCCCATTTAGACTAAGGTGCCCTGGTCCCTGATTCTAGAGGGAGCTGAACAGAGCTTATTTGCAAATTACTGTATAGATTGGTTCTAACTTGTTTGGGGGCTACCTGAATGATTAAGGCAAAAGCATTAATACCTCTCTTTTGCCTCACTCAGAACTCATTCAGCCTACAGAATAGGAAAAAATATTTGCAAATTATATATTTGATAATAGTCTATAACGCAGAATATATAAAGAATTCCTCCAACTCAACAACAAAAAATTTATATCAATTAAAACACAGGCAACAGTCTTGAAGAGACATTTCCCCAAAGATGAGATACAACTCTCCAACAAACACATGAAAAGATGCTCAGCTAATTATGCATTGCTGTTGTGTTTAGTCATTAAGTGAGCCACATCTGACTCTTCTGTGACTCCATGGACTGTAGCCTGCTAGGCTCCTCTGTCCATGGGATTTCCCAGATAGGAATACTGGATGCAAATCAAAACCACAGTTAAATACCACTTTACACATACTATATATAGGATAGCTATATTAAAAATATAAAATGAGCAATGGAACTCTGGCACATTGCTAGTGAAAATGCCAAATGGTTCAGCTACTTTGGAAAATAGTTTGGCAAGTCCTCAAAAAAATTAGAATCACAGTATGACCCCACAATTCCACTTCAATTTCACTCCTGAGTATGTACATAAAAGAACTGAAACAGGTATTTAAATATGTACATGGCACATTCACAGCATGTAGTCCAAATAGTCCAAATGTCAATCAATGGATAAACGAATGTAGTACATACATACAATGGGAATTTCTCTGGCCATAAAATGGAATGAAGTACTGATTTATGCTGCAACATGAATGAACTTCCAAAATATTTTTTTAAATGAAGAAAGTCAAACACAAAAGTTCATATATCATACAATACCAGTTACATTATATCAAGAATTGATAAAACCATAGAAACAGAAAACAGGTTTAATGGTTGTAAGAGCTGGAGGGTGGAGGGGTGTTATTATTTAATAGGTGAAGGATTTGAGAGTTAGAGAAATGTTTTGAAACTAGATGGAAATGATGTATATACAACTATCTGAAAGTACCAGATGCCACTGAGTTTTTCATTATCAAATGGCTATTTTTTATGTGAATTTCACCTCAATGCATTATTAAAAACAAAGCAAAAACAGAATGTGGATTGATGTTAAGGTATGTCCATGGCTGTTATTCCTTCATTGCTGAACCCAACACCTTTCTCAGTCTATGTAGCTCTCAAAATAACTGTAAACCAAAATTATATTTCTTTTGTAGAATGATTGTCTGATGTACTCCACAAAAGTAGGTGAGCTTTTTTCCTCATAGACAGATTGAACATCAGAAAATTAATTCTACTACAAATCAAACTGCTAAAAACAAACAGTTGACTTGATAATAATTGGTAATCTCTATTAAAAGACATTGATATCACATTGTGTCTACTAGAATAATCTGATTTAAAAATTAATGATGGCTTTATTTTTTTTCAGTTTTAGTGTGAATTTTCACATCTCATTGATAATGTTGGATGAAATCTTTTTAGCTGTGTGATTTTTTTTTCTTGTGAGGTAAAGCTAATCAATTATGAATTTTTTACTTGGTGCTAATTTTCTAAAATAGTTTTAGTTAGTCCCTCTATTTTATTTAAAACACTACAAAATCTTTTATGACTTTATGTCACTATTATGTGAATTTGAAATTTGTGATAATAGTGGCTTTAAAGTCAATGAGAAGCAAACTGATCAGCTTTCTAATAAAATTCAGTTTTCAAGTACTTATCAAATTAATTACTATTTGCCTTGAATCACTTTTAAATTTTAATCTATCTAAATGAATTATAGACAAAATAACGCACAACAGAATAACAAAATGCAAATTTAAAACTCCAACAAACAAATAAAATGTTAAGGAATTATTTTCTTAGTTGAGACACACTAACTAGCTAATAAAAAATGTTAAAATTAAAGTAAGTATTTTAGAACCTAAGAGTTGCCATGAAAATGAAAATCACTCTAGATTTTCAAATTTATAAAATGTGTATAAACAAAACAATTACTGATTTTTATTTTCTTCTGAACTCAATAAGCCAGCTGGAAACCTCATGATGTGATTTCTAAGACTGACAGTTATTCCTGGATCACACTTTGAAAATCAGTCCCCTCAATGATGTATATGTTTAACAGAAAATCTAGATTTTATTATTGCAATCCTATTTGGGGTTATCTAGTTCTTTGTTATGCTATGGTTATAAACAACATGGATTTCCTACTACATGTAAGTGATTACCTTCTTATTCTAAGTAATTCTGCTTTGTTATTAGACTCTTGAAAGAGAGTGCAGAGGTCAAAGGACTTACCACAGAATTTTCCACTGTTCATTCATGCCTTGCAAAACTCCCAGTGGCTCTTCTGTCTCAAATGTAAAGCTGGGAAAGATGCCTAAAGAGAATCTTCATTTGACTTATTCTACAGTCTAGGAACAAGGTTATATTTACTAAATGAAGGTAAATGTTGCAGCAAAAGCATCCTATTTAATGACTGAAGAGAACTTTTAGGTCAACTGACCTCCAGCAAATCTATAGCACTGCATTTTCATTCTATAAATATTTTTGTGTGTTTTCCATGTGATGTGCACTGCTGTAAACATAATAGCAAGTCTGTAATTTGTCAAACACTAATATGATTTTTCCAAAAGCCTTAAAATAAATTGAATTATCATGTCACCTATGAAACCCTTTCTTGTTCTTCTGATTCAATACCATCTAAATTTATATTAATTTCTTATTTAATCACACCTCACAATGAAGCTTGGGAGTCAGGCACTACACTGATGGGTTCATAGTCAAATTCCCAATATCTAAAAGAGAGTTGACTCACATAATATAGAAGGTCAGGAAATCTTTGTCAGGAAAAAAAAAAAAAAAAAAAAAAACCCCAAAAAGTAAAACGGAATTGATTGTGACTTTTGCTCTACTTTACTCTTTAAGGGGAGGGATAAGTTTAGATAATAAAAATTAATTTATTTAGACTATAATAAAGGGAAATCAATATTTATTATTTTAATCCTTTAGGCCTAAACAACACCTTGCTTTAATTTCTGTGTGATTGTTTACTTATATTCTATGATAAAGTCCATAGGGTACTACGTATCTACATATGTAGATAGTGTTCACATTAAGCCAAGTCATGTCTTCATAGTTGTGTTCTGTCTTTAAAAAAATTCAAACTCTTTATTAAATTAGCTGTCCAGAGGATGTTTACACTGTATGTGCTTAAATTTAGTTAGAGCAAGAAAGTGAATCATAATAGTGTCAAAGAAACTGAAAACCCTGAGGCACACAAGCAGTCAAATGGAACAATGTATACAATGATTTAATTTTATATTGTAACATGTACTCATGTTTCTAAAAAGTAGTAAATTATTTAGTGACTAATCTTATATTAAACTTCTAGTGCTATTTCTGATGTTCTTTCTAATAAGAAAATAAAGAGTTCAAAAACTGCTTCAATTAATTTCAACTCAAGTATTTTCCCATTATGAGTTAAGATATAGAACCAAAAGACCATTTTACTACAGTCTATATCCCATTTAAAACCCAGTAAGGCAAAACTGAGTATCTTCTATCAGGAAAATAATTAGAACTAGGCAGAGAAGGCAAACAAAAAATATAATTTTTACATTACCTCTATCTCCAGTTTATTTTTGGTTGAGATTAGCTTTAAAATTACAAGGCTCAGAAGAGGGGAGAATGGGAATTCTAACATGTATACTGTCATGTAAGAATTGAAAGGCCAGTCCATGTCTGACGTAGGGTGCAGCTTGCTTGGGGCTGGTGCATGGGGATGACCCAGAGAGATATTGTGGGGAGGGAGGTGGGAGGGGGGTTCATGTTTGGGAATGCATGTAAGAATTAAAAATTTTAAAATTTAAAAAAAAATAAAAAATTAAAAAAATAAAATAAAATATAAAACAAAAAAAAGAAGAGGGGAGAAAATAACTCTGATTGAATGTTGAATGAAATAGAATAATAAAGCCCAGAAAAGTATGGTTCTTCCAGCCCTTGATATGCTGCTAACTCTAAGCACAGGCTTCAGCCTAAAATTAAATCAACTGCAATCTGGATAAGTTTCAGCATAAAACAGAAAAAAAAAGAGAGGGGATTCTACTTCCAAGTAGGGTATGGAAAACTTCAAAGGTGTCCCTCATCATATATAGAGGAGAGAAGGTCAAATAATCTACAAAATTATTATGTTTTCAGAGGTTGTAAAATAACCAGCAGAACTGAACTCCAAAAGGTGAGAAGACTTTCTGAGGAGAGGTGGGACAGATGGACTCCTTAATCTTTGGCAGACAGTGGAGGAATATATAAGTGGGCTGGAACGAAACATGTAAGATTTATTAGTGAATTCTTAAACACTGAAAACTTTTCTTTTAGGATCAAGAACAAGACAAGGATGCTCAGTTTTAACACTTCTATTCAATGTAGTACTGGAAGTACTAGCCAGAAAAGTTAGGCCAGAAAAAGAAATGAGTATTTCAAACTACAAAGAAGTAGAATTATCTCTCCTCACAGATGACATGATCTTATATACTTAAAACCTCCCCCCCACACACACATACACACTAATTAGAGCTAATAAATGAATTGAGAAAAGTTGCACGATACTAAATACAATAAAGGACAGAAATGGCAAGGATGTAATGGGAGCAGAAGAGATTAAGGAGACATGGCAAGAATACACAAAAGAACTATACAAAAATAATAAAAAAATAATAATATTAATGACATGGATAACCATGACAGTGTGGTCACTCACCTGGAGTCAGACATCCTGGACTATGAAGTCAAGTGGGCCTCAGGAAGCATTACTATGAACAAAGCTGGTGGAGGTGATGGAATTCTACCTGAACTATTTCAAATCCTAAAAGATGATGCTTTTAAAGTGCTGCACTCAATATGCAGGGAAATTTGGAAAACTCAGCAATGGCCACAGGACTGGAAAAAGTCAGTTTTCATTCCAATCTCAAAGAAAGGCAATGCCAAAGAATGTTCAAACTATCATACAATTGCATTCATTTCACATGCTAGCAAGGTCATGCTCAAAAGCCTTCAAGCTAGACTTTAACAGTATGTGAACCAAGGACTTCCAGACATACAAGCTAGATTTTGAAAAGGCAGAGGAACTAGGGATCAAATTGCCAACATTTACTAGATAATAGAGAAAGCAAGGAAATTCCAGAAAAACATCTATTTCTGTTTCACTGACGATGCTAAAGTCTTTGGCTATGTGAATCACAACAAACTGTAGAAAATTCTTAACAGAGATGGGAATATCAGACCACCTTACCTATCTCCTGAAAATCCTCGATGCAGGTACAGAAGCAAGAGTTAGAACTGGACACGGAACAATGGACTGTTCAAAACTGGGAAAGGAGTACATCAAGGCTGTATATTGTCACCTTGTTTCTTCAACTTCTATGCAGATTACATTATGAGAAATGCTGGCTGGATGAAACAGAAACTGGAATCAAGATTGCTGGGAGAGATATCAACAACCTCAGATATACAGAAGATACCACTTTAATGACAGAAAGTGAAGAGGAAATAAAGAGCCTATTGATGAGGGTGAAAGAGGAGAGTGAAAAACTGGCTTCAAACTCAAGATTCTTGAGAAAGAAGAATGGAACTGGAGGAATCAACTTGCCTGACTTCAGGCTCTACTACAAAGCCAAAGTCATCAAGACAGTATGGTACTGGCACAAAGACAGACATATAGATCAATGGAACAAAATAGAAAGCCCAGAGATAAATCCACACACATATGGACACCTTATCTTTGACAAAGGAGGCAAGAATATACAATGGAGTAAAGACAATCTCTTTAACAAGTGGTGCTGGGAACACTGGTCAACCACTTGTAAAAGAATGAAACTAGATCACTTTCTAACACCATACACAAAAATAAACTCAAAATGGATTAAAGACCTAAATGTAAGGTCAGAAACTATAAAACTCCTAGAGGAGAACATAGGCAAAACACTCTCTGACATAAATCACAGCAGGATCCTCTATGATCCACCTCCCAGAATACTGGAAATAAAAGCAAAAATAAACAAATGGGATCTAATTAAAATTAAAAGCTTCTGCACAACAAAGGAAAATATAAGCAAGGTGAAAAGACAGCCTTCTGAATGGGAGAAGATAATAGCAAATGAAGCAACTGACAAACAACTAATCTCAAAAATATACAAGCAACTTATGCAGCTCAATTCCAGAAAAATAAATGACCCAATTAAAAAATGGGCCAAAGAACTAAATAGACATTTCTCCAAAGAAGACATACAGATGGCTAACAAACACATGAAAAGATGCTCAACATCACTCATTATTAGAGAAATGCAAATCAAAACCACAATGAGGTACCACTTCACACCAGTCAGAATGGCTGCGATCCAAAAATCTGCAAGCAATAAATGCTGGAGAGGGTGGGAAAAAAGGGAACCCTCCTACACTGTTGGTGGGAATGCAAACTAGTACAGCCACTATGGAGAACAGTGTGGAGATTCCTTAAAAAATTGCAAATAGAACTACCTTATGACCCAGCAATCCCACTGCTGGGCATACACACCGAGGAAACCAGAATTGAAAGAGACACATGTACCCCAATGTTCATCGCAGCACTGTTTATAATAGCCAGGACATGGAAACAACCTAGATGTCCATCAGCAGATGAATGGATAAGAAAGCAGTGGTACATACACACAATGGAGTATTACTCAGCCATTAAAAAGAATTCATTTGAATCAGTTCTGATGAGATGGATGAAACTGGAGCCAATTATACAGAGTGAAGTAAGCCAGAAAGAAAAACACCAATAGAGTATACTAACACATATATATGGAATTTAGGAAGATGGCAATGACGACCCTGTATGCAAGACAGGAAAAAAGACACAGATGTGTATAATGGACTTTTGGACTCAGAGGGAGAGGGAGAGGGTGGGATGATTTGGGAGAATGGGAATTCTAACATGTATACTATCATGTAAGAATTGAATCGCCAGTCCATGTCTGACGCAGGGTGCAGCATGCTTGGGGCTGGTGCATGGGGATGACCCAGAGAGATGTTGTGGGGAGGGAGGTGGGAGGGGGGTTCATGTTTGGGAACACATGTAAGAATTAAAGATTTTAAAATTTAAAAAATAAAAAATAAAATTAAAAAAAAAAAAACGAAGATCATGGCCATCTAGTCCTATCACTTTATGCAAATAGAAGGGGAAAAGTGGAAGCAGTGACAGATTTTATTTTCTTGAGAGCCAAAATCACTACAGATGGTGACTGCAGCCGTGAAGTTAAAAGACACTTGTTCCTTGGAAGAAAAGCTCTAAGAAACCTAGACAGCATATTAAAAAGCAGAGACATCACTGTATTGACAAAGGTCACTGTAGTCAAAGATATGGTTTTTCCAATAGTCATGTATGGTGGATGTGATAGTTGGACCATAAAGAATACTGAGTGCTGAAGAACTGATGCTTTTGAATTGTGGTTCTGGAGAAGACTCTTGGAGAGTCCCCTGGACAGCAAGAAGATCAAATCAATCCTGAATATTCATTAGAAGGGCTGATGCAGAAGCTGAAGCTCCAATGCTTTGGCCACTGGATGAGAATTGACTCATCGAAAAAGACCCTGATACTGGGAAAGATTGAGGGAAGGGGAAGAAGATGGGAACAGAAGCTTAGACTGTTGGATGGCATCATCAACTCAATGGACATGAGTTTGAGCAAACTCTGGGAGATAGTGAAGGACAGGGGAGCCTGGTATGCTGTAGTCCATGGGGTCATAAAGAGTTAGACACCGTGGAGTGACTGAACAGCAACAACTCAACACACAAAAATCAGTTGCATTTACACTAGTAATGAATAATATGAGGAGATTCAGAAAACATTTCCACTTAGAACAGCATCAAAAAATACTTAGGGATAAACTTAACAAGGAGGCAAGAAACAAAAGACTTAAAACTGCACAATGTTGCTTAAAGAATTAAAGTCATCAATATAAAGACTTTTTCTGTTTTTGGATTAGAAGACTTAATATTATTAAGATGTCAATACTACCCAGACTATCTATACATTCAATGCAACCTTTACTGAAATTCTCATGATGTTTTCTTCCAGAGATAGAAAAACACATTTTAATATTCATACAGAATCTCAAGGGGTCTCAAATAGCCAAAGCAATTTTGAAAAACAAAGCTGGAGGTATCACACATTCTGATTTCAAAACTTACTACAAAATTTCAATGTGTAATCAATGCCATATTATACTGGCATATGGACAGATATATAGGCCAGTAGAATAGTAAAGATAAGCCAGAAATAATCCTCACATATATCATCAAATCATTTTTGACAACGGTGCCAAGACTAACAGGGAAAGGAAATACTAATGACATTAATAAGGTATTTTGGAAAAGGCAAAGTATAGGGACACATCAGATCAGTGGTTTTCAAGCCTGAGGATGGGGTTGGGGATTGACTGCAAAGGGACTTGAGGGAAATTTAAGGGATGATGGAATTGTTCCATATCTTGTTTGTGGCAGTGATTACACAACTGCGTACACCTGTCAAAACTCATTAAAATGGACAGTGAGACAGGATAAATTTTACTAAATGTAAATTATATACCAATGAACCTTACTTTTAAAATACCCACAAAAGGATGGAGAGTTTTTGTGGAAAAAGGAATCTCAAAAAATAGGAGGCAAGAATATACAATGGATTAAAGACAATCTCTTTAATAAGTGGTGCTGGGAACACTGGTCAATCACTTGTAAAAGAATGAAACTAGATCACTTTCTAACACCATACACAAAAATAAACTCAAAATGGATTAAAGATCTAAATGTAAGGCCAGAAACTATAAAACTCCTAGAGGAGAACATAGGCAAAACACTCTCCAACATAAATCACAGCAGGATCCTCTATGATCCACCTCCCAGAATTCTGGAAATAAAAGCAAAAACAAACAAATGGGATCTAATTAAAATTAAAAGCTTCTGCACAACAAAGGAAACTATAAGCAAGGTGAAAAGACAGCCTTCGGAATGGGAGAAAATAATAGCAAATGAAGCAACTGACAAACAACTAATCTCAAAAATATACAAGTAACTTATGCAGCTCAATTCCAGAAAAATAAATGACCCAATTAAAAAATGGGCCAAAGAACTAAATAGATATTTCTCCAAAGAAGACATACAGATGGCTAACAAACACATGAAAAGATGCTCAACATCACTCATTATTAGAGAAATGCAAATCAAAACCACAATGAGGTACCACTTCACACCAGTCAGAATGGCTGCGATCCAAAAATCTGCAAGCAATAAATGCTGGAGAGGGTGTGGAGAAAAGGGAACCCTCCTACACTGTTGGTGGGAATGCAAACTAGTACAACCACTATGGAGAACAGTGTGGAGATTCCTTAAAAAATTGCAAATGGAACTGCCTTATGACCCAGCAATCCCAGTGCTGGGCATACACACCGAGGAAACCAGAACTGAAAGAGACACGTGTACCCCAATGTTCATCGCAGCACTGTTTATAATAGCCAGGACATGGAAACAACCTAGATGTCCATCAGCAGATGAATGGATAAGAAAGCAGTGGTACATACACACAATGGAGTATTACTCAGCCATTAAAAAGAATACATTTGAATCAGTTCTGATGAGATGGATGAAACTGGAGCCAATTATACAGAGTGAAGGAAGCCAGAAAGAAAAACACCAATACAGTATACTAACACATATATATGGAATTTAGAAAGATAGTAATGATAGCCCTGTATGCGAGACAGCATAAGAGACACAGATGTATAGAACGGACTTTTGGACTCTGTGGGAGAGAGAGAGGGTGGGATGATTTGGGAGAATGGCACTGAAACATGTATACTATCATGTAAGAAACTAACCACCAGTCTATGTTCGATACAGGATACAGGATGCTTGGGGCTGGTGCACGGGGATATCTAGAGAGATGATATGGGGTGGGAGATGGGAGGGGGGTTCAGGATTGGGAACTCATGTACACCCGTGGTGAATTCATGTCAATGTATGGCAAAACCAATACAGCATTGTAAAGCAAAACAAAGTAAATATAAAAATTAAAAAAAATATTAGAAGAAAACCTGGAGCTCTGTGATTGCCAAGTGAAATACAGACCCCATGAAACAGAGAAATGACAGTGTGATAATTAAGAATATAGATCTGAGGACCAGATTGCAGACATTCAGAGGCTAGTACCTCCACTCCAAGTACCTCAAGTCCTAGGCAAGTTGCTGAATGTGAAACAGGGATAATAGCTGAAGTTACTTTTTCATAGGATTGATATAAGGATTCAACAAATAAATAGATCCATATCTGACATATGGGAAACGCAACACTAAGTGGTTTAAAGAAATATTATGTACTATAGTGAATCATTGTCACAGATATATCCATTAATACTCTGAATAAAATAAGTAATACAAATCAAAGGCAACCCCAAGTACTGGGACTTTTTAAAGTAATATTTTGTTTTGAGAGTAGGAGGAAATGTGTTCAGTTTTTTTTTTCTTTTGACAAGCAAATGTTTATAAGAATGTGATGCATATTTGAGTTACCCAATGCATTTTGATATCATTACTACTTACAGATGATGTAAACATCTGTAAGTTTTGATTAACACAATAAATGGACATGTGTTCAACCAGTCATTAAGCCAGTATTTACTATTCTTTTTAGGAACTTGGCATAAAGCTATGTTCTGGGGATACAAAATGGGTGAGGTTCCAGCACTATTTTTCATGTATTCATAGACTAGTGCAGGAAAAAGATAGGCACACAAATAATTACAGTAGAATGTGGAAGTGCCAGAGGGTTAATATGCACATAGTGAATGAGAGTACTGGGAGGTCCTCACTGATTATTAAAATAAGAGAGAAATAAGCAATAAGCTGAAGCTTCCTGTTCAAGTTGGTAACCTAAGAGGACCCTGAGGTTACCCCTCCCATAGACACACCAAGTCTACAGCTACCTATGGAACAATTTCCTCTGAAGCCACTCCTAGCCTCAAGAGAAGGCCAGAATGTCCGCATCTAAGCGGATAAGAGAGAATGGGACACAATCTCGCCGTAAACCCCAACATGCTTACCTTCCCCACTCCTCCGTGGAGACCCACAGGCTGAGCAGCAAAAAGTATGAACCCCACATTGGGTACCCTCCACTTTTAAGATCTGCACCTGAGTGAGATGGGCCCCCAAAACATCTAGCTTTCAAAACCAACCATGTTCTGTTCACAAGCCACAGGTGGTTTAGGTATGTGGGCTCCTAAAGGGTTTGCTGGGAGAGACTCACCGGCTCCAATGCCCAGGTTGATCCAGAGTTCCCCAACCTGGTGTGGGTAAGGCCCAATAGCTTGCTTGGAGTGTTGGTGGCGAGGACATTGGGGGCCTGCTGGCGCTCTCCTGGGGGAGTCTGGCAGCCACCATCTTCTCTCTCTGCTGCCTCCAGGGGCTGGGCTGTGATCCGAGCTTTTATACATTCTGGCATTGGGTGTTTGTGGCTGCTGGGTCCACACCCTCTGTGGCCAGCAGGGTTTCCATCTCTGGGTCCCACAGGAATGCGACAATCTGTGAGAGGGTTCTGGACAGGTTCTTACCTTTGGGCAGGGCACAGACAGCAGTCTGAGGTGCTCCTAGGCTCACTGCCAGGGAGGCCCCTTTGCTGGTCCTGGAGCTTTAGCCTGAGAAGCACATGTCTAGGGCCTTATAGACGTGGATGTATTTCCAGCAGGCAGGCAAGTCCACATCAGCTTTGCAGTCTCCCTTTGCCTATAGCTTGTGCGTGTCTCCCAGATAGGATCTTGCACACTCATCTGGAGCCCCAGTGTTGGGAATTGCTGCCCAGAGGACACCTGGAGATAGTGGCCAGTGGGACACGAGCTAGCAACCCCATGCTAGGCTAAGTTGCTTCTGTTGTTTCCAGTCCTGCGATCTTATGGACTGTAGCCCACCAGGCTCCTCTGTCCATGCAATTCTCCAGGCAAGAATACTGGAGTGGGTTGCCTTGCCCATCTCCAGGTGATCTTCCTGACCAGGGATCAAACCTGCACTTCTTAAATCTACTGCTTTCGCAGGCAGATTCTTTACCACTAGCGTCACCTGGAAAGCCCAGCAATCCCACCCTATGTGTGCTTAACTGCCCAGTCGTGTCTGACTCTTTGTGACCCCATGGACTGCAGCCCACCATGCTCCTCTGTCCATGGCAAGGATACTGGAGTGGGTTGCCATGCCCTCCTCCAGAGGATTCCCAACCCAGGGGTCAAACCCACATCTTCCACATTGTAGGCGGATTCCTTACCATCTGAGCCAAAGGGAAGGGAATCCCATATGACCTTATAAATTTGCACTTTAAAAGTTACTGCCTGAAGGTCTGGCTTCTTAATCACATGCCATAATATAGCACATTAGAAAACTCTAAGAGAAATCATCTTCTACAATTTTGCTAGCAATCCTTGACTTGTTCACTTATGCCACCCTCCAGTCTCGGTCCAGTCCATTTTCAGAACTGTATTTTTATCTACTCATATGGTGATTTTAAATTACAATATTTATTTAACAACAACAACAAAATTTCTTTTAAAGAGCTAAGCATAAGCTGTACCAAACACAACATTTGTTTCTAACATGTATATCATGAATAAATTTACGAATATCATGAGTTCAAAAAAGCAGTAAGACTGAAGTTAAAAGGTTTAGGCTTGCAGGTCACTGGATCATGGGGTAACTCTGACTTTCTTTTTAAGTTCAGTTCAGTTCAGTTCAGTCTCTCAGTCGTGTCCAACTCTTTGCAACCCCATGAACTGCAGCACGCCAGGCCTCCCTGTCCATCACCAACTCCCGGAGTCCCCCCAAAACCATGTCCATTGAGTCGGTGATGCCATTCAACCATCCCATCCTCTGTCATCCCCTTCTCCTCCTGCCCTCAATCTTTCCCAGCATCAGGGTCTTTTTCAATGAGTCAGCTCTTCACATCAGGTGACCAAAGTATTAGAGTTTCAGCTTCAACATCAGTCCTTCCAAAGAACACCCAGGACTGATCTCTTTTAGAATGGACTGGTTGGATCTCCTTGCAGTCCAAGGGACTCTCAAGAGTCTTCTCCAACACCACAGTTCAGAAGCATCAATTCTTCTTAAGTGACCTTGAGTAAATAATTTAATTCTCTAATCACAATTTCCTTAACTTGAAACATTGGAACATAATAGTAAGTATACCATAAGGTTGTTGTATGGATTAAATGAAATAATATGTGTGACTGGCTTGGTGAGTAGATAAATCTAGCTTTCAAAAATACTAACTATATTAGTAATAGTAGTAGTACTTGGTTCTACTATTTAACACATCACGTAGTGACCATGCCAAATGTCCCTCGTATTTAAAAAGTACTTCACCTGTGATTTTTAATTTTTTTTTTTTTTTTTTTACTGAATCCTCAGTAACTATCCAGGTTAGAAGGGAAGATTTTATTGGCTTCAATTTATAGAGAAGAAAAACATGAATAAAGTAAATGCCTTAGTCTATATAAAGATTTACATATTTCTCACCAAAACCTGTGTTCATTTATCTCAGACTGAAAAGATTTTCTTAATTTTTACTTTGATGTTGTCTCATAAACTTTCCTTGATACACTGTGCAATGCCTCCTAAAACGTACAAGTATTCACACACATACACTCATAAAACCCTTTTTTATTTTCAGTTTATTAAATAGCCTATGGTTCTTTACAATAGCTATTGATTGATTTGAACTTTTGTCCTGGTAACGTCCATTTTTTCATTTCTTTATATTTTCATTGGGTCTGTTTCATTATACTAAAAATATTTTTGTCAGAAATAACAAGAATAAAAATAGCAAAATAACTTTGAACTATAAACTTGAGATGTTATACTCAATTCTATTTCTAAGAGTATAAAGATAAAGAAATACCAACAACAAAAATATTCTGATACTGATTTTTCATGCCTTATTTGGTTTTAAAACCCTTTTATTTATTCTTTTAATAAAATTATCTATGCTCCTTGACTAATGAGAAAGGAGAGACAAGTGTTATTCAATGCTACTTCTTAGACACCTGACAGAGAAAAATATTTCATGCCACAAAAAAAAGCAGCAGGAGGGAGAGTAGGTGAAATATGACATGAAATTAAGTTCTTATATCCAATTAAAATTTATAAGACAGATTTGAAGAGACATAGATACTGTTCATAACAATTCAACAATTTAATAAATTTAGTTAATTTAATCAAACCTCTTTTTCTTTGTTGACTTCATGATATAGCTCTGAGATATCAGCTGTTGATGCTGAACTTATAATTTTAAATTTTGTTTCTTGCATAGAATTTTGGAAAAAAAAATTCAAGGTAGCATAGACTACAGGTGAGCAATATAAAAATAGTAAAATAATTAGTCACTTTAACAATATTTTTTGTCACTGAAGTAATGTAGGCAAGGAATACAGTTATTATTATATTGAAATCCAGATATTCTGCCACTAGGAAAAATATTTGTTGGGAGTGGAAAAATGACTGCATGTGTTGTTAATCATCCAGTTAGCCTCCTGCTGGTAGTTGTGTAGATCCATTAGTGTTGTGAATATTTTACCTGTGAAATTAGGGAGCAAAGATAATTAAACATACATTAACCATACCTAGGGGTTTGAGCATAGCAATCTATTAATTAATATTGATTGAATATTGTAATAAGCATCATGAAGAAGATAGGTTTTAGCTCTTTCTTGAAACGCATAAGGTGGGGAGGGCAAGAAGACAATAGAGTCAGAAAAGGATACAAGAAAAATTTCAGCTAAAGGAAAGATGAAATTTTCACAAATTTCTTATTCATTGTAGAAAACTGTATATATACTCATGCTTTCCAAATCAAACAACTGAATATACATGCCTTTTCTCATTCCAGCACATGTTATAAATATGGAAACATGCTAATAACTAATATTTAAGAGTTACTTTAAAAATGTGAGTAATCCTAAAATAGCATCAAGGCATACTCAGTTATATATTCATTTTTATCAAAATTCGTACCCACATCTCACTTCCCACTTCTGTTCCTTTAGCCTATGCTTTCATTGATTCAATCAATATTTCTGGGTACCTATTATGTGCCTGGCACTGTGCTGGGAATATAAGAATGAGTAAAACATGTCAGGAATCCCTGATTTTAGGAAGCTTATTGTATTATAGTGGAGGCAGAAATTAATCAAATGACTCTATAAATAAAAGTACAGTAATCCCCCCTTATCCTCAGGGGATACATGCCAAAACACCCAGTGAATGCGTGAAAACTCAGATAGTATTGAGCCCTATATACACTACATCATTCCTATACATACATAGCCACAATAAAGTTTAGTTTATAAATTATGCATAGTATGAGATTAACAATAACTGGTAACATAAAGAATAATCATAACTATATACTATAATAAAAGTTATATAAATTGATCTCTTGCTCTCTCTCAAAATATACTAACTCTTCTGCTTCTTGGGATAACATGAGATGATAAAATGTTTATGTGATGAGATGAAGTGAGATGAATGACTTAGACATGGTGACTTAGGGTTAAGCTAATAGATCATTTGGTAATAGATCTGAAGAAGGGTCATCAGCTTTGGATAATCCTGGGTCATTGACTTATGATGATGTCCGTGGTTGAATATCAGGAGCAGACAGTGTCAATAGTTGTGGATCCTAGGTAGGTTGGAGCAGGATGGTGCAAGATTTCCTTACACTACACAAATGGCCCACAATTTAAAATTTATGAGTTGTTTCTTTCTGGAAGCTTTCATTTAGTACTTTTAGACCAAAGTTGACTATACATGATAGTGTAGTAGCAAAGAATCTGCCTGCCAATGCAGGAGACACAAGAGATATGTATCTGATCCCTATGTCTGAAAGACCCCCTGGAGGAGGGGATGGCAACCCACTCCAGTATTTTTGCCTGGAGAGAGAACCCCAGTGGGCTAGAGTTCATGGGGTCAACAGACACTGCTGATCATGTACACATTATATATCATATATGCACACATTGTGCACACATAATGTATTATATATGATCAAATTGGCAACATCCACTGGATCAATGAAAAAGCAAGAGACTTCCAGAAAAATATCTAGTTTTGCTTTATTGACTACGCCAAAGCCTTTGACTGTGTGGATCACAACAAACTGTGGAAAAGAGATGGGAATACCAGACTAACTTACCTGCCTTACCTGCCTCCTAGAAATGTATGCAGGTCAGGAAGCAACAGTTAGAACTGGACATGGAACAACAGACTGGTTCCAAATTGGGAAAGGAGTATGTTAAAGCTACATATTGTTACTCTGCTTATTTAACTTATATTCAGAGTACACCATGAGAAATGCTGGGCTGGATGAAGCACAGGCTGGAATCATGATTGCTGGGAGAAATATCAATAACCTCAGATATGCAGATGACACTACCCTTTTGGCAGAAAGAAGAAGAACTAAAGAGCCTCTTGATGAAAGTGAAAGAGGAGAGTGAAAAAGTTGGCTTAAAACTCAGTATTCAGAAAACTAAGATCATGACATCTGGTCCCATCACTTCATGGCAAATAGATGGGGAAACAGTGGAAATAGTAAGAGAGTTTAATTTTGGGGCTCCAAAGTCACTGCAGATGGTGATTGAAGCCATGAAATTAAAAGACGCTTACCCCTTGGAAGAAAATCTATGACCAACCTAGTTCAGTTCAGCTTAGTCGCTCAGTTGTGTCCGACTCTGTGATCCCATGAATCACAGCATGCCAGGCCTCCCTCTCCATCCCTCACATCCAATATGAGTTCACTCAGACTCATATTCATCGAGTGGGTGATGCCATCCAGCCATCTCCTCCTCTGTCGTCCCCTTCTCCTCCTGCCCCCAATCCCTCCCAGAATCAGTCTTTTCCAGTGAGTCAACTCTTCACATGAGGTGGCCAAAGTACTGGAGTTTCAGCTTTAGCATCATTCCTTCAAAAGAAATCCCAGGGCTGATCTCCTTCAGAATGGACTGGTTGGATCTCCTTGCAATCCAAGGGACTCTCAAGAATCTTCTCCAACACCACAGTTCAAAAGCATCAATTCTTCAGTGCTCAGCCTTCTTCACAGTCCAACCTATACAGCATATTAAAAAGCAGAGACATTACTTTGCCAACAAATGTCCATCTAGTCAAAGCTATGGTTTTTCCAGTAGTCATGTATGGATGTGAGAGTTGGACTATCAAGAAGGCTGAGTGGTGAAGAATTGATGCTTTTGAACTGTGGTGTT
This sequence comes from Capra hircus, assembly GCF_001704415.2. Lineage (NCBI taxonomy): Eukaryota > Metazoa > Chordata > Mammalia > Artiodactyla > Bovidae > Capra > Capra hircus. The sequence goes on along the minus strand of NC_030809.1, from coordinate 86,037,203 downwards.
GGAGAAGGCTCTTGAGAGTCCCTTGGACTGTAATGAAATCAAACTAGTCCATCCTAGAGAAAAATCAGTCCTCAATATTCATTGGAAGAACTGATGCTGAAGGTGAAGCTCCAATACTTGTCTACCTGATGCAAAGAACTGATTCTAGAAAAGACCCTAATGCTGGGAAAGACTGAAGGTAGGGGATGACAGAAGATGAGATTGTTGGATGATATCACCAATGTGATGGACATGAGTTTGAGGAAGCTCTGGGAGTTGGCGATGGACACAGAAGCCTGGTGTGCTGCAGTCCATGAGGTCACAGTGAGTCAGACAGGACTGAGTGACTGAACTGAACTGAAAAAATGCAGTTTGTGGAGGGGACTACTTTAAGTCTATACTTGAATGTGGTGCTAGAATAAGATGTGTGTGTCCTGCATTGTCAGATCATATGAAAGGGGGAACTGACCTAATCCTGGATGTCAAGGCTTCTTTGGGGAACTGATAATTGAATTTCAATCTGAAAGATGAGTATAGATTAACTAGAAAGTGAAAAGTATTACATATGAAAGGCAAATGATATGTAAAATTTTGTAGTGAGAGGACCTTTGGCAGGAAGACCATCACCTGTCAAGCAAACCTCAATTCTTAGCAAGGCTCTGTTCCTTCTCTAACTCACTGTGCAGTGCCATCTCATACCCCTATGGTCTCTACCAGCTGTGGGAGACATGGCTGTGGCCCTAAGGCTGGGCAGAGGTAAGATGACCTGAGGCCAGAATAGGATGCAGCAGGGTGTGAACTGCTCTTGCAAGGGCTGAAAATATATTGCCTTCAGGCTAAATAGTCAAAGTCTTTGGGGCAGGTACCTCAGTTTCAGGTGCAGAAACCTGAAGTCCAAATCCAACATGTGCCAAGATCCCATGCTGAAACAATCCAAACTTGTTCCATTCTCTTGAGGTGGTTGTTACTTGTACCAGCAGCAAGATGTCTAGAATTAATCCCAGGACACCATCCCTGCCTATTCCTAAAACCTGTCCCCTAAAGAACAGCCTGACGGTGTTGCAGTTCTTGATACAGCCCACTGCCAAGATCCAATAGATCATATTCCACGCAGTGCCTTAAAGTGTCCACTAAATCAGCAAACCACATTTGCCCATTATTGTTGATAAAGACCCTGAAGCTGGGAGGGATTGGGGGCAGGAGGAGAAGGGGATGACAGAGGATGAGATGGCTGGATGGCATGACCGACTTGATGGACATGAGTTTGAGTGAACTCTGAGAGTTGGTGATGGACAGGGAGGCCTGGTGTGCTATGATTCATGGGGTCACAAAGAGTTGGACACGACTGAGTGACTGAACTGAACTGAACTGAATCTTGTATTCACTCTACTTTCTTCCTTAGGATCTCTTTCTGAAATAAACAGGCTGCATTCAAGTGCTTGTCTCAGGTTCTGATTTCTGAAGAGAACTCAGGCTAATGCAATTTCTCTGTGAAATAAAGTTCTAAAATATTCCTTGGTATATCAGTTCAGTTCAGGTCAGTCACACAGTCATGTCCAACTCTTTGCGACCCCATGAATGGCAGCATGCCAGGCCTCCCTGTCCATCACCAACTGCCGGAGTTTATTCAAACTCATGTCCATCGAATCGGTGATGCCATCCAGCCATCTCATCCTCCGCCATCCCCTTCTCCTCCTGCCCCCAATCCCTCCCACCATCAGTCTTTCCCAATGAGTCAACTCTTCGCATGAGGTGGCCAAAGTACTGGAGTTTCAGCTTTAGCATCATTCCTTCCAAAGAACACCCAGGACTGAATTCCTTTAGGATGGACTGGTTGGATCTCCTTGCAGTCCAAGGGACTCTCAAGAGTCTTCTCCAACACCACAGTTCAAACGCATCAATTCTTTGGTGCTCAGCTTTCTTAACAGTCCAACTCTCACATCCATACATCACCACTGGAAAAACCATAGCCTTGACCAGATGGACCTTTGTTGGCAAAGTAATATCTCTGCTTTTGAATATACTATCTAGGTTGGTCATAACTTTTCTTCCAAGGAGTAAGCATCTTTTAATTTCATGGCTTCAATCACCATCTGCAGTGATTTTGGAGCCCAAAAAACTAAAGTCTGACACTATTTCCACTGTTTCCCCATCTATTTCCCATGAAGTGAATATTTTCACTCTCCTCTTTCACTTTCATCAAGAGGCATTTTAGTTTCTCTTCACTTTCTGCCGTAAGGGTGGTGTCATCTGCATATCTGAGGTTACTGACATTTCTCCTGGCAATCTTGATTTCAGCTTGTGCTTCGCCAGCCCAGCGTTTCTCATGATGTACTCTGCATAGAAGTTAAATAAGCAGGCTGACAATATACAGCCTTGATGTACTCCTTTTCCTATTTGGAATCAGTCTGTTTTTCCATGCCCAGTTCTAAACTCTTGCTTTCTGATCATGGAGTAGCCATCATGATCAACAAAAGAGTCTGAAATGCAGTACTTGGATGCAACCTCAAAAATGACAGAATGCTCTCTGTTCATTTCCAAGGCAAACCATTCAATATCACAGTAATCCAAGCCTATGCCCCAACCAGTGATGCTGAAGAAGCTGAAGTTGAACGGTTTTATGAAGACCTACAAGACCTTTTAGAACTAACACCCAGAAAAGATGTCTTTTTCATTATAGGGAACTGGAATGCAAAAGTAGGAAGTCAAGAAACACCTGGAGTAACAGGCAAATTTGGCCTTGGAATATGGAATGAAGCCGGACAAAGGCTAATAGAGTTTTGCCAAGAGAACACACTGGTCATTGCAAACACCCTCTTCAAGCAACACAAGAGAAGACTACACATGGACATATCCAAATGGTCAACACCGAAATCAGATTGATTATATTCGTTGCAGCTAAAGATGGAGAAGCTCTATACGGTTAGCAAAAACAAGACCAGGAGCTGACTGTGGCTCAGATCATTAACTCCTTATTGCTAAATTCAGACTTAAATTGAAGAAAGTAGGGAAAACCACTAGACCATTCAGGTATGACCTAAAGCAAATCCCTTATGATTATACAGTGGAAGTGAGAATAGATTTAAGGGCCTAGATCTGATAGATAGAGTGCCTGATGAACTATGGACTGAGGTTCATGACATTATACAGGAGACAGGGGTCAAGACCATCCCCGTGGAAAAGAAATGCAAAAAAGCAAAATGGCTGTCTGGGGAGGCCTTACAAATAGCTGTGAAAAGAAGAGAGGTGTAAAGCAAAGGAGAAAAGGAAAGATATACGCATCTGAATGCAGAGTTCCAAGGAATAGCAAGAAGAGATAAGAAAGCCTTCCTCAGTGATCAATGCAAAGAAATAGAGGAAAACGACAGAATGGGAAAGATTAGAGATATCTTCAAGAAAATTAGAGATACCAAGGGTACATTTCATGTAAAGATGGGCTCAATAAAGGACAGAAAGGGTATAGACCTAACAGAAGCAGAAGATATTAAGAAGAGGTGGCAGGAATACACAGAAGAACTGTACAAAAAAGATCTTCATGACGCAGATAATCACGATGTTGTGATCACTCACCTAAAGCCAGACATTCTGGAAGGTGAAGTCAAGTGGGCCTTAGAAAGCATCACTATTATCAAAACTAGTGGAGGTGATGAAATTCCAGTTGAGCTATTTCATATCCTGAAAGAAGATGCTGTGAAAGTGCTACTCTCAATATGCCATTAAATTTGGAAAACTCAGCAGTGGCCATAGGACTGGAAATGGTCGGTTTTCACTCCAATCCCAAAGAAAAGTGAAGTCGTTCAGTTGCGTCTGACTCTTTGCGACCCCATGGACTGCAGCCTATCAGGCTCCTCCATCCATGGGATTTTCCAGGCAAGAGTGCTGGAGTGGATTGCCATTTCCTTCTCCAAATCCCAAAGAAAGACAATACCAAAGAATGCTCAAACTACAGCACAATTGCACTCATCTCAGACGCTAGTAAAGTAATGCTCAAAATTCTCCAGGCCAGGCTTCAGCAATATGTGAACTGTGAAGTTCCAGATGTTCAACCTGGTTTTAGAAAAGGCAGAGGAACCAGAGATCAAATTGGCCTCATCTGCTGGATCATGGAAAAAGCAAGAGAGTTCCAGAAAAAGCATCTACTTCTGCTTTATTGACTATGCCAAAGCCTTTGACTGTGTGGATCACAATAAACTGTGGAAAATTCTGAAAGAGATGGGAATACCAGACCACCTTGATATATAATAGGCACTTAATAAATACTTTCAATAAATGATTTACAGAATTCAATATAAAGGCAAGAACCTTTATTGCACATTTTTAGATGTCTTATGAGATCAAATTTCTCTTATTTATATGATCTCTTACTGCTTCATTTATAGCTGTATATCAAATATCAGGAACACAATGTCCCAGGAGTCAATATTCTTTTTAATCATTATTTTTCCAAACTAAGAGGATCATGGAATGCTTAAATCCAAGTTTTAGAACGTCTTATTTTTTAATGGAAAAAATGCAGATGAATTACAGTGTGAAAAATGTCGTTAGTGCCTTTTACTAAAACCTACTCCATTGGAAGATTAATGGCATCTTTCAGTTTAACTCTAAAACTCAAAAATTCTTATAATTTGCACTTTAAATAAGTTATCTTCCTTTAGAACAATGTTTATAGTCATTGAATTTCAGCGAACTACTCAATGGATAAAATTTGAATCAAATAGTAGGAATGAGAGATAAAGGACTTCATGTATCTTGGAAAAACCAAGTAAGGGACCTCAGTTACAATGGTTTATAGTGATTATAATTCTACACTTATTTTTTTTTCCCATCAATGAAAAGTAGAATTATTATTTTCCAAAGTACCTCTGGCTGGTGGCAGCTGACATGAGAATCATCATTTCCTGGTTCTGGTTTGTTTAAACAAGGCTTATACTAGAGACATAGAAATAAAGGCACAGTGATTAAGTGCACAGAACAGTCACTAAATGACCTTTCATACAACCCAACTTTTCCTGTAACCCATCTTGTCACACTTTCAACTTTATCAGTGTCTCATGCATATCCTCCTACAAGTTTGTAAGATCTGCACATAATAGAAGATAATATTAATAGATCAACTTTGATTTAACTTTCTGGTATTCAAATGAATTTTTGCAATAGCATATGTCTTCTTTTGGCTTATTGAGAGTGGGAATGGGAAAGAAGAAAAGAATTACTCTTCTGCATACACAATGATAATGACTAAGATCTCAGTTCAGACTCTTCCATGAGAATATTACTGTCAACTTACTGGATGTTTTACATTTAATTTTTTATTTCAATGACAGTTCTATGACAAACTTACTATCTATAAAAACTTCTATGACAAAATTCAGTATCTGTAAAAAAAAATTTAGCTATTACCATTTCATAGACTGAATATAACAGGCAAAATGGGTAGGTATAGCCTGAACTAAAATTGAAAGTAATTACTAAAGATTCTCAGTGCACAAGTACTTCTGTAGCCTCCCCTGGGGATTCTTAAAGCCTATCTGAATTGACTAAGGCTTAGAAAGTTAATTTCCATTCTGAGGTTTTCCTAATCCTAGGTATCCAATGAAAGTTTAAGATTTTTCCTTATTTATTTATTTATTTTTTTTAAGAATTAGCAAGTAGTCATTGTTAAAATTACACCCACGTTGAAGGTCAGGAACGGTGGTGGTAAGGAGATACCCCTCGTCCAAGGTAAGAAGCAGCGGCTGTGCTTTGCTGGAGCAGCCGTGAAGAGATACCCCACACCCAAGGTAAGAGAAACCCAAGTAAGATGGTAGGTGTTGCAAGAGGGCATCAGAGGGCAGACACACGGAAACCATACTCACAGAAAACTAGTCAATCTAATCACACTAGGACCACAGCCTTGTCTAACTCAATGAAACCAAGCCATGCCTGTGGGGCAACCCAAGATGGGTGGGCCACGGCGGAGAGGTCTGACAGAGTGTGGTCCACTGGAGAAGGGAATGGCAAGCCACTTCAGTATTCTTGCCTTGAGAACCCCATGAACAATATGAAAAGGCAAAATGATAGGATACCAAAAGAGGAATTCGCCAGGTCATTAGGTGTCCAATATGCTACTGGAGATCAGTGGAGAAATAACTCCAGAAAGAATGAAGGGATGGAGCCAAAGCAAAAACAATACTCAGTTGTGGATATGACTGGTGATAGAAGCAAGATTCGATGCTGTAAAGAGCAATATTGCATAGGAACCTGGAATGTCAGGTCCATGAATCAAGGCAAATTGGAAGTGGTCAAACAAGAGATGGCAAGGGTGAACGTCGACATTCTAGGAATCAGCGGACTAAAATGGACTGGAATGGGTGAATTTAACTCAGATGACCATTATATCTACTACTGCAGGCAGGAATCCCTCAGAAGAAATGGAGTAGCCATCATGGTCAACAAAAGAGTCTGAAATGCAGTACTTGGATGCAATCTCAAAAACAACAGAATGATCGCTGTTCATCTCCCAGGCAAACCATTCAATTTCACAGTTATCCAAGTCTATGCCCCAACCAGTGATGCTGAAGAAGCTGAAGTTGAACGGTTTTATGAAGACCTACAAGATCTTTTAGAACTAACCCCCAAAAAAGATGTCTTTTTCATTATAGGGGACTGGAATGCAAAAGTAGGAAGTCAAGAAACACCTGGAGTAACAGGCAAATTTGGCCTTGGAATGCAGAATGAAGCAGGGCAAAGACTAATAGAGTTTTGCCAAGAAAATGCACTGGTCATAGCAACACCCTCTTCCAACAACACAAGAGAAGACTATACACATGGACATCACAAGATGGTCAACACTGAAATCAGATTGATTATATTCTATGCTGCCAAAGATGGAGAAGCTCTATACAGTCAACAAAAACAAGACCAGGAGCTGACTGTGGCTCAGATCATGAACTCCTTATTGCTAAATTCAGACTTAAATTGAAGAAAGTAGGGAAAACCACTAGACCATTCAGATATGACCTAAATCAAATCCCTTACAGTGGAAGTGAGAAATAGATTTATGGGCCTAGATCTGATAGTTAGAGTGCCTGATGAACTATGGAATGAGGTTTGTGACATTGTACAGGAGACAGGGGTCAAGACCATCCCCATGGAAAAGAAATGCAAAAAAGCAAAATGGCTGTCTGTGGAGGCCTTACAAATAGCTGTGAAAAGAAGAGAGGTGAAAAGCAAAGGAGAAAAGGAAAGATATAAGCATCTGAATGTAGAGTTCCAAAGAATAGCAAGAAGAGATAAGAAAGCCTTCTTCAGCGATCAATGCAAAGAAATAGAGGAAAAGAACAGAATGGGAAAAACTAGAGATCTCTTCAAGATAATTAGAGATACCAAGGGTATATTTCATGCAAAGCTGGGCTCAATAAAGGACAGAAATGCTATGGACCTAACAGAAGCAGAAGATATTAACAAGAGGTGGCAATACACAGAAGAACTGTACAAAAAAGATCTTCACGACCCAGATAATCATGATGATGTGATCACTCATCTAGAGCCAGACATCTTGGAAAGTGAACTCAAGTGGGCCTTAGTAAGCATCACTCCAAACAAAGCTAGTGGAGGTGATGGAATTCCAGTTGAGCTGTTTCAAATCCTGAAAGATGATGCTGTGAAAGTGCTGCACTCAATATGCCAGCACATTTGGAAAACTCAGCAGTGGCCACAGGACTGGAAAAGGTCAGTTTTCATTCCAATCCCAAAGAAAGGCAATGCAAAAGAATGCTCAAGCTACCGCACAATTGCACTCATCTCACATGCTAGTAAAGTAATGCTCTAAATTCTCCAAGCCAGGCTTCAGCAATACGTGAACCTTGAACTTCCTGATATTCAAGCTGGTTTTAGAAAAGGCAGAGGAACCAGAGATCAAATTGCCAACATCCGCTGGATCATGGAAAAAGCAAGAGAGTTCCAGAAAAACATCTATTTCTGCTTTATTGATTATGCCAAAGCCTTTGACTGTGTAGATCACAAGAAACTGTGGAAAATTCTGAAAGAGATGGGAATACCAGACCACCTGACCTGCCTCTTGAGAAATCTGTATGCAGGTCAGGAAGCAACAGTTAGAACTAGACATGGAACAACAGACTGGTTCCAAATAGGAAAAGGAGTCCGGCAAGGCCGTATATTGTCACCCTGCTTATTTAACTTCTATGCAGAGTACATCATGAGAAACGCTGGACTGGAAGAAACACAAGCTGGAATCAAGACTGCCAGGAGAAATATCAATAACCTCAGATATGCAGATGACACCACCCTTATGGCAGAAATTGAAGAGGAACTAAAAAGCCTCTAGATGAAAGTGAAAGAGGAGAGTGAAAAAGTTGGCTTAAAGCTCAACATTCAGAAAATGAAGATCATGGCATCCAGTCCCATCACTTCATGGAAAATAGACAGGGAAACAGTGGAAACAGTGTCAGACTTCATTTTTTTGGGCTCCGAAATCACTGCAGATGGTGATTGTAGCCATGAAATTAAAGGACGCTTACTCCTTGGAAGAAAAGTTGTGACCAACCTAGATAGTATATTCAAAAGCAGACTAAGGTCCATCTAGTCAAGGCTATGGTTTTTCCTGTGGTCATGTATGGATGTGAGAGTTGGACTGTGAAGAAGGCTGAGTGCTGAAGAATTGATGCGTTTGAACTGTGGTGTTGGAGAAGACTCTTGAGAGTCCCTTGGACTTCAAGGAGATCCAACCAGTCCATTCTGAAGGAGATCAACCCTGGGATTTCTTTGGAAGGAATGATGCTAAAGCTGAAACTCCAGTCCTTTGGCCACCTCATAAGAAGAGTTGACTCATTGGAAAATACTCTGATGCTGGGAGGGATTGGGGGCAGGAGGAGAAGAGGATGACAGAGGATGAGATGGCTGGATGGCATCACTGACTGATGGACATGAGTCTGAGTGAACTCCGGGAGTTGGTGATGGACAGGGAGGCCTGGCGTGCTGTGATTCATGGGGTCGCAAAGAGTCGGACATGACTGAGCGACTGAACTGAACTAAACTGAACTCAAGTAGTTCTTGGGTCATGTATGTCTAATGATGTCCTTTGAAACTGTGAAAAAAGTTAACTAGTAGATATTTTCAATACTCTATTATTCCAATTTTACACCTTGTATATACCAGTATCTTGTCAATCAGGAAGGCAAAGTTAGGTGTTACAAGGTAACCAACCAACTTATATGGACAGATGACTTTATTTCACGATTGATTAAGAAGTATTCTGTTGTAATGAAAAATTAAATAGTACATTTAAAGTGTTTAGAAATATTTTATAGCATGTTGATAAAACAATAATAAATATTTCAGAGTTCTTTAGCTTTTCAATACACTTTCCTACTTATCAATGCTTTTGAACTGTTCAATGATCCTTTCAGAAAGTTAAGGCAAATAGATTTATCGTTATCTCATGAACTAAAGAATCAAGGCTGTCCTAACACTTTAATCAACTTGCTCTAGGCATAGTTTGTAAGTGATTGAGTCTAAGCTTAAGTTCAATTTAAATTTAAATGTTTAAATAAAATAAACCCAATAAAAAATAAAGAGATAGCTGTTTTCTTAATGGAAGTTGCTTTCTTTCCTGTAAAACATTAAAAATAAAAATGGAACATATAAATAGTCATGCTACTGCTGCTGCTGCTAAGTCGCTTCAGTCGTGTCTGACTCTGTGCAACCCCATAGACGGCAGCCCACCAGGCTCCCCCATCCCTGGGATTCTCCAGAGAAGAGTACTGGAGTGGGGTGCCATTGCCTTCTCTGATAAATAGTCATATTAAAGCATTATAACTTTGCAATCATGAATAATGATAAAACATAGCACAGGCTATTAATTAAATAAAAAATAATGTAAGTTGGATTATTCAAGTTAGTAAAAAGTATTGTTTTTCCTAACAAATATTTATTATTATTCATAATTCTAAATGACCCACTAAAACCTTTAACTATACTTAGAAGTGTATGTAGTCACTTTAAATTGTGTGGTTACAATAGTATACCTACAAGTATAAAAGGAAGTACCATGTTTTTTTATTATCCTCATGTTTTATATTTTTAATTAATTTTTATTAGAATATAGTTGATTTACAATGTTGTGTTAGTTTCTGCTGTACAGCAAAATTCATATCTATTCATATATAAAATCTTCCCACTCTTTTTTAGATTCTATTCCCACATAGATCATTACAGAGTATTGAGTAGAGTTCCCTGTGATATACAGTAGATTCTTAATAGTTATCTATTTTATATAGAGTAGTGTGTATATGTCAATTCTAAACTCTTAATTTATACCTTTTCCCCCTTACAATTTTTTTAATACAAATCAAAATTTTCTTGATATTTCCTTTTCAATTAGTACCTGAAAATTCTCTATTTTTAATTCAATATTACAAAATTACTGCTATCAGTAGGCTCAATGTATTCAGATTTTAAACTCAATCAATACAATATTTTTTTTTCTCTGCTATCTTTTTCCTCCCTTCTCCCTATGGACAGTGTAAATTTCTAGAAGCTTACCTATCACTTGCATTGAGCAAAGGGCCATGGCTTTGGAGGACTTTCTCCATCCACATTGCCTTCAGTTCCCTGGTGGCTGGGCTGTCTTGATCTTGGCTCTCATCATGTGTTGGCATCCACTGATAATATCCTCCATTTGTGATAGCCTCTGTTCTGTTAGTCTGCACTTACAATTATCATCCAAATTCCTCTTCCAGTTGGCCAGTACTTCTAAGTTCCACTTGAACATTGACTGAAGGCTTTTTTAGTTTGTGACGTCCCTCTGCTCTACTCTTCACTCACCAAGTCATGTCCAACTCTGTGACCCCATGGCCTGTAGCAGGCCAGGCTTCCTTGTCCTTTGCTATCTCCCAGAGTTTGCTCAAACTCATGTCCATGGAGTCAGTGATGCCATCCAACCACCTCATTCTCTGTCATCCCTTTCTCCTTCTGCCTTCCATCTTTCCCAGCATCAGGGTCTTTTCAAAGGAGTCAGCTTTTCATATCCGGAGGCCAAAGTATTGGAGCTTCAGCTTCAGCATCATTTCTTCCAATGGATATTCAGGGTGGATTTCTTATACAATTGACTTGTTTGATCTCCTTGCTGTCCAAAGGACTCTTGAGAGTTTTCTCTAGCACTGCAATTTGAAAGCATCAATTCTTTAGCGTTCAGCCTTCTTTATAGCTCAACTCTCACATCTGTACATAACTACTGAAAAAAAAAAAAACCTTTGACTAAATAGACTTTGTCAGCAAAGTGATGTCTCTGCATTTTAATACTCTGTCTAAGTTTGTCATAGCTTTTCTCTCAAGGAGCAAGTGTCTTTTAATTTCATGGCTGCAGTCACCATGCACAGTGATTTTGGAGCCCAAGAAAATAAAGTCTGTCACTTTCACTTTTTCCCCATCTATTTGCCCTGAAGAGATGGGACCAGATGCCATGATCTTAGTTTTCTGAATGTTGAGTTTTAAGTCAGCTTTTTCACTCTCCTGTTTTACTTTCATCAAGAGGCTCTTTAGTTTCTCTTCGCTTTCTGCCATAAGGGTGGTGTCATCTTCATATCTGAGGTTATTGATATTTTTCCCTGCAATCTTGATTCCAGCTTGTGCTTCATTCAGTCTGGCATTTCTCATGATGGACTCTGCACATATAAGCAAGGTGACAATATAAGCCTTGACACACTTCTTTCTCTACTTGGAACCAGTCTGCTGTTCCATGGCCAGCACTGAATCCCCATTTTACATCGGGCACTATTGCATGGATATAAATAGTAAAGTGAAGTTGCTCAGTCATGTCCGATTCTTTGTGACTTTATGGACTGTAGCCTACCAGGCTCCTCCATCCATGGGATTTTCCAGGCAAGAGTACTGGAGTCTATTGTCATTTCCTTCTCCAGGGGATCTTCCCAACCCAGAGATCTAACCTGGGTCTCCTGACTTGGAGGCAGATACTTAACCAGGTCTAAAATATAATTTAGATCCTGAAAAAGTTCACAGTCCCGTCATAGAAATATCATTTCCATTTACTAAACAATTAGATAATTAAATTCTGACCTGTAAGTTTCTAAGGAGAACTGTACAGTTGAAACAGAAGGGAAGGTGACAAAGTACAACCTTTAAAAGATTGATATAGCTTCTCAGCTTCCCAGCATATGTGATACAATGGTTGAGGATCTGCCAGCTAAAGCAGGGAACACAAGTTTAATCCCTGGACCAGGAAGACTGTGGGGCAACTAAGCCTGTGCACCACAGCTTCTGAAGCCTGGGTGCGTGGAGCTATGCTCTGCAACAAGAGAAGCCTCCACGCAGAGAAGACTGTGCACTGAAGCAAAGAAGAGCTCCCTGCTCATAGCAACTAGAAAAAACCCGCATGCAGTGATGAAGACCCAGCACAGCCAAAAGAAAATGATACAGGCATAGGACATGGCAAAGACTGGATAGAACCAACAAGGTCCAAAATGATGGAATATTTGACTTCCAGTAGACCTTGAGCCTCATTATATGCTCACTGTAATATAATAGTGCACTAAATGACAAATCCATCAGTGCCAAGACAGTTCTGAGGCTAATCATAAAAGGCCAAAAAGTGGGCAGTGGCCCAGCTCCTGGAAATCTCCAACTTTTCCCCCCAAACAATTGGAATAACCCTCCCACTCATTAGCTTAGGAAATTACCCAGCCCATAAAACCTCACCTTGCCATATTCTGGGACCTCTTGCCATCTGCAATGGCCCACATTCTGTTTGTGGAATATATTTCTCTCCAAATAAATTCACTTCTTATCTATAAATTTGTCTCTGAATTCTTTCTGCAGTGAGACATCACGAACCTCAAATTCACTGGGAACACAGGCGTGTAGAATGTAGAATACAACTCACCAGTTTAATTTCTTAATTGATTTTGAGCGGAACTCACAACTCAAACCTCTATGGGTAACTGAGAGAAGTGAACCTGGTGAGAACTCTGATGCACTAGAGATCACAGGTCCCTTCTTGTCATGTTCTCACCGTCTTGCGTTTCAGAGTATTGCTAGGCAGAAATTCAAGCTCAGTATCACCTAATTACTAGCTTTTCTAATAATCTGAAAATTAGAGTTATTGTGTGAAATCTCTCAGTTTCTAAAGATGACAAATCAGATTTTTTTTTTTTTTTACAAAAAGATCATTTTGGTAAAATAAAATAATCATTACCATTGGTTTGTAAATTTTTTAAAACAAAAATTTACTCAAGTTTACGAATTATAACATGTGATAACATTCTTTAGAACCAGGCCACTTACAAGCTTGATCATAATTGAACTTGTTTTGGAACCCAGGAAAAGTGCTAAACTATAAATTCAAAAGGGAAACAATAAAAAGACAAGAAGAAGGGAGGAGAGGAAAAGATGTAGTTACAGGGGGAAGGAAAGAAAAAGGTAAGAGAGGGGAGGGGAGGAAAACATCCCTTTGTTCAGAGTCTGTGTGATGGCTACATGTTCACCCTCAAATTTGTTAAAAGAGGAAAAAAGTTTGTGTTAATTTTTTAAGGAGTCAATTAAAGAAGTACTCTCAACTTGCATTTTCTTATGAGTGGTTAACAGATGTTTCCCCAAGTTAGTGAGTTTACTTAAGTGTCAGAGGCTGGACATTTGTATATAAAATCTCTCTTTAGTCAAAAAGAAGCAAATTAGAGGAATCTCTTACCAATGTAAATATTTCAGACTGTAATAAGCTCCATAATGCCACAGCATAAAATGTTTGGCCTGAACACATTAACTTGTTCTCTCTCATTTCAGTAACAGTAGAATTTTCTCTTTTGAGTTTGAAATAACAAATCACACATAGCATAGCACAGAAATTCTCTAAATGTAGCAATCTTTTTAAACTCTGCCTGTTTAGCATGTGAACCTCATTCCTAAATAGTTAAAAGACAAACTATTAACTTTGCTCTCAACTTCCTTTGAGTCATGACTTGACTTTCAAAACATTTTGGTCAAGCAGACTCAAAGTCTCCTCGCAGAAGAAACATTGAGGAATCATGTACTTCTCTGGCTTTACAATTTCCCTTCAGGGCAGGGCACATCCAAGTGACCCTGGCTTTTGACAAACCTTGGCTGAACAAAATGTAACAAGCTTGTCTGTTTTAAGCAGAATTTTCTATTCTGACAGATACAGCTCAGGAGTATTTGATGTCTGCTTGCTGGTCATAGATAATGGTGCATCTTGGGACCATTGTCATTCCTGTCAATAAGAAGGCCTGGGGGGACATGAAACAAAGCTACCTTTTGATTCACCGTTTTTCCTTCCTTCCCAAGACATTTGTAAGCCTGTGGTCAGCTAGGTCATTTTATTTTATCCTGATGTGCCTTGATAATAGCATGATGCCTACAAAAATTTGACAGGCCATCGATGTCTGTTTCTCTGACTCCTATGTTGTTTTTCAGTCCTTCTCAATGTCAAACATACTTTGAAAGATACTGATTATGTTGGTTGGGATGTATTTGACAAGGCATCTATTCTTTGATAAAATTAAACTCCTGGGGGTTGATCTTGGAATTTAAGGTAATTTTTTGAGCAATGCAAGAGACTCTGTCATTCGACTGCTGGCACTCAAGAGATGTTTGAAAAACTGTGAATTCTTTTCAATTCAGATAAACCATGTTTTTCAGTATGAGTTTGGAAGACTGGAACAAGGGGAAATCAGTAATTGAAAAAGGATGAATTATGATTGTGTCATATTAAAATGGAATCTACTCTCCCATTAACTGAATTAACAAATTCTGATACAATATGAATAATATAATATCCAGGCTATTTAGATATCAAAAGAGGAGTTTACATATAGGTTAGTCTTAGTGAAGAGACTGGTCACTGTTTTCTATTCTTGAAAATCAGTTAGATGTTATGCTAAGAAATATGTATGTTTGTGTGTATGTGTGCACACATATATATATTCATACATGCATATGTATATAAAGAGCCTCCCTGGAGGCTCAGATGTGTAAAGAATCTGCCTGTAATGTGGGAGACTGGGTTCAATCCCTGGGTTGGGAAGATCTCCTGGAGGAGGGTATGGCAACCCTCTCCAGTATACTTGCCTAGAGAATCCCCATGGACAGAGGAGCCTGCTGCAGTCCATGGAGTCACAAAGAGTTGGACATGACTGAGTGACTAAAAACATGTATATAAAAACATAAGAAATACATACACATATGCAAATAAACATATATATTATAGAACATATGTTATTAAAGAAAAAATATTGCATATAATGTGAATATCAAAAGAAATATGCAAACATCATGATGGCATGTTTTCAAAGATAATACTGTATCTTAGGGTTTTAGAAGGATTTTCACGTCTTGTTTCTGATCAGATTCTTTTGGTGTCATTCTCTCTGCTTTATAGATAAGCAAAAAAAAAGGTTTGGAAAACTTTAAGAAAACTTTCCCATTGAAACTTAGAAATTGACAGGCTGAGAAATAAAACGAAGTACTTTGCATCAACTCCCTTTCAGCACAACACAATAATGTGTGTAAAGTTCTTGGCACATAGTAAGAGGTCAGTAATATCAGCTAGCATTGTTGAGATGTTGAGAAATTCCTGTAGTCCAATGAATTATTTCATATTTCCTATAGGAAAAGAGGGATTTTCTTCCTGAATATAGTCAGAAAAATTACACGTATGCATTCATATGCAAAACCCCAGTTTTTAGCACAATCACATCACACTTTTCTCCATAATAGTTAGCTAAAAAAATCAAATCTAAGTTAGTATTAATTTGGAAGTAGATATTTGCTTAGGTTTCTGATGGAGAAACAATTTATTATTGATAAAAATTCAAATGATAGCTGATTCTTTTTCTCTTGTATGGTATCAAGGCCTTTGAATAATAAGCAGACAATCGTTCTTGGAGGCTAAATAAACATTTTAAATTATGATCAAAGGGATTTTATGTATCCTTTTTTGTATTATGAGACACTTTTTGTCTAATTCTTACAGTAGTGAATTTTTCATATTATCACATTCTACAGAAGCGTCTCCATGTGCTTTTGACTCAGTACTGATCTATAACTGTGTGAGAAGAATCTACAGAAAAAGAACCACCAGAATGGAGCAGACACATCTGGTCGAGGAATGGATCACGATCTCACAAGCTATCATGGTAAAAATCTTGTGAGAAATGAGACAAATAGAATCCTCACAATGTCAAATTGGTGGTGGGACAAAATAAGCCATGGACCAAAGACTTTTCTGTGCCTGTCCTGAAAACTTTTCAAAAGGATCCAATTTAGTCCAAGAAGTTAACTGGATGATGAATTCTTTCCCATTACTTCCAACACTGTGTAGAGATCTGCAAACTGAGAAAACCTCCCCATTTGGCACCCCCTTTGCAGTACTAGGTATGACTTTCTCCCACTCTGCTAAGGCATTTACCATTTTCCACACTCTCTGTCATGAAATGGAACTGACTAAATGGTTAAAGATGTCTCCTAGTTTTGACAAAGTCAAGTTTTCATTTCTCTTCCTTGTTCTTCTTGCAGTTTTAGGCTGAGTTTTGAAAAAGGAAAGAGAATAAAAATGCATTTTTTTTACATATTGAGATGTATTTTTATTCCTGATTCTACTTTATCTCAACATTCCACACTATAATTCAATTTAGAGTTAGGTATTTTTACTTGTGCAGTGGAAGATGATATCAAGGTATTTTTACAGTCTTTGGAGCTAAGATGCTCTGGTCTTCTTCAAATCATCACTTCTTCTATTTCTAGTTTTTCTTTGAAATAATTACTATAATAGTCAAGGCTTTTTGAGCAACTTAACTGATAAAATTAAAGAAAACTGAGACAAAGAAAGCAAAGTAACTTGCCCAAGGTAACACAGTTTGTAAATAATGGCACTGTAATTCCATTATAGTGCCCAGGTAGTTTGGCTATACATCTTTTAACTACTATTCTATACAATATAGCATAAATGAGAAGAAGATATAATTTACCCACACACACATGTGTGTGCATGAACAGAATTCAATTTCTAATGTGCGTTCTCTTTTTTTACTTTCTTACATACTAAAAAATAAATATAAGAATTTACAGGATACTTTGGGGGAAATAAACACATAACATTAAATTATATTCATTTACCATTCATGCTTTGAGAAGAAATGGCAACCCGCTTGAACATTCTTGCCGAGAGAACCTCATGGA
Source organism: Capra hircus (assembly GCF_001704415.2). Taxonomy (NCBI): domain Eukaryota; kingdom Metazoa; phylum Chordata; class Mammalia; order Artiodactyla; family Bovidae; genus Capra; species Capra hircus. The sequence goes on along the minus strand of NC_030809.1, from coordinate 86,020,019 downwards.
TAGAGGAGCCAGGGTGGCCCCAGTCCATGCAATCTCGAAGAGTCAGGCATGACTTAGAGACCAAACAACAATAATGCATGCTAATCTTGTCTCTTTAAGTGTAAGAATCTACTATGAGGACCTTGAACTGTAATAGAGCACTGAGGAGAGAAGCTATTGCACAGCAGATACATTTGATAATGGCAGGGGGCAACTTGCCCAGTTCCCCAGATAATTCAATTGATTAGGCTAGAATATGGTCTTGAAGCATCTAGTAGAAACTTCTCCCTTTCTTTCTTTCTGTAAAGTAAGTTTCTAGAAAATTCTGGGAATAAACTAATAAAATAGGTCTAGTCTCTGGCTTTATGAAGCTGTGTGGTGACAGAAGGTTAGATAATCAACCAACATGCATGTATAATCACTAAAGTGGTCTCTTCTACAAAGGAAAAGTAGATATACTGTAGGAGTGTAAAACATGTTAGCTAACTCAGTCTTTTTTTCTATGATTGAAATACATTTGACTTATGATGTTATATTAATCTCAGGTATACAACACAGTGAGTGACTCAATTGTTTTATACATAATACACTAAAGTTATTACATTATTATTGATTCTATTATATGCTGTATATTGCTTCCCCGTGACTTATTTATTTTATAACTGCTGTCCATACGTCTTAATCCTTTACACCTATATTACCTATTCCCCCATATCCCACCTTTGGCAACCACTAGTTTTTCCTCTGTATCTATTTTGTTATATTTTTCCTGTGTTTTTTTTCATATATTCTATATATGAATAAAAACGTACAATATATTATCTTTCTCTGTCTGATTTATTTCATTTTGCATAATGTCCTCTAGGTTCATTTACCTTGTTGCAAATGGCAAGATTTCATTCTTTCGTATGGCTGAGTTGTATTCTGTTGTGCGTGTATCACAGTTTCTTTATCCACTCATCTATTGATGGACACTTCCATATCTTGACTGTGTAAGTTATGCAACAATAAACACTGGAGTGCATGCATCTTTTCAAATCAGAGTTTTTTTTCACTTTGGATAAATATCTAAATAAGGAACTGTTGGATTGCATGGTAGTTCTGTTATTATGTTTTTGAGGAAACTCCACACTGTTTTCCGTAGTGTCTGCACCAATTTAAATTCTCACCAACAGTGCATAAGGGTTTCCTTCTCTCCATATTCTCACCAACACTTGTTGCTTCTTTTCTTTTGTATGAGAGCTATTTTGACATATGTCAAGTGGTATCTCATTGTGGTTTTGATTAGCATCCCCCTCATGATTAATGACTTTGAGCATTTATTTTTCATGAAGGCCTGAGAAAGTAACATTTAAACCAAAAACAAACAAGCAAAAAGAATGAGGAGAAAACTCTCTTTTCATGGACTTGTGAGAAATGTATGGATTCATATAATGTAAGTCAAGTATCAATAAACCTTTTAAATGTGGCTTTCTTTCCTTTAACACAGAGTTTTGGGGGGAAATTTTCAAATGAATTAACACTACAGTGTAATTTATGAAAGCTTTTTTATGTTTTAGAAAGGTGACTTAACCGCTCTGAGATTCACTTGCTTCCTCTGTAATTGGTTTTAATAAAATTTCTCTCATTTTTGTTGAGAGGATGAAATAAGATACATTTCACAGTGAATGGGACAGTGCCAACACATAGCAGGAATGTATAATTGTTTAATTCTTACCCAATTAAAAAAATTAATCATTCTTTTAGTTAACATAAGAACTTGTCATCTCAGTCAACAAACATGCAAATAAACTATTATTTTCACCCAAACTACCAGAACAGCAGTCCTGTTATACAACAAGTCTCTATTTTACCGATGGCATTGGTGTTATTTCTTTATGAGCCATTTGTTTTCTTTGTACTATCAAGATTGGTATTTTCACTTATCTTTAAAGGATGAGGGTGGAAAACTTAGGAAGGAATAATAAATTAAAGTAAAGAAGATCTGGAAGTCAAGAGTATAATCCAAGCCTATTTCTCTACATTCTTGCAGTGCTATGAGTCTCAGATCAGGCATAGATCATTTCACAGCTTTTCTGATCAATTTAGGATTTCTCTTTGGGGCCTTAAACTCTGGTATGTTGCTCAGTTAAGCCTGATCCTCTTAGATCAGAGGCTCAGACTTCCCTGTATATTTCTAAGCCCACTCACATCTTCTATCCAGGACACATAATGCTTATTTCCTAGTTGTTTCTTCCATATATGTTTTGTGACCTTCCGCCACACTTACTTCCACTCTCACTATATACCCTATGTACCTGTGCTTTACAGTGATTGTGTTTATCTTTTGCAAGGTATTATTTTTCCAGTGGTCATGTATGGATGTGAAAGTTGGACTATAAAGAAAGCTGAGCACAGAAGAATTGATGCTTTTGAACTGTGGTGTTGGAGAAGACTCTTGAGAGTCCCTCAGGCTGCAAGGAGATCCAATCAGTCCATCCTAAAGGAGAGCAGTCCTTGGTGTTCATTGGAAGGCCTGATGCTGAAGCTGAAACTCCAATACTTTGGCCACCTCATGCGAAGAGGTAACTCATTTAAAAAGACCCTGATGCTGGGAAAGATTGAAGGCAGGAGGAGAAGGGGACAACAGCAGATGAGATGGTTGGATGGCATCACCGACTCAATAGACATGAGTTTGAGTAAACTCCGGGAATTGGTGATGGACAGGGAGGACTGGCGTTCTGCAATTCATGGGTTAGCAGAATCGGACATGAATGAGCAACTGAACTGAACTGAATAATAATTATCTCATGGATGAATACAGGTTGATATGTTAACATGAGCAGAGTGAAAGTTAGGTCAAATACATCTTGTAGTAGTAGCCTTCTGCTTAGTTTGTTTGTATAAAAGATTGCCAGATGCTGAGTGCAATGAAAATGGAATGATTTTGTCTGTGTATCGGCACTGGTATCTCTTTCTTTGTCTAATATTACATATGGTCTTTTATTGCCAGTATTTTTCATTTTATCTGTTACACCCATCCACATTATTTTTTAATAATCCTGGAAAATAAATTGTTATTGTTATTCAGTCACTAAGTTGTGTCTGACTCTGCAATCCCACGGACTACAGTATGCCAGGCTTCCCTGTCCTTCACTATCTCCTGGAGTTTGCTCAAATTCATGTTCACTGGGTCTGTGAAAAAACTATCTAATGATCTCATCCTCTGCTACCCTCTTCTCCTTTTGCCTTCAATTTTCCCCAGCATCAGGGTCTTTTCTAATGAATAGGAGTTTGGTCAAATTCATGGCAATTGAGTCAGTGATGCTATCCAATCATCTTATCCTCTGCCACCCTCTTCTCATTTTGCCTTCAATTTTTCCTAGCATCAGGGTCTTTTCTAATGAATATAAACATGATTAAGCAAAAAGAAGTGTAAAAGATCACATATTTGTTCAAAATTGTATGGGAAACCATTGCAATACCCGTTAGACTAGGAGTTTGGGAAATAACTATAACTTTTTATCATCTCAGCCACCTCCTTGGTGTTACTTCTGAAGCTGATTCTCATGAATTCTTATTGATTATTTAAAAACATTTCTGTCTACAACCTTGTCTATAGTTTGTTCTCTAACAGCATCTCATAGGGCTTTTTCTTATATTCAGTAGGCTAAGGTTTCTCAACAATTTAGCATATGCAAACCATTTAATAGATGTTTGGCACAAAAAAAAAAAAAAACCCAGCACCAATTTTATCCAAATTACAAAACAGATATCATGATGTAAACTTATTAAAATAAAGCATGATGTTAAAGGGCATCCCAGGTGGCACTAGTGGTAAAAATAAAACCACACCTATCAATGCAGGAGAGACATGGGTTCAATCCCTGTATAGGGAAGATCCCCTGGAGGAATGCATGGCAACCCACTCCAGTGTTCTTGCCTGGAGAATCCTAAGATTCCTTAGAGGAGCCTGGAAGGCTACAGTAGATTGGGTTGCAAAGAGTCAGACATGACTAAAATGACTTCGCATGCATGCACATGTATGATGTTAAATCATAGTATAATTATAAATAGTATTAATTATTAAATAAGAGAGCAGGGTTACTTGATTTTTGGTGTTTCACAAAGGTCCCTACATCTGGTCTGTTGATAGTGTGGGCCATTTGTTAGTGTCCAAATCCAGTTAATTTCTTTTATCACTCTGTACTTTTCTTCAGCAAGGCAAATTTATCTTTTAATTAAAACTGCTTGGTAACTAATCAATTAACACATTTTTGTACATGTATAATTTGCTTAGAAACAATCTATAGATACATGGATACATCAAGTCCATAGGATATAGCAGACAGACAAAATTTATGACCCTTGAAAAATACATAAGTTGGAGAAGAAAGACAACAAATTATATATGTGATGAATAAGTATTAATAGGTTACTGAGACCATTAGAAAATGATAGGTGCTATAAAAAGCAGAACAGAGTAATAGGAATAACAAATGGTTTGTGTAGTATGTAGAGATGAGAGTTTCAAGGCAGTTCTCATGGACACAAGCAAAGCCTTGAAGGAAGTGAGAAAGAAGACAAGTGAATACCTCTGGAGCAACAGTGTCCTAGGCCCAGGGGATAGCTAGAGTAAAGGCTTTGGACCTGGTGAGTCCAGAATGCAGTGAGGCTAGATTAAGGTGATAATGGGGAAAATAATAAGAGAATAGATATTTTGATGAAGAATGGACTTCTCCATAAAAACCAACTTTTAATGCAGTGTGAAATATTAAATGAAGAGGCATATCCTTATTGTTTTCAAGATTTGGTGATGAAATACAGTACAATGATAAAAATCACAATTAGCAACTAATTGTCATGAAAATGGCTATATTGAGAGATCTTGTAATCTTTTAACTACAGTTTTGTCAGTTTGAATTAGATGGTACAATACTTTTAGTATATGGACATCTTGTGAATGTAGTAAGACCGTAAGAAGATGAAAAGAATGAACTTAATATGCTATTTAGTTCTATTTAGTACTGGATACATCTCTTTGTATTCTGTGATCTCATTTTTATAATACATAACTAACTTACTTTTTCCAATGGATGAGGATATAATTTAGTGATGGTAAAGATTTAAGAAAGAAAAGGGAATGTGATTCATACCATAGAGTACTAAGCAATACTGAGAGCTCATCCTCAAGCTAAAAACATTCATACCATGTCCAGAAAATAATAGCTTTGTTATATTCAAGATGTGTATTATATCTTTCTGAGCTTTCTTCTTAAAATCAGCCATTAAACCAGTCATATCAAGTACTTGTTTTCCTGCCATTTTCAGTGCCTAGAAAGGGCATATTTTTGTCTTATCATTGATGCACAACTTTCCCCTCAAAATAACATACTTCAGGGTGAAAAATAAAGATACTTCCTGCCAAAGACATGTATGTAATTATACATAATTGTGAAATTGTGCAGAATAACAAAACTGTACATAGTCTCAGTTTTCATAATTCTATTCTACATGGAATTAAGATTTTCAGGTACCCCGTGAATGCAAATTGATCTCTGCAAATAAAATGATCACTCAGGAATGCAAACTCAGGAATGGTCACTTAGGTGTAAACTCTGGCCCTTCCTTTTCAAACATGTACTTCAGAGTCTGTGAGTTCTAATCTCAGTGCCTTTTTGAAATCCATGTGATAGAAAAAGTACCCCTTTTTCTGAAGCATTATGTTCTAGAGTGAACAAAAGAGAAACCTTCTTCTTGAGACTTACATGTCACATTTTCATACACGGAGCCTCAGTGTTTTCTTCAAGCTCTAAGAAAGGTATCTGATAGTATACATTAATAACAGTAATTATTCCTTCAAACTATGTTTTATTGGATGATACATTACCTACCCAAAGGGGCAGGTGACAGAGAATATTTTCCAGTGTTTCATCTGGTATTCTCACCTGGAATAAGTTTGTCTTTAACATTTTTTTTCTAGTTTACGAGAGGTCACTGTGCTCTGTTAAAAAAAACAAAAACAGAAAACTGTGAATGCATGGAAGGCATCTTGCCCATGTTTCATAGCACACAAAGCAGTGAGTATTAGAGACTGGAGAGGTGGTAGTTCAATAAAATCTGATTTTTCCAACATATATCATCACAATTCCTACTCTTTAGCTTTCCATTGTGTGTTCTTGAGAAATCCATCAGACTTTCAGAATAAGTTATTCTAGACTCTAACAGACTTCCAGTTTTCTGACACCAGTGTCCTATTCATGGTATGCTTTCTCATATTTATTACTTTCTTCCCCACTTTTAGGTATCAATTCTCCACTTTGAATCATTGATCCGTTTTCCTTAATTGGTGATGCAAAATAGCACAAGAATAAGAAAAGGCAAATTTTGAGAAGGAGACTTATAACGTCCTTTATATGTGAAATCTAAAAAGAAATGATACAAATGAACTTACAGAACAAAGATTCATAGACTTAGAGAACGAACTTTCGGTTGCAGGGGGGAAGGACGGGAGGAAGGGACAGTTACAGAGTTTGGGATGAATATATACAAACTGTTAAAATGGATAACCAACAAGTATCTACTGTATAGCACATGGAAATCTCCTTTGTGTTCTGTGGCAGCTGGGATGAGAGCGGAGTTTAGGGGAGAATGGATACATGTATATGTATGGCTGAGTTCCTTTGTTGTTTACCTGAAACGATCACAACATGGCTAATTGGCCCTTTTGTTTTTGCTTAGTTGTTAAGTCTCATCCCATTCTTTTGCAACCCCGGGAGCCAGGTAGGCTCCTCTGTCCAAGGAATTTCCCAGATAAGGATACTGGAGTGGGTTGCCATTCCCTTCTCCAGGGATTCTTCCCGACCCAGGAATTGAACTTGCATCTCCTGCTTTGCAGACAGATTCTTTACCACTGAGCCACCAGGGAAGTCCAATACCCCAATACAAAATAAAGAGTTTAAAAACAGAAAAAGAAAAAAATTTTAAATTTAACAGTGATACAGATAAGACATGAAAGTACCTTAAAAGAAAATACTTCTTTTAACAAAGAAGTTGAACACTATTTACCAAGTATTGATTGAAAGCATAACCTTTGCAGAAAATGGTGATCATAAAAATATAGATATTAAGAGCTATTGACTGGCTTTTTTGCAGAAAACTTATTTGTGTCATTGTACACCTTTAACTGCATTATTAAATTGTCAAGAAATGCTAGCATCACTTAAGAGGCCACTGGGAATAACCATGGTCAATACTACAAATTTGAGGAAAACATTCTATGCTTTTGTTGGACTAGACCCTTCTGCATTACTGAATAATGGCTTACACACACACACATGCAAACACACACGCATGCACACACACACACACACGTATGTATGTATTTCTGATATTGTTGTCTCAAGTTGATATGCCTCTCTTCCCTCTTCTATTTCTTTTCTGATAACTAGAATTCATCATAATCTCCACAGCCAAGTTCAAACTCCATTTTCTCCATAAATTCTTCTCTATCTTGCTTGTTACTTCCAAGCAAAAACAAAACCACTCCTTGTATGCATAGCAAATAGTTGGCTTTCCACTCACCATATTTTGCAGCGCTTTCTTCCAGTCACCTTTACGGTAAGAAAAATCAGTTTTTCAGTGTTATAGTTAATTACCTATACAGCAAGGACCAGAGTTGAGATTTGTTAACTCTCAGTTCATAGTCTATCTACTATACAAAGCTGCCTTTAAATCTCCATCAAATGAATATGCATTCTATTTCTATTATTTTTATGTTATTTTGTTATGACTTTTCTGTTCCAAGATCCCCTCAGATTGTATTTTGCCACCAAAAGTATTATTTATTATTGTGTCTTGTGAAGACCTTATCAATACTCAGCAATAATGTATGTCTGTGTGCATGCATATTAAGTCACTTCAGTTCAGTTCAGTTCAGTCACTCAGTCGTGTCCAACTCTTTGCAACCCCATGAACCCCAGTACACCAGGGCTCCCTGTCCATCACTAACTCCCGGAGTCCACCCAAACCCATGTCCATCGAGTTCATGATGCCATCCAATAATCTCATCCTCTGTTGTCCCCTTCTCCTCTTGCCCTCAATCTTTCCCAGCATGAGGGTCTTTTCAAATGAGTCAGCTCTTTACATCAGGTGGCCAAAGTATTGGAGTTTCAGCTTCAACATCAGTCCTTCCAATGAACACCCAGGACTGATCTCCTTTAGGATGGACTGGTTGGATCTCCTTGCAGTCCAAGGGACTCTCAAGAGTCTTCTCCAACACCACAGTTCAAAAGCATCAATTCTTCGGTGCTCAGCTTTCTTTATAGTCCAACTCTCACATCCATACATGACCACTGGAAAAACCATAGCCTTGACTAGATGGAACTTTGTTGGCAAAGTAATGTCTGTTTTTTAGCATGCTGTCTAGGTTGGTCATAACTTTCCTTCCAATGAGTAAGCATCTTTTAATTTCATGGCTGCAGTCACCATCTGCAGTGATTTTGGAGCCCAGAAAAATAAAGTCAGCCACTGTTTCCACTGTTTCCCCATCTATCTAACTCTTTGTAACCCTATGGACTGTAGCCTGCTGGGTACCTCTGTCTATGGCATTCTCCAGGCAAGAATTCTGGAATACATTGCCATGGCCTCCTCCAGAGGATCTTCCCTACGTAGAGATCAAATCCATATCTCTTATGTCTTTTGCATTGGTTTCTTTACCACTAGTGCCACCTGGGAAGCCTAAAGTATGGCTAAACAATGATAAAAGGGAGGGTGAAGACTGAAGTAGAAGAAAGATGAGAAGGAAGGAAAAGGAGAGGGAATAAGAACCATAGAGCAAATATTAATGTCATTTCTTATAAAGAAAACATATTTCAAGAATAAACAGAGGTTTCCTACTCCTCCCTTTGACTTGGAAGTAGGGAAGGAGGAATTAACAAATTCACAGACCAAGTAGTGTTTGTCACCAACTAGGAATCATTATTAGATGCATTTAGCTTCCTAATCACATAAGTGGGAATGAAGGGAAAATATTTGGCAGAGAGAGCAATGTTAGTAAATAGTTCTCAAAGCACTAAGAGAAATGGTTGCTTTCAATCAAATCTTCTGAACATCACTCAAGACAACATATTGTAGAACAGTAGCTTGAATTCCTTATACTTTCTCAAATTCCAGTTGTCCGTGTTTTCTTATTTATTCCAAATATGAATCTCAGAAATCTTTCCTTCACCACTGTGATTGAATTTGTTATGTTTAGATTTATTTTCTTCACTTATAAGTCTTCATTACCATGCAAACTCTACAGTGGAAGATTCTAATTAATTTCAATCTGGCCAGGCTAGGCAGTTGCTTGATCCTTCACACATGGCACTATTCACCCCGAAGAGCTGGCTGAAAATCCAGGACTATTTCATGTGTTTTGAACAATGCAAAACTAAGGGACTACCATCTTTGCAAATTGTATGTACTTTGGAGTTTACTTTCAACTGACAGTGTTTATCTTCTGCATTTGCAGAAATAAACAGAAAAAAACTTTAAATACTAACAGTTGCATATGAGTCTTGATATTCCTTGGCAACTAATCACAACTCTTCTGTATGAATCTACCCATTACATGTAAATATTTGACAAGAAACTAAAATATAACTATCTGAGCTTCTTATGCATTTAAAGATTCCCACATAAAAAGCCAGAAAGTAGACTAAGAATAAAACATCAATGAAGAAAAAGGGCAATGGATTATGAGGTTCACCAACCAATATGGTGGCACTCTTAATGGCCAACTATGTGCACTGCTAATGGGGAAATTCTGTATCAATGGTTCTGTATCGATGAGAGTTAACATATTATTTACTATAAAGTTTGGAAAAACACAAAGTTTTATTCAAGCTATAACAGCCAAGAAATGATACAAATAACCTTTCTTTGTTATTGATACTTTTCTACATGTCCATCTTTGCTTTTATAGCACTAAATTAGTTTTAGCATCACTGTAGAGGACTTTTATAGAAAAAACAGAACTTGCATTCAGTTCAGTTCAGTCACTCAGTCGTTTCCAACTCTTTGTGACCCCATGAACTGCAGCACACCAGGCCTCTCTGTCCATCATCAACTGCCTGAGTCTGGTTTGGTACCCAAATCCATGTCCATTGATTCAATGATGCCATCCAACCATCTCATCCTCTGTCATCCCCTTCTCCTCCTGCCTTCAATCTTTCTCAGCATCAGGGTCTTTTTAAATGAGTCAGCTCTTCGCATGAGGTGGCCAAAGTATTGGAGTTTCAGCTTCAACATTAGTCCTTCCAGTGAACACCCAGGAATGATCTCCTTTAGGATGGACTGATTGGATCTCCTTGTAGTCCAAGGGACTCTCAAGAACTTGCATTGGAAAGGGTTAAAAGATAGTAAAAATTGCAAACTAAGACCTCCCATGCTAAATCCAAATTAATTGTGTGTTATTCAGCTAACAGACTGACAAGCTTTTATTTAAAAAAAAAAAAAATCCACACATTTAAACTGGCCTTGGACCCACATAGTTATCAAAATCCCCACACCCTTTTGTCATGCATCTCACTTGAATTCCTTAGATGCATTATCTGCATGTCTTTATTATTTATGAGGAGGGAAACTGAGAGAAGACAATTAGCATGCCCCAAAACATGCAGCTAGTTAGCAGTAGAACTGGGCTTATAACTTAAAGTTGCTGGTTCTCAGCTCAGAGATTTTCCTGTATTCTAAAAGTTGAAATGTGATATAGTATTGTGTTGTACAGGATTACTACATGAATTGGATTTCTTTCTCAAAATACTGGAGCTCTCAGGTTATGTTTGTGCACATTGGTGGAGGGATTCTCAGAGAATGATGAATCTGAAGTCCCAGAGTGCACACAGGGTTGCAGCTTGTCTCTCGAGTCAAAGGGAATAATAAGGTACAATTACACCTTACAGCTATAGCTCTCTTATTACCAGAAATGCCAGTGAACCATAGAGAGGGTGAATACTTTCAGTTATATCCACCCACAGATTTTCATGAGAAATATACAAGATACCATGATAGACAACAGTAATGTATAAATGCATTTGCTTTTTTGATGGGAGAAACTGGGAAGTGAATTTACTAGCACTCAAAAAAAAAAAAAATCTAGTGGTATAAAAGGAATATCCAGTCTGTCATTTCATGAATATGAGGGACCACCTAAATGATAAAGTGATTCAAGATTCATTTCAGAGAAACATAACTGGTGAATACCAAAAGTTTCTTTGCTCCTTTGGTTTGGATTTGGTGCTTTAAACTGACAAAGTCAAATTTTAAAAGGGTGCTTCCTTTAGCATAACATGGAGTTAATTAGAAAAATCCCTTACCCATCACACTTTCTGGAATGGTTAAGGCAGCTTTTGGAAGCAGAAGCACACTATAAAATGTTCTGTTCCTCTAAATCTATCCTGCGGTATTAAAAGTTTCTCCATTGGATTTCCGTCTCACTGGACTTTTTTGGCATAAAGAAGTGTTTATAAAGTATAAAGTTGCAAATGATAGACAAGATGCTTTAGTAATCTGCTCTATGTGCCAGGCTAACAGTGGACTGTCAAGGCCAAACATTTCCCTGCAGATGATTCATTGACAAGAGCAGCCAGTACAGACACAGAAGAATTCAAACTTTAAAATCTCTAGACCCAAAATATTTCACCAGTGAAAATTAGAATTTACATTTCTGGGTGTCTTTTTCTTCCCTCTTATCATCACCAACTAATGCTTATTTCCCTCCTTTCCCAGAAGTTTATGCCACTGTTCACTTAATGGTGTATATATATGCTTTCATAATAAGTGTATTGTCTCTTTGTATAATTATTATGTGTGATTAATTCTACATGCTCTGGAAAACTGTTAGGTTTTATTTAACCAGAGGGAATGTCTTTTAAGTCTTTGTGTTATTCACATACAATGCAAGTTGACAAGAACTGTGAATGGAGTAGAGCATGATAAGTTTTCATTTAAAAGTCTGTGCTGAAGTAGCTGGAAAGATGGCATTATTTTCCCCTTTAATGACCATCCCTGGGGTGACTAGTAAGAACGAAGAATTTTCCATGTAACACAAACATATTTCAGAAATCAGAATAACAAGAATATGTTATTTTATAACAGGATAAATTGAAAATATAATATTGCTTCTGACAGTGAAATATGGATGAGAGTATTATCAAAAGTACGTATCACATAACTCTTGGTGCATGGATACCAGTCTACAGACTATACTATTAGATACTGGTAAATAGATAGATGCTAGAGGTAGAGAGATAAGATACATAGTTAGATTGATAGATTAATAGATATAAAGATACATAAGACAAAATGACAAAGAGGGAGAGAAAACTATTTTGATGAAAGAGGGAACACCACCACCCCGATTTTCAGCTTATGATTTGCAAAACTGTCATAGTAGGCATTTGGAATTGACAAAGACAAAATGCCACTTTCCAGATTTCTGTCCAAAATTAGATGGACAAAGGAGTCATGCAAATGGAGACCAAAATCTCAGCTTTTGTTCTGACCAAAGGGGAAGTTTATACCTTGTGAATCACAGTCAGACATAGAGTCTGCTGTAAAGCTGAGACCTCATTTCAAAATCTTCTGAAGACAAAATCTTTGTCTACAGCTTATGGAATTGCAAAGGAAAAAATGAGAGTACACATTTCATTAAGAAAGGAAGCAGAGAGCTTAATCTTCAAGTACCCATTCAGTTCAGTTCACTTCACTTCACTGCAATCGCTCAGTTGTGTCCGATTTTTTGCGACCCCATGAATCGCAGCACGCCAGGCCTCCCTGTCCAGCACGAACTCCCAGAGTTCACTCAGACTCACATCCATCGAGTCGGTGATGCCATCCAGCCATCTCATCCTCTGTCATCCCCTTCTCCTCCTACCCCCAATCCTTCCCAGCATCAGAGTCTTTTTCAATGAGTCAACTTTTCACATAAGGTGGCCAGAGTACTGGAGTTTCAGCTTTAGCCTCAGTCCTTCCAAAGAAATCCCAGGGCTGATCTCCTTCAGAATGGACTGGTTGGATCTCCTTGCAGTCCAAGGGATTCTCAAGCGTCTTCTCCAACACCACAGTTCAAAAGCATCAATTCTTTAGCGCTCAGCCTTCACATTCCAACTCTCACATCCATACATAACCACTGGAAAAACCATAGCCTTGACTAGACAGACTCTACCCATTATCTTACATCAAATGGACCAATCAGATATCTCACTGTGTCTCCAGCAGGAAATAATGACTTCAATTCTCTTCAGAATCACTTTCCAGTCTCTGACTGTAAGGCCATTCTTCCTCAATCTTCTTTCTTACACTTGAAGTCATCATTGCACAATGTCCTTATTCTTGTTTAAACTTTATCTTATCAATTTATTTTTTCATGCTGGCATCTTTCACTTTTTAAATTTATTTTGATTCAACTATTTTACTTTAATAAATTTCCAATCTTTTTTAGTCACTCAAGATGTTTACAATAGCACTGAAAAATACTTTACTTAAATTCTTCTCTAGAAACTTTTTTTGGTTGGTTCAGTAGCAATAAAATTAAATTTAGTGAATATATCAGAACATACACAGCATAGAAAAAAATTACAAAACCATACACGTCATTTATGAAGTGATATCTGGGAATAAAATTGGGGATTACAATTTCATATCATGTAGTCCCTCCTCATAACAAAAGGAGACTCTCAGGAATGAAACAGTGATTCCATGTTAGATGCTAATCAGTACATTGAATGATGACTGCCTACAAACATTGAAAGTTTTTAATGTGACAAATGAGTCCACTTCTTGTTTAGTTTCTCTAAAACAGATTGAATTGATGGCAATTCTATTCACAGGTCATAGTGATTGGGGTTTCACAGGTGGCTCAGATGGTAAGAATCTGCCTGCAATGCAGCACACCTGGATTCAAGACCCCAGATCTACCCCTGGGTCGAGAATATCCCCTGAAGAAGGGAATGGCAGCACACTCCAGTATTCTTGAATCTTTGCTGGTGGCTCAGATGGTAAAGAATCTGTCTGCTATGCACTTCTCATTTTGTTTCTCAAAAACAGGTTGGATTGATGCCAATACTATTCACAGGGCATAACACAAAGCTATTTTTTTCCTATATTTTGTTTTAGTGTTGATAGTACTTGGAGTAGAAAAATCAGTCTTACTAAGCTTTCCTTCCCAGAAACTGCTGTGGGAAGAAATTTTAAAGCAATTTCAGCAAACTAAGGAAAATTACTTTTCATGTTTATTAAGGAGACAAAAGTACCTAAGAAGACAAAAGACCTGTACTACAAAGACTATAAGATGCTGATGAAAGAAATTGAGGGAGACATAAATAGATGGAAAGATATACCATGTTTGTGGATTGGAAGAATCAATACTGTCAAAATGACTATATCATCCAAGGCAATCTACAGATTCAATGCAATCCCAATCGAATTACCAATGGCATTTTTCACAGAATTAGAAGGAAAAAACCTCAAAAGTGAAAAGTGCAAGTGAAAGTCACTCAGTCATGTCTGACTCTTTGTGACCCCATGGACTATACAGTCCATGGAATTCTCCAGGCAAGAATACTGGAGTGGGTAGCCTTTCACTTCTCCAGGAGATCTTCCTATCCCAGGGACTGAACCCCGGTCTTCTGCATTGCAGGCAGATTCTTTACCAGCTGAGCCACAAGAGAAGCCCCAAAACCTCAAAATGTGTATGAAAACACAAAAGATCCTGAGTAGCAAAAGCCATCTTGAAAAAGAAAAACAGAGCTGGAGGAATCAAGCTCCCTGACTTCAGACTATACAACAAAGCTGCAGTCATCGAAACAGTATCATACTGGCACAAAAAATTGAAATATAGATCATTAAAACAGGATAGAAAACCCAGAAATAGGTCCATGCATCTATGGTCAATTAATCTATGAAAGAGGAGGCAAGATTACACAAGGTTGGGAGGACAAGTCTCTTCAACAAATGGTGCAGGGAAAACAGGACAGCCACATGTAAAAAAATGAAATTAGATCGTTCCTTAACTCAATACACAAAATCAGCTCAAAATAGATTAAATACCTAAATGTGAGATCATACACTATAAAACTCCTAGAGGAAAATATAGGCACAAACCTCTCTGATATAAATCACAGCAACATCTTTTTTGATCCATCTCTCAAAATAATGGAAATAAAGGCAAAAATAAACAAATGGGGACCTACTTAAACTCAATACTTTTTGCATAGCAAAGGAAGCAATAGACAAAACAACATGACAAACCACAGTTTGGGACAAAATATTTGCAAATGATGTGACCAATAAAGGATTAGTCTCTGAAATTTATAAATAGCTTATGATACTTAATAGCATAAAAACAAACAACCCACTCAAAAAATGGGCAAGAGACATGAATAGACATTTCTCCAAAGAGGACATACAGATGGCCAATAGGCACATGAAAAGGTGTTCAACATCCCTAGTTATTAGAGAAATGCAAATCAAAATTACAATGAGACATCACTCACACTGGTCAGAATGGCTATCATCAATACAACCACAAAAAATCAAATGCTGGAGAGGGTGTAGAGAGAAGGGAACCTTCCTACACCTCTAGTGGGAATGTAAATTCATACAGCTACTATGGAAAACAGTATGTGTGTGTGCATGGTAAGTCACTTCAATCTTTTCTGACTCTTTGCAACACTATGACCTGTAGCCCAATAGGCTCGTCTGTCCAAGAGATTCTCCAGGCAAAATACTGGAGTGGGTTGCCATACCCTCCCCTCCAGGAGACCTTCTTAACCCAGGTTTCAAATCTATGCCTCTTATGTCTCTTGCATTGGCAGGGGGGTTCTTTACCACTAGTGTCACCTGGGAAGCCACATAGAGAACAGTATGGAAGTTCCTTAAAATCTAAAAATAAAGCTACCATATGACCCTGCAACCCCAATCCGGGGCACATATCTGGAGAAAAACATGATCCAAAAAGATACACGTACCCCCATGTTCACTGTAGCACTATTTGCAATAGCTAAGACATGGGAGTCACCTAAATGCCCATCAATAGAGGAGTGAATAAAGAAAATGTGGCACATATACACAATGGAATATTATTCAGCTGTTAAGAATGAAATAATGCCATTTGCAGGAACATGGATTGACATAGAAAGTGTCATACCGAGTGAAGTAATTCAGATAGCAAAAGAGAAATATAGTATGACATCCCTTATATGTGGAATCTAAAACAACATGATAAAAATGACCTTACAGAACAGAAAGAGACAGACTCAGAAAACAAAATTATGGTTGCTGCGGGGAATGGATAGTTAGGGACTTTGGGAAGGTCATGTACATACTGCTATACTTCAAATGGGTAACCAATAAGGGTCTATTGTAAGGCACATGGAATGTTACATGCCAGTCTGGATGGGATGGGAGCTTGGGGGAGAATGAAGACATCTATATGTATGACAGAGTGCCTGAAGAATTATGGATGAAGGTTCATGATATTGTACCAGAGGCGGTGTTCAAGACAATCCCATGAAAAAGAAATGCAAAAATGCAAGATGGTTGTCTGAGGAGGCCTCACAAATGGCTGAGAAAAGAAGAGAAGCTAAAAGCAATGGAGAAAAGGAAAGATATTCTTTGGAATGCAGCGTTCCAAAGAATAGCAAGGAGAGATAACAAAGCCTTCCTCAATGATCAATACAAAGAAATAGAGGAAAAAATAAAATGGGAAAGACTAGGGATCACTTCAAGAAAATTAGACATACCAAGGGAACCTTTCATACAAAAATGGGCACAATAAAGGACAGAAAAAGTATGAACCTAACAGAAGAAGAAGATATTAAGAAGAGGTGGCAAGAATACACAGAAGAACTATACAAAAAAGATCTTAGTCACCCAGATAACCACGATGGTGTGATCACTCACCTAGAGCCAGACATCCTGAAATGTGAAGTCAAGTGGGCCTTAGGAGGCATCACTACAGACAAAGCTAGTGGAGGTGATGGAATTCCAGTTGAGCTATTTCAAATCCTAAAAGACGATGCTGTGAAAGTGTTGCAGTCAATATGCCAGCAAATCTGCAAAACTCAGCAGTGCCCAAAGGACTGGAAAAGTTCTGTTTTCATTCCAATCCCAAAGAAAGGCAATGCCAAAGAATGTTCAAACTAACGCACAATTGCACTCATCTCACCCACTAGCAAAGTAATGCTCAAAATTCTCCAGGTGAGGCTTCAACATTACTATCACTGAGAACTTCCAGGTGTTCAAGCTGGATTTAGAAAAGGCAAAGGATCCAGAGATCAAATTGCCAACATCAGCTGGATCATCAAAAAAGCAAGAGAGTTAAAGAAAAAATCCAGAAAAAAATCTAATTCTGCTTTATTGACTATGCCAAAGACTTTGACTGTGTGGAGCACTACAAACTGTAGAAAATTCTTAAAGAGATAAGAATACCAGACCACCTTACTTGCCTCCTGAGAAATCTGCATGCAGGTCAAGAAGCAACAGTTAGAACCAGACATGGAGCAACATACTGGTTCCAAATTGGGAAAGGAGTACCTCAAGGCTGTATGTTGTCACCCTGCTTATTTAACTTATATGCAAAGTAAATCATGAAAAATGCTGAGCTGGATGAAGCACAAACTGGAATCAAGATTGCCAGGAAAAATATGAATAACCTCAGATAAGCAGATGACATCACCCTTTTGACAGTGAAAAGGAACTGCAGAGCCTTTTGATGAAGGTGAAAGAGGAGAGTGAAAAACTGGCTTCAAACTCAAGATTCAAAAGACTAAGTTCATGATATCTGGTCCCATCACTTCATGCTAATAGATGGGGAACCAAATGAAACCATGAGAGACTATTTTTGGGAGCTACAAAATAACTGCAGATGGTGACTGCATCCATGAAATTAAAAGACGCTTGCTCCTTGAAAGAAAAGCTGTGACAAACCTAGACAGCATATTAAAAAGCAGAGACATTACTTTGCCAAAAAATGTCAGTCTAGTCAAAGCTATGGTTTTCCAGTAGCGATGTATGGATGTGATAGTTGGACCATAAAGAAAGCTGAGTGCTGAAGAATCGATGCTTTTGAATTGTGGTGTTGGAGAAGACTCTGGAGAGTTCTTTGTACTATAAGGAGATCAAACCAGTCAATCCTAAAGGAAATGAGTCCTGAATATTCTTGGGAAGGATTGATGCTGAAGCTGAAACTCCACTTTGGCCACCTAATGCAAAGATCTGACTCATTGGAAAAGACTGTGATGCTGGGAAAGATTGAAAGCAGTAGGAGAAGGGAACGACAGAGGATGAGATAGCTAAATGGCATCGCCAACTCGATGGACAGAAGTTTGAGCAAACTCCAGGAGTTGGTGATGGACAGGGAAGCCTGGCGTTCTGCATTCCATGGGGTCGCAGAGAGTCGGACATGACTGAGCAACTGAACTGAACTGAACTGAACTGAGGGAAGCCTCGTGTATTACAGCACACGGGGCTGTAAAGAGTCAGATAGAGACTGAGTGACTGAACTGAACTGATTTGTATGGCTGAGTCCCTTAGCTGTTCTGAAACTATCACAACACTGTTAATCAGCTGTGAAGTGAAAGTCACTCAGTCATGTCTGACTCTTTGTGACCCCGTGGACTATACAGCCCATGGAATTCTCCAGGCCAGAGTACTGGAGTGGGTAGCCATTCCCTTCTCCAGGGGATCTTTCCAACCCAGGGATTGAACCCAGGTCTCCTGCATTGTAGGTGGATTCACCAGCTGAGCCATCAGGGAAGTTAATCAGCTATGCCCCAATACAAAAGTAAAAGTTTAAATTCTCAAAAAAAAAAAAAAAAAAGGCAAGTTATATTGTGTGCTCACAAAGTGTTTTTAATCTTTCATTAGTAGCAATTCTAATAATTTATGTTATAGAATTTGGGTTTAGTTATATTGTTGTTTAATGAAATAAGTGGATTCTGGATCCAAGAATATCCTATGAACTGATCTTTCTTGAGTTAAAAAAAATTAAGATAGTTCACAAAATTTATATGGTGTTCCATGATAAATTTGGCAGATGTATAATAATAATATCACCATTTATCTCTTTAAAATCAGTTAAATTTTGGAACTTGTCATTACAGTTTGTTGAACGCCTCCAACTTCTCACTTTTGTCTTTGTTCTTTGACCTTTTCTACCACTGGAAAATATATTGCATTTCATTTTTGCTTAAGCGGTAGGCTAATTAAAAATGACAAATAT
This sequence comes from Capra hircus, assembly GCF_001704415.2. NCBI lineage: Eukaryota > Metazoa > Chordata > Mammalia > Artiodactyla > Bovidae > Capra > Capra hircus. The sequence goes on along the minus strand of NC_030809.1, from coordinate 86,000,794 downwards.
ATCAGACAAATAAACAAACATGGTTGTTTTGTTCACATCTGGTTCCCAGTAATTGGAATCAAACTAGTTTGTTACCTGCCAAAAATATGATGAGATCTTTTCTTAGCGCACATGTTCTTTATAGACTCTTCAACTCCAATAAACTTAGTAGCTCAGTTTGCACTGTCATTTTCTTTTTAATCACTTAATGAATAATAATATCAAATTTAACCCATTAGCCATTTCATAGTTTATAATTTTCCTACATCACTAAACACAGTTTAGTTAAAATGACTTTTTTTTTTAATGTAGCATTTTTGAAGATAACATTATGCTGCTTCACATTCTGATACAAGCTCCTTAATTAGGAGAACTGCTGCAGGATGTTTTCCTGCCACTGCAGCTGCACCACTAAAATACACTGGTAACCAAAATTTAACTTTCAAAGCATATTTGTTGGCAATGCAGGAAATCATGCTTTTTACATAGTGCAATGGTAGTTGTGTTCGTTACAAATTAAGCAAAATAGAAAGAGAAATCTATTGTAAAATCATCAAACTTAAAATTTCCATCTACTTAAAGAAATGCCCTTTTAACAAAATTTGTGTACCAATTAAGCTACAAAGAACATTTTGCTAGCACTATTTATTCTTCTAACTAGTCCTCAGAATCCAAATATGTGAGCGCCGAAGAATTGATGCTTTTGAACTGTGGTGTTGGAGAAGACGCTTGAGAGTCCCTTGGACTGCAAGGAGATCCAACCAGTCCATTCTGAAGGAGATCAGCCCTGGGATTTCTTTGGAAGGACTGAGGCTAAAGCTGAAACTCCAGTACTTTGGTCACCTCATGCAAAGAGTTGACTCATTGGAAAAGACTCTGATGCTGGGAGGGATTGGGGGCAGGAGGAGAAGGGGATGACAGAGGATGAGATGGCTGGATGGCATCACTGACTCGATGGACATGAGTCTGAGTGAACTCCGGGAGATGGTGATGGACAGGGAGGCCTGGTGTGCTGCGATTTGTGGGGTTGCAAAGAGTCGGACATGACTGAGCGGCTGAACTGAACTGATGATCTGTCACTGAAACATAGTACTCAAATTACATTTTTTTGCGGCAGTCACTGAACATTTTCAAGTGAATGCATTTGCTGCAGTATTTCACTAAGGTCTTTGGCATTGTTTGTGTTTTCTTCATTCTCAGCAAGCCAAAGTGCTACTTTAAGAAGCCGGCAATGCACCCATGTTTAAATCTAAAATATCGAACTTCTGTTCTGTTGACTTTTTAATTTAATAATCTGTTTTTCAAATAGTTCTTTGGCTTTTAATCTAATTCTTTATGCTTTTTATGTTAATGCCATTTAAGTTTTGAAAGTTTAATGGCCTCATTAGCTATTACATTTCCACAAATAATACAATGTTGTTTTAGCAATTTACCAAAAATTAGGGATAATACAGGACAGTCATACTTTTAAGTAAAACTAGTAGGAACTCATTTGATCTCCATTTCCTCAGAATCATTTCTATTGTTATCATCTAGTTTATTCTCACTTCCATATTCACAAAGTTGAAGCTGGACTCTCTATTATGTAAATTAGGGTAAAAATTAAAGAATAAGGCAATGTTTACTTCCCTAATGTAACCAATAATATTAAACTATAAATTCTTTAAAGACTTGATGAAAAATTTAAATAACTGTATAACAAAAGTGACAGTAAACTGGACCTATTAGTTCTAGTTACACAGCAACCTAAACTTCCGATCTCTATGTTGTGCAATATTTCCACTCTGCTTGCATTTGTAATGCACCACACCACACTAAACTGATCACACCCTTGGGCGATCGATTCACTATAAAATTTCTAAATATTTATTCTAAAGTTTACACTTACGTCCTTGTACACTGGTAGCAACTGTAGCCTGGCGTCCCTCAGGGACCACTGATCTCTGAGAAGCATCGTTGTTGAAGGAAATTTCAGGCAGATGTAGAAGTGCTAGGAGGTTTCAACGTGTCCTCTCTCTGCCTACACCTTGTGTCACTCTTCCTTCTGCTGATCATGAGTAGCCCCAGGCTTATCACCAGATAACTGGCTAACTTTCAGAATCACTTTAGATCACTGCTACATACTTCCCATTCCCTCACTTTATGAACAGGTGTGTCTATCAAATCAATCTGTCCTCATCTCACTATAACACAGTACAAGCATGAGGACAGGCCTTTTCAATTAGCAGGACACCAGACCACTAGGAGCCACTACTGGGAAGCCCTAAACTCAGAGCTGATACTGATCCTCAATCACTGAGATTTATTCCTTTGGGCACTAGGATTTTATAGGCAGTGGCCCATCCATTTGTATTCACTTTAATTCTACTCAATACATTCTGTCCTCATCCTGATCTTTGTTGTTGTTGTTCAGTTGCTCAGTTGTGTCTAACTCTTTATGACCCTATGGATGGCAGCGCACCAGGCTTGCCTTCACCATCTCCTGGAGCTTGCTCAAACTCATGTCCATTAAGTCGGCAATGCCATCCAACCATCTTAGCCTCTGTTGATCCCTTCTCCTCCTGCCTTTAATCTTTCCCAGCATCAGTGTCTTTTCCATGGGTTAGTTCTGCATCAGGTGACCAAAGCATTGGAGCTTCAGCTTCAGCATCATTCCTTCTAATGAATATTTCGTTTTGGATTGACTGGTTTGATCTCCTTGCTATTCAAGGGACTCTCAAGAGTCTTCTCCAACACCACAGTTCAAAAGCATCAATTCTTCAGTGCTCAGACTTCATTATGGTCCAGTTCTCACATTTGTACGTGACTACTGGAAAAACCATAGCTTTGACTATACTGATCTTTGTTGGCAAAGTAATGTCTCTGCTTTTTAATATGCTGTCTAGGTTTGTCATAGCTTTTCTTCCAAGGAGCAAGCGTCTTTTAATTTCATGGCTCTAATCAATGACCTCATTGATTTTGGAGTTCAAGAAAATGAAGTCTTTCACTGTTTCCACTGTATTCCCATCTGTTTGCCATGATGTGATGGGACCAGATGCCATGATCTTCTTTTTTTGAATGTTGAGTTTTAAGCCAGATTTTCACTCTCCTCTTTCACCTTCATCAAGAGACTCTTTAGTTCCTCTTTGCTTTCTCCCATAAAGGTGATGTCATCTACACATCTGCATATCTGAGGTTATTGATATTTCTCCCAGCAATCTTGATTCCAGCTTGTGCTTCATCCAGAGTGGCATTTTGTATGATGTGCTCCTCATGTAAGTTAAGTAAGCAGGGTGACAGTATATACAGCCTTGACGTACTCCTTTTCCAAATTTGAACCAATATGTTGTTCCTGGTCTTTACTACTGCTTTATTTCTTTCTATACTTTTTTCCTTCCTCTCTCCTTTCCTTCCTTCCTTCCTCACTCCCCAGCCCCCACCTTAGATCACTTGTGGATTTATAGCCACATGGCTTGCAAAGTGTCAGTTCTGGAACAGGGATTGAACCTGGGCTACTGCAGTGAAAGCCTGGAATCCCTACCACTAGGCAACCATGAAACTCCCAAGCATGCTTTTTGAGTTTTAAAAATAAATATGAAATATACACTCACATAACCTCAACAAAAGTATGTTGTTTTCAGTGTGAGGCTGTTAATAAAAATGTTTCCAGCTATTTCTCTAATACGTAATCCAAAATAGATTCACTATTTCCTCACATATACTGGATATAATATAATTTATCCAAAACAGTTGGATGAACTTTTATGTCTGGCAGAAGTTTATGGATATTCCAATTGCTTCATCCCATCAACAAATACTTGGTAATGTCAAATTTTAAGAAGTTTGCCAATCTGGTGTGTGTACATTGTGGCTTTATTTGGCATTTCTATATTGTTATCTTATGAAAAACAAAAGTTAATTTTAAGATGGTTGAATTTATTACTTTTTTCTTTATTACTTATTATTTTCTATTCTTGGTTAAAAGAATTTTTTTCTTCAAAAATTGAGATATTTTTCTACATTATCTTAAAGAGCTAATAATTTTTCATTTTACACTTAGGCCTAGACCAAGTTCAAACTGATTTTTGTGCAAAGTAGATGTTTAATTTCATTTTTCTCTATATGTTTTCCGATAGTTAAACCTTTGTTATAAGTTGAGCTTCAATGGATACAAGGATGTGTTTCAGAGCTCTCTTCTCTTTCATTGCTCTATTTTTCTATTTCTGTGTCAATATCATAATTACTGTAGATTCAAGATCATTCTTGAAATCTGGTAAGTAATATTTTCCTGGGGATTAGTAAATTTGTCTAAATATTCAAGTTTAACTGTATAAAGCTATGGAGACTCTGGATATTGTTTTGGTACTCTGAAGACGGCTGACGATTTTGCTTCAGAAGAAAATTAACCTGGTTAGACTTAAACAGAAACCTTTACTTTGCCTGACAGCATCTCAAATCTTCATTTTTCTTGCTGTATATCACCTCCTACTTTGAACTGTTTTCAATCTACCCCCATGAATGCGTGTTTCAAATGTGAACCAGCAACTTGAGCAGTATTTAAACACAGAAGTTTTGAGTCCTTTCTCTTTTATTTTGGATCTCGTCCTCTCCTTTCTGAGATTCCATCCTGGTTGGCACAGCTCTTTCTCTGTTTTTCTGGCCGGAATAGTGAAAGGACTCTATTGGAGTTTCCTACGTCACTGTCTGCAGTGTAAAGTCCTGGAAACAGGAGACAACCTGACAAGTAACTTTCCTTAGATATTGGGTCCACTTCAAAATTGACCTCCTTTTCTTTCTTTTTCAACCTTTATTTACTTGACTGCACTGGGTCTTCCCTGCAGCATGTGAACTCCCAGCTGTGACATGTGGGATCTAGTTTCCCAAACGGGGATCAAACCCAGGTTCCTTGTATTGGAACCTCAAAGTTTTAGCCACTGAACCACCAGGGAAGTCCCTGTTGGTCTGCTTTTCTTTGTTTCAGATCCCTGTGTTTTGTTTAGATATTACAGTTGTTATCTGTGAGATGTTGATTTGTAAGGAAATTAATTTTCCACACAAAAAAACAGAACTCCTTGTTATTTCTTAAAGGCTGGAAAACATCCTCTAGGTTTTCATTCTTTCCTATATTTTGACAATCTTATCTCTTTGATACTATTAAGTTTTTTAATGGAGGATTTTTTTTTAACTTTTCCTCTGTGGGAGGGTTACTGGCCCAAGTAAATATTCTCACTAAATGAGTAAGTCTTCAGGTGATTTTCAGAGTACGTTGCTAGCCAATGGAGATAGATTCCCTAAACTAGCTAAAAATTCTTTGTTTCTAAATCACGTGGACTAGGAAGATAATAAAACTTGTGGAATTCTATGCTTTTTTTTTATGTACTCAGTAAAACTTCACTCTAAGAGGGAGCAACCTGAAAATCCAATTATCTAAAATGCTGTTACCTTACAGAGAGCTTGATGTGATTATTAGTAAGATCCTGTGCAATAGATGACAGTACTCTCGAGTGTGGATGAGGATCAACCCCACTGAAGTCCCAACTGCAGTGTGGTGCCGCCTGGTGGTGCTTGTTGCTTCCATTTGAATACTAATAGAGATTTGGTTCTGTGGTTTATTGGAGCTTATAGAAGAGTGTCAACTATTCCATATATTGACTATATTTCTAGGTCTAAGCAGGACAGATTTGGGTGGGAGAAAGTAAAAGTGAAACCATTAGTCAGTCAGTCATGTCTGACTCTTTGGGACCCATGGACTGCATCGTGCCAGGATCCTCTGTCCTTAGAATTCTCCAGGCAAGAATACTAGAGTGGGTCGCCATTCTCTTCTTCAGGGGATCCCTTCTTCCTGACCCAGGGATCAAAACTGCATTGAAGGCAGATTCTTTACCATCTAAGCCACAAGGATGAAAGGTCTGGGTGGGAGAACCCTGGGCCAACCTCCCTTCCCAACTATTCTAGAGATTAGGTTGCCTGTTCTTTCCCTGCCCTTGCTGGCCATCTACCCCTTTACTGTCTTCCTCAGGATTTAAAAACTTGAACTTCCGTATGTTGAGAACTTGAGTTAGGCTGAGAATACTAAGTTTTCCCCAAACTTTTTATTTCAAAAAAGTTATTATAGCAAAATTAATGATTTAAGGTTTTTATTTTATATTCCCAAATCCTGACTCCAAACCTGAATGACCAGTTTACTTGAAATGATAATGTATTTGCAATGTCTTCTCCGGCAAATATTTCTTTTTGAAAATATAAACACAGTTGATCCATATGCAGTTCACTTTTCCAGAATAACTCAGCATTTTTCTGTTAAATCTCCAAACACAAAACCAGTTAACTCTAGATTTTAGGTATAAATTTCCACTTTCTCCCAAGAAAGTTATTTATTACTGATTTTCTTTTGGGGTCATTCAGAAAACAAGTTACCACAACTCGTCCTCTTTTGGATATCTCCTTCCAAATAAATTTCCTAACAGGGCCTGCCCTTATCTTTCTACCCACTTAATAGATTCATACATTATCTAGTTTTCTCTCCTTTTTTTTTTTTTTTTTTTTCTTGGCCACACCACACAGCCTAAGGGCTTCCCTGGTGGCATAGATGGTCAAGAATCTGCCCACAATGCAGGCGACTTAGGTTCAGTCCCTGGGTAGGGAGGAGCCCCTGGTGGAGGGCATGGTAACCCGCTCCAATATTTTTGCCTAGAGAATCCCCATGGACAGGGGAGCCTGGCAGGCTGCAGTCCATGGAGTTGCAAAGAGTTGGACACGACTGAGCAACTAAGCACAGCACACAGCCTGAGGGATCTTTAGTTTCCAGACCAGGGATCGAACCCATGCCCCTACAGTGGAAGCCAAGAGTCCTAATCACTGGACCACCAAGAAAATCCTCTTTTCTCTGTTAATTAGCTTTTTTTGGTTTGCTCCTTCTCTCAAACTTTTATATTCAAATATGAACTAAAGGACACCACACATTTATTTAGAAGCCAGTAAGAAAAATTCCAGCCCTTGCAGTTTTGAACATCTGTGTATATTCTGCTGTCACGGGAGATTTAGACTCTATCAACTTCATCCACCTCCTCTACCTCCTCTACCTTCTGTGTGGCAGGCTGTCAATGCCCCGTCTTCCCTTTCCACATTATCATTAGTCATTTCAACTATTAATAGTAGAATATCTTTAAAGTATGCTCACTTACTTCAGACCTAAGTAACCTGGTTATTTTTTCTTTCTTTCTTTTTTAAATTAATTTATTTGGCTGCACCAGATTTTAGTCGAAGCATGCAGGATCTTCATTCGTGGCATGTGAACTCTTAGTTGTGGCATGTGGAATCTATAATAGTTTCTTACCGAGGACTGAACCCAGGCCACTTGCATTAGGAGCTCAGAGTCTCAGCCACTGGACCACCGGGGAAGTCCCTGATTATTTTTTCTTATCAATATGCACTGTTTGCTCTTATTGGTTAAAGGCAATTGTATCCTCTCAACAAGTCGAAGAAAGCTGATTAGTGCAACAGGGATTCCAACTTCACCTTCAGCTGTGAAACTCCAAGTATAACTCAACAACATTATGCTAGGATATTATTTTATATTAAGTAGTCAGAAATATTTTCTACACTTAGCATATTCAAGAAATAATAAATATATTGTCATTTTTAAAGTTAAACTAGTTGCAAAATTCCAGTGTTAAGCTTAGGTGATTTAATTTTGATATTGTTGGATTTATTTATTCCTGAAAAACATATCCCTCCAAGTTCAGTGGCTTAAACAACAGTGATTTATGATTTCTCACAATTGTGTAGGTTAGCTAGGTGATTCTTCACCTCATCTCAACTGAGCTCCTGCACATGCGGGCAGTCACCTGAAGACTAAGAGTCACATCTGCCAATGCAGGTTACATGGCTGGCCCATACATAGGAGAATGGACAATAGACTTCACCTATTGATGGCAGGAACAGCATCTAGTAATATCCAATTTTGAAGAGGTGAAATTAATTGCGAATATTATAATAATGATCTACCACATATATATATATGCTCAAATACTCACATGCTTAGTTTGCAACACTTTCAGCTTTATCCATGCACAGGTCAACCGACTTTGAAAGCAAAACTACTCAATCCACAAATAACACGCTAACCCCAACTGATGCATTCATGGCACAATGCTTGTTTGAGTCCTCTTTTAGAATTATAGTTATCTGTTTTGTGCTCAAAATACGTGCAGGGTGGCAATTTCTTCTGTTAAGATTTGGGGGACTTACTATTAATCATTACAACTAAGTGCAGCTCCTTTCTCAGAATGACTCATAAATATCTTTGAGTTTTAAAGCTCTTTATAATAACATTAATTTAATCTGTAAAATGGAATCGCTTGCAATAAGTTCCATTTGCAAATCTGAATAGGCAATGAAGAGAAAGTGGTAGTGTTGTTGCAAATTTTTAATGGTGACTGAAAAACAATCAAGCCATGGAAAACATGAACATATCTTCCTGCTTCTAAAAGATTCTGCAAAGCTGTGACACTAATGAAGATGGAGTTTGCTTAGATAAATTTGCCTACATGCCATTTACTGCCAAAGAGATGGTTATCTGACTAAAAATCTATTATTGATTATTCAATTTAGTGTTCATATATTTAAATTTTATTCAGGTTGGAGTGATGTTAAAATCTGGTTTCTCATCTTAGCATGCTACTGTTGTGGTTGGCAACAAAAATGTTAAAGTAAAATCTTCTTCAGACTATAAAATGGCCATTGGAGGGCTAATTTCCATTTTGTGGTTTATGGCTTCTTCTTAATATCTGATAATGCAATTATGCTTCAGCAAAGAATGAATCTTCTCTTCGTAAAGTAAGCCAAGCCCAGAATATTGATGATTTAAATAAAATAATATCATAGCCTTAAAAAGGGTCTTCAATTACGGATGTTCTTTTGCCATGTAAATACCTATTATTCAAAGCTAGACATCTCATCACACTATCTTTTCCAGGAAGAAATGTGTTAGAATAAAGATTTGGTTTCAAGTCTTCAGAGACAGTATTGTCAAAATTAATTTTTTTTTCATTTTTGACATATTTTACATTTTAACACTTAAATAAATATTTTTTCTAAAACCAAGCAGCATCTTAAACCTACTAAACACAATTTGAATCTTTCCTGGCAATATATTCTTACCAACCTTCAAACTAAACACCTCTGCTAGATTTATAACTTGATGAGGATACCTGATAGGAAACTACTGAAAGTACTTTCCCTTTTAAATTTCAGTTGGCAATTAACATTATCTAGTTTATACTACTCGAATTATATTCACTGCTTTCTCATTATTTACTAACATAACATCTCACAAAATCACATAGGGTAACGTAAAACAACAGTTGAATTTAAGAGACCTCTTATTATATTTGAAATCCAACAATGTTTCAATTTAATGGCAATAGATTGTTAGAGAAGAAATGACACCCTCATTTCAGAGATATTTTTACCCCAATGTATTTTTAATGCTCTCATGTCTTTTATTATTTTGACAGGTTTTTAGAAACAGTTTCAGAAGCCCTTGTTTTGGGTTTGATTTTTATAAAGAAACAGGGACATATTTTAAAGTTTTAAGAGCACACTATTATGTGATTCTATGAAAAAAATCTTAAATGGGTAATTTGAATATTTACATTGTTGATCAAACTTTTGAGTTAAAACACCTGCAAAGTAACTAGGAGACAAATTAATTCCACTCAGTAATCTTTCAAATGTTTTTCTTAGTAGCATGCAACCTGAACCAGCTCAGAACTCAAGCAGTAATTATTTTGAAAATATCCGATGTGGCACTGCCTTTTATTGAGAAAGGGTTATGATATGTAAGCACATAATAATATCTTCAGATTTAGAAGCAAACGACTGAAACTGAATAAAAGATGCATAAGCAAGACTGAATGTTGCTTTTTTTTTTATTAAAATATTCTTCTTCCTGGACACTTCAAGTGCCTTAAAATATATTATCCCTATATAAACCTTGCTTGTATGGAACACCTTGGTACTTTTCATGGAGTAGTGTTTTATATATTTGTAAAATGCTCTGAACAAATTGCATTCACATATACTGTATCACTTGATCTTCACAAATATTTGTAGCATTTATTTCTTCCATTTATCAATGAAAAACATGAAACTCTTCAAGATGAATTGGCTTGGTCATCCAACAGAGTTGAGTGGCAAAATCAGGTAACTCAGACCCTCCCAATCATGTGATCAAGCTGCTACTTTACTACAGATGACAGGTAGTGACATACACTGGTCTGATCTTCTTCTCCTACCTAGTAGGTTTATCCCAGATACATGATTAACCAAAATGCAAGATTTTTTTGTTTAGTTTTTTTCAATTTGCTTGTTTGATTTGGCTCAGTAGTTATCTTCGTAGGAACGCCTACACACTGACAGCCACTCTTAAGGTGTGCTTTTTACTGTTTATATCATTTACCCCTCATCACAAATTTACAAGTGTTGTTAGATACATATGATGAAATATTATTTGATCTTACAAAGGAAGAAATCCTGACATTGTGACTACATACATGAACATGGAAGACGTCATGTTAAAGGAAGTAAGCCCATTGCAAGACAAATACAGCATGATTCTATTTATATGAGGTGTCTAAAACATTCCAAGTTGTGGAAACTGTGTTTTTCAGAGACGAGGGTGAGGAGAAAATAGAGATTTACGATTCAATAAGTATAAGAAAATAACCTGTGCGTCCCTGGTGGCTTAGTGGTAAAGAATCTGCCGGCAATGTAGGAAATGGAAGAGACGAGGGTTCGATCCCTGAGTCAGAAAGATCCCCTGGAGAAGGGCATGGCAACCCATTTCAGTATTCTTGCCAGAAAAATCCCACGGACACAGGAGCCTGGGGGTCTACAGTCCATGGGGTCACAGAGAATTGGACATGACTGAAGCAACTGAGAGCACATGCACAAGTATAAAAATTCAGTCAAGACAAGTAACTTTAGAGATATCATATCCTGTTCAACACTGTGCCTATAAAACTTAGAAAATCTGTTAAGAGGGTAGATCTCCTAAGTGTTATTACTACAGTAAAATAAAATATATCTTCATTTTAAAGATGAAAAAGCAAATACTCAGATGCCAAAAAAAATGTCTCAAGGTTATGCAGATGGTAAGTGGTAAGGCACATCAGTCAAGAGTCTTAAAGCAAATATAAATAGTTGGAGATTATAATATTACCTATGTCTGGGCTTCCCTGGTGGCTCAGTGGTGAAGAATCCACCTACCAGTCCAGGAAGTGCGGGTTTGATCCCTTGGTCAAGAAGATCCCCTGGAAAAGGACAACCCACTTCAGTATTCTTGCCTGAGAAACCCAATGGACAAAGGAGTTTGGCAGGCTGCAGTCCATGGGGTCACAAAAGGTAGGACAAAACTTAGTGACTAAGCAACAACAGATATGTCTACATATCTACTCATATATATATATATATATATATATGACACATATCATTTCATATACAATATGGGATATATGGATATAGGGGGAAGAAAAAGAGGAGAGGAAAGAAAGATTTTAAGTAATTTCTTGTGTGATTGTGCGGCTGGCAAGTCCTAAATCCATGGTATAAGCTGCATGGAAATTCACTTAAGATTTCAGTCCTAATCTATAAGTGAGGACATCATGCTGGAAACTCAGGAAAGGATGTCTGTGTTACAGTCTTGAATTAGAATTCCTTGTCTGAGAAACCTCGGTTATTGCTCTTTAGATCTGCAACTGATTGGATGTGTTCCACCAGCGTTACTGCAGCTAATCTCCTTGCTTAAAGACAAAGTCAATCATATCTACAAAATACCTTCATAGCATTACCTAGCTAGTGTTTGACCAAACAACTAAGCACCATTGCCCAGTGAAGTTGATACATATTAACCAGCACAACTTAAAGCCCCAGAACAGTCACATGGCAATAACTCCAATATCAGAAGTTTTCAGAGTTCAATATCTTAACCATAATTATAGAAAATGGCTGTTGGCATTCCAGTTACCTGTTTGCTTCAATTCATTTTTAAATTGTGTAGTAAATGTGTGTGTGTGTGTATACATGTGTATTACATATGTATGTAGTGATTCATTGAGACTACCAGTTGGCCAATCATAATTGATAAAAAGTAAAACAAATAACTGTGTTGGTTTTCTAATTCTTACACATTTTAAATCAGTAATTTATAGTATTTTGATACCAAATAAACTGTTTTTATATCAAAAAATGATAATTTAAACATCTCTATCTATATAATAAATATTTTTGGTTTTGTTTATATGACCTATGTGCCATATAAGCATTTTATTAACTGATAGGTGCCTCCTCAGGTGAATACATAAAATCACAAATTAAACTTGATATTTATCATGTTCATGTGTGCTAAGTTGCTTGTCATGTCTGACTTTTCAAGACCTTATGGACTGTGGCCTGCCAGGCTTTTCTGTTCATGGGGGCAAGAATGCCAGAATGGGTTGTCGTGCCCTCCTCCAGGGAGTCTTCCCAACCCGGGAATCAAACCCAGGCCTCTTACGCCTCCGGCACTGGCAGGTGGGTTCCTTACCACTGGCGCCACCTGGGAAGCCCACTCACCATGTGTGTTAGAACATTATCCCAGACACTGTAACCCTTTCAAAAACCACAGCAGAGAGTCACAAAAATAGTGTTCTGGTTTGTTAGTGGCATTTGCTTGTATTTGGTTATGCACACCCTTCTGAATTTGCTCTTACTAGTAATGTGCATTTAACTTTCTGCATTGAGTAAAATTCAATGCAGCTATCTCCTAAAATTGAAAATATTCGGCAATTTAAAATATTGCATTTGTACCTTGAAAGATAAAAGACCCTTTGATAATTTTACAAAAACTCCACTCATGTAGATTTACCTATAAACATACTTATATGTAATTTTGATTTCCAAAAAATATGTTCCCCCTAAAACAAAGATTTGCTAAAATTTATGATTTTCATACCACATTTTAACTATTTCATAAATAGATGTCTCTATGCAATCTGTAAAGATGATTTTGGATCAGATTAATCTTTAGTAATGAAATTTGGTGGTATTCTAATTATAGTTGTTACCTTATTTAATTTATTACAGTAACTACTTTAATTCCCTGAAAATGTATTAATATTTTCATTAAAACTGAGAGAAAACTCTCAGAAGCTGTCAATAGTAAGAAAGATATTTGCTTCCATAAGTGATTTCTATGATAATTACAAAAATGTAGACCTTAAACTATTATGTAAATTTTATTAAGGGACAAACTCATATAGGTTTTGAGAAATTACACTACACTTGCTCATTAACAAGTCTACATTAATGTAAATCTCTTTAAAGATTTATTTTCTCATTGTTTTGAAGAACAGTAACTTTCCTGATGTATTAATGACCTAATTGTGGCTACCCAATACCATTTTCATTTGAAAGATTGTTCCCTTGATTCATTCAGGAAATAATGTACGTGGGAAAAAGAAATTTGGATTTATGGGCAAAATTGTAATCACCACAAACAGATTTATAGGATGAGGGAATAATGTGATTATACAAAGAAAAATGAAACAATGCTTATGGGCCCTTGATGAACAACACAGGGTATTTGTATTTAGGATGTCATGGATGCGGAAGGTAGCAGGAAGAGTACTTTATGAAATGCTAACTGTCTTGTAAGTGCCTAAGAGTCAGGGCAGGGGTCTCCCCCCTTTTTGGTACCAGGAACTGCTTTCATGGAAGACAGTTTTTCTACAGACCAGTGGCAAGGTGGTAATGTGAGTGAATAGGAGCAACAGAGGAAGCTTTGCTGGCTCATCTCTGGCTATGCAACCTGGTTCCTAAAAGGATTGGGAACTCTTGTTCTAGAACACTCTTGTTCTCACTCTTTTGCTATCTCTGATGAAGCAAGCTACCAGGGTCAAACGAAGAAAAGGCCATGTAGCAGGGAACTATGATAACCTCTAAGAGCTGAGATGACTCCTGTTTGATAGACTAAAACTTGAAGTTCTCAGAATTATAACTTAAAAATGAATTCTGCTAAGAGCTTAAGTGTCCTTCCAAATTAACTTTTCTTCAGTTGACTCTCCAGCTGAGAACACATTTCAGCTTTTTCCTTAAATGCAGCCTTGTAAAATCCTGAAGCCAGTAATCTTATAGAAATGTTAATGTCTAATCTTCTAGAAACCTCAGGCAGAATGGTTGTCTGAGGAGGCCTTACAAACAGCTATAAAAAGAAGAGAAGCCAAGGGGAAAGGGGAAAAGGAAAGATATATCCATTTCAATGCTGAGTTCCAAAGAATAGCAAGGAGATATAAGAAAGCCTCCCTCACTGATCAATGCAAAGAAATAGAGGAAAACGATAGAATGGGAAAGACTAGAGATCTCTTAAAGTCCAAATCTCACATCCATACATGAGTACTGGAAAAACCATAGCCTTGACAGACTGATCTTTGCTGACAAAGTAATGTCTCTGCTTTTCAATATGCTATCTAGGTTGGTCATAACTTTCATTCCAAGGAGTAAGCGTCTTTTAATTTCATGGCTGCAATCACCAGCTGCAGTGATTTTGGAGCCCCCAAAAATAAAGTCTGTCACTGTTTCCACTGTTTCCCCATCTATTTACCATGAAGTGATGGGATTGGATGCCATGATCTTAGTTTTCTGAATGTTGAGCCTTAAGCCAACTTTTTCAATCTCCATTTTCACTTTCATCAAGAAACTCTTTAGTTCCTCTTCACTTTCTGACCTAAGGGTGGTCTCATCTGCGTATCTGAGGTTACTGATATTTCTCCCGGATATCTTGATTCCAGCTTTTGCTTCTTCCAGCCCAGTATTTCTCATGATGTACTCATGATTTAACTGCATAGCAGTTATATAAGCAGGGTGACAATATACAGCCTTGACGAACTCCATTCCTTATTTGGAACCAGTCTGTTGTTCCATGTCCAGTTCTAATTGTTGCTTCCTGATCTGCATATAGGTTTCTCAAGAGGCAGGTCAGGTGGTCTGGTATCCCCATCTCCTTCAGAATTTTACACACTTTATAGTGATCCACATGGTCAAAGGCTTTGGCTTAGTAAATAAAGCAGAAATAGATGTTTTTCTGGAATTCTCTTGCTTTTTTGATGATCCAGCGGATGTCGGCAATTTGATCTCTGGTTCCTTTGCCTTTTCTAAAACCAGCTTGAACATCTGGAAGTTCACGTTTCATGTATTGCTGAAGCCTGGCTTGGAGAATTTTGAGCATTACTTCTCACATGCTAGCAAACTGCCAACATCTATTGGATCATTAAAAAAGCAAGAGAGTTCCATAAACACATCTATTTCTGCTTTATTGACTATGTCAAAGCCTTTGACGGTGTGGATCACCACAAACTGTAGGAAATTCTTAAAGAGATGGGACTAGCATGAGAAATGCTGGGCTGGAAAAAGCACAAACTGGAATCAAGATTGCCGGGAGAAATATCAATAACATCAGATATGCAGATGACACCACCCTTATGGCAGAAAGTGAAGAACTAAAGAGCCTCTTGATGAAAGTGAAAGTGGAGAGTGAAAAAGTTGGCTTAAAATTCAACGTTCAAAAGTCTAAGATCATGGCATCTGGTCCCACACTTCATGGCAAATAGCTGGGGAAACAGTGGAAACAGTGAGAGACTATTTTTTGGGTCTCCAAAATTACTGCAAATGGTGATTGCAGCCATGAAATTAAAGATGCTTGCTCCTTGGAAAAAAGTTATGACCAACCTAGGCATCTTATTAAAAAGCAGAGACATTACTTTGCCAACAAAAGTCCATCTAGTCAAAGCTACGGTTTTCCAGTAGTCATGTATGGATGTGACAGTTAGACTATAAAGAAAGCTGAGCACCGAAGAATTGATGCTTTTGAACTGTGGTGTTGGAGAAAACTCTTGAGAGTCCCTTGGACTGCAAGGAAATCCAACCAGTCCATCCTAAAGGAAATCAGTCCTCATTATTCATTGGAAGGACTGATGTTGAAGCTGAAACTCCAATACTTTGGCCACCTGATGTAAAGAACCTATTCACTGGAGAAGACCCTAATGCTGGGAAAGATTGAAGCCAGGAGGAGATGAGGATGACAGAGGATGAGATGATTGGATGGCATCACCGATTTAATGGACATGAGACTGAGTGAACTCTGGGAGTTGGTGATGGACAGGGATATCTGGCATGCTGCGGTCCCAGAGAGTCAGACACGACTGAGCGACTGAACTGAAATAATATCTTAATATTCTATGCCTCCACTCCTGACCCACAGAAATTGTCAGAGAATCACTGTGTTTTTAAAATTACTAAGGTAGTTGTAGCTGTATTAATGTATCTTAAAGCTCAACATTCAGAAAATGAATATCATGACATCTGGTCCCATCACTTCATGGGAAATAGATGGGAAAACAGTGGAAACAGTGTCAGACTTTAATTTTTTGGGCTCCAAAATCACAGCAGATGGTGATTGCAGCCATGAAATTAAAAGACACTTACTCCTTGGAAGAAAAGTTATGACCAACCTAGACAGCATATTGAAAAGCAGAGACATTACTTTGCCAACAAAGGTCTGTCTAGTCAAGGCTATGGTTTTCCCTGTGGTCATGTATGGATGTGAGAGTTGGATTGTGAAGAAAGCTGAGCACCAAAGAATTGATGCTTTTGAACTGTGGTGTTGGAGAAGACTCTTGAGAGTCCCTTGGACTGCAAGGAGATCCAACCAGTCCATTCTGAAGGAGATCAACCCTGGGATTTCTTTGTAGGGAATGATGCTGAAGCTGAAACTCCAGTACTATGGCCACCTCATGCGAAGAGTTGACTCATTGGAAAAGACTCTGATGCTGAGAGGGACTGGGGGCAGGAGGAAAAGGGGACAACAGAGGATGAGATGGCTGGATGGCATCACTGACTCAATGGACGTGCATCTGAGTGAACTCCGGGAATTGGTGATGGACAGGGAGGCCTGGCGTGCTGCGATTCATCGGGTTGCAAAGAGTCAGACACAACTGAGAGACTGAACTGAACTGAACTGAACTGATAGTAATAAAATGCTGATATTGCCATTAGTATCTGAAAGTAGGGTGCTTCTGGTAAAAAAACATCTGTGTATGTGGAATAGTGTTAGGATTGATAAGTGAATAAAGAATAGAAGTATTTTGAGAAGCATGATAGAGTCTAAATTGACTTGAAGAAACTGTAAGGAGAAATCAAAATATTAAACATGCTGTTAGCAAGGGCTCAAAAAGATGCGACATTGTATTATTGAAATCTGGAGTTACAGGGATGCTTAGGATGAAGTGGAATACTTGTTGCAATTCTCTCCTTAAGTTTTATAGAATATAGAAGCTGACAGTGTTACTCCAGAATTTTCTACTCAAACCTCGTAAAATCCAAAAAGTCAAGAATATTCAGTCACATAGAGGACACTTACAAGAGATTAAGTTTGTACTTCCTCAGTTCAGTTAAGTTCAGTCGCTCAGTCGTGTCCAACTCTTTGCGACCCCATGAATCACAGCACGCCAGGCCTCCCTGTCCATCACCAACTCCCAGAGTTCACTCAGACTCATGTCCTTGAGTCAGTGATGCCATCCAGCCATCTCATCCTCTGTCGTCCCCTTCTCCTCCTGCTCCAAGTCCCTCCCAGCATCAGAGTCTTTTCCAGTGAGTCAACTCTTTGCATGAGGTGGCCAAAGTACTGAAGTTTCAGCTTTAGCATCATTCCTTCCAAAGAAATCCCGGGGCTGATCTCCTTCAGGTTGGACTGCTTGGATGTCCTTGCAGTCCAAGGGACTCTCAAGAGTCTTTTCCAACACCACAGTTCAAAAGAATCAGTTCTTCGGTGCTCAGCCTTCTTCACAGTCCAACTCTCACATCCATACATGACCACAGGAAAAACCATAGCCTTGACTAGACGGACCTTTGTTGGCAAAGTAATGTCTCTGCTTTTCAATATGCTATCTAGGTTGGTCCATAACTTTTCTTCCAAGGAATGTACCTCCTCAGTTCAGTTCAATTCAGTCACTCAGGCATGTCCGACTCTTTGCGACCCCATGAATCGCAGCACACCAGGCCTCCCTGTCCATCACCATCTCCCGGAGTTCACTCAGACTCACGTCCATCGAGTCCGTGATGCCATCCAGCCATCTCATCCTCGGCCGTCCCCTTCTCCTCCTGCCCCCAATCCCTCCCAGCATCAGAGTCTTTTCCAATGAGCCAACTCTTCGCATGAGGTGGCCAAAGTACTGGAGCTTCAGCTTTAGCATCATTCCTTCCAAAGGAATCCCAGGGTTGATCTCCTCAGAATGGACTGGTTGGATCTCCTTGCAGTCCAAGGGACTCTAGATCCTCTCAAATCAAGCAGCCATAGTGTTACCAAGTCCAATCTCATACTGCTCATTGCATGACAGGCCAACAAATGGAGAGATAAGAGGCTGGATAAGGAATATCAACTTAAAAAAGCCAGAAAACTGAGAAGATGGTGGACTAATGTCCCCTAAGTCCACATTACCCAAGTTAGAATTCAAGGTTTTTATTCTAAAATTGGAAGGGTGTGTAGCTACTTATTGCAGATTTCTTGGTACCAGAATTCTCTGTTCTTACAGTTAGCCTTGTAGGTTTGGTCACAATGTTCTGATGAAACTTCAACAAGACATTTTCTGTTATTCAACTTTCTATCAGACTTAAAGGTCACATTTGTGGGACAGAGACTTGAGAATGGGTTATCACATATATTTCAGGTTATAGGCGGCATTCTTTTACAATGATGCAGAGCCAGTATGACTAAGCACAGGAAACAGAGCACAAACGTTAGAGCTAAAGGAACAGATTCAATATGGAGTCAAGTTCGTTATTCTCTGTAACAGCAAGACTTCTACAAAGGTTAAGGGCATTGTCCTTTAGCTGTCTTGAAGTGAAGTGAAGTGAAGTGAAGTCGCTCAGTCATGTCTGACTCTTTGCGACCCCGTGGACTGCAGCCTACCAGGCTTCTCCATCCATGGGATTCAAGAGTACTGGAGTGGGTTACCATTTCCTTCTCCAGGGGATCTTCCTGACCCAGGGATCAAACCCGGGTCACCCGCATTGGAGGCAGACGCTTTAACCTCTGAGCCACCAGGGAAGCTCTGTCTTAGCAAGAGCCAAAGATAGAGGATTATCTGAAAAGGATCTGTCAGTGTGGCTTTGATCTAATGGCATGAAATTTAATGAAACACACAAGAGACGATCTTAAGAAAATTTTCAGAAACAATGCCATCTTGGACTACAATGTGTATAGAGAGGACAAAATGACAGATGACTACTATATCCCCCCCCCAATTTATTCTCTCTCTCCATGTGTGTGTGCGTGTGTGTGTGTGTGTGTGTGTGAGTCGCTCAATCAAGTCTGACTCTTTGTGACCTCATGGACTGTAGCCCACCAGGCTCCTCTGTCCATGGAATTCTCTAGGCAACTGAAGTGGGTAACCATTCCCTTCTCCAAGGGATCTTCCCAACCCAGGGATCAAACCCAGGTCTCCTGCATTGCAGGTGAATTCTTTACTGACTGAGCTACGGGGAAGCCCATATATATATACAAAATTATATATTAAATTAAATAATTTTTTCTACATAATAGTCTTTTAAAAAAATAATTTTGAAAGTAAAGTTTGCTTTAAGCTTAAAAAATATATTTTGCCTGCTACTCCCAATTGTATTGTCTTTCTTTTCCAAAAGAAAAGTTATATTTATATTAGTTGCTTTTTGTTTATTTTAAAATACTAATGTTTGGTGTCTTTACTTACTTTTGGTTTAGTTTGTTACTTTTTCTCCCTGTATTTTTGAGAAACCGTGTATCTGCAAAATTTTTTTTATAAATAAATGTGATTAAGATTATGAGGGGCTTCCCTCACAGCTCAGTCACTAAAGAATCTGCCTGCAATGCAGGAGACCCAGGTTCTATTCCTGGGTCAAGAAGATCCCCTGGAGAAAGAAGTGGCAACCCACTCTAGTATTCTTGCCTGGAGAATCAAATGGACAGAGGAACCTAGCTGGTTATAGTCCATAGTGTCTCAAGAGTTGGACACGACTTAGCGACTAAACCACCGCCACCATGATCATTTGACAACATGCTTCTCTTTAATCTGTAAGTTATTGTGACAAATGTTTAAAGTTTCTGTGCTGTGCTTAGTTGATGAGTCACGTCCAAGTCTTTGCAACTCCATAGACTATAGCCCGCCAGGCTCCTTTGTCCATAGGAATTCTACAGGCCAGAATACCGGAGTGGGTTGCCATGCCCTCCTCCAGGGGATCCTCCCAACCAAGGGATCGAACCCAGGTCTCCTGCATTGCAGGTGGATTCTTTACCATCTGAGCCAACAAAGAAGCCCTTAAAGTTTCTAAATAGATTTAACATTTCGGGGTCTGACCTACTGCCTCTAATGTTACTGATATTGGGAAAGTTTTATAACACAAATTTTGAATTTTTGCAAAAGACATGTTAATTATGGATTAGATATGCTAGTTTAATTTCTACCTTATAGAATATATTCTTGATATATGAAAAGGAATTTTCTTAAACTGTCTGACAGTTTCTTCTAAAGCTACTGATGCATGTGTATTAAAATCTCATATTATGATTGTGGATATTTTCCAGTATTAGTGTGTAATCTGTCAGTTTTTTAGCCTTAGTTATTTAGAAAAGTTTTCTGATTTCCTAATAGAAGTAACAAAGTGCATAAAACCAAAGAATTTTCTTTCTGATTTCCATAATTTTAGTTTCAATTTTATAAGTTGATGTGTAACAATCATTTTTGAATGGCCCTTCTTATGGAAAAAAATAAAGAAAAGGTATAAAATGTTAGAACTGATTGGTCCAGAATAGATTTTTAGGGACAGACCGTAGAAGGACATAGTTTGTACATGTAATCTGATCACACTCAACATCCCTAACTCTCTGTTAAGAAGCCTTCATTTATCTATTATTCGTGAACTTGCATACATTCTTTCTAAAACCTATTTATGTTTTTTTAATATAAATTTATTTATTTTAATTGGAGGTTAATTACTTTACAATATTGTATTGGTTTTGCCATACATCAACATGAATCTGCCACAGG
Organism: Capra hircus; assembly: GCF_001704415.2. NCBI lineage: Eukaryota > Metazoa > Chordata > Mammalia > Artiodactyla > Bovidae > Capra > Capra hircus. Next base: position 85,979,720 of record NC_030809.1, on the reverse strand, counting down.
TATACACGTGTTCACCTTCCTGAACACCTCTCCCACCTCCCTCCCTGTACCATCCCTCTGGGTCATCCCAGTGCACCAGCCAATCGGGCTTCCTTTTCAGCTCAGTTGGTAAAGAATCTGCCTACAATGCAGGAGACCTGGGTTTGATCCCTGCGTCAGGAAGATGACTTGGAGAAGGAAATGGAAACCCACTCCAGTATTCTTGCCTGGAGAATTCCATGGACAGAGGAGCCTGGCAGGCTATAGTTAATGGGGTTGCAAGAGTCAGACATGACTTAGTGAGTAAACTACTATTACTATGTTTTAATCAACTACCTTTTCAGCATAATGAGTTCCTTATGCATTTTATATGTAGCAAACATTTATACTACTTCTAATTTTTTCTCCCATCTAAAATGTTTCTTTAAAAGTCAAGGGATAAAGAAATTTGAACTATATTTGGACAAAAGTGCATGTCCTTTTTCTCAGTTTAAACTCTGCAAGCTTGGTTTAGATAATACTTATTAATATGACAATGAAGAATTTTTAAATGCATCAGGGATTTCCCAGAAAAAGATACATTAAACCTTTGGGTACCAAATAATCTGATGTTATTCTTTCTTACTTGCATATAGTTGTACACTACAGTGGTTACTTTATTTATATTACACAGAAGAGTGCCATTTAAGCCATAAGTACAACTTTACATAATTCAACTTGTTTAAACATATTGCTAGAGGAACAGTAATCAAATTTAGCTTCAAGACATACTGTAGACTAATACAAAAGCTCTATATGCACAGTTAAGATGATACCACAAATGGGGTTCTTATTTTACTATTTGATGAATGATATGTCACAAAGGGTTATGTGCTTCTATAATGAAAGATGCTATTATAATGCCTCTGCCCAGAAGGACAAAGTTCATCTTACTAAGAGGACTTGAACTCTCAAATCCGAGAAGTAAGTAAGTTGCATCAGGGCTTGTTCTTTGAGTTTTTGGAGCAGAAGACAATTATATGTGGGCATCCAAATCAGGTCTCCCAACAAAATATATTAGGTTTCCAAATGTGTGCCTTCTAGAGTTACAGCACTTATATCCAATTTTACTTTACAAATACATATATAGTTAGTTGTATTTAAACCATTAAAGTAGTTAGTCCTGTAAAACTCAGTATAAAATTCTATTCATGGACAAATAAGTGCTGTAGTTTAGACATAAATAGCAGTGATGGTGTACATAACCCAACCACAAAGCACTTTAAAATAATGAACTTTCTCCTGGACCCATCTCATTTCAATGAAAGCTTTCTAAAAGGAAAGCATTATCTCCACAAGAGTAAGGCTCAAAATAAAAAATTTAGGAGTCATAATGGTTGGAGTTAATTTATCCGATTCAATCACTGGCAAACTGGACCTAAACAGATAAGCTACCAAATAAAGATGCTTCACTGGAATAAAAATTCTATCAACAACTTATATGTGTCCCAGAACATGTTGTAGACAGAAATAATGGTGAGGTGACTGTGGATGACTAATAAAGTGAAAACTGGAGAGCATCTTGAATACAAACCTAATTTTTAATTTTATCTTAAATTAAATTTCAATTTTTAGTTTATTGACTTGTAAAGAAGAGAGCCTAAACAAAACAGATCCATGAATAGAATTAGTTTAGGTTCTCATTTAAAGAAAAGATCATTTTTGCTCCCCTTAATTCTGGGTGCCAGTAATCTTACTGTATGGCCAATAATATCTTTCTAATCTATAAAGACACATATTTTCAATACTTGCATTATTTACACTGCATACTTTAAGTATATTATAGAATATGAACATCAAAGCTTTGAGATTGCTAAAAACTTGGGGACTGAAAACAAGAAACACAATTATCTGGAAGAATTGTTGGAGTAGGAACTCTGAGATGAAAAATCATGATTGACTGAAAGAAGACATTTAGAATGAAAGTATTTAACAATGGCATCACTACTGCGATGCTATTAATAACAGACAATTGGGAAAGAGTTCATAATGACTTAATCCCTAGTCCATTAACTTTTATGAATTTAATAAAAATCTATTAAAATGAAAATATGCCACAATGAAATTATCAACCTCAGTTATGCATATTTTTGATGAGTTTCTAGAATGCATTCTGGTATAAATTTCCACTATCTAAGTGAACTGTGAAACAAATTGCTTTATTTACCATTATCCTAGATTTTTATTTTTTTTAGTTCCTATCTTTTAGTTATTTGTAGAAGCCAATATGCAGTATAACAAAGCAGGATTACAGAAACTTCAAATTATTTTCTCTGAATTTGTAGAAAACCAGCTATTGTTTAATGAACCCTGATGCTGCAGTTACTGACAATTAAAACAATAAGCTAAAAATAAATAACTGTTTCTCTGCCTTATTTAAAAGTACTTGACATTTTGCTACTGTAAAAACCATAAGGCTCAACATATATTTTCAAATGATTTTGTAATATACAAAATCTGGATAGTGAAAGCTATTCAGACACATTAAAATGATAGGTTGTTGCTTAGGGAAAATCCTGATCAAAACTATTGCCTTCCAAGCTGTAAGTCAGCTGAGTTAGCAGCAGCTATGCTGGGGGAATAATATGCATAGTATATTTCTTATCCATTTACATTAAGTCATAGTTCATGGTCACACTTGTACTTTTTACACAGCATGGTGTAAATGTTTTCTTGCCTGTGTTTGTAGATTTAAGGCTTTTACTACTCTAAATCTGGAATTTTTTACTTGCCTCAACATATTTACATTAGATTTGTCTAATATGTGTTTTCAAAAGTTTACTTGGGTACTTTTGTTATCATTCCCTCCAAAATACACATATTTTCTGAGTTATATTTTGCTTGGAGGTCTAGCACTGATTTCTCCAAGATAAAACATTTTTTAGGAGGCGAGGGTGGGGTGATTTGAGAGAGTAGCATTGAAATATGTATATTACCATATGTGAAATAGATGACCAATCCAGGTTCAATGCATGAGACAGGGTGCTCAGGGCCAGTGCACTGAGGAATGGGATGAGGAGGGAGGTGGGAGGAGGTTTCAAGATGGGGGAGACAAGTACACCGATGGCTGATTCATGTCAATGTATAGCAAAAACCACTACAGTATTGTAAATTAATTAGTCTCCAATTAATATACAAGCAACTTCTGCAGCTCAATTCCAGAAAAATAAACGACCCAATCAAAAAATGGGCCAAAGAACTAAATAGACATTTCTCCAAAGAAGACATACGGATGGCTAACAAACACATGAAAAGATGCTCAACATCACTCATTATTAGAGAAATGCAAATCAAAACCACAATGAGGTACCACTTCACACCAGTCAGAATGGCTGCGATCCAAAAATCTGCAAGCAATAAATGCTGGAGAGGGTGTGGAGAAAAGGGAACCCTCCTACACTGTTGGTGGGAATGCAAACTAGTACAGCCACTATGGAGAACAGTGTGGAGATTCCTTAAAAAATTGCAAATAGAACTACCTTATGACCCAGCAATCCCACTTCTGGGCATACACACCAAGGAAACCAGAATTGAAAGAGACACATGTACCCCAATGTTCATCGCAGCACTGTTTATAATAGCCAGGACATGGAAACAACCTCGATGTCCATCAGCAGATGAATGGATAAGAAAGCTGTGGTACATATACACAATGGAGTATTACTCAGCCGTTAAAAAGAATTCATTTGAATCAGTTCTGATGAGATGGATGAAACTGGAGCCAATTATACAGAGTGAAGTAAGCCAGAAAGAAAAACACCAATAGAGTATACTAACACATATATATGGAATTTAGGAAGATGGCAATGACGACCCTGTATGCAAGACAGGAAAAAGGACACAGATGTGTATAACGGACTTTTGGACTCAGAGGGAGAGGGAGAGGGTGGGATGATTTGGGAGAATGGGAATTCTAACATGTATACTGTCATGTAAGAATTGAATCGCCAGTCCATGTCTGACGTAGGGTGCAGCTTGCTTGGGGCTGGTGCATGGGGATGACACAGAGAGATGTTGTGGGGAGGGAGGTGGGAGGGGGGTTCATGTTTGGGAACGCATGTAAGAATTAAAGATGTTAAAATTTAAAAAAAATAAAAAATTTAAATTTAAAAAAATAAAATAAAAATAAAAAATAAAGATAAAGGTAGCAGTTTAAGTTCCGCATGATTTGAATGAAATAATTTTGTTATCAAATTCATTTATTTATTGAAATGATCTTATTGGCTTTCAGAATAACCTGAATACACTTGTGCTTTGTTGTTGTTTCTTAGTTTTTGTTTAGTTGTTTCTGGCCTTGCTGCACGGCTTGTGGAGGGCTCTTAGTTTTCTGATCATAGACTGAATGGTCACCAGCCCTACAGTGAAAGTACCAAATCCTAATCACTGGACTGCAAGGTAATTCCCTATAAAGCTTCTCTGTACAGTTGGCCCTTGAACAACGCAGAAGTTTTGAGTGCTGACCTCTACATTGTCAAAAATCAATATATAATTTGACAGTCAGCCTTCCAAATCTGCAGTTCTGCAGTTTAACTAACTGTGGATTGTGTGATAGTGTAGTAAACATTTATTGAAAAAAAAGTCCACGTAAAAGTAGACCTATGCAGTACAAGCTTGTGTTGTTCAGGGTCAACTGTATATTTCCTGAGGAGTATAAATGCCTGTGTGATTAAACAGAAAGTAATATATATGGTAAAGGAAGAGAATGGGGCTTGCTTTGGTTAGAAAAAAATAGAAAACGTTTTCCTATTTAGTTTAAAGAGTATTCTTATATTAAGGAAATTTGCTTTTGAAGAAATGAAACAGATGGTGAGTTGAGGAAGTTGAGTCTTTTCTATCCCTAGCTCTAAAGATTTGTGTTCTAAGATCTTTTGAAATGTAGGTATTTAAAGGAGAAAAGACCCTGATGCTGGGAAAGACTGAAGGCAGGAGGAGAAGGGGACAACAGAGATTGAGATGTTTGGATGACATCACTGGCTCAATGGACATGAGTTTGAGCAAGATCCAGGAGTTGGTGATGGACAGGGAAGCCTGGCATGCTGCAGTCCATGGGGTCACAAAGAGTTGGACACGACTGAACAGCTGAACTGAGCTGAACTGAAAGGGAGTATATACTTCATGTTGCGGCTTCCCAGGTGGCGCTAGTGGTAAAGAACCCAACTGCCAATCCAGGAGATAAAAGAGACGTGGGTTTTCTGAGTCAGGAAGATACCCTTGCAAAGGAGGCCATGGTAACCCCCTCCAGTATTCTTGCCTGGAGAATCCCAGGGACAGAGGAGCCTGGTGGGCCACAGTCCATAGGATCACAGAGTCAGACAGGACTGAAAGGGGCTTAGCACATTCATAATTTATGACAGCATATTTTAACTATTAAAATAAAGACTGACAGTAAACTTATCAAGTAAAAATAAAAGCAACAAAATCATAAAAACCTTGGCTAAACATAACAATCCAAATAATAATAGTAGTAAGAACAAAGGACAAAGCATTTTAGAAGGGAGAAATGTAGGAAATATCCCATTGAAGATGTTAAATAGTTTTAAATTGCTTTGGTTCAATTCATGTTAAATAATAGCATTCTGAAATTTTAAGGGCAGTATTTCTTAAGGTAAATTGGACATGGTCAAGCAGGAGATGGCAAGATTGAACACTGACATCTTTGAAATCAGTGAATTAAAATGGATGGGAATGGGCGAATGTAATTCAGATGACCATTGTATCTACTACTGTGGGCAAGAATCCCTTAGAAGAAACGCAGTAGCCCTCACAGTCAACAAAAAAGTCTGAAATGCAGTACTTTGGTGCATCCTCAAAAACAACAGAATGATTTCGGTTCATTTCCAAGACAAACCATTCAACATCAGAGTAATCAAACCTATGCCCAAACTAATGATGCCAAAAAAGCTGGTGTTCACCAATTCTATGAAGACCTAAACCACCTCTTATAACTAACACCAAAAAAGAGATGCTGTTTTCATCACAGATTATTGGAATGCAGAGTAGGAAATTGAAAGATACCCAGAATAATAGGCATGTTTGGCCTTGGACTACAAAAAGCAGGGCAAAGGCTAGCAAAAGTTTTGTCAAGACAACATGCTGATTATAGCAAACAGTCCAAGAGAGGACTCTACCCATGGAGATCACCAAACGTTAAATACTCAAATCAAATCAGACAGACAATGTTCTTTGGAGCCAAAGATGGAGAACTCTTATAAAATCAGGAAAACAAGACCTGGATGTAACTGTGGCTCAGATAATGAGTGCTTTATTGCAAAATTCAGACTTTAATTGAAGAAAGTGGGGAAAAACCACAAGACCATTCAGGTATGACCCAAATGAAATCCCTTATGATTATACACTGGAAGTGACTACTAGTTTGAAGGGATTAGATCTGGTAGACACAGTGCCTGAAGAATTATGGACAGAGGTTCGTAACATTGTACAGGAGGGTACAGGAGGTGGTGGTCAAAACCATCCCCAAGAAAAAGAAATACAAGAAGGAAAAGTGGATGTCTGAGGAGGCTTTACAAATAGTTGAGAAAAGAAGAGAAGTGAAAGGCAAAGGAGAAAAGGAAAGATATGCCGAACTGAATGCAGAGTTCCAAAGAATAGCAAGGAGAGATAAGAAGGCCTTCTTAAGTGAACAATACAAAGAAGTAAAGGAAAACAATAGAAAGGGGATAACTACGGATGTCTTCAAGAAAACTGGAGATATCAAGGGAACACTTCAGGCAGGATGGACAAGATAAAGGATGAAACAGTAAGGACCTAACAGGAGCAGAAAAGATTAGGAAGAGGTGGCAAGAATACATAGAAGAACTGTACAAAAAGGTCTTAATTATCTGGATAAACACAGTGGTATGGACACTCACCTACAGCTAGACATCCTGGACTGTAAAGTCAAGTGGGCCTAAGATTCACTGCTACAAACAAAGCTAGTGGAGGAGATGAAATTCCAGCTGAGCTATTTAGATGATGCTGTTAAAGTGCTCCACTGATTATGTCAGAAAATTTGGAAAACTCAGCAGTGGCCACAAGATTGGAAAACGTGTTTTCATTCCAATCCCAAAGAAAGGCAATGCTATGGAATGTTCAAACTACCATATAATTGTGTTCATTTCACATGCTAGAAAGGTTATACTCAAAATCCTTTAAGCTATCTTTCAGCAGTGCCAAGAACTTCCAGATGTTGAAGCTGGGTTTAGAAAAGGCAGACAAACCAGAGATCAAATTGCCAACATTCCTTGGATCATGGAGAAACCAAGGGAATTCCAGAAAAACATCTACTTCTGCTTCATTGATTACACTAAAGCCTTTAACTGGGTATATCACAACAAGCTGTGGAAAACTCTTAAAGATATAGGAGTACCAGATCGCTTCACCTGCCTCCTGAGAAAACTGTATGCAAGTCAAGAAGCAACAGTTAGAACCAGACATAGAAAAATGGACTGCTTCAAAATTGGGAAAGGAGTATGACAAGGCTGCATATTGTCACCCTGTTTATTTAACTTATATGCAGAGTACATTATGTGAAATGCCAGGCTGGATGAATCACAATCTGGAATCAAGATTGCTGGGAGAAGTATCAATAACCTCAAATATGCAGATGATGCTATTCTAATGGCAGAGAGTTAATAGGAACTAAAGAGCCTCTTGATTAGGGTAAAAGAGGAAAGTGAAAAAGATGACTTTAAACTCAACATTCAAAATACTAGGGTCATGGAATCCCATCCCATCTCTTCACGGCAATATAAGGGGGAAAAGTGAAGCAGTGACAGACTTATTTTCTTGGGCTCCAAAATCACCGCAGATAGTGACTGCAGCCATGAAATTTAAAGAAGCTTTCTCCTTGAAAGTAAAGCTATGAGAAACCTAGACCGTGTATGAAAAAGCAGAAACATCACTTTGCCAACAAAGGTCCATACAGTCAAAGCTACGGTTTTTCCAATAGTCCTGTATGGATGTGACAGTTGGATCACAAAGAAGGCTGAGCACTGACAAACTGATGCTTTCATAGTGTGGTGTTGGAGAAAACACTTGAGAGTCCCTTGGACTGAAAGGAAACCAACCCAGCCAGTCCTAAAGAAAATCAACCCTGAATATTTATTGGAAGGACTGATGCTAAAGTGGAAGCTCCAATAATCTGGCCTCCAAATGGGATGAGATGATTCAATGGAAAAGACCCTGATGCTGGGAAAGAGTGAAGGCAAAGGGAAAAGGGAGAACCAGAGGATGAGATGGTTAGATAGTACCACTGACTCAATGGACAGGAATTTGAGCAAACTCTGGGAGTCAGTGTAGGAGAAAAGAGCCTGGCGTGCTGCAGTCCATGGAGTCCCAAAGACTCAGACATGACTAGCAACTGAACAACAACTACAACAGTTTTAAGGGTTTTCTTGGTGGCTCAGTGATAAAGAATCTGCCTGAAAATCCTGGAGAGACAGATTTGATTCCTGCATTGGTAAGATCCCCTGAAGAAGGAAGTGGGAACACACTGCAGTATTCTTACCTGGGAAATCCCATGGACAGAGGAGCCTGGTGGGCTACAGTCCATGGGGTCAAAAAGAGTCAGACACAACTTAGCGACAACAACAATAATTTTAAACTCTAAAATTAAAATAATTTTATAAATAAATAGTTATAGTACAACCATAAATCTGCATAAGCATCTCTATCAATACCAGAAACTACTAAACTGAAAAGCAGTTTTTAAGTGCATTTCCTAAAATATCCAAACTCAAAGCAGGAATTATTCCTGTACTCTTAGTATACAGTGATACGTCTTGAAAATAAAATGGAGATTTTTGCTTGGAAAATGGCAGCTCCAATCCTTCAGTCGCTTGTTGAATATCCTCTATTGTTTATTTACTAACAAGTTGTTTTTTCTACCTGCAAAGGAAAATTCTTTTAAGAAACATATCTGCTGTTGAACGAAGTTATCTTATAAAAATAAAAGCCTTATAAATCAGAGGCCTATGACTATATGTTGTTGTCATATTTACCCCTTATATAATTTAAACAGGCTTTCATAATAAAACTCTTTTTATACTAGACCTCATTTAACAGCCATTAATACATTTTCCATCTCAAATCAGTGATACCCACTTATAATGACAATTTTATTACTCATGACATGCGGTTTTGGCTCAAAGGGTAAAGCGTCTGCCTGCAATGCAGGAGACCTGGGTTTGATTCCTGGGTCAGGAATATCCCTTGGTGAAGGAAATGGCAACCCACTCCAGTACTCTTGCCTGGAAAATCCCACGGACACAGAAGCCTGGTAGACTACAGTCCATGGGATCACGAGGAGTCAGACATGACTGAGCGACTTCATTTTCACTTTCACTTACATTACTAGTGATCTTATACCATCTGCACAGTTCAATACGTAAAGCTTTGGCAACCGTGTTGCTCATCTCTTGATATATAATTCTGGGGCTATAATTTAACAAAAAGAAAGTTTAGAATATAATAACTAAAATTTGTGTTTTGTAAGATAAAATACAAAATAAAATGGTTAGTAGATCAGTAACTTCAGTTGCTCTGTCCTGTCCAACTCTTTGCAACCCCATGCCCTGCAGCATGCCAGTCCTCACTGTCCATCACCAACTCCTGGAGTTTACTCAAACTCATGTCCATTGAGTTGGTGATGCCATCCAACCAACTCATCATCTGTCATCTCCTTCTCGTCTTGCCCTCAATCTTTCCCAGCATCAGAATCATTTCAAATGGGTCAGCTCTTCACATCAGGTGGCCAAAGTATTGGAGTTTCACCTTCAACATCAGAACTTCCAATGAATATTCAGGACTGATTTCCTTTAGGATGGACTGGTCTGATTGCCTTGCAGTTTAAGAGAATCTGAAGAGTCTTCTCCAACATCACAGTTCAAAGGCACCAGTTCTTTGGCACTCAGTTTCTTTATAGTCCACCTCTCACATCCATACAGGACCACTGGAAAAACAATAGCCTTGACTAGATAGAACTGGGTTGGCAAAATAATGTGTCTGCTTTTTAATATGCTGTCTAGGTTCTTCATAACTTTTCCTCCAAGGAGTAAGCTTCTTTTAATTTCATGACTGCAGTCACCATCTGTAGTGATTTTAGAGCCCCCCCAAAATAGTCTCTCACTGTATCCACTGTTTCTCCATCTATTTGTCATTAAGTAATGGGACCAGATGCCATGATCATAGTATTCTGAATGTTGAGCTTTAAGCCAACTTTTTCACTCTCCTCTTTCACTTTCATCCAGAGGCTCTTTAGTTCTTTGCATTCTGCAATAAGGGTGGTGTCATCTGCATATCTGAGGTTATTGATATTTCTCCTGGCAATCATGATTTCAGCTAGTGCTTAATCCAGCCTAGTGTTTCTCATGATGTACTCTGCATATAAGTTAAATAAGCACTGTGACAAAATATGGTCTTGACATACTCCTTTTCCTATTTGGAACCAGTCTGTTGTTTCATGTCCAGTTTGAGCTGTTGTTTCATGACCTGCATACAGATTTCTCAAGAAGCAGGTCAGGTGGTCTGGTATTCCCGTTTCTTTAAGAATTTTCCAGTTTGTGGTGATCCACACAGTCAAAGGCTTTGGCATAGTCAATAAAATGGAAATAGATGTTTCTCTGGAACTCTCTTGCTGTTTCGATGATCCAGTGGATGTTGGCAATTTGATCTTTGGATCCACTGCTTTCTAAAACCAGCTTGAACATTTGGAAGTTCACAGTTCACATACTGTTGAAGACTGACTTGGAGAATTTTGAGCATTACTGTACTACAATGTGAGATGAGTGCAATTTTGTGATAGTTTGAGCATTCTTTGGCATTTCCTTTCTTTGGGATTGAATGAAAACTGACTTTTCTAGTCCTATGGCCATTGCTGAGTTTTCCAAATTTGCTGGCATATTGAGTGCAGCACTTTCACAGCATCATCATTTAGGATTTGAAATAGCTCAACTGGAATTCCATCACCTCCACAAGCCTTGTTCGTAGTCATGCTTCCTAAGGCCCTCTTGACTTCACATTCCAGGATGTCTGGCTCTAGGTGAGTGATCACACCACTGTGACTATCTGGGTCATGAAGATGTTTTTTTGTACAGTTCTTCTGTGTATTCTTGTCACCTCTTCTTAATATCTTCTGCTTCTCTTAGGTCCATACCATTTCTGTCCTTTATTGAGCCCATCTTTATATGAAATGTCCCCTTGGTATCTCTAATTTTCATGAAGAGATCTCTAGTCTTCCCCATTCTATTGTTTTCCTCTATTTCTTTGCATTAATCAATGAGGAAGGCTTTCTTAACTCTTCTTGCTATTCTTTGGAATTCTGCATTCAAATGGGTATATCTCTCCTTTTCTCCTTTGCTTTTCACTTCTCTTCTTTTCACAGCTATTTGTAAGGCCTCCTCAGACAGCCATTTTGCTTGTTTGTGTTTCTTTTTCTTGGGGAATGGTCTTGATCCCTGTTTCCTGCACAACGTCATGAACCTCTGTCCATAATTCATCAGGCATTCTGTCTATCAGATCTAGTCTCTTAAATCTATTTCTCATTTCCACTGTATAATTGTAAGGGATTTGATTTAGGTCATATCTGAATGGTCTAGTGGTTTTCCCTACTTTCTTCAATTTAAGACTGAATTTGGCAATAAGGGGTTCATGATATGAGCCATGGTTAGCTCCTGGTCTTGTTTTTGCTGACTGTATACAGCTTCTCTATCTTTGGCTGCAAATAATATAATCAATCTTATTTTAGTGTTGACCATCTGGTGATGTCCATGTATAGAGTCTTCTCTTGTTTTTTGGAAGAGGGTGTTTGCAATGACCAGTGCGTTCTCTTGGCCAAACTCTGTTAGATTTGCTCTGATCCATTCTGTACTCCAAGGCCAAATTTGCCTGTCACTCCAGGTTTTTCTTGACTTCCTACTTTTGCTTTCAGGTTCCCTATAATGAAAAGGACATCTTTTTTTGGTGTTAGTTCTAGGAGGTCTTGTAGCTCTTCATATAAGCATTCAACTTCAGCTTCTTCAGAGTTACTGGTCAGGGCGTAGACTTGGATTACTGTGATATTGAATGGTTTGCCTTGGAAATGAACAGAGATCATTCTGTTGTTTTTGAGATTGCATCCAAGTACTGCATTTCAGACTCTTTTGTTTGACTATGATGGCTACTCCATTTCTTCTAAAGGATACCTGTTCACAGTAGTAGATATATTAGTCATCTGAGTTAAATTCACCCATTCCAGTCCAATTTAGTTCACTGATTCCTAAAATGTCAACGTTCACTCTTGCCATCTCCTGTTAAATGCTAAAATCTTATTTGACCCTGACATTCATCAGTGCTGGAGTGGCTGTGCAGCGGTGAGGAGATATTCTAGGTCCAAGGTCAGAGAAAACCCAGTAAGATGGTAGGCACTGGAGTGGCTTGAGTAGATAACCCATGTCCAAGGGCAAAGAAGCCCCAGTAAGATGGTAGGGGGGCGAATTCATGTTTAGAATCAAACCCTATTCCCGCCAGAAACGATCAGAGGGCTCAAGCAAACTTAGTGTGCACCAGGACCCAGGGACACCACAGAGACTGAGACAGAACTGTGTTTGAGGGTCTCCTGTGGAGATATGGGTCAGCAGTGCATTGCCACAGGGACAGGAGCTCTGGGTGCAGCAGCCTTGGTATGGCATTAGCTCTAGGAGGAGGTCACCATTAACCCCACCATAGAACTGCCAGAACTTACATAGGACTGGGAAATAGACTCTTGGAGGGCACAAACAGAAACTTGTGCACCAGGACCCAGGAGAAAGGAGCAGTGACCCCACAAGAGACTGACACAGACATGCCTGTGAGTCTCCAGGAGTCTCCAGCAGAGGCATGGGTTGGTCGTGGCCTGCTGCAGGGTTGGGAGCACTGAGTATAGCAGTACATGCATGGGATCTTTTGAAGGAGGTCACCATTATCTTCATTACCTCCACCATCAGTTCAGTTCAGTTCATTTCAGTTGCTCAGTTGTGTCTGACTCTTCATGACCCTATGAATCCCAGCACACCAGGCCTCCCTGCCCATCACCAACTCCTGGAGTTTACTCAAACCCATGTCCATTGAGTCGGTGATACCAAGCAGCCATCTCATCCTCTGTCATTCCCTTCTCCTCCTGCCTCCATCTCTCCCAGAATCAGGGTCTTTTCCAATGAGTTAACTCTTTGCATGAGGTGGCCAAAGTACTGGAGTTTCAGCCTCAGCACCAGTCCTTCCGATGAACAACCAGGACTGATCTCCTTTAGGATGGACTGGTTGGATCTCCTTGCAGTCCAAGGGACTCGCAAGAGTCTTCTCCAACACGACAGTTCCAAAGCTTCAATTCTTCGGTGCTCAGCTTTCTTCACAGTCCAACTCTCACACCCATACATGACCACTGGAAAAACCATAGCCTTGACTAGATGGATCTTTGTTGGCAAAGTAATGTCTCTGATTTTGAATATGCTGTCTAGGTTGGTCATAACTTTCCTTCCAAGGAGTAAGCATCTTTTAATTTCATGGCTGCAGTCACCATCTGCATTGATTTTGGAGCCCCGAAAAATAAAGTCTGACGCTGTTTCCACTGTTTCCCCATCTATATCCCATGAAATGATGGGACCAGATGCCATGATCTTAGTTTTTTGAATGCTGAGCTTTAAGCCAACTTTTTCACTCTCCTCTTTCACTTTCATCAAGAGGCTTTTTAGTTCCTCTTCAGTTTAAGTGAAAAGTGAGTACTAAGTGAAGTCGCTCAGTTGTGTCCAACTTTGTGACCCCCTGGACTGTAGCTTACCAGGCTCTTCCATCTATGGGATTTTTCCAGGCAAGAATATTGGAGTGGGTTGCCATTTCCTTCTCCAGGAGATCTTCCCAACCCAGGGATTGAAACCCTGTCTCCCACGTTGTAGGCAGATGCTTTGCTGTCTGAGCCACCAGGGGAGCCCACCATAGTTTGGCCCCATGAAAACAGTTGGGAGGGAACACAGCTCCACCCATCAACAGAAAATTGAATTAAAGATTTATTGAGCAAGACCCCGCCCATCAGAAAAGACCCAGTTTCCAACTCAGTCAGTCTCTCCCATCAGGAACCTTCCATTAGCCTCTTAACCTTCTTTATCAGAGGGCAGACAGACTGAAAACCATAATCACAGAAAACTAGCCAATCTAATCCCATGCACCACAGCCTTGTCTAACTCAATGAAACAATGAAACATGCCGTGTAGGGCCACCCAAGACAGACGTGTCATTGTGGAGATTTCTGACAAAATGTGGTCCACTGGAGAAGGGAATGGCAAGCCACTTCAGTATTCTTGCCTTGAGAACCCCATGAACAGCATGAAAAGGCAAAAAGATAGGACACTGAAAGATGAACTCCCTAGGTCGGTAGGTGCCCAATATGCTACTGGAGATCAGTGGAGAAATAACTCCAGAAAGAATGAAGAGACAGAGCCAAAGCAAAAACAACACCCAGTTGTGCATGTGACTGGTGATAGAAGCAAGGTCCGATGCTGTAAAGAGCAATATTGCATTGGAATCTGGAATATTAGGTCCATGAATCAAGGCAAATTGGAAGTGGTCAAATAAAATGGTAATAAATCTAATTTCAAAAGTTAAATTAAGAGAAATATGTAACATCTAGAAACTGCCAAATATATATATATATATATATATATATATATATAAAAATAAAGAGCAGTTAGCTTTTTATGCAAATATAATAGAATTTAATATATGTATTATATCTCAAGGTTTCACACAAACACAGGCATTCTTTATAGAAATTCTAACAATAATAATTAAATCAAGACCAATTCCTCAGAAATTTAAAATTAACCTTCTTCAGTTCAGTTCAGTCGCTCAGTCATGTCCTACTCTTTGTGATCCCATGAATCGCAGCATGCCAGGCCTACGTGTCCATCACCAACTCCCAGAGTTTACCCAAACTCATGTCCATCAATTCGGTGATGCCATCAAGCCATCTCATCCTCTGTCATCCACTTCTCCTCCTGCCTCCAATCCCTCCCAGTATCAAGGTCTTTTCCAGTTAGTCAACTCTTCACATGAGGTGGCCAAAGTATTGCAGTTTCAGTTTCAGCATCAGTCCTTCCAATGAACACCTAGGACTGATCTCCTTTAGGATGGACTGGTTGGATCTCCTTGCAGTCCAAGGGACTCTCAAGAGTCTTTTCCTTAGAATGGTATTAAATTATTTATTCAAAGTAAATTTTACATTGAGCCCAAATTCAGTATCTAATATAACACTGGTTGCTTAATATTTGTTTCATTCTAACTGGTAGAATTATAGTCTATAATTAAGAAAAAATGCTTATTTTAAATATTGCATTCAATATATTTTCTTTAAATTTGACTTTACTTCTAGTTGCTTCATGTACTGTAGAAAAATCAGCAAACAAACCCCCTAAGATTTTGGGAAAACAGCCTGAGTTCCAGCTTTATATCTCAGTGTTCTTCTCTGTTCAGTTCTGTTCAGTTCAGTTCATTTCAGTTGCTCAGTAGTGTCCGACTCTTTGCAACATCAAAAACTGCAGCACACCAGGCCTCCCTGTCCATCACCAACTCCCCAAGTCTACCCAAACACATGTCCATTGAGTCAGTGATGCCATCCAACCATCTCATCCTCTGTTGTCCCCTTCTTCTCCTGCCCTCAATCTTTCCTGGCATCAGGGTCTTTTCAAATGAGTCAGTTCTTCACATCAGGTGGCTAAAGCATTGGAGTTTCAGCTTCAACATCAGTCTTTCCAATGATCATCCAGGACTGATCTCCTTTAGGATGGACTGGTTGGATCTCCTTGCAGTCCAAGGGACTCTCAAAATCTTCAACACCACAGTTCAAAAGCATCAATTCTTTAGTGCTCAGCTTTCTTTATAGTCCACCTCTCACATACATACATGACTACTGGAAAAAACCATAGCCTTGACTAGACCTTTGTTGACAAAGTAATGTCTCTGCTTTTGAATATGCTGTCTACGTTGGTCATAACTCCTTCCAAGGAGTAAGCGTCTTTTAATTTCATGGCTGCAGTCACCATCTGTAGTGATTTTGGAGCCCTAAAAAATAAAGTCTGATGCTGTTTCTACTGTTTCCCCATCTATATCCCATGAAGTGATGGGACCAGATGCCATGATCTTAGTTTTCTGAATGTTGAGCTTTAAGCCAACTTTTTCACTCTCCTCTTTCACTTTCATCAAGAGGCTCTTTAGGTTTTTTTTTTTTTTTCCTCCACTTCCTGCCATAAGGGTGGTGTCATCTGCCTATCTGAGGTTATTGATATTTCTCCCGGCAATCTTGATTCCAGCTTGTGCTTCCTCCAGCCCAGCGTTTCGCATGATATACTCTGCATATAAGTTAAATAAGCAGGGTGACAATATACAGCCTTGACGTACTCCTTTTCCTATTTGGAACCAGTCTGTTGTTCCATGTCCAGTTCTAACTGTTGCTTCCTGACCTGCATATAGGTTTCTCAAGAGGCAGGTCAAGTGGTCTGGTATTCCCATTTCTTCAAGAATTTTCAACAGTTTGTTGTGATCCACACAGTCAAAGGCTTTGGCCTAATCAATAAAGCAGAAATACACATTTTTCCGAAACTCTCTTGCTTTTTCCATGATCCAGCAGATGTTGGCAATTTGATCTCTGGTTCCTCTGCTTTTTCTAAAACCAGCTTGAACATTTGGAAGTTCATCGTTCACGTATTGCTGAAGCCTGGCTTGGAGAATTTTGAGCATTACTTTACTAACATGAGATGAGTGAAATTGTGCGGTAGTTTGAGCATTATTTGGCATTGCCTTTCTTTGGGATTGAAATGAAACTGTACAGACTGCATTAGTCTGTCACAAATGTCGTATTTATCATTAAGTTTCAGTTTTAATGCTGCCTTGATACAGGTTTAATAATTTAATTTCCAGTTGTTAGTTAATAGTGTATAGAAAAACAATAGATTATTATTGTTAGCATTTTACCCTGTCATTGTACAAATCTGCTTACTAGTTCCAGTAGCTATTGTATGCATTCTTTAGCAGGTTTTGTAGATTTTTTTTTTTTTTTTTAGGATTTTCTTACATCCCTGCTCACACAGTCTGCAAAGAAATGTTTTATTTTCCATGTCATTTACATTTTTTTCTTGTCAACTTGTAGTCATCAGGACATTCACTAGGTTGTAGAACAGAAATGATGACAGTATCGTTGCCTTGTTCCAGATATTAAAAGGAATGTATTCAATGATACCAGCTCAAATTTTGTTTCTGTTGTTGTTGGTTTTCTGTTTCATTTTGTTTTCATAGATAGCCTTTATTAGATTGAGGGATTTTCTTGCATTTCTGGTTTTCTGATCTTTTATAATGAATGGATAGAAAATAGCAGCATTATTATCGAGATGACTGCATTATTTTCCCCATTAATCTCTTTATTTGGTGAATTACATGATTGATCTTTCAAATATTATGATATGCTCACATTTCTTAGACAAACTGTACTCGTCCATGGTGTATTATTTACATCATATTTAGATGGAATAGCATACAAATGGATTTCACTAGCAAATTTAGAAAATTTTAACAAACTGAAATTTTTATTTTTTTTTCTTTCTTTGTTCATGAGAGATATTGGTCTGTAGATTTATTTTGCCAATGTCTTTGTCTAGTTTGACATAAAGATATTTTTTGATAAAATGTAGATGTTTTAGCATTCATGTTAAATATTATTTTATTACACTTTTATTTATGTATCTTGTATTCATTGTATATTTTTGTAGTGTACACTTAGATAAACTAGAAATTAATGAGCAGGGTGAATACAGACATAGAAACCCAAATTTCTAAGACTGCAACCCAAATGTTTCTATATAGACAAGATAGTATAAACGCCAGAAAGAACGAGGGTCAGGGAAAAATTAGCAGTGAACGTTTAATCCTGCTTTCCATTCTAAACTCTACAAAAGATGATGAAACAGGAACTGCTACTACTGGATTAAAATGTGAAGAGGAGAACAGCTAATATTTCGAATATATGTTTTTTCATACTTTGCCATAATGAATAAATATCTTCCACAAGTTTACTGGTCTACATCAGGTGGTGGCAATACTGAGAAGACAAGAGAATAGGACAGCCATAGGATATAGAAGCTTAATTTTTATGTGTGTGTGTGTTTATGTGTGTGTTAGTCATTCAGTCATGTCTGACTGTTTGCAACACCATGGATTGTAGCCCGCCAGGTTCCTCTGTGTGTGGGATTCTCCAAGAAAAAATACTGAAGTGGGTTGTCATTTCCTTCTCCAAGGGATCTTCCCAATCCAGCTATTCAACCCAGGTCTCCTGCACTCCAGGCAGATTCTTTACCATCTGAGCTACCAAGATCCACAGTCATTAGCCATGGAAGCCAGATGAGGCAACCACCCCTCCTAGTAACCTTGGTGGCCAAACTATATGCAGCCAAAATTGGGTCTGAGAGCTAACACTCTTTGTCCACAATGCTGCTTCTCTGATAGGTGAACAATCATAATCCCCTTTCTTCCATTTCAGGAGTTCAACTCCTGTCATGAGTGACGAACAAGAGAATAAAGAAAGTGAAGAACTTCTGAAAGACTACTTACTTATTCCAAATATGCTAAACTATGACACATCATTACTAAGAGTGATAAGTGAATTTGGATAAAAAGTCGTTGTGTTAGCCTGAGAGTACAGTATCACAGTAAATGATCTTTTCCAGCAGATTATGGCCTCAAGAGTTAAAGCTAAACTAAGTTCATAAATCTAAGTTTTATAAAATAAAGATTCTTTTTCACATTTGTGTGGCAGTTATCAATCATACCCTTCACATGTAGAATCCAGGTATTCTTAAATAACCTTATTCTATATAACATGATAAAGATGTTTTTCCCTTTATACAATCTCTACTTAATACTTTCTTCAACTCTCTTTATGGTCTAAAATGTATACGATTCTTCCTTCATAGCAAACAGCAGTAGAGAAAGAAATTCACAGTGATGTAGATTATTCAGTCATAAAATGAAGCATCTGAAAATTTGACTTGACAAGTAATTATCATATGTATTTTTGCATAGCAGGCAGTCCCCTAGCTGACAAACAGATTGAGTTCCAAAAGTTCATTTGCTTGGAGATTTTGAAAACTCAGAACATATTTTCCCTCTAGGAACAATGTTGGATGTGGTGGTTAGGTTATTATACAAGATTGAAAAGCCCATCAAATCCATAGTTAGTTAAAATTAACTTAATAAATATTTATTGAACACTTGTGGTAGGCACTGCTTGTGTTAGGCTCTGAGGATACAAAGATTTAAAAGTGTGCATTCACAAAGCCATGATATCTATGAGTTATTAATGTATGTATGCAGTACAGAAATACTTACTGAGCACCTAAATTAGATGCTGGGTATATAATATGAACAAAGCAAGGCTTTGCTTTCAAGGAGCATGTTTGAAGTAGAAGGAGAATGGATATTGACTTGACTAAGCTAAGTGTTACTGAAATGGTTTTGTAAGGAAGGCTGTGGATGCTGTAAATGTTAATAAGAGAGGACACTGCCCTTGTTTTGTGGGTGATTTCCCAGGAGAAAGCTGATATATGAAGAATTATTGGGGTTTACCTGAACTAAATGTGGGAAGAGTGGGAAGAGGGTGATTTCCTGGCATGTCTATAAGTCCTTAGGGGAGAGAATGCATTTAGAGGAGTTCCAGCAGTTATGCATCTTGGGTTGACTACACATAAGTAATGAACAAATAGATGAAATATACATAAGTCGGGGATTGCCTAATAATTAGGTTAGGTTGTATAAGTACTTTAAAAAATCTAGCTGAATTGAAAAGTATTCCAATTAGGTATCCTGCCACATCCCTAGAGGAAAATACGGTTCGTAAGCTTTGCCAAAAGTCCTGATCCAGTACATGGGGATAATTGGAAGGTGATTTTTACCTTTGTCTTTTGGCTCTTTTATTCCTGAATAGAACCTATTGTGAGTGAGCCATGATTTCACTGTCAAAATAGAGTCTAGGCTGTGCACTATGAAGAAAGAAAGTGAAAGTGTTAGTCACTCAGTTGTGTCCGGCACTTTGTGACCCCAAGGACTATAGCCCACCAGACTCCTCTGTCCATGGAATTCTCCACACAAGAATACTAGAGTGGGTTTCCAATCCCCTCTCCAGGGGATATCCCAGGCCCAGGGATCAAACCCAGGTCTCCTGCACTGCAGGCAGATTCTTTAATATTTGAGCCACCAGGGAAGCCCCAGACTGTGCACCGTACTGTTGTCTATGATGTCCCATTTGCCAACATGCTATACTGCATGTGTCAGATACAGCAATGCCACCACTGTGAATTATAGTTTGCTGTGTTCATACCCCTCTGACATTGACTCTGGACTTGGCCCTAGGACTCCCTTTGGCCAAAAGGATATTAGCAAACATGACACAAGTAGAAACCTGAAAGGCACTCACATAGTGGGAGTTGTCCTTTCTTGCTGCTGGAAATTCTTCCTGTTGCTAGAGTATAAGCTAGAGTTAACCTACTGAAAGCATGTACTCTAATCCATATCCTGCTGCTGCTGCTGCTGCTGCTGAGTCGCTCCAGTCGTGTCCGACTCTGTGCGACCCCATAGATGGCAGCTCACCAGGCTCCCCCGTCCCTGGGATTCTCCAGGCAACAACACCGGAGTGGGTTGCCATTTCCTTCCCCAATGCATGAAAGTGAAAAGTGAAAGTGAAGTCGCTCAGCCGTGTCCGACTCTTCGCGACCCCATGGACTGCAGCCTACCAGGCTCCTCAATCCATGGGATTTTCCAGGCAAGAGTACTGGAGTGGGGTGCCATTGCCTTCTCCGAATCCATATGCTATGCTATGCTAAGTCACTTTAGTCGTGTCCGACTCTGTGCAACCCCATAGACAGCAGCTCACCAGGCTCCCCCGTCCCTGGGATTCTCCAGGCAACAACAGTGGAGTGGGTTGCCATTTCCTTCTCCAATGACTCTAATCCATAGCCAGCCCCAACTGCCGCACTGTATATGAATCCACCTTAGAACATGCAGCCTTATTTGTGCTGCCAGGTAACTCATTCAGATGAGGGCAGCAGAACAGGCCAGATGTATCTAGCACAAGATGTTGACCCACATGATTGTGAAGTGGCAGTTATTCAGGCCACCATGTCTTGGCATGATAGGTTACAGAGCTGCAAACCACTGTGTTGGCATTCACAAAAATGTCTGGGGAAATCAAATTACCCATTTTCTAGAATCCAAGTTCTTATCGGCTTGACGAGATCCCTTACAAATGAAGGAAAAAAAATACAGGCTATCTTTGTGCACCACTAGTAAAATCTCTAGCTCTTGCTATCACATGGAATTTCTTAAAATGTCATAAATATGTTAATTAATGTCACACCATTTATTTATCCACTCACCCTTCATCCTTTCATTCATTAACAGTATCTATTGAATAGCCACCACAAGTCACATTGTTCTCACTGATTTGAATATAAAAGTAAAGAAGACATTGCCTTTCTGTCTTCAGGTCTTCCCTTCCATCAGGAAGAGACGCAGATAGATGTGCATTTATACTACAAGGTTAAATGGGTTGTGAAAGATCTAGGACCCCCTGGGACAAAGGCTTCCAGAGATGACTTCCTGTGAAAAGGAATATTTCAGCTAAATCTGCCTCCAGAGTCTAAGCTTATAACCATTTACACATGTAGCTCAGATCATTATAAAATGACTGTGTTGTAAGTAGCAATTACCCTATTACAATGGTATTTTAACTTCTAATATTAATAATGAAAAGACGAAACAGAAGTTATCCTGTGTCTTTACTCATCAGTCTTCGATCTAGTATATCGAAAAATACTCAGGATTTATTTAAGAGGTCCATGTTGAAACTCAGACTGTTCCAAGTGTTAAGATTAGACTATGAAATGCTACAAATATTCTGATGCCATTTTTTTCCGAGATGTAAAATCTTTTACAGCAGCCTGAAACCATGCTAATAAACGAAACTCAGCAAATCAATGGAAGAAGTCAGGCTTGAAATAGTTAGGTCAGCCACAGTGAAGCCAAAACTTTCTCTTGCACTGAGGCTGCCAGTAACAAACTGTAATCAAATTTTCAGTTCAATTATGGGAAAAGGAAGGATGCCATCCACATTCTTGGTCTTCCTGGACTACTTTCAGCTAACAAGTTTAATTTTGTTCATTCATGTACAATATCCATGTCTTTGCCAAAACGTGCATAATAACCCTCCTGATTTTCAACAGCATGGAATCATCACAGGTTTAAAGAACCTCTCATGCTACGTTATCAACATATTTGTATCATAATGCTCCCTCATAGAAATTCAAGATTTACACATTAATCTCCTTAAAAATACCTTTCAAATAGTTTGAAAATACCTTTCAACTGTTTGATAAGCATATGGAAATTTGTGTGTGTGTATTCTAATGATCTCAAACAATATTATATGTGTATGTCAGTCACTCAGTTGTTTCTGACTTTGCAACCCCGTGGACTTCAGCCTGCCAGGCTCCTCTGTCCACAGAACTCGCCAGGTAAGAATACTGGACTGGGCAGCCATTCCTTCCGCTAGGAGATTTTTCCAAACCAGGGATTGAACCCTGGCTCTCCTGCACGGCAGGCAGGTTCTTTACCATCTGAGCCACCAGAGAAGCCCATGACACGTGTATAAATAGCCATAAACGTTGCATGAATGTTCATTTTACCAGCTGTATACAGACAAAAGAATACTTATTTATGTGCCTAAGCATATGGACTTTGTATTCATTATTACCTGGACAAAAATAAACAAAACTTATATGTCCCATGTTTACCTGCTATGGAATTCAAATTCCAAGTCATTAGTGCCCTGGAATTCTCCTTTTCAATTTTTCCAGTTCATAAATGATTACCAGTCAGTTCTCATCAATTAGCCATCTTTTCTCTTGTTTCTGGCTTCAATGTGTATATCTATTAAAAGCCTCTCTTAGACATCATAAATGCGTATGAATTTGTGTGTGAGACAAAGAGAGACAGAAAGATGGAGAGACAGAGGCAAGGGGAGAGAGAGAGACAGAGAGGATAATAATAACCAGAAGGGCAGAAGAAGATGCAATTAAAATAGCAGCAATGAGATCGTGGCCCTGACAGACTTGCTATCACCTTTTCAATAGTGTTGGAATAATGGACATACAGATGCAAAAAATATGAACCACATATAAATCTCATTTCTTATATAAAAAATAGCTCATAATGGATTATAAATATAAATATACAGTAAGAATCTATAAAACTTTTAGAAGAAAATAGGAGAAAGTCTTCACTATAAGGAGTTAGGCAAATAGCTTTTTAGCATGACACCAAAACCATGTTCCTTAAAAAAGTTGATAAATTGGACTTTACAAAATTGAAAATATTGCCCTGTGGAAGACACTGAGACAATGAAAAGATAACAGCAAGATAACATACAGAAAAATAAATATCCAACAAAATCTTATATTAAGTATGTGTAACTCTCAAAATGCTACAAGAAATATAAAAACTCACTTTAAAAAACAGTGAACAGATATGAATATTTTACCAAAGAGGATATATCAATAGCAAATACAAACATGAAAAAATATTCAAGACTGTTAGGAAATATCAAAATGCAAATTAAAACTATATGAAATATTACTACATCCCTCTTAGAAGAGTTTAAATTTAAAAATAGGAAAACATCAAGTAAAAAAAGAAACCAAGTGTTGGTATGTATTTGGAGCAACTGGAACTCATACATTGCTGATTGAGAAGGAAAAAATGTTAAGAGGCAAACTGGAAAATAACTTGAAATTTTCTCATGAAGTTAAATTTACACTTACTGCATTGATTGAGAAATCCCACTCCATGGTATTTACTCTACATAATTAAAACTTATAAGCAAAAATCTGTTCATGAACAGCAATTCTTTTATAATTGCCCCAAACTGGAAGCAACCCAAATGTTGCTCTTAAGAAGACAACTTTTTTTTTTTTTTTTTGCTTTGTTTTGTTTTTGACATCTTATAACTTGTTATTGAAACCTGGGCTACTACATACTAAGAACTGAGGTAAATAGGCCTGTAGCATTGAGATTTTATGCTAGTATGGCTAGAAGTTGAGCTGTGCTTAACATTTGCCACCTGTACTTGTCTGAGGTTTCAATATCCTCTCCAGCTATTTTTCTTTTTGCTTAAATCTCCTTTAGATGCATGGATGCTAGGTCACTTCAGTCGTGTCTGATTCTTTGCAACCCTATGGGCTATAACCTGCCAGGTTCCTGTGTCCATGGGATTTTCAGGGAAGAATACTGGAGTAGGTTGCCATGCCCTCCTTCAGGGGAATCTTCCCATTCAGGGATCAAACGCACATCTCTTATGTCTTTTGTAAGGTCAGGCAGGGTCTTCACCACTACCACTTACCTATGAAGCCCCTTAAATGGAGTAGGTGCCTTCAACTCTTTTAGGATCAGTTCAGTTCAGTTCAGTTACTCAGTCGTGTCCGATTCTTTGTGACCCCATGGAATGCAACACACCAGGCTTCCCTGCCCATCACCAACTTCCAGAACTTACTCAAACTCATGTCCATTGAGTCAGTGATGCCATCCAACCATCTCATCCCCTGTCATCCCCTTCTCCTCCCACCTTCAATCCTTCCCAGCCCCAGGGTCTTTTCAAATGAGTCAGTTCTTCGCATCAAGTGGTCAAAGTATTGGAGTGTCAGCTTCAGCATCAGTCCTTCCAAAGAATATTCAGGACTGATTTCTTTAGAATGGATTGATTGGATCCCCTTGAAGTTCAAGGGACTCTCCAGAGTCTTCTCCAACACTGCAGTTCAAAAGCACCAAATCTTTGGTGCTCAGCTTTCTTTAGAGTCCAACTCTCACATCCATACATGACTACTGGAAAAACCATAGCCTTGATTAGATGGACCTTTGTTGGCAACGTAATGTCTCTGCTTTTGAATATGCTATCTAGGTTGGTCATAACTTTCCTTCCAAGGAGTAAGTGCCTTTTAATTTCATGGATGCAGTCATGATCTGAGGCGGTTTTGGAGCCCCCCAAAATAAAGTGTGTCACTGTTTCCCCATCTATTTGCCATGAAGTGATGGGACCAGATGCCATGACCTTCGTTTTCTGAATGTTGAGCTTTAAGCTAACTTTTTCAGTCTTCTCTTTCACCTTCATCAAGAGGCTCTTTAGTTTTTTTTTCACTTTCTCCCATAAGGGTGGTGTCTTCTGCATATCTGAGGTTATTGATATTTCTCCTGGCAATCTTGATTCCAGCTTATGTTTACTCCAGCCCAGCATTTTTCATGACGTACTCTGCAAATGAGTTAAATAAGCAGGGTGACAATATAGAGCCTTGAAGTACTCCTTTTCCTATTTGGAATCAGTCTGTTGTTCCATGTCCAGTTCTACCTGTGCTTCCTGACCTGCATACAGATTTCTCAAGAGGCAGGTCATTCCCATATCTTTAAGAATTTTCCACAGTTTGTGGTGATCCACACAGTTGAAGGATTTGGCAAAGTCAATAAAACAGAAGTAGATGTTTTTCGGGAACTCTCTTGCTTTTTTGATAATCTAACAGAGGTTGGCACTTTGATCTCTGATTCCTCTGCTTTTTCTAAAACCAGCTTGAACATCTGGAAGTTCATGGTTCATGTACTGTTGAAGCCTGGCTTGGAGAATTTTGAGCATTACTTTGCTAGCGTGTGAGATGAGTGCAACTGTGTGGTAGTTTGAGCATTATTTGGATGCCTTTCTTTGGGATTGGAATGAAAACTGACCTTTTCCAGTTCTGTGGCCACTGCTGAGTTTTCCAAAATTGCTGGTACATTGAGTGCAGCACTTTTATAGCATCATCTCTGAGGATTTGAAAAAGCTCAACTGCAATTCTATCATCTCCTCTAGCTTTGTTCGTAGTGATGCTTCCTAAGGCCCACTTGACCTCATATTTCAGGACATCTGGCTCTAGGTGAGTGATCATACCATTGTGGTTATCTGGGTCGTGAAGATCTCTTTTGTATAGTTCTGTGTATTCTTGTCACCTCTTAATATCTTCTGCTTCTGTTAAGGCCATACCACTTCTGTCCTTTATTGAGCCCATCTTTGCATGAAATGTTCCCTTGGTATCTCTAATATTCTTGAAGAGATCTCTAGTCTTCCCTATTTTAGCAGTAATCCACAGTATTATACTGAAGCACAGCTGATGAGTTAAGGTGTAAGAGAAAATGTTGCGAAATTCTATGATGAAATCTCAGTTCTTTAGTGGACCTATGTCCTCAGGATCTCATCTTTATAGGTGTTTGTCAGTTTTGGTTTCTCCTCAGGTGATAAAGGAAGGCTTGAGGGGACTGGAATCAAGTAATTTCCCTTCTCTGATGTTGGATATGCTGCTAACCCTGGCTCAGTGGTCGTTTGCTATGGAGAATGCTCTCAATATATTTGGAAATGGTTAACTTTCTCATTTCTTTGCAAAAAATAGGAACACTTTTTACTTGGCCCTTCACTTGTGAGAACCTATTGGATTTCCAGGAGGTAAATCCACCAAAACATAGGAGCCTCCATAACACTGCAGTCCCAAGATTTTATCACCCTCATAGTGGTCTACATTTTTTCTTGTTGTTGTTGTTTAGTTGCTAAGTTATGTCCAAGTCTTTTGCAAACCCATGGACTGTAATCCACCAGGCTCCTCTGTCAGATTTCCTAGGCAAGAACACTGGAGTGGGCTGCCATTTCCTTCTCCACAGGATCTTCCCTACCCAGGAACTGAACTCGCATCTCATGTATTACAGGCATATTCTTTACCACTGAGCCACCAGACAAGCCCCTTACCTCCAGCAACTTGTCAAATATATTATTTAAATGTTCCTACTAGCTTATGTTTCCAGTGACTTTCATCCCAGGCAAGCTGATCTAATGTTGGGTCTGATTCTCTGTATTCACCTGTCTCACCAGATCTCAGGGTGACACTATACCCTGTGATCTCAATATCTGATGTGTGTATTCAGTTGCATCCAACTGTTTGGGACATCTTGAGACCCCACGGGCTATAGCCCACCAGGGTCCTCTGTCCATGGAATTTTCCCAGCAAGAATACTGGAGTGGGTTGCCATTTCCTTCTCCAGGGAAATCTTTTTGGCCCAGGGATCAGACCCGAGGCTCTTGCGTCTCTGATAGGTGAAAGAAAATGCTGGTTTTCATTTTTTCCATCTTTTTCTCTTGCAGATGTAAATTACAACTTCCAAGATGCTAAAAACTGAAATGGAAAGTTACATTACGTTTTCAAAACATGAAGCCTCTTTACTCTCTCTTTCCTTTTTCTGAATTTATATGTATGTGTGTCCATGTAATTTCTCAGAATCCTATAACTCTTACAGACTTTGCTTTATTTTTGAGACTTTTTTCTGTGTCTTCTTCTAGATATAACTTAATTTTCTAAATTTCTAGTAACTAATCCTTTAGGGAGTAAGTCTTTTTGTTGAATTTTTAATTTTTGGTTCTAAAATTTTCACTGAATTAATTTATTATAGAGCTCAAGTTTCTAGTGATATTAATCTTCCCTATTATTTCTTGGCCATATTAGTATCATTTATTTTTAAGTTCATATATTGATATAATCAATATTATCTTTGTTTTCTTTACCTTATTAATCCCTTATTTGTTTATTTTTTAACTAAATGTCAGACATTATTTTAGAACAAGCTAGAAACAATCTAGATGAATTATTTCCCTTCAGAGATGATTGACTTTTTCTGACAAGAAGTTTAAAGTTGGGTAGATCACCCTGATCTACTTAGGACTAAGATGGTTTAAATCTGAGTTTCAGCCCTTTTGAAGTCAAAACTTAGAATCTGCATATCTAACTAGGCATTTTCTATTTGGATGCCCTGGACCCAAACTCTTAAGTTTTCTTTTACCTGTGTTGTGAGAATGTCAAAAGCCCTATTTAAGTTTTTTAACTTTTAGCTGTCCATTTCTGTTTGGATTTTTAGGCGCTCACCTCACGCAGCTTACAAATTGGTCAATGCTTAGAAGGTAAAAACAGTATACATTCTTAAAATTACTTCTGTTTTTCCTTTTGGATCTTGTCTCTTCAAATTTTAATTTTCTTTCCATGGAAAAATTTTCCCCATAGACTTGTGAATTCCTTGAGATTCTCTTATATCTGGCTTTCTGCCTATGCTCTGAGCCCTGAACCATCTTAGAACCAGAAAATACCTTGAAGCAAAACACAATGAGTGGTGCTGTACTCATCTCAATGCAAAAAAAAAAAATTACTTATTTCATAATTTATTGCATGACTGACTTACCTCCATTATCTGCATTCACCTGTCTCATCAGATCTATTTAAATTTTAAAAACAAACTTGCTCTCTCAATTTTATCTTCATAATGCATTCACACTCAAAGATTTTCATTTGTGTTGTACCTTTTACAGAATTTTATATAAATTAATTTCTTTGTATATTATTTTCCCTTATTTTATACTACCATGAAATAAGGTTAATTTTACTGACACCAGATCTAGAACATGACTGTTGCATGGTGAACTTGCTGCATTACAGTTTTAAAAAAAAATCAGACTAGTGTGTATCAACCTATGAAACTGTTATTACTGATTTATGGTCATATCTTAAATATCATCCCACTATACTTTTTCTTTTCTCAATGCACCTGAAGTGATACCTTTAAATAACATATCTTATTTCATTTAAAGTTCAATTTAGCCTTATGTTCTTTAAAGACAAAACTAATTGCTTCTTCAAGAAAATAAAGACAATTTTCATTTTGAACAAGATGGCTTAATACATTAAATGTACTAATTTTTCCTTTACATGAAAATGGCAAAAATAAAACAAAATATAAGTACTGAGAATTGTTCCCATTAAAATTTAAATAATTTAAAATACCACCTACCTGGATTTTGAAGTATGAATTCAAGTGAAAACTAAATTTTGATAGAATAAAAATGCAAAGAATGTTAAAGGCTAAGTCATACAACAATTTTTTTTAAATTAACTGAATTGGGCATGTAAATAATGAAGGTTAACAAAGATTTTATATAGTTAGAGAAGAATATTTCCTTTCATTTTTAAATATATTAAACATATCAAAATAAAAAAACACTATATTATGTTAAACATATCAAAATAAAAGGATACTATCTGTATTTTATAAAATGTCTCTGAGTCAAATTTTTCTTTCTAAAACTCATATTTCATTTGCAAAATTATTCCTCATTTAATCAAAATAATTTTATTTCTATGTTATATTTTGAAGCATCTACAATACTGAATATTTTTCAATTTAAATATTGAATGATGTTTACAGTAATGCCAGATACAGCATCCTCTACAAATATATTTTTCCAAGCACTGAAAATAACATTTTTTCTAAATTTTATAAAAACTCTGAATAAGGCATATGTATCAGTCCCATTTTTGAGAATGATGAGGTTTTTAGGTTGGCAAAAGTCATAGAGCAGATAAGGCTGGATATCTGTGACTCAAAATTCTCTGTTAAAAAACATGGTCATCTTTTCAATGATGTGGTAATTTTGAAAGCTTAACAAGATCCTTTCCTATACATTTAAAAGACTACAAGCCCCATGAAAATGAAACATGTAATATTCTTTCATTGTTTGCATAAAATATCTGATGTTTCAGAGTTTCAAATGAGGCTGTTCCTTATAATACCTTTGAAACAATCAAGCCACCTGCAGTCATTAACTTGAAAGCCTTGAACTTATAAATGCAGATAACACATGGTTTGGGTATGGAACAAGGTGTAGTGAAACATTATCCGATAATCCACTGTTTTCTGAATTATCACAATTATACTTATTGCAATTTATCTCTTGGTATGTTGACTATATCTGATAAATGTGACCTCTAAGATTATCAGTAGTCTATTGTGTCAAGCTTTTATGTTGACCAATCTTTTTCAAGACAATGAGTATTCTGCAAACCAGTTATAAAAGCAGTTGTCACAGAGTAAAACAAATTAAAGAGGTAAGTTTGTTTTTTTTCTTTTAAGAGCAAGCAGAGGGTAATTGTGTTGAAGTTGCTTTAAAATGTGCATATCTAAAATTATCTTGAGACCCGAAGTGTTTCATCTGCTTTCTAATTTTCTACAAGATGCTTTTAATATTTTGAGATTTATATTAAACCACAGGGGTCTGAAAGAATTCAGGAACTCTTGCATATGCATCAGAAATAAACAATCAAATTAATAAAAGAAAATCACAATTTAGATGTTAGTTGCTATAAATTTCACTGTTATTCCTTTTTAACTGGAGCTTGTAGTTTTCTAATTCTAGCACAGAAATTACACTGATACAACAACACTGAAGAAGCTGTCACATTCAAACTTTCTCTTCAGCTTCTAGTCGTATGTGAAAGTTCTAAATTTCGGTCATAATCAACTAGCTGTTTTAAATAATAATAATTTAGTAATCTGGGGTATCTGCTTTTTTGTTTCCTACAAAATGAAATACCAAAAATACTGAAATCTCGATGACTTGGATAATTTCTCTTCTATTTAGATAGGCTCTCTTCTTTGGAATATAGCTAAAACTAATAGAACTATCGGTAGCTATTGAAACTAAATTAATTTTAAAGCAAATTAAATTGTTGCTAATGAAATTGTCATTAATTCCACATTGTCATGGGAAGTGTAACCATAAATAAAGATCCCAGATACTGAATTTAGATGTATTACTCCGTTTATAGCTTGTCCCAAATCAATTTTTCTCCTTTCAAAAAGAAAGCTCTAAAACTCATGACCACATTATATAGGCTATTCTGTATATCACTGAAAACACAAATATGTATACCACATATGTGATTTTTTCCTACCAAAATTGTACTCTCACTAGTATAATTTTAATCAAGACAAAACTTGACTCAAAACACAATTGAAGAAGAAAAGTAAAAGATAAAAGCAAGATAGAGTATAATCTCTGTGGTGTTTACATATCTTTATACCTAAACTCTGCAATATTCCCTAGATGGCCAGATATCTCAGTCATCTTATACCAAGTATTTTATGTGATACAAGGTGGTAAATGTAAATGCAAGAATACCCTGTTGAAGCAAATTGCAGAGGTTTTTTTTTTTTTTTTCTGCACTGTTATATGGGGTAAAATCAGCACTAATGGCTGTATTTATGTAATAAAGCATCTGATATATTACAGTACAGTATACATCCCTACAGTACAAGATTTCAAAATCTGGGATCCATCTGAAGGAGACTTTTTAAAACAACATGGCAGATTCTTTCCATATTTAATTTTTATAGATAGAATTAGTCCACATAAAATAAAATATATATTAAAATTTGTATCCTTATTTAAAATGAAGTGAGTGATAGTACTGCCTGAGGACATAGCATCTTTTTCATCAGTCCAAAATACTTTTCAGATATACTAATTCATCAGTCACTGTGGTGAAAAAGATTTTTGTGTGTCTAATTTCAAAGGTTCTGAAAGCAAATGATATAAAAAAGGAAAAGATCAATGGGCAAAGTGTTATCAGAAATAGCCCTAAGATTTCTTCTTCTTTATAGCAAAATAAATGACCTCAAATTTTTAAACAGTATTTTTCAGCTATATTATATGTATAGAAAAGTAAATCATCTAGTATATACTGGCTGAATTTTCACACACTGAAGACATACATGTAATCAATATTTGTATCACTTATCTATAAATTTATAAATTGTAACAGTATATATGAATAATCATAAACTGAGAACTGTCTTCCCCTTTCCTTTTTTTTTTTTTTTTTTTGGTTAGAGAAACTATGTTAAATGTAAAAAGTCATCTGAATTGCCAAGAGATCATGAGAAGGAAGGGCCTTTACAATTTGAAAATGTCTTCAATATATTTATTTACATTTTCTGATTCTGTCCATGTTTTTGAAGGATAGCAATCAAAGCCTGCAAAATAACTTCCCACAGAGAGACAACTCACACTAAAAACTAAATCATAAGTAACCAAAATTCAAAGGTTGGAGAGAGATAAGTGACAAGCAATTTGGAACTGGCAAGTTACATTGTTAAAACTATATTGAGACTTAACTATCATGTTAAATAACTGTACACTAGGACTGAAGAAGCTGAATGTGTAAAAATTTTGAAACCAGAAGAATGTGGTTTGGCTCTGTCATTTACTGGTTGTGGAGCCTTGGATTTTAGTTTTCTAGATAGCGAGGGAGGGAAAATGGAGCATAGTTAGAAAGAGATTGCTTAGCATAGTATATGCAATCAATCTATTTCACATGCACCTACACAAACTGCTACATCCTCATTCTACCCTCCACTCCCACACACACATCACATACATCCTCAGCAGGGTTTCAAGCTTGTATTTTTAGTGGAGCTCTCTCAATTGAAAAGAAAATAGTCCTGAGTAAAATCTTTCTAAAATCATAAATACTGATTGATCACTGAATCTGATCTCATAAAATTGGCAATGCCAAAAATCTTAACTAGGAGCTTTAACTTAATCAGGAACTGAAACTATCTCTTGGGTTACAGAACTTCCTCAATCACAGGGCTCAGTATAAACTGTATGGTGGCTTTCACTGCTATTACTTTCACTGAATGATTATGGAACAGATGAAATTCAGGTATCATAAGAGCATAAAGTCTGCCCCATTTCTTTCTTACAAGAGGTAACTGAAAGTTTATTTACTTCTTGAATCTTATTTAAGTAATGCATTAATAAAATCTGATCTCAAACACTGACCATTTTGAATTTTACACTTCCTCCTCCAAGTCCTCTTATTCCACTCCCATCTCATATATCACTTTGAGTTTATGAGAGGTTTTTTTTTGTTTTGGTTTGTTTTATTTACCACTTACTTTCAATTACTGAACTAATATTTAAAATGTCTAATTGTTCATCCCATCATAATTTTAAATGAGAGGACTTGTAAGCAGGGTCTATATTCTTAAATAATTTTTCTACACACACTCACACAGAGAAGCATATTTAAGACAAGATGCATCTTTCTGTTAAATACTTCCACAGCACCCTGTTGCTTCATATCATTAATCACAATTAACTAGTAAATTGAATTAACTATGTAAATATTGGTTTAATGACTGACTTCCCAACTGAAGTATGCTTTTTGAGGTCAGGAACTTTAGCTGCCTCATTAATTCATTTGTCTCAGGCACCTAGATCAGGATTCAATATATATGTTTGAGGTAAGTGAAACAAAAAATAAATAACAACCCAACCCTAACACTTGTCAGTAAAACTTTCCCACTAAAACTCGCTTGTCTTCAATTGAATATTTTAAATGTATTACATGACATCTAAACTCCCTAAAAAATCTAAAATTCTTTGAGTCGAAAAATTGATTCACAAAAAAATAGTATACTTTAGCAAAAATTTTCCTAAAATTGCAGCTATACAATACATGAACTAGTAAGATAATACCATTGGTATTTTACTTACCCCATAATCCAAAGCCAACTTATTCTAAATTTGTATTGTTGAAATTTTGCCCTAAACTTTAACTGCTTATTACACACAATTACAATGATACTCTCATTCTCATGAAGTTTAACAGAAGAAATAACAATAATATTACAACAGGCACTGAAACATCATAATAATGTCAATATGCTTTGTAAATCAAAGTAAGCCTTTCTACTCCCTGAGGAAGCCAGGTATTAAGACTTCCTAGTCAAAAACTTAACATTCATCAGTTTAATATGC